>NC_141698.1:83307817-84507817 GCF_964263255.1 Lissotriton vulgaris | reverse complement strand
CTTCCCAAAATTGTTTTATATTGGAGTGGTAATAGTAAATGTCACCCCTTCAGTATATCCAACACCTTTCCTCAATGGTGTTGGACTAGATTGGGAATAGTAAATGTCACCTCATTAGAGCCCAAAAGCCTTCTTCAAAACGGCTTAGATTGGAGTGAGAATAGTAATTGTCATCCCTTTTGTGTCTAACACAGTACCCAAATTGGTATAGATTGGCATGGAATAGTAAATGTTTAACCTTTAGTGTCTAAAATTGTTTTACAAATTATTTATTTTTGGGTGTGATTATTTTATTTTATATCTTCTTTCGGTAGTATTTAATTTTTTGTGTATGTAATGTGAATACATTGTATTGCTTTATTAGTATTGTTGTTGATTTCTAAAATAATTCAAATGTTATGTTTATAAACACTATTATTATCAATTACATTGTTTTGAATGATAAAGACATGTCACACATTTTTCTCATTTTATTTATTTCTTCAACGTTTATTTCTTATATTTTTTGACATTTTCAATTATATATATTACAGCTTTAAAACAAGCATTATTATAAATGTAAGTAAATAAAACATTTCTCTTTATTTTTTAGTGTGAATTATATATATGTAGTATTATGTGTTGTACATTTTCAACTTTTATTTTCTATTTTTAACAGACTTTTAGCATTTCTAAATTTGGTTTATATGCAAATTGTCATCATAATTTTAACATATGTATTTAGGTATATGTTCAATATTTTTATATATTTAATACTAATATTTAATATATACTTTTTATATTTTTTACATTATATCAAAACATTTTTGATTTGTTTTACAAGTTTAATATTTTAAAAATAAATTCCATGCATTTATTCAACATTTGTACATTTCCCATTCATTTCTATAGTGAGAAAGTCTTTTTTTGTTTCTTTCATTTAGTAGTCATTTTTTTTACTGCTACTCCAATTTCATAATCTATTTGTGTAATTTTTTGTCTGTTTTCCCAGAACCAGGTCACAGTAAGGTGCTGCTGCTCGTCTGTGCATCTAAATCTTTTTTTAAGGATTTTGTGAAGGGTTTTGATAGTAGCTAGAGTTTTGGGAGGTCTAGAAGTTAGTACTGATATTGTTTGTGTTTTTCTGTATATTTAGATGTACTAGTGTTTTTCTCATTAGTTTATAGTGTTGCGTTTTTGTACAATAGTTTAGCAATGTATAGCTATGTTATGTTATATTAAGTTATGTTTGTTACATTTCGATGATTAACTGTTATATATATATGTGTTTTGGGAGTGCAATGTTTTTTGTGGGTGAGTTTTTTATTTACTTTGCAGGTCTTTGTTTACGAATGTGTCCTATAGGCATTGATAGTTTACTTTTTTTTAAAAGAAAATCCTTTTTTGTTGATGATATACCAATGCATTTTAATTTAATTTTCAAATTGATTTTTTTGTAATGCTTGTATAAATTAGTACAGTGTAGGCTGGGTTCTGCATAATGATGACTAGACATTCAATCATGAAATTTAGATGGCGTCTGTGTCTTGAGCAATGCAGTCTCCCAACTCAAGTGTCTTCATTTAGTTGGTAGAAAGGGCTTTTTGTTAGTAAATTGTAGTGGTTGGCTCTGTGACAGGGACATAGGCTAGTGCTATCATTTTGTAAATTGAAAAGGCAAATTGGCTTTTTGTAGAATATTTGACATTTAGCAAAGATTTTTGCAGGTGCTTCCATATACTTTGATTGAAATGAAAGTAACTTCCTTTTATGGCTGTGTGAGGGTTTGAATCCTGGCTTGCTCAAAGTCAATGATTATTTTGAGGTAGTAAATATTTGTTTTATTTTTAGATGATTTAGAAGCTCGTACTGAGTGCAACTTGGGATTTGGCAGTAGGGCCCATATAAAATTTATATATTGTCTTTTAATATTCACCATCTCTGATGTATATGTAAATGTAAATGTAAATGTAGGTGTACTTATATAGCGCAACCTGTCACCCAAAGGGCATCCTGGCGCTTGCTTAGGGAACCCGTCCTGGTATTCCCCTGTGAGAGGCCCCGGCAGGGTATCCACAAGGTGAAAGCCAGGCATCCCGCCGCGAGGGGCCGTTGTGGAGATTAAGCAAGCTATTGCCCAGAGTCGCAGAGCGTGAACCCGTTAGTCGAGAAGGCACCGGAGCGAGAATTATCGAGACTGTGGACATTATCATGTCTCAACAAGGTACAGTGTAACTCACTGGCCGAATTTTTTGTCGCCAAAATTGATAACATCTATTCAAATTTTGAGAACTCATCTCCCCTTCCCTCTCTACCCAACTTACCTGCCACAATCTCATCTTCCGATCTAGGGACACCAGAGGACAACAGTCCCATCCACTTTTCATCGATCCCCCCCTTTTCACCCACGCCCTCCTGTGACCTTAGGTCCCCATCTGATACCTGTCCTTCGGTCACTCAGCTGATCGACACATGGTATCCGCGCAATATTGAGAACCTCTCCGACATCATCAGTAACATCAAATCCGGTTCCCCACTGGTCCCTATTCCCCCTCAAATTCTAAAAAAACTGGACAAATCCTCCCTAGAACCCATTATGGACCTTCTAAATTCCTCCCTTAGAGAAGCTACTGTACCCTCCGCATGGAAACACGCGATGATTATGCCATTATTAAAAAAAGTTAATGCCGACCCCAGCATTCCAGCCAACTTCCGTCCCATCTTACTTATTCCGGTATTTTCTAAAATCCTAGAAAAGCACATTAATTCTCAACTGTCCACCCACGTTGAGCTAAGGGGAATCCTACATCCGTCACAATCCGGCTTCCGATCAGGCTTTTCGACGGAATCCACTCTGCTGGGAGTCTCAGAAAACATTCGTCACCGAGTTGACAGGGGGGAAACCGTGGCACTCATTCTGCTGGACTTGAGCGCCGCATTTGACACGGTTTCCCACCCCATTCTTGTCAACGCCCTCCGATCATCTGGCATTACTGGTTCAGCCCTCAACTGGCTTATCAGCTTCTTATCCGACCGAACCTTCCAAGTCTTCTCTTCATCATCCACTTCCCAAACTTTTACATCTGCGTATGGAGTCCCACAGGGTTCCATCTTGAGCCCCTTGCTCTTCAACTTATACGTCAGACCTTCGGCGTCTGTTGCCGAGCAAGCTGGGCTCACTATTTACTCCTACGGAGATGACACCCAAATCATCTACTCTCTTTCCTCTGACTCTCTTGCCCCCTCATCCGCTCTATGTTCAGGATTGAGAAACATCGCAGCCTGGATGTTGGACAACAAACTGCAACTGAATGGTGGAAAAACAGAACTTCTGCTGTTTGGCCACAATACCACTCTATGGGGACCCCAACACTGGCCCACTCAAATGGGCACTCCTCCTACCCCTTCTAATTCAGCACGCAACTTAGGCGTGATCTTTGACGACCAGCTGTCAATGAAAAACCATGTGGTCAAAACCTCCTCCACCTGCATCACAATCATTAAGTGGTTGCGCAAGATCATCTGGATGCTGCCTGCGGACACCCAGAAAACTGTAGTCCAGGCCTTAATCACTTCTAGGCTGGACTACAGCAACATTCTTCTTCTGGGTGCCAGCAAAGAGGTGACTCGCAAATTGCAGACAGTCCACAATATGGCAGCACGACTGCTCTGCAAACTCCCCAACACTTCTCCTACCTCTAATTCCCTCCGCTCACTACACTGGCTCCGCATCGAAAACCGCACGAAATTCAAGGCTCTCTGTTTCATGCACAAAAAAAACACTGGCCGGGCCCCACCTTATCTGACATCCTTGGTCCACCACCATTGCCCTCCCCGCACTCTGCGCTCATCTAGCCAATACCTTTTCTCAGTGCCCAGAATCAGAAAAGCCAGAATGGGAGGCCGCTCTTTTGCCTGGCTAGCCCCTTCACTATGGAATTCTCTTCCCCTTCAGTTACGAAAAGAGCCCAACTACCTTAGCTTTCGCAAACAGGTGAAAAATTGGTTATTCAACAAGTAGCCTCCTCCCCTCTGACTTCCCCTCTTTATTAGTTGGTTTTAGCGCCGGGAAACCTTTGGGTAGCTGAGCGCTTTATAAACTTAAATATAATAATATAATATAATGGTTTGGTACACATTTTGAAGGTTCCATCAATCATTCACATTTTACATTGTCTCAGTTTTAGTAAGTCATCTGCTGTAGAGAATATCATTATTTGTTTTTCATTATTTAGGTTGTCCTGGATAAGAAAAGGGTCTTCTTTATGTATCATTGTTAAATGTTCAGGTATGTGAATGTTTTGGTTTCTTCCTGGGGCAGATGAGTTATCACTCACAGCTTTTTAGTTTGTGTATTTAAATGTTTTAAAGTGGAAACAGGTGGTAGTTGTTTTTTTTTATTTGGTTGGGGAGTTTAGGTACTAGGGGCCCGATGTAGGTAGGGCTTTACCGATCGGTATCGGCCAAAAAATACCGATTTTTGGCCCTTACCGATCGGTAAACAGCCATCGAGATGTAGGGAACCAAAAACAGAACGAATCGGACAGAAAACCGATTCGGAATGTGTACCGAATGGGAAAGAATCCGATACGTACATACCGAAAATCGGATATGTAACGAATCGGAAAAACACCGATTCGGTTACAAAGACCAAATCGGTCCTACTACCGATTCGTTAGTGACACCGATTCGGAAAATCACCGATTCGGTCCTACTACCGATTCGTTAGTGACACCGATTCGGAAAATCACCGATTCGGTCCTACTACCGATTCGTTAGTGACACCGATTCGGAAAATCCCCGATTCGGTCCTACTACCGATTCGTTAGTGACACCGATTCGGAAAATCACCGATTCGGTCCATGTACCGAATCGGAAAAAATACCGATTCGGACATGATCCGAATCGGAAAACATGCTGATTCGTATGAATCTCCGATCGGGAAATTCCCCGATTCCGACAGTTGGGGAGATGTAGGGAGGCACAGAAACACCGAAATCGGCTCAAAATCGGTAGAATTCACTCGGTATTTACCATGGATTGCAATCAGGTGGTAACCAACTCCAACCCATATAAACAGTCCCAAAATGCATTGCAACTTGCAGGATGGCAGCTTTCTATGTCATTGCGAGGCGGCTACGGCTACAGCAGGAAGGACAGAGGGAATGGCTAAGAAATGAACAGGTCTACAGACAGAGGATAACCCTGTTCATGCTCACTGAGGCTGAGATCCTACAGAGATACAGGCTGGACTCTGACACCATACTTGAGCTCATCAGGGACCTTAAGCCATACTTGGACCACCACACCCCAAGGGCACACGCCATCCCTGCGCACGTCCAGGTGCTATGCAGCCTACACCTGGTAGCGTCTGGCAGCTATCAAAGTGGAGTAGCAGCAGCAGGAGGGGTGAGCCAGAGCAGCCTGTCAAGGTTCTTCCACATATTCCTTGACGCCATGATAGACAGGATGGACCAATACATCTCATTCCCTGCAACCCACGCAGAACTGCTACAAACCAAAGCGGACTTCTACCAGATGGCACACTTTCCCCAAGTCATCGGTTGCATAGATGGCACGCATATTCCGATTTGCCCACCAGCGGACACCGAATACATATACCGCAATCGGAAATCTACACACACCATCAACGTGCAGGTGATCTGCAATGCCAAGTGCACCATCACAGACCTGGTAGCAAAATTTCCTGGAAGTACCCATGACTCATATATATTCCAACAGAGCGGCATATATGCACGGCTGATGGCTGGCGATTTTGGAGAAGGATACCTCCTAGGTGAGCCACATCATCAGACCCCCATAACACATAGTAGGTAGGTGTAATACATGTATGCATGTGTCTAATGTGACCCCTTTCTCTTCCAGGCGACAGTGCATATGCCCTCCGCTCATTCATACTCACCCCCTACCTCAACCCCTCCACACCCAGCCAAAGGAGGTATAACCGGGCCCACATACGCACCAGGAATGTTGTTGAACGGACCTTTGGCATCTGGAAAAGTAGATTCAGATGCCTGCACAAGAGTGGAGGTGCAAGGCAGTATACCCCCATCACCTGCTGCAAGATCATAGCTGTATGTGCAATGTTACACAACCTTGCGGTCAAGAAGGGCACTGAGGTGGAGTTGTCTGACTACGAGGACTATGACGACGACGAAGCTGTGCCACTGACACAGCCAGCTGGGGTGTGTACGCCATGTGATGGCAGATACAGACGTGAGGAGATCACTGAGAACTATTTCTGACTGAGTACAGATGCAAAGACAGCTAAATGTTGCTTGGAAAAAAAAAGTTTTAATAATGATGCACCACAGTTACAGCACTGATGTGCATCAAATAATGGAGATTGTCAACTCAAATAAAGTCCAGGGTTCTGGTTTGCTCATCCCCCCTTGCCAGCCTATTTTTTGGCCCGCTTTCCAGACCCACTGGGGTGTCCCTCGGCCCCCTCCGAATGGCCAGCAGCATCAGCGGATCGCCTGGTGCTCCTCCTTGGCTCTGATGCAGCGCTGGCCGGGCTGCTGCGGCTGCTGCTGTCTCCAGCATCACCCAGGTCCAGGGCAGGATTGGAGGCGGCGTTTGATATTAACATGGCCTCCATGGCCGTGGTGATCCTGGCCATCCCCCTAGTCAGCTCAGCTGTATGCTGACTGAGCGCCGATTCCTGATTTGAGCTGCGATGGCACAGCTGTGCGGTCGCCGCTGCAAGGCGGACCATGGCCCGGTTGAGCACCCGGGCATCCCTCCTGCGCGCAACCTCATGCTCCTCCTGCCTGGCAGAGGAGTGGGTGATGGCAGTGGTCAGCCTGCCCAACCCTGCTGCCACCTCCTTGTTGCTGTCCACAACAGCCTGGAAACCCTTCACCAACTCCCCCATCTGCAGGTTGTGCTGCAGGAGCTGGCGTTGGCAGGCCATGGTGGATTTGGCCTGTTGGCGCTGGATTTTTACCATCTGGCCCTCCAGGCCCAGGAACACACTGCCCTCCCGTGCTGGTGCAGCAGTGGTGGTGGTGGTGGTGGCACGGCGTCTGGCACTGCTGCCTCCGGCCTGCTGAGTGGGCTGGGGTGCCACTGGTGGTGGTGTGGTGCTGGCCGGTCCCGGAGCCCCTGCTCCCACGACAGGTTGGACGGGTGGCAAGGCCACGGTTGTGGCAGGAGCTGTTGTCGGCGGAATGGTCTGCCTTGTAGGGGAGTTTTCAGGTGAAAATTGCAAGGGGGGTGAGCTGGGCAGTACTGGGGAGTGCACTGCCTGGAAATCAATCACCAGGACTCCCTCCATTCCAAGCCCTGGGGTGTCTCCTGGGGTGTCTCCTTCCTCATCCTCATCCTCCTCCTCCTGGCCAGGCTGGCTGGTGCTCGGCCCTGCCATTGCAGTATTTGATGTCGAAGCTCCCTCTGCTGCCACAGTGGTGCTGCCTGATGGTGCCCCTAGGTACAAAGAAGCATTTGTAAACTGAGTGCCGATGTATTACAGTCAGTACAATTATGGCATTCCACATGTCCTTGCATCTCCTTACACCGTGTCACACTGTTTCCTGTCTTGTGATTCTGCACTGACATATTTGGCTAACTTCTGCTGACTACATGTACCATGATGCTTGTCTCTTGTATGTTGGTGACAGTACAGTGCTGGTGTTTGCCTATGCATTGTGTCTAATGGGGAGGTGTCTGGTAGGGTGTGTCATGATGCGCATGCTTCTTACCTGTAGCTGTGGCCATCGCAGTGCTGTCCAGGGTCCCGATCCCTACGATGCTCGCCCTCTCGATGGTGCTGGAGACAATTTCCTCCAGCTCGGTGAGGGGTGGCGCCGGGTTCTTGCCTCCTCCGGTGTGTCCAGCCTGCCTTTGGAGGTCGGCCAGCTTCCTCTTCGTGAGGCTGCGGAGGTCGTAAAACCTTTTCTTAAGTTCCTCAATGGACCTGGGGGTGACTCCAGCAGCATTGACCTTCTGGGCGATGTCGGCCCACAATCTCCTCTTGGTGCTGTCTGGCACGTTGAGGGACAGCTTGCCAAAGAGCTGGCGGTGCACCCTCACCACCTCCTCAACCAGCACCTGAAGTTCTGTGGTGGTGAATTTGGGCTTCCTCTTTTGGGAGGACTTCTGGCTTCCTGCCTGTTCTGCCATTTTCTGCTGTTCAGTCTGCAACCTCCTTCTCCCACTGCTGCTAACTGTGTGTTGGGCTCAGGCAGGCTTTCCAGAAACTTCTAGAAACTTCTTAATTGTCTGCACCTGCCAGGGTTGCCACTCCCTGTTTGGGTGGGGGAGGGGGAGCCACCTCATTGGCTGAATCGCCTATTGCCGAGTCGGCTTTTACCGATTCGGTAAAATCCGATTCGGTAAAATCCGATTCGGTATTATCCGATTCGGTAAAAGCCGAATCGGTTCATGCAATGCATTCCTATGGGCTTTTTCGCCATGGGTCTCTGATTGCCGATTCGGTTTTTACCGAATCGGCTTTTACCGAATCGGTATTCGCCGAATCGGAAATATCCGATTCGGTGGTAGCCGAATCGGTGTTTTCCGATTCGTTGTTGGCCGATTCGGTAATTTCCGATTCGGACCGAGCTGAATCGGAACGTACCGAATCTCATTACCGATGCCGACCGAATCGGTTTTCATTCGGTATTTTTTTCCTACATCTCGTTTTCCGATTTCAGAATACCGATTCGGCCCGCCTCGGTATTTTGAAATCGGAAAATCGCGTTTACCTACATCGGGCCCTAGATCTTTAAGTGTTTTGCTTGTTCGTTCCTGGGTGCTAGTGCTTGACTCTCTTCTATCCTGCAATATATCCATTTCGATTTCTGTTACATTTGGGGGGTGGTTGTGCACTCTTACATGAATTACAACATCATATTTTGTAGTTGCCCTCCCATAGCATGCATTAGAATAACATTTAGTACATTATCAGTTTATAGTTGCTGTGGATGCACTTTCTTTGCTGTAGGTATAGTCAATGTGATTTAGTAACTGCTTTCTTTTCAGTGAAGTGATATATATTGCAGCTTCTGTCACTGTTTTCGAAAGAAGGACATTAGCATATATAGAGAATATTTTGCAGTTTGCATATTTGTTTTTTACATTTAAAATTATTAAACTACTTCTATTTTGTATACTTACATGCACTTTCTGTATAGACATTTCACCCAATGTTGCAGCTTTTCTTTTGGGGTGTTATTTTGCAGAGCGGGTGTTTCTTTTCATTTTAAATGTTAGTTTTTGGCAGTTGGTAGAGGTTGAGATGTTTTATTTATTTTTTCTATTTAGATGAGTTTATACTTTTGTATGAATTTTTGATGGCTTTTGATAGTTCTTATTACAAGCAGTTAATCATTGCTTCCAGGCATTTATTTTTCTGCTAGGAATTCTATGCAAAAAGATAGAAGTTGCAGAGCATTTTCTTAATTATTTGCTATTTAAAGTTTTGAAGTTTAATAACAATTATGTTTTAGTTTAAATATACGTTTTACTTACTTGGTTAAGTAGTTGTTGAAATGTAGATATTTCTTCTGTAATGGTCTGATGAGAAAATCCTTGTTTTGCAGTGTCTATTAGTTTTGAAGTAGTTATTTCTTTACATTAGAGTGCCTATTCTATCGTATTTGTATTGCATTGTATATATTGTTTATTTAATTGGTTAAGGATGTTTATAGTTTTATTTCATTGGTTCCTTTTTAGATTGAGTTTTAAAAGTGTTTTATTTGCTGATGATGTATAATATATATATATTCTGGGTCTGTTCCTTCGTCATTTTGGAATTTGTGTGCTGGGGAGGCTGCTTCAGCCAGTGACGAATTTACGTTCATATATATATATGTGTGTATGTGTGTATATATATATATATATATATATATATATATATATATATATATATATATATATATATATATATATATATATATATATATATATATATATATATATATATATACATATATATATATATATATATATATATATATTGTTCTTTAACCTCGTTGCATTTTGCCTGTTCTGCAGGATTGCTTACCAACACTGAAGTAAAGTTTTTCAATTGTTTAGACACACATTTTTTTGTTGTGAGTCACGTGCAAACTACTGTGCAATTGAAACTGTAGACAGACTCGTAGTTTCTCTAGTCGCAATTCAAATCCATTAGCAAGTTGCAATAATTCTAACTTCAATCTATTTACATGCTGAGTAATAATACACAGTGTACTATAATTACACATACAATTTCATACAATAATGTATTAAAATAAATGTGTTTAGCAATCATCAGGGATGAAACTCACTCCCCACAACCACCTTTCGTACAGGGCTGCAGTACTCCAAATCAGACCAAATTAGACCGCACCCTACTTATTTAATCTGGCTTGTATTCTCCAGTCTCAAGATTCAACTCCAGCCCAAGTGGGCATACCTCACGTACTGCTAACACATGTACACCGTGTTCATTTTAGCCCTTCTGGGCATATTCCTCAGCATGAATTCATTTCCTTTTTGGATGTGGGGAGTGGGGCGTGAGTTTCATCTCTGATTATTGCTAAATTGTAAATTGATACTTGTATAGCGCACTACTCACCCGCAAGGGTCTCAAGGCGCTTGTACGAATACCGCTGTGGAACCTATCCTGGCTTTCCCTGTGAGGCGTCCACTCCTGGGCACCCCCAAGGTGGAGGCCAGGCATCCTCAGCGTTGTGGGGGCCGTTGTGGAGATTAAGCAAGCTATTGCCCAGAGTTGCAGAGTGGGACTCCATGATTGGAATAGGCACTGAGGCGAGAATTATCAGGTCCGTGGAAATTAGAGCCCAAGACCCACCGAGGCGGGGAATTGAACCCTGGTCCCGGGCTCGACCTCCGCATCAGGGTCTGCCGCTCTAATCATTGAGCCACACTTCTCCACATGGATAAATGGATTTATTTTAATACATTATTGTATGAAATTGTGTGTGTAATTATAGTACACTGTGTATTATTACTCAGCATGTAAATAGATTGAAGTCAGAAGTATTCGGAAACATTCGGACACCTCCGGGTGCAGGGGGGCCCAAAACGGGCCCCAAAGACCGATTCCAGTAGGCGTTTAGTCTTAACCAAACCAAATCTGAACAGCTGACCGAATCTGTCATTGTAATTGCTCGTCCGGAAACCATGTCCATAGAGTTGGCTCTGAAAGACTCAAGCTATCTGGATGCCTTTCGTACCGATTCAGTCTGCTCTAATGGTTTCAAGACAATGTAATCGGTCATTGGGAAAACTGTACGATTCAGTAGGAAACAAGGGTTCCGAATCGGATTCGGCAATAATCAATCCCATCCAGAGCCCTTCCAAACAACTTAATCATTGGACATTTAGTATTAAAAATGAACCCTAGAAAATAACTACAAAAATTATACATTACAGGGACATAATACTTTAGAAATAGAACTTGAAAAACCTTTGAAATTCAATGTAAAAACCAAAGGTTACAGGGATGTTATAATTAGGGAATATAATTTAAAAAACCTTTAAAAAGGAAATAGAATAAAATAAAAATGCACACAACAAAAGCAAAGGTTACAAGTACGTTATAGTTACACTCAGATTTCACGCGTGCAAACACATCAAAATTCAGTAGTTATAGGTACCCGAACTAACTATAACTTATGTCCCCGAAATGCACTGCTTATGGCTTCACATATTACGTCGCTCAAGACAGTTCAGTGCTAACATCACTGATATCATTTCAAATGACATCACTGATGATTTCATCCACAGAACCACTCCCACTCCACTCACACCCCCACACAGTTGCTCAAACAACCACTCACACACCCACACAACCAAACGCATACCCATTCATGTTGCGTGCTTATCTAGGTTCCTGATCGATACTGTGACCTTATGCCCCTATTCGGCTATAAACCCATTTATTCCCTATATTGGCATAACCGTTCAAGTGCGATTTTCTGAAAAGTCATCTCTGGCCTCACACGAACAGAGCCACATTCCAGCATGACTCTCTGCTACTTCCTTTGCGACCAATTAGTGCAATGACAAAGCAGCAGTCACTATCTGATATTCCTAGATAACACTCCGAGTTCTTCAACAAGATAAAAACTTAGCAAACCTGGAAATCCCCGCTTGCTATGTTTTGATTAGTAATGGAACTCTAATGAGCAACTGATAACTGTCACTTCCTAGTGACATCTTTAATTGACGTCTTATGTCCAGCAAACTTGCGTCAAACCCGGCACCTGTCAGGTATAAATATTACCAACGTTGCCTTAAGCAATGAGCGAGAACCTGTTGCTGATGCCAGCTGCCTGCATGACCCCGTGTTGGTAAAAACTAGCACTCTGTCGCTGCAGCCTGCTATCCTGTGGTGGTGAAGCTACTGATTACCATTATCGCCGCTAAAGCGCGACCTATGGTGCAGTACGCTTGAGGAGCCGAGCAGCCGTCCTCTGCGAAGACATCCAGCCCAGCTGCCCGCGGACGCTGTCCTCCGCCTCCTTCCTCGACGCACTGAGAGAAGCCGCTGCCTTTCTCGTGCAGAGAAATCCAGTCCCGGCGCTTCCGGTTTACCCTCGCGGGTGACTGGGATATCGAGAGAGACCCCTGAAAGAGATACCAATCCTCCATCATTCTATTCAGAGGTATGGTGTTGACTAAACCCTTAGACGAGAATTCTTGAAACAAACCTTGGCAAAACCAACTTAACTTAAGCTACTTACTTACTCCCCTTCTCACGTGTTAGGCTTAGGTCAGGCACACTGGGGTAGGCTTAGTTAGAAGCACCAGTTGAGTATGTTAGCCTAATGTATATATGACTGTATATATGTTTTATTACTTTTAACCATTGTATGGCTAAGAAACCATATCAATGCTTTTACAGTTCTATTTCGCAATACTTATCTTACTGTACGTACTTTTTATAATAACAGTTATTGCAATTGTTATAATACATTTCTCTTGTACGAGAAGAAAGACTGTTCAATAAATGTTAACCCTTTATTGATACACGCCAGTCTCTCTATTCTCTACATACCGTGAAAGTAAACTGCACTAGACTGACTGAGTGAAATCTATGTCTATTGTTTCACACGACCCTAGAGATCGACTCTTGATCTGAGGAGCAAAGTTGTCATGTTGCACGGTTGTTGGAAAACTGAATCCCTTCTTGTCTGTGCCAAGGAAGCTGATCACTTCCTATGCAGAGAAGAAAGTTTCCAGTGACCTCTGAGCTAGTTGGTAAACACAACCCAATTAAGTTTAGCATAGTCAGTGGAGGCCTGGAATATCCGCAGCTCCACGTCGATACTACTGTTTATGTTATTCCAATGCGCAGGGCCTAGTGGGAAACTAGGAACTACACTACATGGCGCCCAAACGTTTGGTAAGGCGATAAACTAACGCAAGACTTGTAGAGTAACTCAGTCGTGCATATTTCACAGACCCCTTTCTCCCGTAAAAACTCCAATAGACGTCTGGAGTGGGTGAAAGGTTAAAATCCGCCCGACCTTAGTAGGAAGAGATTCCTATGTAAAGCTCCGGTTTATTCAACGTTGAAGGATACAGTGTTCCAAAATATTGTGCACCTAATCTTTGTCTCCTTGGAGACCTACTCTGAAAACCTGCATTTTTTAAATGACAGACAGTGAAGAAGAAAGGGAAGCAGTTAGACTGGCATCCCAGCTAATGGAGGAAGACACGAGTCTCCTACAAGCAGACCCGGATGCTACTATCATCCCGGTCCAGTTAAGAAAATCTATAACGTTAAAACTTATAGAAAACGGACTGACACCTCAGGGTGGTACAGTAATTTTCGTGATAGAGGCTCACGAGTATCGGCAGACAGAGGTATTCTATTCATGGATAAACTTTCCAGCGGCAAACGCTAGAACACAAGAGTTTCACTATTACAAAATAGAGGAACCTCCGGGAGAGTACGCTCCTTTCGAGGAGATTGAAATCCCACTTAAATTTCAAGAGCACCTGCTCTGGTTTAATGGCGCCCTAAAACACAATAATCACATAACCAGGCTCGGTCCACTAGGTAGACCAGGAGCAACGTGGCCGGTTCTAGCCAGCTACACACCACATCCTGACATTGCAAGAATGTCAAGAGAAGAGCTGTTAGCACAGCTAAACACATTAATAAAAATACATAGGCAATTAGTCCAATATGTAATGCGGATTGCTACAATCCAGCCAGCTGTTAATACACCACAGCTAACCCCTCATCAGGGGAACACAAATAAAATTACACCACAGAACATACAGTCATGTCTTGGTAAAACACCCGTAAAACGGGAACAAATTCCTTTCTGGTTAGCCCAGAAAATCACTCAAATAGAGGCAGTATTTCCTGATACTACCCCTATAGAGAAACACAGAATCTTGACCATCTGCCTTCCTATGGGAATCGCACCACACGTGGAGGACTGCGACGCTTGGGGTACAGTCTTTGCTTCCATTTATACAAAAACACACGGTGTTCCGTCTATGGCGGTAATACCAGAAGTGCTAAAACAGATTCAAAATGAATTCGGTCCAGAGCCCGCTTTAAATCTGGGTATGAAATTACTGAAAGATTTCAAGCAGGTCACGGCTATATTATTAGCCAACGTAAAGGGAGAAGCAGCATCTGTGGCGATTCGCCAGAAGTTGAGGGAAACAGATATAAAAGATCCTGTTGAGCTTGCAAAAATCATAGAAAAATGCTATGAAGAATTAGGTAGAGACAGCTTGGGTGGGAAACCAGTAAAGCCCCAACTGCTCGAAAGTCCTGAAAAATTATTTATTAAAAATAATTTAAATACTCCTAAAAAGAGCTGGGATGGAAATAAACAATCCACTCCCAAGGAAAAAGTTTTCCAGACCAGAGGAAGGTCTCCTCGACGGAGGGAAAGAACTCCGACTCGAGAACGCCAGTCTCCCCAACGGGAGCCCTCTGAGAAAAGATATAACCTTAGAAATAGGGATAATATAAAAAAACCTGATAGATATCAAAGTATTGATACACGTCCCTCTCGATCTCTTCCACAGAATTCGGAAAGAAGAGGACGGTCAGACCCAGGAGAGCACACCAAGTCCAAGGACAAGGAACCTGCTCAAAATAAGAAATCTCAATTTCAGAAAAAGAAGGTAGCCAGTATTAGAGTAATCAACCATGCCGAGAATACTGAGGACACAGTTGAAAAACGGGGAATGGGCATTGACAATGTTGGACAGTGCAGCAGAAATCAGTATAGCACGCAAGAACTTGATGAGTCATCTGGAGACAGTGGACACGAATGAATACATTCAGGTTGAAACTGCCGACACCAGACTTAGCGAGCCCCATAAAATATACGAAATAACATTGCGTATAGAGGGTGATAAGACTAGGAAAATTAAGGGTCTATTTTGGGATAAGCTCTCAAAAGGCTATGATATTCCGTTAGCTGAAAAAGATTGGCCCCCGGAGTTTGTCAGGGAGTGCCCTCGTGGCGAAGAAGTAATTATGCCTGCCTTCTCGAATCACATACCGATTCACAAAAAATATACATATGCAAGGAAATGGGCAGTAGCCCAGGCACCTGCATTGTATAAAAATCATGTAGGATGGGATGAGGATTCAACGCCTCACAAAATCCAGCTAAAAGTGAACCAACTGCCCAACGACAGTATCCCATAAAGCAAGAAGCTAAAAAACAGGTCAGGGAGATCTTAGATCAACTTGAGTACCAGGGGGTGATTGAAACATGCACCTCTCAAATGAACAATCCTTTGTTTCCTGTCTCCAAGCCAGACAATTCATATCGTCTAGTTTTGGACTACAGACATCTTAATACATGTTGCAAAACTTTTGCAGTACAAAACTCGCATAGTGCAGCCCTAATGAATAACATAGTTAGGAAAAAATATAAAACGACATTAGACATATCTAACGGTTTCTTTTGTCAAAACATTGCACCAGAAAGCAGATATTTGACCGCTTTCTCCGCATTTGGGTCGCAGAAAAAATTCTGTCGACTCCCACAGGGGTTCAAGAACAGCCCAGGACTATTCTCAGCTAGGGTAACAGAGTTACTACAAATCTATGATGATGAAGCATTATCTTATGTAGATGATATTTATCTCACAGATGACGACTTGGATACTCACTTGAAAAGAGTGAACACCATCATACTTGGGTTCGCAACAGAGGGTTACAAATTAAACTTTAAAAAGTCTCGAATTGCCCATCTGACAGTACTATTCTTAGGGTACGAATTATCAAGTGAAGGGAAAAGCCTAGCGGACAACTTCTTAGAGAAGTGCGCTGTACTCCAAGCTCCAAAAACGCTGAAGAATTTACAATCAATACTAGGTTTTCTGAATTTCGGAAGAACTTACATCCTAAATTACGCAGAGAGGGTTAAACCTCTCTACGAACTAATTAAACCTGATTTTAAACAAATCAATTGGACTCAAAAACACACAGAAATTTTGAGATCACTGCAAACAGACATGTTAGCAAAAACAAAATTAGACACACGTGACAACACACGTGATCTCGTAATCCGAGTCATCCCAGGAAGATGCGGATTCACGTACCTAACCTCTAATGAGGGAGAAAAGGTACCAATTTCAATAAAATCTCACTTGTACACACAAGCAGAAAAAACATTCAGTCACACAGAAAGAACTGTGAATGCAGTGCAAATCGCATTAGCAAATGAAAGAGAACTTGCACACGGCAAAAGGATTAACATCCTCACAGCGGAATCCGCCTTCGAAGCGCTATTCAGCCCAGTAAACCTGCCTACAGTGTCACTGGATCCAAAATGGATACAGTGCATAGATTCTCTAGGAGCGGAAGACGTGAAATACTATTTCGCCCCGCAATACAAAGAACTGAATGATTTAGAGTATGAAGAAGAATATCCTCTGCCAATCGAAATTCTGCCTCTCCCATTATATGCCTGTATAATCTATACAGATAGCTCTTTACAGCATTTCAACGTAGAGAAAAAACCCTACGATGCAGCATGTGCGATCATTAAATGTCGTTGGCTGTGCAGTAAAATCAAACCGAAAATAACAAAAACTGAATCAGTGAAGTACTGTTCGGCTCAAAGAACTGAAATCAGATGTTTAAAGATGGCGCTCGAAAATGCAGAACGCGAATTCCCCACACTTATAGTGTGCGATTCTCATTTTTGCGTCAACTCTTACAACAATAAACTGCAGAGTTGGATCGAAAACGACTACAAAGATGACACAGGTGCCACAATAAAGCATAAAAAGCTCTGGAACGAGGTAGCTCTTTTACACAAAGAACTACAAAAGACTCACGTGATTCACGCACAGAGTCTTCGACGTGATGGCGTTCACGTTGCAGGGAATTCATTGGCTAATACAGCCAAAGCGGAAGCAACTAAACCGGCTTCCGTAGCCACAAAAAAGCGTACAGATAAATACATAGACGGGGAAACCATGCTGGCAGTAAAAACGACCGTAAAAGGCGACTGTGCAGCACTACCCGTAAACTATCCACTCAATTATGCATACATAATCGATGCAAACTCCGTTCCTTTTGCTCGAATCCCTGGAGTGGGGGATAGAGTAATTCCAAACACGAACAGGAGAATATTTTTAATAGCAGACGCACACATGGGTTTGGGTCTAAGGCACAGAGAGATCAAGGAATCACTGACTGAATTACAATCAGTATTCTGGTGGCCGGGAATGAGTGTAGAACACCAAATATATGCAAACAACTGTGAAAACTGTAATAGGGATCGCAGTAGCGAACCTTGCTACCGGCTACCAGTCAGAAAGAGCGTAACGCTGCCTGCACCCCAACCTGCGTCCTATTAATTAGTTAAGACGAAAAGCACTTTTAAAAAATGAGTCCTCCAGCACTCGGCTGACGCCTAGAACGGTTATAAAAGATTTGCGAGTCTTTATCGGCACATACGCAATTACCACGTTCCATTCTGACCAGGGTCCTGCTTTCAGCTCTCGAGCCTATAAGGAGGTCATGGCCAGCATGGGAATTGGGTTGCGGTATTCTTGTCCGTCATACCCCGGAAGGGAATAGTGTGATAGAAAGAAAAAACCGGGACATGAAGCAATCTATAACAGCGAAGGTATTAGGTTCAGGCGCTGGGTGGGTCAAACATTTAATAAGTGTCCAGACTAGTCTTAACAACATGCCAAGAAATTCTCTAAAAGGTTTCAGCCCATACGAACTATTGTTCGGAATTAGAATGAACGTTCAGGACCTCGATAGTCAGATGTCAGTGGTACAAGAAGAAACAAAGCACTTTGATGTAAAGGATCGTTTGGCTGTTTTACAGGAACTGAATGAAACAAGAAAATCATTAAGCAACATAAAGTTAAAGCAACAGCCAAGTACCACTGACGAGGCACCACCCGCAACAGCCCCAGCAAGGCCTGTCTGGATTCCAAAGATTGGGGATCTAGTCAGAGAAAAGATCGCGGTGAAGAAGGAATTTGGGCCTTCTTACAGAAAAGCAGTACCTGTCTTGGCAGTCACCGGAACAAGATCAGTCGTGCTACCGCCCCTTGCTGGTAAAAAGGAGAACAGAATCGTATCCATCGATCTGGTAAAACCACAAGCATGTGGCCTATAATCAACAGTAGGCCCAGTGGACTCCCAAGAAACAACAGAATACCCAAACTTGCAACAATCCAAGAGGTTCAAACTGAAAGACTAATCACATTCGATCAGCCTGCAGTGCACAATGAAGGACTATGCAATAATGCCATGGAACTCGTGCCTCTTGAAACACAGATTGAAACAGTTCGTCAAGAAACAACACCAGTCTACAATGATGTAGCATCAGAAAGTGCTACCGAGAGACAGATTGAAAAAACAATCCCATCATTTGACAGAACTGCCTCTGGTTATTTCATCAACTTCGACAACTTCTCTGAAGATCTGAACGTCCCCGAAGTAATGCCAGAAACAAAAAAGTATTCTAAAGAAAATACAACAGGACTCCTTCAACAAATCAAAGAATTATATCTGGATTCACCGTTGATTGAGCATTGGATTATCTCAGGGGTATTCATACTCCTACTATGCCTAATTTTAGTTTTAATTTTAGGGAAGTTCATTACAATTGAATGGACACAGCAAGTCAGAACATCAACCTAGTCCTGAAACCACACAGATCATCCCACGTGAAGAAAAGAGAACTGCCAACAGTAAATGTCACAGCAATTCCAATACCTGGTGGGGTAGTATGGGAGAAAACAGACTATGAGATCTATGGTCCGGTCGAAATCCTGAAGTATCCTCATCAACTAAAGGTTTCCTTAAGTGACTTTGTGACACCAAGTACATTCTCTGATGATTGGGACTTTAACAGTATTAATGACATGATGTCTGATTTAGTAATGTCAGCTAGATTCACAGATCATGATTATTTACAAGGTTCATCTAGTTATGAGCAGTTATTCTGTTACACCCACTATGGGGATCATTACTTGCATAAATCTGCACAGCCTAGAAATGTTTTTATGTATAATCAATGGGAACATTGTTCTACACCACCTAAAAGCAGTTCTAAAGCATTTTTTGAGAAAATCAAATATTTTTCAGGGTTTAACACCAGTGATGCAGAAACGTTTTATTACAAACTGTTAGATAAAACAGGAATGAAAACAATGCTGACAAATTCTAAATTGATATATTCAGAAGCATTTTATGACAAAATGATGACATTTGGTTTTGATTATTGGAAAAATAATATTGAAACGAAAACAATTTGGGGTACAAAAGATTGGCAGGTGCAAGGCATAGAAGCACTATTTAGAACCTGCATGATACCAGAACAAATGTTATTTTTGAATGACACAGTACACCAAACATCTTGTCTTGGCCTAGCTAAGAACAAAGACCTTAGAACACCGTCTATTCCAAAGCCAATAGCTGAGAATACAACCACAGATATTGAGTTAGACGTGTCACAAATTTTACATTTCAACAGAACACATCCTGATTGGAAAAAAGTGGTTAATCTGGCCTACAGACACAAATAGCTGTCAAGATAGGTTCCTGAATAAAACACAGGGGTTAAAATTGACCAGATTAGACCCTAGATACTCCCAGAGACAACATCCAGGGATTATAACAACATACAGTGTAGGGAAACTCTGCCTAGAATGGCTAGCTACATCCACACTGGCTGAAATTAAGCAACACTTGTCTTTATTAAAAGATGGTGCTGATTTGCGCGATTTCATTCTTGGACCACGCAAACAGCGTCAAAAGCGTTTCATAGCGACCAGCATCTATGCTGCTTACAACGAGGCTTGGAAAGTAAAGCAAATTGAAACTGCTGAAAAAATACGAGAAATTGATCGTATTAATTTGGAGAAATCACTTTCTGTGGTAGACAATGGGTTAATGACTCTGTCTTCCAGAATATATTCTTTGGACAATATTGTATCCTCTGCCTTTGATGTGATAGACAACCTTACTGATAAACAGATCAGTTTGGCACAGAAAGGAGCAGACTACACAATCCTGAGCATCGAAAGACTCGAGAGATTACCATTGACAATGTCAGAGAGTCCTGTCATTGAATGGATAATACACGGGATTATCACAATTCCGATAACAACTTTCCGATTTAAAAAGTGCCTTGAATGCATACCTGCTGGCCAGTATGAACAATTGGGTAAAGGATATGTAAAATCTATATGGAAATTACCATACACTCATTCTTGCTATAGTGACAGCGACAAAAATGTATTTCTTAGTGGTGAGAACTGTAAACATTCACTAAGCGGTATACTTTTGTGTCAGGGAATTAATTTACACGGAGCATGTGATGGAAATTCAAACAACCTTTCATGCCACCAGCTAGTCACACCTGCAACTCAGATAGAGCCCTTCTTTATGCAACTTTCGAACGGGAGTTACATTCTTAGAACGGATCACAGGTGCTGTGGCCTCGCGCCAGGGACAAGTTATCTAGTACAAGTAACATCCACGGTCAAATGCTGTATGCAAGCATTGTTTCCGAGCGGGCCTCCAGACATAGTGACTCCCCTCTGGCCTCGTCTGAATCTCTATTCTATACGAATTGATACATTAAGCAAAGTTAAATCTGTACTTTTACAGACAACAGTGCCTATAACGTCATCTAAAGAGACGTATGATCTTCTAGTTGCAAGGACAGCTACTGAAATTCATGACCTTTTATCAACAAATTGCCCCGTGCATTTCGTAGAAATGTGCAGCCAACTCCTTAACATGTCTAGTGCAACAAGCATCCCAGGCATATTTAAGACAGTCTTTACGGGACTGCTAACACCCTTCCAGGCAATTTTGGGAATCTTTCCTAATTTTGTGCACTCCATCTTTGGCGGCATTCCACTATTTTTGGGACTCGTTGCAGGGATTCTATTTTTGACCATCCTGCTACGTTATGGCAAGCCTCGGCTCAGACATAGCTCCCATGGGAATGGAAGAGACAATCCTAGCAATGCGCTACAGGGACAGGATAACTAACGTCCTTGGATTGGCCAGGCTGAGAGATCTAAACATGACCTGGTTCCTTTCATTCAGACCGATATGGCAAAATTGCATTTTACCTGTGCTACGGTGTATGCTTTGCGGAGATGAATGCATGTTGGACATCTGTCTTTCACTTCCATCAGTAGTACCAATGGACGTCGATACTTTGCTCAGTCCAATAACGGCTCACGCATTGTGTTGTCCCCAGCGGCTACCAATCCTGATGACGGCATTTGTGGAGACTCCTGTACTACAGCCAAGTGGTAACAGTGGAGCGAGTGACAAAAGCAACATCACCCAGGTACAACGTTCTGTGAGCATTGCTGGTCCTGCCTTCGATGACAGCAATCATTCTCACACCTGCCAAGTTACAGCGCTATCTAATTTGGTTGAACTATCACCTGATTTTGTAGACCAATTCTTTGCGAGCCTGTCTGATACGATGTTCTCACCCACAGAGAAACAATAACTTTTTGAGAAGCTTTCCGACACACAGCGTTCCTATGAACTTTGAATTCGGCCTTCAGTTTTGATCAACAAAAACTGCCAAGAGCTTTGGAAATCTATTTTCTTTGAATTGGACAATTTTTCTAATATTGACCCTTTTTTGGCACAAACAATTCTTTGCTTAACGTAAATACTATTCTTAGAGAACAGAAGCTTCACACTTCTATTTCTAAACACATCTAGAGACATAACAACATAACACCAGCCTCTAGCACACATGTTATTACAATGCATTTTTATGTGATGATTTATCTCGCATTTCTTCTGTCAGAGATACTTCATGTGTAATTCTATATGCATAATCGTTCATTGATTTCATATGCAATAATTTTTGAATGATTACTATGCTTTTAAAAAACGTACAGTACCTAAATTCCATGTATTACAAGTACGCCTATTTCGAATGCATTTATGTATTTTGGGGTGGGCAATGTTACACATGCATCTAATTGCTTAGTTTTAGTAATTTTGATGGACATTACCCGTGGAGTGGGTGTTGCGTGCTTATCTAGGTTTCTGATCGATACTGTGACCTTATGCCCCTATTCGGCTATAAACCCATTTATTCCCTATATTGGCATAACCGTTCAAGTGCGATTTTCTGAAAAGTCATCTCTGGCCTCACACGAACAGAGCCACATTCCAGCATGACTCTCTGCTACTTCCTTTGCGACCAATTAGTGCAATGACAAAGCAGCAGTCACTATCTGATATTCCTAGATAACACTCCGAGTTCTTCAACAAGATAAAAACTTAGCAAACCTGGAAATCCCCGCTTGCTATGTTTTGATTAGTAATGGAACTCTAATGAGCAACTGATAACTGTCACTTCCTAGTGACATCTTTAATTGACGTCTTATGTCCAGCAAACTTGCGTCAAACCCGGCACCTGTCAGGTATAAATATTACCAACGTTGCCTTAAGCAATGAGCGAGAACCTGTTGCTGATGCCAGCTGCCTGCATGACCCCGTGTTGGTAAAAACTAGCACTCTGTCGCTGCAGCCTGCTATCCTGTGGTGGTGAAGCTACTGATTACCATTATCGCCGCTAAAGCGCGACCTATGGTGCAGTACGCTTGAGGAGCCGAGCAGCCGTCCTCTGCGAAGACATCCAGCCCAGCTGCCCGCGGACGCTGTCCCCCGCCTCCTTCCTCGACGCACTGAGAGAAGCCGCTGCCTTTCTCGTGCAGAGAAATCCAGTCCCGGCGCTTCCGGTTTACCCTCGCGGGTGACTGGGATATCGAGAGAGACCCCTGAAAGAGATACCAATCCTCCATCATTCTATTCAGAGGTATGGTGTTGACTAAACCCTTAGACGAGAATTCTTGAAACAAACCTTGGCAAAACCAACTTAACTTAAGCTACTTACTTACTCCCCTTCTCACGTGTTAGGCTTAGGTCAGGCACACTGGGGTAGGCTTAGTTAGAAGCACCAGTTGAGTATGTTAGCCTAATGTATATATGACTGTATATATGTTTTATTACTTTTAACCATTGTATGGCTAAGAAACCATATCAATGCTTTTACAGTTCTATTTCGCAATACTTATCTTACTGTACGTACTTTTTATAATAACAGTTATTGCAATTGTTATAATACATTTCTCTTGTACGAGAAGAAAGACTGTTCAATAAATGTTAACCCTTTATTGATACACGCCAGTCTCTCTATTCTCTACATACCGTGAAAGTAAACTGCACTAGACTGACTGAGTGAAATCTATGTCTATTGTTTCACACGACCCTAGAGATCGACTCTTGATCTGAGGAGCAAAGTTGTCATGTTGCACGGTTGTTGGAAAACTGAATCCCTTCTTGTCTGTGCCAAGGAAGCTGATCACTTCCTATGCAGAGAAGAAAGTTTCCAGTGACCTCTGAGCTAGTTGGTAAACACAACCCAATTAAGTTTAGCATAGTCAGTGGAGGCCTGGAATATCCGCAGCTCCACGTCGATACTACTGTTTATGTTATTCCAATGCGCAGGGCCTAGTGGGAAACTAGGAACTACACTACATGGCGCCCAAACGTTTGGTAAGGCGATAAACTAACGCAAGACTTGTAGAGTAACTCAGTCGTGCATATTTCACAGACCCCTTTCTCCCGTAAAAACTCCAATAGACGTCTGGAGTGGGTGAAAGGTTAAAATCCGCCCGACCTTAGTAGGAAGAGATTCCTATGTAAAGCTCCGGTTTATTCAACGTTGAAGGATACAGTGTTCCAAAATATTGTGCACCTAATCTTTGTCTCCTTGGAGACCTACTCTGAAAACCTGCATTTTTTAAATGACAGACAGTGAAGAAGAAAGGGAAGCAGTTAGACTGGCATCCCAGCTAATGGAGGAAGACACGAGTCTCCTACAAGCAGACCCAGGTGCTACTATCATCCCGGTCCAGTTAAGAAAATCTATAACGTTAAAACTTATAGAAAACGGACTGACACCTCAGGGTGGTACAGTAATTTTCGTGATAGAGGCTCACGAGTATCGGCAGACAGAGGTATTCTATTCATGGATAAACTTTCCAGCGGCAAACGCTAGAACACAAGAGTTTCACTATTACAAAATAGAGGAACCTCCGGGAGAGTACGCTCCTTTCGAGGAGATTGAAATCCCACTTAAATTTCAAGAGCACCTGCTCTGGTTTAATGGCGCCCTAAAACACAATAATCACATAACCAGGCTCGGTCCACTAGGTAGACCAGGAGCAACGTGGCCGGTTCTAGCCAGCTACACACCACATCCTGACATTGCAAGAATGTCAAGAGAAGAGCTGTTAGCACAGCTAAACACATTAATAAAAATACATAGGCAATTAGTCCAATATGTAATGCGGATTGCTACAATCCAGCCAGCTGTTAATACACCACAGCTAACCCCTCATCAGGGGAACACAAATAAAATTACACCACAGAACATACAGTCATGTCTTGGTAAAACACCCGTAAAACGGGAACAAATTCCTTTCTGGTTAGCCCAGAAAATCACTCAAATAGAGGCAGTATTTCCTGATACTACCCCTATAGAGAAACACAGAATCTTGACCATCTGCCTTCCTATGGGAATCGCACCACACGTGGAGGACTGCGACGCTTGGGGTACAGTCTTTGCTTCCATTTATACAAAAACACACGGTGTTCCGTCTATGGCGGTAATACCAGAAGTGCTAAAACAGATTCAAAATGAATTCGGTCCAGAGCCCGCTTTAAATCTGGGTATGAAATTACTGAAAGATTTCAAGCAGGTCACGGCTATATTATTAGCCAACGTAAAGGGAGAAGCAGCATCTGTGGCGATTCGCCAGAAGTTGAGGGAAACAGATATAAAAGATCCTGTTGAGCTTGCAAAAATCATAGAAAAATGCTATGAAGAATTAGGTAGAGACAGCTTGGGTGGGAAACCAGTAAAGCCCCAACTGCTCGAAAGTCCTGAAAAATTATTTATTAAAAATAATTTAAATACTCCTAAAAAGAGCTGGGATGGAAATAAACAATCCACTCCCAAGGAAAAAGTTTTCCAGACCAGAGGAAGGTCTCCTCGACGGAGGGAAAGAACTCCGACTCGAGAACGCCAGTCTCCCCAACGGGAGCCCTCTGAGAAAAGATATAACCTTAGAAATAGGGATAATATAAAAAAACCTGATAGATATCAAAGTATTGATACACGTCCCTCTCGATCTCTTCCACAGAATTCGGAAAGAAGAGGACGGTCAGACCCAGGAGAGCACACCAAGTCCAAGGACAAGGAACCTGCTCAAAATAAGAAATCTCAATTTCAGAAAAAGAAGGTAGCCAGTATTAGAGTAATCAACCATGCCGAGAATACTGAGGACACAGTTGAAAAACGGGGAATGGGCATTGACAATGTTGGACAGTGCAGCAGAAATCAGTATAGCACGCAAGAACTTGATGAGTCATCTGGAGACAGTGGACACGAATGAATACATTCAGGTTGAAACTGCCGACACCAGACTTAGCGAGCCCCATAAAATATACGAAATAACATTGCGTATAGAGGGTGATAAGACTAGGAAAATTAAGGGTCTATTTTGGGATAAGCTCTCAAAAGGCTATGATATTCCGTTAGCTGAAAAAGATTGGCCCCCGGAGTTTGTCAGGGAGTGCCCTCGTGGCGAAGAAGTAATTATGCCTGCCTTCTCGAATCACATACCGATTCACAAAAAATATACATATGCAAGGAAATGGGCAGTAGCCCAGGCACCTGCATTGTATAAAAATCATGTAGGATGGGATGAGGATTCAACGCCTCACAAAATCCAGCTAAAAGTGAACCAACTGCCCAACGACAGTATCCCATAAAGCAAGAAGCTAAAAAACAGGTCAGGGAGATCTTAGATCAACTTGAGTACCAGGGGGTGATTGAAACATGCACCTCTCAAATGAACAATCCTTTGTTTCCTGTCTCCAAGCCAGACAATTCATATCGTCTAGTTTTGGACTACAGACATCTTAATACATGTTGCAAAACTTTTGCAGTACAAAACTCGCATAGTGCAGCCCTAATGAATAACATAGTTAGGAAAAAATATAAAACGACATTAGACATATCTAACGGTTTCTTTTGTCAAAACATTGCACCAGAAAGCAGATATTTGACCGCTTTCTCCGCATTTGGGTCGCAGAAAAAATTCTGTCGACTCCCACAGGGGTTCAAGAACAGCCCAGGACTATTCTCAGCTAGGGTAACAGAGTTACTACAAATCTATGATGATGAAGCATTATCTTATGTAGATGATATTTATCTCACAGATGACGACTTGGATACTCACTTGAAAAGAGTGAACACCATCATACTTGGGTTCGCAACAGAGGGTTACAAATTCAACTTTAAAAAGTCTCGAATTGCCCATCTGACAGTACTATTCTTAGGGTACGAATTATCAAGTGAAGGGAAAAGCCTAGCGGACAACTTCTTAGAGAAGTGCGCTGTACTCCAAGCTCCAAAAACGCTGAAGAATTTACAATCAATACTAGGTTTTCTGAATTTCGGAAGAACTTACATCCTAAATTACGCAGAGAGGGTTAAACCTCTCTACGAACTAATTAAACCTGATTTTAAACAAATCAATTGGACTCAAAAACACACAGAAATTTTGAGATCACTGCAAACAGACATGTTAGCAAAAACAAAATTAGACACACGTGACAACACACGTGATCTCGTAATCCGAGTCATCCCAGGAAGATGCGGATTCACGTACCTAACCTCTAATGAGGGAGAAAAGGTACCAATTTCAATAAAATCTCACTTGTACACACAAGCAGAAAAAACATTCAGTCACACAGAAAGAACTGTGAATGCAGTGCAAATCGCATTAGCAAATGAAAGAGAACTTGCACACGGCAAAAGGATTAACATCCTCACAGCGGAATCCGCCTTCGAAGCGCTATTCAGCCCAGTAAACCTGCCTACAGTGTCACTGGATCCAAAATGGATACAGTGCATAGATTCTCTAGGAGCGGAAGACGTGAAATACTATTTCGCCCCGCAATACAAAGAACTGAATGATTTAGAGTATGAAGAAGAATATCCTCTGCCAATCGAAATTCTGCCTCTCCCATTATATGCCTGTATAATCTATACAGATAGCTCTTTACAGCATTTCAACGTAGAGAAAAAACCCTACGATGCAGCATGTGCGATCATTAAATGTCGTTGGCTGTGCAGTAAAATCAAACCGAAAATAACAAAAACTGAATCAGTGAAGTACTGTTCGGCTCAAAGAACTGAAATCAGATGTTTAAAGATGGCGCTCGAAAATGCAGAACGCGAATTCCCCACACTTATAGTGTGCGATTCTCATTTTTGCGTCAACTCTTACAACAATAAACTGCAGAGTTGGATCGAAAACGACTACAAAGATGACACAGGTGCCACAATAAAGCATAAAAAGCTCTGGAACGAGGTAGCTCTTTTACACAAAGAACTACAAAAGACTCACGTGATTCACGCACAGAGTCTTCGACGTGATGGCGTTCACGTTGCAGGGAATTCATTGGCTAATACAGCCAAAGCGGAAGCAACTAAACCGGCTTCCGTAGCCACAAAAAAGCGTACAGATAAATACATAGACGGGGAAACCATGCTGGCAGTAAAAACGACCGTAAAAGGCGACTGTGCAGCACTACCCGTAAACTATCCACTCAATTATGCATACATAATCGATGCAAACTCTGTTCCTTTTGCTCGAATCCCTGGAGTGGGGGATAGAGTAATTCCAAACACGAACAGGAGAATATTTTTAATAGCAGACGCACACATGGGTTTGGGTCTAAGGCACAGAGAGATCAAGGAATCACTGACTGAATTACAATCAGTATTCTGGTGGCCGGGAATGAGTGTAGAACACCAAATATATGCAAACAACTGTGAAAACTGTAATAGGGATCGCAGTAGCGAACCTTGCTACCGGCTACCAGTCAGAAAGAGCGTAACGCTGCCTGCACCCCAACCTGCGTCCTATTAATTAGTTAAGACGAAAAGCACTTTTAAAAAATGAGTCCTCCAGCACTCGGCTGACGCCTAGAACGGTTATAAAAGATTTGCGAGTCTTTATCGGCACATACGCAATTACCACGTTCCATTCTGACCAGGGTCCTGCTTTCAGCTCTCGAGCCTATAAGGAGGTCATGGCCAGCATGGGAATTGGGTTGCGGTATTCTTGTCCGTCATACCCCGGAAGGGAATAGTGTGATAGAAAGAAAAAACCGGGACATGAAGCAATCTATAACAGCGAAGGTATTAGGTTCAGGCGCTGGGTGGGTCAAACATTTAATAAGTGTCCAGACTAGTCTTAACAACATGCCAAGAAATTCTCTAAAAGGTTTCAGCCCATACGAACTATTGTTCGGAATTAGAATGAACGTTCAGGACCTCGATAGTCAGATGTCAGTGGTACAAGAAGAAACAAAGCACTTTGATGTAAAGGATTGTTTGGCTGTTTTACAGGAACTGAATGAAACAAGAAAATCATTAAGCAACATAAAGTTAAAGCAACAGCCAAGTACCACTGACGAGGCACCACCCGCAACAGCCCCAGCAAGGCCTGTCTGGATTCCAAAGATTGGGGATCTAGTCAGAGAAAAGATCGCGGTGAAGAAGGAATTTGGGCCTTCTTACAGAAAAGCAGTACCTGTCTTGGCAGTCACCGGAACAAGATCAGTCGTGCTACCGCCCCTTGCTGGTAAAAAGGAGAACAGAATCGTATCCATCGATCTGGTAAAACCACAAGCATGTGGCCTATAATCAACAGTAGGCCCAGTGGACTCCCAAGAAACAACAGAATACCCAAACTTGCAACAATCCAAGAGGTTCAAACTGAAAGACTAATCACATTCGATCAGCCTGCAGTGCACAATGAAGGACTATGCAATAATGCCATGGAACTCGTGCCTCTTGAAACACAGATTGAAACAGTTCATCAAGAAACAACACCAGTCTACAATGATGTAGCATCAGAAAGTGCTACCGAGAGACAGATTGAAAAAACAATCCCATCATTTGACAGAACTGCCTCTGGTTATTTCATCAACTTCGACAACTTCTCTGAAGATCTGAACGTCCCCGAAGTAATGCCAGAAACAAAAAAGTATTCTAAAGAAAATACAACAGGACTCCTTCAACAAATCAAAGAATTATATCTGGATTCACCGTTGATTGAGCATTGGATTATCTCAGGGGTATTCATACTCCTACTATGCCTAATTTTAGTTTTAATTTTAGGGAAGTTCATTACAATTGAATGGACACAGCAAGTCAGAACATCAACCTAGTCCTGAAACCACACAGATCATCCCACGTGAAGAAAAGAGAACTGCCAACAGTAAATGTCACAGCAATTCCAATACCTGGTGGGGTAGTATGGGAGAAAACAGACTATGAGATCTATGGTCCGGTCGAAATCCTGAAGTATCCTCATCAACTAAAGGTTTCCTTAAGTGACTTTGTGACACCAAGTACATTCTCTGATGATTGGGACTTTAACAGTATTAATGACATGATGTCTGATTTAGTAATGTCAGCTAGATTCACAGATCATGATTATTTACAAGGTTCATCTAGTTATGAGCAGTTATTCTGTTACACCCACTATGGGGATCATTACTTGCATAAATCTGCACAGCCTAGAAATGTTTTTATGTATAATCAATGGGAACATTGTTCTACACCACCTAAAAGCAGTTCTAAAGCATTTTTTGAGAAATTCAAATATTTTTCAGGGTTTAACACCAGTGATGCAGAAACGTTTTATTACAAACTGTTAGATAAAACAGGAATGAAAACAATGCTGACAAATTCTAAATTGATATATTCAGAAGCATTTTATGACAAAATGATGACATTTGGTTTTGATTATTGGAAAAATAATATTGAAACGAAAACAATTTGGGGTACAAAAGATTGGCAGGTGCAAGGCATAGAAGCACTATTTAGAACCTGCATGATACCAGAACAAATGTTATTTTTGAATGACACAGTACACCAAACATCTTGTCTTGGCCTAGCTAAGAACAAAGACCTTAGAACACCGTCTATTCCAAAGCCAATAGCTGAGAATACAACCACAGATATTGAGTTAGACGTGTCACAAATTTTACATTTCAACAGAACACATCCTGATTGGAAAAAGTGGTTAATCTGGCCTACAGACACAAATAGCTGTCAAGATAGGTTCCTGAATAAAACACAGGGGTTAAAATTGACCAGATTAGACCCTAGATACTCCCAGAGACAACATCCAGGGATTATAACAACATACAGTGTAGGGAAACTCTGCCTAGAATGGCTAGCTACATCCACACTGGCTGAAATTAAGCAACACTTGTCTTTATTAAAAGATGGTGCTGATTTGCGCGATTTCATTCTTGGACCACGCAAACAGCGTCAAAAGCGTTTCATAGCGACCAGCATCTATGCTGCTTACAACGAGGCTTGGAAAGTAAAGCAAATTGAAACTGCTGAAAAAATACGAGAAATTGATCGTATTAATTTGGAGAAATCACTTTCTGTGGTAGACAATGGGTTAATGACTCTGTCTTCCAGAATATATTCTTTGGACAATATTGTATCCTCTGCCTTTGATGTGATAGACAACCTTACTGATAAACAGATCAGTTTGGCACAGAAAGGAGCAGACTACACAATCCTGAGCATCGAAAGACTCGAGAGATTACCATTGACAATGTCAGAGAGTCCTGTCATTGAATGGATAATACACGGGATTATCACAATTCCGATAACAACTTTCCGATTTAAAAAGTGCCTTGAATGCATACCTGCTGGCCAGTATGAACAATTGGGTAAAGGATATGTAAAATCTATATGGAAATTACCATACACTCATTCTTGCTATAGTGACAGCGACAAAAATGTATTTCTTAGTGGTGAGAACTGTAAACATTCACTAAGCGGTATACTTTTGTGTCAGGGAATTAATTTACACGGAGCATGTGATGGAAATTCAAACAACCTTTCATGCCACCAGCTAGTCACACCTGCAACTCAGATAGAGCCCTTCTTTATGCAACTTTCGAACGGGAGTTACATTCTTAGAACGGATCACAGGTGCTGTGGCCTCGCGCCAGGGACAAGTTATCTAGTACAAGTAACATCCACGGTCAAATGCTGTATGCAAGCATTGTTTCCGAGCGGGCCTCCAGACATAGTGACTCCCCTCTGGCCTCGTCTGAATCTCTATTCTATACGAATTGATACATTAAGCAAAGTTAAATCTGTACTTTTACAGACAACAGTGCCTATAACGTCATCTAAAGAGACGTATGATCTTCTAGTTGCAAGGACAGCTACTGAAATTCATGACCTTTTATCAACAAATTGCCCCGTGCATTTCGTAGAAATGTGCAGCCAACTCCTTAACATGTCTAGTGCAACAAGCATCCCAGGCATATTTAAGACAGTCTTTACGGGACTGCTAACACCCTTCCAGGCAATTTTGGGAATCTTTCCTAATTTTGTGCACTCCATCTTTGGCGGCATTCCACTATTTTTGGGACTCGTTGCAGGGATTCTATTTTTGACCATCCTGCTACGTTATGGCAAGCCTCGGCTCAGACATAGCTCCCATGGGAATGGAAGAGACAATCCTAGCAATGCGCTACAGGGACAGGATAACTAACGTCCTCGGATTGGCCAGGCTGAGAGATCTAAACATGACCTGGTTCCTTTCATTCAGACCGATATGGCAAAATTGCATTTTACCTGTGCTACGGTGTATGCTTTGCGGAGATGAATGCATGTTGGACATCTGTCTTTCACTTCCATCAGTAGTACCAATGGACGTCGATACTTTGCTCAGTCCAATAACGGCTCACGCATTGTGTTGTCCCCAGCGGCTACCAATCCTGATGACGGCATTTGTGGAGACTCCTGTACTACAGCCAAGTGGTAACAGTGGAGCGAGTGACAAAAGCAACATCACCCAGGTACAACGTTCTGTGAGCATTGCTGGTCCTGCCTTCGATGACAGCAATCATTCTCACACCTGCCAAGTTACAGCGCTATCTAATTTGGTTGAACTATCACCTGATTTTGTAGACCAATTCTTTGCGAGCCTGTCTGATACGATGTTCTCACCCACAGAGAAACAATAACTTTTTGAGAAGCTTTCCGACACACAGCGTTCCTATGAACTCTGAATTCGGCCTTCAGTTTTGATCAACAAAAACTGCCAAGAGCTTTGGAAATCTATTTTCTTTGAATTGGACAATTTTTCTAATATTGACCCTTTTTTGGCACAAACAATTCTTTGCTTAACGTAAATACTATTCTTAGAGAACAGAAGCTTCACACTTCTATTTCTAAACACATCTAGAGACATAACAACATAACACCAGCCTCTAGCACACATGTTATTACAATGCATTTTTATGTGATGATTTATCTCGCATTTCTTCTGTCAGAGATACTTCATGTGTAATTCTATATGCATAATCGTTCATTGATTTCATATGCAATAATTTTTGAATGATTACTATGCTTTTAAAAAACGTACAGTACCTAAATTCCATGTATTACAAGTACGCCTATTTCGAATGCATTTATGTATTTTGGGGTGGGCAATGTTACACATGCATCTAATTGCTTAGTTTTAGTAATTTTGATGGACATTACCCGTGGAGTGGGTGTTGCGTGCTTATCTAGGTTTCTGATCGATACTGTGACCTTATGCCCCTATTCGGCTATAAACCCATTTATTCCCTATATTGGCATAACCGTTCAAGTGCGATTTTCTGAAAAGTCATCTCTGGCCTCACACGAACAGAGCCACATTCCAGCATGACTCTCTGCTACTTCCTTTGCGACCAATTAGTGCAATGACAAAGCAGCAGTCACTATCTGATATTCCTAGATAACACTCCGAGTTCTTCAACAAGATAAAAACTTAGCAAACCTGGAAATCCCCGCTTGCTATGTTTTGATTAGTAATGGAACTCTAATGAGCAACTGATAACTGTCACTTCCTAGTGACATCTTTAATTGACGTCTTATGTCCAGCAAACTTGCGTCAAACCCGGCACCTGTCAGGTATAAATATTACCAACGTTGCCTTAAGCAATGAGCGAGAACCTGTTGCTGATGCCAGCTGCCTGCATGACCCCGTGTTGGTAAAAACTAGCACTCTGTCGCTGCAGCCTGCTATCCTGTGGTGGTGAAGCTACTGATTACCATTATCGCCGCTAAAGCGCGACCTATGGTGCAGTACGCTTGAGGAGCCGAGCAGCCGTCCTCTGCGAAGACATCCAGCCCAGCTGCCCGCGGACGCTGTCCCCCGCCTCCTTCCTCGACGCGCTGAGAGAAGCCGCTGCCTTTCTCGTGCAGAGAAATCCAGTCCCGGCGCTTCCGGTTTACCCTCGCGGGTGACTGGGATATCGAGAGAGACCCCTGAAAGAGATACCAATCCTCCATCATTCTATTCAGAGGTATGGTGTTGACTAAACCCATAGACGAGAATTCTTGAAACAAACCTTGGCAAAACCAACTTAACTTAAGCTACTTACTTACTCCCCTTCTCACGTGTTAGGCTTAGGTCAGGCACACTGGGGTAGGCTTAGTTAGAAGCACCAGTTGAGTATGTTAGCCTAATGTATATATGACTGTATATATGTTTTATTACTTTTAACCATTGTATGGCTAAGAAACCATATCAATGCTTTTACAGTTCTATTTCGCAATACTTATCTTACTGTACGTACTTTTTATAATAACAGTTATTGCAATTGTTATAATACATTTCTCTTGTACGAGAAGAAAGACTGTTCAATAAATGTTAACCCTTTATTGATACACGCCCGTCTCTCTATTCTCTACATACCGTGAAAGTAAACTGCACTAGACTGACTGAGTGAAATCTATGTCTATTGTTTCACACGACCCTAGAGATCGACTCTTGATCTGAGGAGCAAAGTTGTCATGTTGCACGGTTGTTGGAAAACTGAATCCCTTCTTGTCTGTGCCAAGGAAGCTGATCACTTCCTATGCAGAGAAGAAAGTTTCCAGTGACCTCTGAGCTAGTTGGTAAACACAACCCAATTAAGTTTAGCATAGTCAGTGGAGGCCTGGAATATCCGCAGTTCCACGTCGATACTACTGTTTATGTTATTCCAATGCGCAGGGCCTAGTGGGAAACTAGGAACTACACTACATTCACAGACCCATCAATATTGAATTTCCATGGTTTTGTACTTGTGAAATCTGAGTCTAACTATAACGCCCCTGTAACCTTTTTTTCATTGAATATATCTCTATATATACATTAGTATATCAATCTCTCTCTCTCTATATATATATATATATATATATATATATAGTGTATATATATTTAATTTTGTTCAAAACCGAAGTAAAGCGCACACTCAGTGGGAATATGCTTGGCAGTTGTAATTTATTTGAGTTAAGCATTTCGACTGAGAATAGTTTTGATCACACACTGAGTCAATGCAAATACCACGTTTACGTAGAAAATCAAAACATAGAAAATGGACTAAAACAGTAGTGAATGTATTTTTTCAAATTCTGTGGCAGACATCTTACAGTTTGTTAATTCATACACAGTTAGTGCCAATAAAGTGCCTCAGTGCCTAATACGTTGTATCGTATGCACTTTAAATGAAAACTATACGGTATTTAAACAACTTTCATCTTTTTCCTTTTTTCCCCCCTGGCCTATGTTGAACGGCCACCCTGGATCTCCCTGACCTCATCTGCAGCCTGGTGCGTAGTGCTGGGGATTGAAGCCTTGCAGTGAGATCCGGCGGGTGGTGCTGCCAGACAGGCCCTAGGCTTGTGGGACCCCAGTGCACAGTGCTTAGTGCTTTGTACTCGATGCTTAGGATAACCCCCAGGGGTTGAGACAATGGACCGTTGCTAAGTGGCAATCCCTGAGTTGGCGGAGGCGCCAGTTCAAAGTGCTTCCTCCTGTCTTGATGTGTATGAGAAGCCCCTTGTCGTTTGCCTCTACTCGCCTGCTGTTCACTGTCCTCTGCGCACTATGCACTACTATCCTCTGGGCACTATGCGATGTACGCTGTCTTCCCTCTCATTCTATAGCGCTTTTGCTTGTGCTCACGTTAAGTACTGGCAGGATGCTGAAAGGTAAGCAGTGGAGAGTAGAGTGGTGGAGCGATGGTGTAGCAAACCGGCGGGAATGCGTTGAGAGACTGGCAACTAAGCAAGCCACATCAGCATAACGCTGACCGCTTCCGCTCGTGTCAGTCTCTCCCTCAATGGTCCTAGCCTTTCCGCCGGTCTGTGCCCCTGGGAAGAACTGTGCTCCCCGCCGTTCACTCACCCACCATGATTGCCACACTGTTTTGCCCATGCTCACTTGTTTCGTGCATAGACGCTACGGCTGCTGGGCCCACTGTTGAGCGACTGTTAAGCCCTCCAGAAATGACCAGCCGGCCCACCGCTGAGCCGGTAACTGTGGGCCATAGCCCAAGACTGCTGCCATGGGTTGGGAGCTGAGCTCGGAGTGTGGCTCACTGATTAGAGCGGCAGACCCTGATACAGAGGTCTGGCCCGGGACCAGGGTTCAATTCCCAAAGCGGCAGGGTCCTGAGCCCAAAATGTCCACGGACTCGATAATTCTCGCCTCGGTGCCTACTCTAATCATGGGGTTCCTCGCTGCAACTCTCGCCAATAGCTTGCTTAATCTCCACTACGGCGGCCCACCCGCTGCGGGATGCCTGGCTTTCACCTTGGGGATGCCCAGTAGGGGTTATCTCACAGGGAAAAAGCCAGGACGGGTTCCCAAGGCAAGCGCCTTGATGCCTTCGGGTGATACGTGCGCTATATAAGTCGCAATACAGCTGGGCTCGGAGCTCAGAATGCGTAGCAGAGGGTGATCTGGGGGGTAAAATGTTCCACGGAGAGGTTTTAAGGGAAAGAAGGTCCAGAAAGACCAGTGCCTCCGCCTTGTGGCAGTCGGTGCTCCTCTGCCACCACTGCACATTTTGCACCTCGCTCTGATGCCCCCTACCACTCTGATGCGTCTCTCACATGGAAGGCAGAACCACTGATGGGAGAGGAGGCTGAAGCAGCTGTAGGAACTGGAGTTGCTGGTGAAGCCTAGAAGTCAATCTGGAAATCTAGGAATTCCTGCTCATGGAGTATGTGAGTTTGAGATTCTAATTGTTCATGTTGAGTTAGTCTGTGAACCTCACAACGCTGGCTTCACTACCCCTCCATGTAATACACAGGTCATCAGTATAATGTAGCCACATGACTTCTTCTCCTTCCGTGGATACAGTGTAAGGTCTTTCTGGAAACAGATTAGCAAAAGTGGGGGCAAAACAAGTACCCATGACTGTGCTCAACATTTTTTGTATATAGTACCGTCGAACATAAACATGTTGTATAGACATTGTTGTATCATCTCCAACTGCATGTTAGTATGTTCGAGGTTATAAATCTGCCTATTCTTGAGGAAATGCTGGGATGACTTGATACCAAGGGTATAGTCAATGATCGTGTATAAAACATTCATGTCCATAGTAAATGAGGAGCAAATCTTCCTCCCATCTCACATCATCTAATTTCTCCAGGAAATCTTTAGTGTCCCTTATGTAAGAAGGAAGAGCTATGACATATTCAAATGGGAAGTGATCTACATACTTGGAGATATTTTCTAGCACACTCCCTCTCGAAGAAACAATGGGTCTACCCGGAGGTTTGTTTGGGTCTGTGGAGACCATAGGCTATAGAAGGCAGCTGATAAGCGAAGTGTTCAAGCATGTGCAGAGATCCTAACTAACTCAGGTATGGCCTCATACTTTGAATCAACACCATATTTGTTTGCGACTTAGGTTTGGCACTGTCTACTTTTTGTTGGCCGTCCCTATCCTGGGACCTTCTTTTAGGAACTTGCCTGTCGGTCCCTTTGAAGGCCGCTCACCCAAAGTACACTGCATTTTATGTTTTTTTGTAAATTCTATGTCTTTCTGAGAAGGTTTTATCTTGTACCATTTTTAAAGCAAGTGAAGATTTGCCTTACCAAAGCAGCTCTTATTTATTTACAGTCACTGCTGAACTTGCGTATTAGTCATCTATCTGCAACTTATATCCAAAGAGCTATCAGTAAGCAGACCGCTATGGCTGATATCTGGTAATGTATTATATTTATTACATTTTGCAACATGATAGAATATTTTTTACTTGTTTTTAGGTATTTTGTCTCTTTTATGATCATGATTGTGATCAAATAAAGGTACATTGATTGATTAAAGTAAATATTTTTTTAATAAGTTAACATATGTAAAAGAAATAAATAATAAAGCAACAATAAGTAAAAATTATTTCAAATTCAGAAATAACTAAATGTAAAATTGAAAGTACAAAAAAATCCACAGTAAAGATAAAACAACATGTCATGCACAACAATTCACTAAAATTGCAAAAGCGGGATTCAAATTACCATTTTAACTCCAGTCCAATTAACATTTCTATTCGAATTATCCTCTCCTTACACTACATCCTCATCCTGTCTTGGTGCCTCTGCATGTACCATACAATGTCACATTACTCTACTCTATACTCTATACTCTACTAAACTTCAAATTCAAATTCTCCTGCATAACGTCTCCTTAAAATCACGCAAAAACTAACCTCCTCTACCTCATTTACTTATGCCATGTTTCCTTTTCCATAAAACTATTTTAATAATCATACCTCACTCCTATTAACGTAATCTACCATGAAAAGCTGTTTCCTTGGAGCACAAAACCCAATAACCAACAATATGCAATAATAAGCAATAACCACTAGCCTTTGGTTATGGAGTAGCGTGCATCCTGCCATAAAATGCTTTAATGTCTCATCAGGGATAGTTAGCACTATTACAATACAATACATGTTATGCATATGAAAGATCTAATATTAGAGATAGACCTTTCCTATACCTAATGAATTTTTTATTTTCTCTATTGTTACAGGTTCAAAGTAAATGCAGCACCTCTGATATGAATAATATCAGTGCACTTATTTGTAATTGTGGTATTTTTCCATTTGTATTAATTTTATACAGGTCGGTGTGTTTAGCAGACTAGATGTTGTTGGTTACTCAGTGGGCGATCAGGGCTACTGGTGTATTTATGACTATAGGGCACTGCAAGGCGGCCATGGGGCATCCTCTTTTGGATTTGGCTATGGAAACTCTTCAGCGTAACTGCTACACTATGTCGTAAGTATGGAATTAACCCTAGAAATGGTTGATTTCAAAATCAAGGTATCAATCAATAGTGATGTTAATCAACATAAAGAGGACAACAATAATGGTACATAGCAGTGAAAAAAGTTAGACTTAATGCCTTATTACGAGTTTAGTGGTCTGACCGCCCAAACACTACATCCTGACCAATAGAAGACCGCAAGCCTGGAGGTCTTCAGACCACGGTATTATGAGTTTACCATGGGCTCCGCAGTGTGGCAGAGGAGATCTTGTGGTGGTGGTGATTAGTTATCTATATGTATCAATGCCTGTGTAAACATTTCAACTGCATATGTGTTTAGTGCACACATATGGGTGATAGATGTGAAGAAAAAAACACCTACCCATTGTCAGAGTCTGGCCCATATGTGGGCACTCCAGGCAATGGGTATAATGTACAAAAGGACTCACCTGTATATCATTGCAAACAGAGTTGTAATCCTTGGGGTGAAGATGCTGCTGTGGGATTTTTATCAGGGCTACACAATAATTGGCAGACTGTGTCACTGCTGGAAAAATCCTTGCACCTTGTAGAGAGTAGTGGAATAGTTTAATCAGTACAAGTCTGCACACTTTTGTCTAACATAGATACCTAGATATCTAATTGGACAGGTGTTAGAATAGTGGCAAGCAAAACCAGGGTTGAACTAGTAAAGAGAAGACCTCCTGACTTGGCTTGATTTATTTTATAGCCCCCTATATCAGTAACTGCCTGAATTTGGCCAATTCATTTGTTACATTTGCACCTCTGCAGCAAGATATAAAATCATGTTGTCTGCAAATAATTTAATCTTAGGTGAGCTCTGTATAGGAGGCTGAATCTGTGGATCTTTTCTCAAGATAACAACAGATGGTTCAATAAACAGAGTAGACAAGACCAGTGACATAGGGCACCCTTGCTGTGTATCTCTTTGGATGGAGAGATGTCCTACTGTTTGGGAATTCAGTATGATTTTTGCCTAGGCCTTTTGATACAATTTTTCTAATAGGTCAACAATTTTTCAAGGCAAGCTGAAATTCAATGAAATGGCAATTAAGACTTTCCATTGCACTACATTGAAAGCCTTTTCAGTGCTGAGCAGAATAATTGTCCATTTAATGGGATTATTAGAATAGTAAACAGTTGCCTGCAGTAAAAGACTGGTATTTTGACTGTGGCATTCCGTGCAAGTAAGCATTGTGGGGCATTGAGGGGTGGGGAATCAACAGATGACAGAATAGGGAAAATTAAAGAAATTAATAATTCCTATTTCATCGTCTTTCGACATCCCCCCGCCCTCCCCACTGCGCTTACCTTCAACGATTGCTGCTGGTATTGGATGAAAGTAACCTACCCGGCAAAAATCCACTTTGGTCTAGATAGATCACACTAGAGGAGCTAACCTGGTTGAAATTATTCTCACAAATATTTTAAAGTCGCTACTCAGTAAGATGATAGGATGATAAGAGCCAGGTTTGTCGGAGGCTTGTCTTTTTTCAGACAGCTGATAATCACAGCTTCCGTAAATTAGGGGGGAATCTCACATCCATCAAGAATTCAATTAAGCAAGATAAATAAAACCTTTGCTACTTGAGCCTCACACATTTTGGCTGGAAGGACATCACATCCAAAAGCTTTTGCATTGGGCGAGAACCTTATTGTTTCTTGATTCTCAGCAAGGATAATAGGTACTGAAACAGAGGTTTGAGCCTCACTAGACAAGACCAGCAAGCAAATGAAGTACACATACTTATCAATATGCACCAAGGGAAGGCTCTTAGAAAGGGCATATAATCTTGAGCAGTGGTCAAGAAAATCTTTACCAATCCATTCTGATTGGGCGACCACTCCACCTTCTGCTTCATCAAAAATTGTATTACGGGTATTATTTTCAGTTTTTTTAAAATGTATACTGAATGTTCCTTCTTGTATGATCATGGATTATGACTAAAAACAGTTTAAAAAAAAGTAAATTGCCTTAATGATTACCTTGTTCCTCTTTTTTTAGTTGACCATGCCTTTTCACTTTCACTTTATTTACAGAGATTTCGGAAACAGGTACGTTTTCCTTATACATACAAAAACATCTTTAAGATTTTGACGCACTTGCTGAAGTTTGATAAGTGTATGTTATGCTTGGCCTATAGATTTAAAAAGCATGTCCTGATCAAGATCGCACTTGAGGGCTGCAGTTTTATATCTTTTAAGTTTGCTCATTTGAGCTCTAAATAAAAATGCCTTCCCCCATAAAAGAGCTTGGAAGGCCCCACAAACTGCAAAAGATGAGGCAGTACCTAAATGTCTCTTGAAAAATGTGTCTATAGCAGAGCGCATAACCGCCACCCTGCTTTCAACATTCAGTAGTGATATGCCCAAGCTCCAGTGTAGTCACTGTGGCCTCGGGCCCCTAAGTGACATTTAAATGAATGGGACTGAATGGTCTGAGAAGGGCTTTGATAGCGTGCCTGACACTATTCTATTCCATAGATGAGAATATTTTAAAACTCAATACTAGAGGCAGAATTGTATATTTAAAAAAAGCAAGTGTAGGTTCTCTCATGCAAACAATTGACTCTCTAGCCAATGCAAAGATTTTGGCTTCTTTTGCTGCTTATTACTATGTGAAGAATCAGTTTTAGTGTCCTGAATTATATTTAAATCATCCACTAGTAAGACCAAGCCCTCTAAACATTGAAGGAGATATATATATCTATTTTCCGTGGCTGAGGAACTGCTTCCGGGTAATTGAAGCAAGATGGCGCATTCATGTCGGCAGCCGTGAGGCAGAGAGAAGCCTGCCCATCTCACCTGATCTCCTCCCTGCTTTCCTGCTCCCTTTCACTACAGCCTGCATGGGACAATACCCCCTTTATGTGCTGCTTTGATGCATCGCATTGAAGTCTGGTGGACAATGCTGACAACAACGTGAGTAGAGCAGCCACGGATTCTCTACTACAGCATGTTCACTCAGTTTATCTAACTGCTTCAGGGGCCTCCATTGCTTACCCTTCTCCAAATAAGTAATTCTACAGAGTTTTGGAAGCTGGCCCGAAGTGCCTATATGCACCCGAAGCACTTTGCATCATGTACGATGGTCAGTGGAAGCTGCGAAAAATGTGAACACGCTGCAAGGTTAAAGTAAGCGGGTCAAGTTATACAAGCTCTTTATATCCAGTTTTTTATATTTTTAAGTCGTAGAGGGGATAACATTCACCTAGGTGGGAAATGTCTGGAGGTTTATCTGTACGGAATGTGAGATGGTATGTGACTGTAATGCTGACTCAAAACCTAACTCCTCGCCACCACCGACAACATTCGCACCCTCCTTGACTGAGGAAAAAATGCAGCACTCATCATTCTCGACCTCTCGGCCTCCTTCAACACTGTCTCTTACCGCAATCTAATCATGAGACTCCATGATGCCATCATCCACTACAAGGCCCGGGCCTGGATCCACTCTTTCCTCACTGATCAAACACAGCGAGTCAGACTACCTCCGTTCCTCTCAGAACCTACAAAGATCAACTGCAGGGTGCCCTAGGGCTCCTCCCTGAGCCACACCTTTTGAACGTCTACTTGGCCCCTCTCACAACCACCATCAGGAACCACGGACTCAACATTGTCTCCTATACCGACGACACCTAGCTGATCCTCTCACTCACCAATAAGCCCACAACCTCCAGAACCAACTTCCACTGTGAGATGAAGCCCGTTGCCACCTGGATGAAAGACAGCAGCCGTAAGCTCAACTTGGACAAGACCGAAGTACTCATCTTGGGACTCACCTCCTCAGCTTGGGTTGACTCCTGGTGGCCAGCTGCACTGGGAACCCCATCACCCCAAGGACCACACACAAATCCTCGGCAACATACTGGACTCCTCACACACTATAAACTACCAGATTAATGCTGTATCCTTATCCTGCTTCCATATGCTCCACCTACTTCAAAAGACATTCAGATGGATCCCCATGAATCGAGAAAGACGGTTGCCCAGGCTCTCATCAGCAGCAGACTCGACTACGGCAACAAACTACACAGGCATCACCCAGAAACTCCTCAGGAAACTGCTGAACGTTCAAAATGCTGCAGCCAGACTGGCCCTCAACATTCCCAGTCACAGCCACATCTCCAAACACTTTTGAGAACTCCACTAGCTCCCAATCAACAAAAGAATCATACTCAAGCTCCTCAGACATGCCTACAAAGCCCTCCATGACACAGGACCAGCATATCTGAACCAGCCCTTCTCATTCCAGGTACCTGCCAGACAACTCTGCTCTGCCATACTATCCCTGGCCACTGTCCCATGGATCCACAAGACTAGAGCCAGAGGAAGATCCTTCTCCAACTTTGCAGACGAAACCTGGAACACCCTGCCTCTCCACCCTAGGCAACTCCGTCTCTGACTCAATTCAGGAAGGATCTCAAGACCTGGGTCTTTGACTGACCCCCAATGCCCAGATGGATCAGCAGCCACCCCATCTGTGCCTTGAGACCCTCATGGGTGAGTAGTAGCACTCTACAAACACCGAATTGATTGATTGACTCTATGGGCAGCAGCCTACAAGCCAGCAAGTTAATAAGCCTGTTAAGCAGTCGTAATGGCACAACTCTTTGGCCTCACTAGGAGCCCTCTTATGCTGGGGAGACCTTTGTGAGGTTGCGGAGGCAGTCTGCTTAGTGGCAAATGTAGCTTGTGAACCTCCTAAGGGACCGACTTACTTTTTGAACACTGCCACAGCTCAATAGGCATCACTATCTTTTATTGGTTCATGCAGTTATTCTTCTTCCTTTTCTGGAAGCCTGCTCCTTGCTTCTTGAGGAGACATCCATAACTCAAACTTTGGGAATTTTTTGGCAGCATTGATGCAGCCCACGAGGGATGTGACCAAAGTCTGGGTTCCAGGTAAGGCAGCGAGAGGTGCTAAACAACATACTTGTTCATCCTCTATTCCAATGATGAGCTCCAGCAGATTAGAAGGTAAAGACCAGACACACCGCACAGCACAACCGAGGTGAAAGACAAGCCCTAATGTTAATAGGTCAGCAAAATTGGAAAGTTCACTATGGTCTGAAAAGTGGCTCAACAAATCTAGCCTGTGTATTCCTTTAAGGACAGACTTAGTTGCAGACATGAATTCATTTGAAGAGGCTATAAAACCCAAGGGGGTGTGCATGATAGAGCAGTCTGGGACCCCTGTAGTTGACCTCTTTTCAGCTCCCATTACATCTATTTTAAGACTATATCAACAGTCTCCTTCTGATTCCAGACTTTATGGCTCAGCCAGTCCCTCCTGTTTATCATCCTTGGGCAGTGCTTCAGGGGTGAAAACTGTCAATATATCCTATGTTCTCCACATTAGGCACCAAAGGTCACTAAGGGTGGAGTTCACTCTTACTGAAGGGCAAGTTGCTCCTCACGCCATAAAAGATTCGATGAGGTCCCCCATTACTACTATTGAGCACCATCCTCAGCTGCACTCGAAAATCCATTGGAAAGATTGGTCCATAAGGCGGTGGAGGTTGATCATAGGGATGGAAGCAAGCCTGTTTCACCATCATCTCTTCTCAAAGACAGCTTCCCTCTGTAGGTCTTATATCTCAGGCACAGTAGACTTTCCACTAATCAAGGTTATTCTACTGCAAATTCTTGGTGAAATTCCCGAGATGAAGTTATTGCAGGATAAGGCGCACTTTGAGACTCAAGGTGAGCTGGAACACATTAACGCCAACATGCAACTACATACTTCACGAGTTGTACAGCTCGAACAAAGTGTGTTTGATATGGAAAATTCCAGCACCACTCAAGACTTTCACTTTGAAATGCCAATCTGAACTTCCTGATCTACAGTTGAAGCTAAAAGATGCAGGGAACAGACCACAATGTTCTAATTATGTTTTGTTGAGACCCCTGAGGGTCGTCACCAACTTAATCTCAGATCTAATTGTCAAGCGCGTGATATCTGAAGAAACTGCCAAGGAACTCGATCTTTTCATCAAACTTGCCCACTGTGTACCTGAGTTTCAGTTTCTTAGTTTCAAGTATCCCAGAACTATTCTTGTGAATTTTGGTGACTTTCTGGGGAAGGAGTGGGTTCTGACTAACGACATTTGGGATCAAGTCTACAGGACTTCTGATAGGCATTCTTTTATCATTTTTTCAGACTTGTTTATTTCTACAGCCCAGAGCCACAAGGAATTCAAGTTAATGATCTACAATTTTAAGAGCTTAGGGGTACCAGCAGTGATAGAACAATAGTCTAAATTGAACGTTATGTATAAAGGATCATCCCTGATTTTCCTCACAGTAGAACAGGTCAAGCAGTTCCTACAATTCAGAAGCCTGCTGTGAGAGGAGGGGGATGGGTGGGAGCCAGGCTTAAGGATTAATTAGAAGTTTTTTTTATACTTGATGTTTTTTCATTATTATTGCTTGTTCTTGCTTATGCTTTGTAATGTTTTTGTTGATTTTTATGTGCACTTTAATTTGTATGTATGTATGATGGGAGGACAATCCGATAGTCAGACGGCTTTCAATCACCGACAGATTGCACTCACATGAGAACCATGCCAAAGCACCCAAATAGGGGTTGGCATGGTAAGAGGGGGTGGGCCCAGTTGGGGATGTGGGATTCAGGCTTTGCAAGGGGCATGTGGTGGGTGGGGCTCCTGGGGAGGGGGATTGGCGGGAGGGCAAGGGTCACTTTAAGGTTGATCAATCCAGACAGAAAGGTTCATAAGCATTTCCCTTTGCATGTTAGTCTCCTGTTTAGCAGGAACTAGTTAGTAAGGGGGAGATAAGCAAGCCAGTGAGGAGTCATGAGATCCTCAACTTTTACCATTTGAGGGTGGTATCCTGCAACGTGAACGGGATACATGATCATACAAAGTTCAGGTCCGTCTTGGCATGGCTTAAATCATCAAACGCACAGGTTCTCCTCCTTCAGGAGACCCATCTCAAAGCTTTGGCCAGGCATGCATTTTGCCCTTCAGTAAGGGGATAGAACTATTAATATTGCAGGATATTGCATGTGAAGCGCAGTTCATCTCTTGAGGTCCCCGGGCTAGGAGGATTTTGGTGCGATTAATGGGCCATCGTAAAATCGTACATATTGCCAGAATTCCTTTCTTAATCAGCAATAGTTTTACACATTATAATCTGGGTTACAGATAAAATACCACGTATGTTCTCCAAACACCTGAAACACAACCTTCAAAACCAGGATGTGTGTTCAATGGCAACCATGTATGAAATGTGAATTTGGTTATACTGGGACGAACCTATGGTGGAAGTGTGGGACATCAAAATACAGACATTCAATGAATAGAAGTTGACACGTGAAAAACAGGAATTGACATCACTTGCCCATCATAGTCCTCTTGCTTTTCTCAAATAGACATGTAATAACCACGTGTCACAATATATCCCAGAATAGATCTCTCTGGAAGTGCATTGTTTCTGTTTTTTGCTCTTGGTGGAGTAGTTTGTAGTGAAAACATTGTAGGCGCCAGAAATGTGTTTTTTTCTTGGAATAAACAGGACACTGCCATCCAAATTGACAAAGATTTTGTGCATGCAGTCATGTAACGCAATATGACGCAAAAGAGGCGTCAATGTAGTTACCTTCGTAAAGTTCTGCATGTGCTGCACTAGGGGCGTCCTGTGCAAAGTGTTTTAACAGTTGCAAAGCCTTAGATTTGGTAAATCCAAAACTTTGTGACCGCAAACAGTTTTGGAAATGTACTGAACTTAATTAATAATTTGGAAAAGGTTTTTCAAAATGGTAAATGGGTTTAGGAAACAAGAAGGAATTAGTTTTTGAAAGGGGCATGTTTCAAACATCCCTTCCAAATTCTAACCCCTTATGGAATTTATTAATGTTTAGTGATCAAAACCCAGTTGCAAAGCATTAGGGGACATAGGGCCAGATGTATCAAAATACCTATTTGCGATTCTCAAATAGCGATTTTTTGAGAATCGCTACTTGAGAATTGCTAAATGGTATGTATCTAAAAAATCGCAATTTTTTAGTGATTTCTTATTATTCCTTAATTGCGAATAGCAAATTGCGAATTCGCAATTAAGGAATCATTTCTCATTCATTTCTATGGGCCAGGAGGCCCATAGGAATGAATGGGAAGTTATTCTCAATTTGCGATTCGCAATTGCGATTCGCAAATTGAGAATAATTTCAAGGTGCAAGGGTGTCCTTAGGACACCCTGCTGCACCCCTGAAATTCACATGTCTGCGCATATGGAGCACATACATGCCCTAAGGGCATGTATGTGCACCACATGGCACCTTCACAAAAGCAAAAAAGTGAATTTGTGTAAGAATTCGCAAATTACCACCAACTTGAAGTTGGTGGTAATTTGCGATTTCTTAAGGAAAAATCACTAAATTGAAATGCTTGATGCATAGCATTTAAGGAATCGCAATTTGTGATTCCTTAAATGCTTACGCAAAATTAAGCAATCGCAAATTTTGCGATTCCTTAATTTAGCTATACATTTTTCTTCATACATTCCATTCAGCGAATTTTTTGTCACAAACGCTGCTTTTTGCGAATCGCAGCATTTGCGACTAGAAATTCCCTTGATAATCTTCCCCATATTTATTAAAAGTTGACGCACAGCAGGGCAGCTTGCATAGATGCTGCAGTGCATTGTAGGAACTAGACTAGAGATGGCTGAAGAGCGCCGTATCTACTAAGATATAGTGCTCTGCAGCTCTCTCCCTGTGCTGGCACACTTGTGGACGCCTATCGCCAAAAGCAGGCTCCCTTACACCATGATGCCAGGGTTCCTGAGGTACACATAGGATTGCTTTTGTGCAGAAAGGCATATCTTCCTGCACAAAAACAATCCATAGGGGCATATTCCTCTTCCTATATGTGAAGAATGCAGCGCACATGGAAAGAGGAAGTAATGATGAGAAACACTTATTACACCTGTCAGTAGGAGCACTATTTTGGTGCAAACCCAGGTTTGCAAGTCACTATAAATCTCAGTTTGAGTCAAAATACATAAATGCAGGCAAGGGAACGCCCATGCTCCTCCACCCTTGAAATGCCTGCCCAATACAGAGTAACGCAAGGCAGCGCTATGAGCTGCCTTATGGTACTTTCTATTTACTAAACCACACAAAGTCAATCAAAGTGGCTTTGTGTAGCTAGTACATACCAAAATAGATTTTGTGTTATGGCTGTGTCACAAGATTGATGCAATCCTGATGTAAAATCAGAGCAGATCTGGGCCTAAATATTTCACCGCTAATTCAAAGGAGGTGGTAACCCATTTGCAAATGCAAAGGGGTCGTCAAGGGACGGCTTTCTGTATGTGAATATTGACAAAGAATATTTTTGGGAGTAGCCGTTGGTCCATAGGTCTTTTTGTACATTTTCTGTAATTTTTCATTTAAAATTAGTTTTTAAAAAAATCCTGTTTTCCTTTAAGGAAAATAGCCAATTTTTTGTTAATCATTTATTTTAAGCAGTCACAGCCTTGCTCCTCTGCTGGCTCCAGATGGCAACCAACCCTGTGATTGTCATAGGTCAGATAAATAAAAAATGATTCAGTAAATGTTGGGCACAATTGATGACCACTTTTACTGAATTCTTTGTACATGAGGCCCTATGTTGTGTTGCATCGTTGGAAGCATCATCGTAAACTTATGTAAAGTGGGCCTTTATGCCCTTTGCTTCTTTTCATAATGTTTCCCTGTTTCACTTTCCAATTAAACAGCTCAAAAGTTGCATATGTTGATCGGCTTTGTTGGACTATTCTTCCCCTTTATTTAAATACGTTTTTTAAATATGTGCATTTTGCCCTTTTAAGATTTTACTCGACTCACAGATGTACACTGTAATGCATACTGAGCGATACTTGCTTGCTCATTTATATGGGCGCCATTCCATTTAGTTAAAAAAAATCAGCTTTGTGAATTGGCTCCCAACTGATGTTCATCGCGTCATAACTTCTATTAAGAAGATTGCTCTATTTTCACATATTCATTTCAAACATCCTATTATTTTTATGCTCTTTTCAAATGTTTGAAATGGTCCCCAGCTGAATGGATTTATATTTAAAGATATTAGATAAGCACCAAGCAAAGGAAAATGTCTATAATTTCATAATTCTCATTACTGGGAAATAAAAGTCAAACCATGATCCATGCTGTGAGTATATATTTGTTGAAAGGTTACAAGTACCTGTGCATGATTAGTTTCACATAAAATAAATTCCACGCTATTATCTCGATTAAAATCCAATCTAATATTTTTTGTCTAAATGCTACTCTGCTTCCAGAAGATGGTGCTTGATTCATTGCACATTTCAGGTTCACTGAAGGAACATGTTGGAAGTCGAGTTTTATATACAACATGTACTGAAAAGAGCATATATCAAGCGAAAGGAGGTCCAGGTAAGTGTGGATGAACAGAATTCTCCATGGGAAAAGTTTTCCAAATAAAAAAAAGAAAAGATTTCAAAACAATTGATCCTGTAGTACCAGAAATTTTCAGAAAGCTATGCTTAAGATATCCCACTATATTGAGGGCTTTACTTTAGGAGCGCCTACATCACAGACACCGCATCAGGAGTAACCGAGTCACAAGTAGTTAAAAAAAATACCAACATGTATAAAATGAAAAAATATATATCTTTTAAACAATGTTATATATAGAAATAGAATGTAAAAGATTTTTTAAATAGTAATACATAATTATACTTACCTGCTACCCTTAGCTGACATGCAATGTTGCAGGAGATGTTGTGACTCCCAATGTGGAGAGAGGAACAATTACCTGTGATTAGGTTACTCCTGATGCGGTATCTGTGATGTAGTCACTCCCAATGTAAAACCCTCGATGTAGTGAGATATCTTAAGCCTACCCTTCTGAAAATTAGTGGTATTACAGAATTAATTGTATTGAAAGTTGTTCTTTTCTTTATTGGGAAAAGTTTTCCTATGGCGAATTCTGTATATTTATATATATACATATATATATATATATATATATATATATATATATATATATATATATATTACCTACTGGCTATCGCCAGTAGGTATATATAGTTAGGATAAATTCCCTATGGGACTTTTGAAAATTCTATGTCTAATAACTTTGGCGTTTGTGGATGGAATCGGCTGAAATTTTCAGGAAAATGGCACATTTTGTTTCTGAGCAGCCCCTGAAAATTTGGTGGGGTTTCGTCAAGGGGGGGCTGAGAAAAAAGGGGGGTCCCAAAACGCGTTTTTTGCATTGAGTTTTCCATAGGGCGGTTGGACTCACTTTTAGCTCGAACGGCTGAATGGATTTGCACGAAACTTGGCAAAATTGTAGGGACTGTTAGCCCGATGTGCCTTTGCTAGGTCTCAATATATGTGCTCCAGTAGTTTTTGAGAAATTAACGTTCAAACCAAGATATATATCTGTAACAGCGCTCTGGGCAGCGATCCGGTCCGCTTACTTTTCGCTTATCGGAACTTTGCGCGCAGAAAGCTGATTGGCTCTCCGGTGTCTGTCAACATTCTAAACAGTCCGGAGCGGACGCCATCTTGTCTCTCGGTAGGATCGAGAGAGAAGAAGAGGTGGAAAACGAAGGGGGAATTTAATGAAAGGGGGCAAGGTATCCCCCTCTTGACCCCCTAGGAATGTTGTTGGGGTTATTAAAGGGTCCCGTGGGGAAAATAAAAAAAAAATGATTTTTCACGGTAGAAGCGCGGCCGCGAACTGGTAGCGAAACGGGAATTCGCCATTTTGTGCTTCGTAAATTAAATTACTAGTTATAAGTGGGTGCGGGAGACGTATCCTAATCCCTTATGTTTCCTGAGGGTGGGTGAGGAGGCTGATATATGTTGATACATCTCTTCCAGCGGCTGTGCGTGAGCTTTTTTTTTTTTTTTGCTGCGTGACAGTGCGGAGCGGCCGCCATCTTGTCTCTCGGTAGGATCGAGAGAGAAGAAAAGGTGAAAAACTAAGGGGGAATTTAATGAAAGGGGGCAAGGTATCCCCCTCTTGACCCCCTAGGAATGTTGTTGGGGTTATTAAAGGGTCCCGTGGGGAAAATAAAAAAAAAATGATTTTTCACGGTAGAAGCGCTTCACGGGCCGCGAACTGGGCCGCAAACTGGTAGCGAAACGGGAATTCGCCATTTTGTGCTTCGTTAATTAAAGTACTAGGTATAAGGGGGTGCGGGAGACATATCCTAATCCCCTATGTTTCCTGAGGGTGGCTGAGGAGGCTGATATATGTTGATATATCTCTTCCAGCGGCTGCGCCATCTTGCCTTTTTTCGAATGCCACAATTTTGTCGTGCACGGCAGCCATTTTAGATGCCAGGCTGGTCCCAGGCTATCACCTACCCCTGCGGATGTAGTTTATGGCCCCAGCTGTAGAGAATTCAGACATGCCAATCCTCCTGATTCAGGCGTGTGAGTACTGATTTCAGTGCTAGTCTCCCGCCTCCCGATTTCTGCAAGCAAAAACCCGGGGGCATATTACGAACAACTAGCGATAATTTTTGTCTATAACTTGTTTAGAGACAAAAATTATCGCCGCACATCGGCGATTTTTATTGCAGATAAACCTTGCTATTATCGCAGAAAAGTCAGCGATATTCATGTATTATTGACCTAATGCTCTTAGCCATGTTATCCACCTCCCATTGGATAACATGGCTAAGAACTGCTCAGGGCAGGTGTTAGATTTGGGAGATATTCGCGCTTAGCGCGAATATCTCCAAAAGTTGGTAATAGAAGGTAGCGATGTTAGGGACTGTTTCCAGTCGCTAACATCTTGGCACGCCACTTTGCATGTCATTAGTGATAAGTATCACTGACATGCAAAGCCGGGCCCAAGATGGTCGCTATCTCCTTTTAGGTGTCACTAACTGGTGTTAGCGACAGCTTGATAATAGGGAAATAATTTTATCTCCGCTTTCATGGTTTTTAAAGCCAAAAAAGCGGAGATAAACCCCCTTGATAATATGCCCCACGATTCCTTGGGGGTTTCAGCTGACAGGGCTTGGTATTGTGTTACATGGTAATTTTTCCATGAAACGTCAGAGGGTCGATGTAGGGGTTCTAGAAGAGGTGATAAACCATTTAAGCCTCATGAACAAGCGCATGGTCTTTTAAAGATTTGTGAAGTACTCGGGGCGGCGGTGTGTGTGTGCCCTCTTTCAGGAGCGGGCGGGGGGGCACTGCCAGCAACTTGCCAGGTCAGGTAGTGTTCAACACGTGCATCACCCTTTCTCTGCCTGCTATTGCGCTCCATGCTTCGGAAAGGTAAGAAAAAGAACGCGCATTTGAGTTTGAAATGTCCGATCCTGCAGCAGCACACTTCCAAAGCCCACACATGACAATAACCCGATTCAAGGCCCCATTCACCCGTTTTTCAAAAAATAGATAACACTCCAACAAATTAAGGTTATAAAACTTTATTAACTTTTAACGATAATGAACAGAACAAAAACTAAAAACATTTAAACATTTATTAACACAAAAAGCAACAATGGTTAGAAGCTGTCTTTTGTGCGAATAGTCCCAAGGCAGCACAACGTGCAGAGTTCTGGACGGCACCCAGGTGATGTCGCCTGGGTGCCGCACTGGTTTAGGGATCCTACAATGCTGCTCCGAAAATTGGCGTGGGGCGTCCCGGGTGGGGCGGGGGGAGGCCTCGTCAGTAGCGGTCTGCTGTGCGAATAGTCCCAAGGCAGCACAACGTGCAGAGTTCTGGACGGCACCCAGGTGATGTCGCCTGGGTGCCGCACTGGTTTAGGGATCCTACAATGCAGCACAGAAAAACAGCGTGGGGCGTCCCGGGTGGTGCGGGGGGAGGCCTCGTCAGTAGCGGTCTGTGTCCAGTGTCACATGGCTGACACAACATGTACGACAGGCACCCAGGTGATGTCCAGTAAACTGCCGCACTGGTTTTGGTATCCTACAATGCTGCTCCGAAAATTGGCGTGCGGCGGCCCGGGGGGGGGGGGGGGGGGGGGAGGCGGCGTGAACGGGTCTCCCCAGGTGGCGGCCATCTAGCTGAGTTGCGCTCGCTCTTGCGGCCACAGCGTCTCGCTCACCATGTTGTGGAGTTGCTCCCACTCTTGCAGTGCAGCGATAGGCGGCTGCCACATGGCTGTCAAAATGGCGGACGGCTCTTCGGTTTTGGGCCTGGTCCACTGAAATGGCCCTGGGACACCTTGGAAGTCGGACGCTTGCCTGCTAGGGCTTGGGCTCCATTCTCGAAAAGCGTCCCCTCAGCCGTGAAGATTGTATAAAAGTCTTGGGGGCCCCCGACTCCCGCAGGCTTCCGGTGGGGAGCGGCTGCCATGATTGCTCGCGGAATGACCACGACGGAGCCACGAGATGGTGGTGCTCTCATGCTGACGCCAGCTTCAGTCTGAATGATCCAGAAACAAGGTGGGGCTTTCATCGTTTGGGAAAAAAAAATGTTCTAAACCAATGAAAAGTGTTATTTTTAGGTCATATGACCAAGCCTTCCATCTTTAGGAAACCAAAAGTAAAATGAACCAATGAAAAGTTTTATAAACAAGTCACATGACCTGTTATGCGACATAGGGCTACAAAAAGCGTAGAAAATCCGTTGGCACGTGAGGCGGCGTCAGTAGCGGACCGATGTGCGAATAGGCCGAAGGCAGCACAACGGGCCGAGATCCGGATGGTACCGAGGTGGTGTCCAGCAAATTGCCGCACTGGTGTGGCCATCCTACAATGCTGCGCCGAAAGACGGCGTGTCCAGCTGAGTTTCGGTCACTGTTGCGGTACAGTGACTCGAACGCGCCGAGATCCGGATGGCACCGAGGTGGTGTCCAGCAAGTTGCCGCACTGGTATGGCCATCCTACAATGCTGCGCCGAAAGACGGCGTGTCCAGCTGAGTTGCGGTCACTGTTGCGGTACAGTGACTCGAACGCGCCGAGATCCGGATGGCACCGAGGTGGTGTCCAGCAAATTGCCGCACTGGTGTGGCCATCCTACAATGCTGCGCCGAAAGACGGCGTGTCCAGCTGAGTTGCGGTCACTGTCAGTAGCGGACCGATGTGCGAATAGGCCGAAGGCAGCACAACGCGTCGAGATCCGGATGGCACCGAGGTGGTGTCCAGCAAATTGCCGCACTGGTGTGGCCATCCTACAATGCTGCGCCGAAAGACGGCGTGTCCAGCTGAGTTGCGGTCACTGTTGCGGTACAGTGACTCGAACGCACCGAGATCCGGATGGCACCGAGGTGGTGTCCAGCAAATTGCCGCACTGGTGTGGCCATCCTACAATGCTGCGCCGAAAGACGGCGTGTCCAGCTGAATTGCGGTCACTGTTGCGGTACAGTGACTCGAACGCGCCGAGATCCGGATGGCACCGAGGTGGTGTCTAGCAAATTGCCGCACTGGTGTGGCCATCCTACAATGCTGCGCCGAAAGACGGCGTGTCCAGCTGAGTTGCGGTCACTGTTGCGGTACAGTGAGTCGAACGCGCCGAGATCTGTATGGCCAAGTTTCAAGTTTCATCTGGCAGTTTTTCTCCATCCCTCCTGGATCAAAGAAGGTGAATGCTAAATATGCCACCTGCCTCATCTGAACATATGAAGTTAACTTGTATACACTGTGGTGCTATGCTGTCCTATGGCAACATGAGCATCAACCTGATGAATACGGCATTCGAAAATCATAAATGCCCTAATGCACCCAAGAAGTAATTTTTTTTTTGCTCCAGTTGAGCCGTTTTCAATGCCTGTTTTTTGTTGTTTCCCCTCCATCAAGAACAAAACAAAAATACAAGGCGCTAAGATCCGAATGGCAAGTCCTGGATGTTGAGTGCCTCAGTTGAGAGTTCTGAGCAGTGCTTGTAAGACTGTCTGAAGCTTATTATAAGAATCAGAGTAAGTTGAAGACTGTCTGAAGCTTATTTGCACCTGCTGCAGCTTCACTAGGTCCGGCGGAACTTTTTGCCTTTTCTTTTCTGCTTCTTTTCCTACAATGCGTTTCATCTGAAGACACGACCAGGTCCCTGAATGTGTGCAGGGGGACGCTATTGATTGAATGAAAATGGCGGCTTGACACAAAGCTGACTCAAGCGTTACTGTTGGTGCTATACAGACAAAAATTGGTTTTCAGTTTGGACATTCTTCAGGTTTTTTTTTTCCATTCAAGTCTGATTGAGAGTTTGTAGAAAAATGGCTTCAGATTTACCACATACTACTCTTCAACATTCTTCCTAAATGTAACAATGTGAAACTCGAGAACGGCTGTTTCTGTTTCCTTTCAAAATGCTGCCACCAATATTTTCTGAATGGAAGACACCATCTTGTAGCATAAAGGGCCGAAAGGGGTTCTGGTCTGGCCGATGGTTGGTGGAGACATTTTGACTATATCTTGGACCTGCCCGGCCTCGCCCAAAATGGCGCCGGTATAAATGGGACTCGTAACTCTTTGCCCGCAAATGTATATCTAGAAAATGTTATTGTAAGTGGCCCTGTCGTATTTTAATTACAAAATGTACGTCCACCGATTCCGCAACTGTTAGACACCTTTGTTCTTGTCACCTAATGGCCCGCTCGTTACGTTCTTCTACAGTGTAAATGTCTCCTCATCATATACGATTTCAGTTTGCTCCGTGGCCGGCCCACGTGGTTATAGGCCCGTATTTGTATACTGACATTTTCACAATAAAGGTTTTTAAAACAAAACACGGTAGTAGTATTTTCATTTGTAAAGTTTTTACTTTTAGTGACTGTTTTCGAATCAGTAAAAGGCAAGTGAAATAAAGCAGTCCAATTACATGACGGATAAAAGGTATAATATGTAGGAACGCAGTAAAGATAAATGGTCAAGGGCAGTTGTGTTTTTCATGTCTGCAACATAAAGTGATCGATAAGAATCTGATAATCAGGCGTATCGGCGACTAAGACAGCAGGCCGAATCTCTTTTACTCAACGGCTCCGTCATGGAAGGAAGAAACGCCCTTTTTCTCGAAAAAGGAATATATTTTACTTGCAAGACAGTTGTAAATTTTCCGGGAAAGTACATTAGCCTGGAATATTATAACATATGTTTGAAAAAAAAATATTGTTCGAAAATAATAAAAAGCGTAATTTTTAGGTCATATGGCCAAGCTTTTCATCATTAAATTAACAAAAGTAAAATGAACCAATGAAAAGTTTTATTAACAAGTCACATGACCTGTTATGCTTACGTTACGCGCTGCGCGCCGCGCCTCGGATCACTTCCGGGTGCGCTAACGCGGCGTGTCATAAAACGCATTACGCGACAACGTAGGTCAAGAATATAGTCTAAATGTCTCCACCAACCAGCGTTCAGAACACAACCCCTTTCAGCAGTCCAAAAAGTTCTGTTAAATGACAACAGAGGGGACAGGCAACAAGAACCATCAGTCAAAGAGGGGAGGGCAAGTTCTTCTCTTCCGGGTCATGTTGGGGCGCTACCGGAACTGATCGAATTGGTAGTCTACAGTGTTTCTGGATGTTTCAGACTAAAGCTGGCGTCAGCATGAGACCACTACCATCTCGTAGCTCCGTCGTGGCCATTCCACGAGCAATCATGGCAGCCGTTCCCCACCAGAAGCCTGCGGGAGTCGGAGGCCCCCAAGACTTTTGTAGAATCTTCACGGCTGAGGGGACGCTTTTCGAGAATGGGACCCAAGCCCTAGCAGACAAGCGTCCGAGTTCCAAGGTGTCCCAGGGCCATTTTAGTGGACCAGGCCCAAAACCGAAGAGCCGGCCGCCATTTTGAGAGTCCTGTGGCAGCCGCCTATCGCTGCACCGCAAGAGCGGGCGCATCTCAACTACATGGTGAGCGAGACGCTGTAGTCGCAAGAGCGGGCGGAAAACAGCTGAATGGCGGAAGAGGCACAGTGTAGCAAAAGCGGGCGGAATGGCAACTAAAATGATAAAGGGGCGCCCCACTACAGCTTGTCTTCAGGTCAAACGGATTGTGGGACAAGGTCCAGAATTGAAGAGTCATCAAAAGGCAAAAAGTTCCGCCGGACCCCGGGAGCCGGCCGCCTATGTCGGGGGCGATCTCAGGCTACACCAGTGCTATAAGACTTGGGGAGGGTGTCGGAGCCAAGCGTCTTCTCCGAGTCCATGGCCATCACACCGCCCCTCAGGGGCCTCCGTCAAGCTGTTTAGGAAGGTAACATATCACATTGTTTTCTAATGCAGTCAGGTCCACAAACGACACTCACTTACTTTGAGAATAGTGAAGCTGCAGTAGGTGGAAATAAGCTTCAGACAGTGTTACAAGCGCTGCTCAGAACTCTTAACTATGGCACCCAACATCCAGAACTTATGCTATTTGAGAATGGTAGTGACATCGAAGCATCTCAGGGACCAAAACCATTAACGTACTTTCACGTATGAAAATCTTACTTGGGGAGGGGGCAGGAGCGAAGCGCCCCCTCCCAGTCAGCGCCACCACACCGTATGTTGAAAATCTGAAGCCATCGTTCTACAAAGTCAACCAAACTTGGATTGAAAAATCTAGAAAAATGTACAAACTGAAAACCAGTTTTGGTCTGCATAGCATCAGTAACAACGCTTGAGTCAGCTTTGTGTCAAGCCGCCATTTTGATTCAACAAAGCACAGGCATTGAAAAAGGCTGAAATTCAGAACTCTAAACTATGGCACCCAACATCCAGGAGCTTGCTATCCGGATCTTGGAGCCTTGTGCTGTTTTCGATCTATTCACACATCGGTCCACTACTGACATCATCTTATAAACCAACGTTATGTAAATAGTTTTTTAATAAAATGTTTTACCCTGTTTCTTTGCTGGTGTGTTGTCTATATTTTTAATATTTGCATAGGGTTTGTCATTATTTTGTGCGGGATGGGTGATGGAGCCGAGCTGTCTTGCAGCCCTCATGGTGTGGAGCTCAGTTCATGTCACTATTTTCGTATTTCTCAAGAAGGGTTGTTCCTAATATTTCTATTTTAGCGAGGTCAAAAAGAGATCCAATTAGTGGCCTACTGATTTTGCTCGATTACTTTTATTTTTTTACACGATTTTTCACTATCTGCAAAGAATAAACAGAGTATTGCGACTTTGTGCTTGTTTGTAAATAGAGAATGATCCAAAGAGAACCAATTCTAAAACAGTAAATGCTTGGACAACAATCAATCAAATGGAGAGACAAGGAGGCACGACGGATTACAACGGGGGTAAAGGCCTGCGTTAACTACCCTTCAGTATCTGCAAAGAGAGAGTACTACTAAGGCAAAAGAGGGGAGGGGGGGGGGCAGCGTTCAAAGCACATCAGCGTGCATAAATACGAAAATGTTTTTATCTATCACGTACTTGACATTTTAAAGCTTTTCATATTTGCTATTAAAAAACCAATGAAATTCACAGAAAAAACCATAGGTTATAGTGGATATATAGTTAGGAATTTGCATTTACAAAACCTTGAAAATTCAATGAAAAAACCATAGGTTATAGGCCATATATAGTTAGGAATTAGCATTTACAAAACCTTATTTTACTCGCATAAAACCATTGAAATTCCATATATAGTTAGCTAACTATAAGCGCTAACTATATATCGCGCACACGCAATCCACTGCTGATGATGTCACATATTACATCATTCATGACATGGTCAGTGACATCACTGATGACATCACTGATGACATCTCAAATGACATCACTGATGACAACTCAAATGATATCAATGATGACATCTCAAATGACATCACTGATGACAACTCAAATGACATCACTGATGACATCTCATTTGTCATCACTGATCACATCACTCATGTGATAATACAATGAACCTCTTCAGACTCTAATATAACCTTACATACACTCAGTATAAACAGACACTCACAGACTGTCACTCATTCATGGAGTTACTCACACACCTAGTCAGTCATGCAAAGAATCAATCACACCTCCATTTCCTCAACTATACAGTTATACACATCTTACTTATTCAAACATATAATAACACATATTTACTCTCTTATATAATCCCTGATACAAGCTCACAGTGATCGATACAGCCACTCACACATTCACTGGCTCTTATGTTCAGTTATTTATATATCTCAACTCTCACATGTATTGTGTTTTACATACGTACTTACTTGCACATGTAGCAATGAGAAATCCATTCACTCACCAACACACCCATGCACAGTCAACCGCCCATATAGCTGTTTCCACATGCACTCTTGAACTCATACTCCTAGTAAATCAACTGCTTACACATCTATGCACAGAGTCACGCACCTCCCAGCCACCCACACACACACTCAGCCTCTCATTCAAATATTTGGGCAACCAATCAATAACCCATATGGCCACTCTTATAGCTACTGATCAACACATGCAGCAGCTTACACAACATCAAACATACTGATGCACGAATTAAGACAGTTTAGTCACTAACCCATGTACTCAGTGAGACACATTTAATCACTCACTCATACAGTCAGTCATGCACCTACTAAATTCTTCATTCAGACACTTATACATCCACTCATTCTTCAATATGTGAAACATATTTAAACTTTACAGACACATACAATCACTGGATGTTGTGATCAGTGATGTCATCAGTGATGTCACTGACCATGTCATGAATGATGTAATATGTGACATCATCAGCAGTGGATTGCGTGTGCGCGATATATAGTTAGCGCTTATAGTTAGCTAACTATATATGGAATTTCAATGGTTTTATGCGAGTAAAATAAGGTTTTGTAAATGCTAATTCCTAACTATATATGGCCTATAACCTATGGTTTTTTCATTGAATTTTCAAGGTTTTGTAAATGCAAATTCCTAACTATATATCCACTATAACCTATGGTTTTTTCTGTGAATATATATATATATATATATATATATATATATATATATATATATATATATATATATATATATATATATATATATGTGTTTAGCCTAATAAACAACCTTCAAATTTCAGTCAGCGTGGAGTGCGAGTCTTCCTGTGACCGAACCTAAACGGGGAAACTTTTGCTCATATATATTGTTCATTTATTATTTTTTCTGTTTTTTGTTTTTTGGTAGTAGCTATCTATTTTGGCACTTTATATTGAGGACATAGACAGTAGGACTTGAATAGTGTTTTTTCCTTCTTTGCAGACCAACCCTCATTAGCTCACTCTGTATCAATTTTTATGAGGTTTTCACCCACCACTTATTCTTTTTTCAGGTTTAGCATGATTAGGGTTTCTATATTGTTTTCCCCTATTCAATCCCTATTCAATTGGTCTCATCTATCTGTATTTCATGCTTTTGCATAAAAAAAATTCTTTTAATGACCGTCTTTTATAACTTTGCATTCATGCAGAAAGATTACAGAGTTTGTGACATTAACCATATAACCATATGAGTATATATGTTTACTATTGCAATAATTTTCACAGTAATTAATTTGTTTACAAATATTGCGTATTTTGCACATCAGCAATTAGCACTTTAATGCGAATACCAAAAGTAGTAAAGTTAAGAATTTTGTCTTAAGTTAGTTCTGTGATCCGGCCCTCTGTTAGTATTGAGATGGTTTATGGATTATATGCATGTGGTAACTAATTTATTGAATTTCCATTATTACCACGAATCTCAATACATCTGTAAAAACTATGATTATGTTTTTATGTTCGTTTTAGATGGTCATCGTATTTATGCAGACATTTATGATATATATATATTTTTTTAATCATTTTAACAGGCTAGAGACCTGTGTGTAAAGTTTCATTTACAGCCATGAATTTTGAGGAAAAAAAACTGAGGGTCTGATATTGTTAAAAACAGACTGCCATGTCCAAAAACTTGTAATGTGTCCTCTATTTCCATTACCACGTGGGTTGTTTAAAAAAATGTTAAAGGGAAAAAAAACGTGAAGAATTTTTTTTATTTAAGTTGTGGAGACAGCATTTTCTGATGATCTGTGAGCAAGGGCGGATGCCCGAAACGCGTCGGATCTAGTGGTTCTACTACAATAAAATTGTGTGCCGAATAACATGTTGGATTTGCGTGGTCTATTCATTCGCGACGGCGGAGATGTCTAAGACTGCATTTGGTTGCAAATATATATATATATTTATATATATATATGAAGGCTCCTCGTTCAAAGAACGCACCACACTCACGGGGGTTACCAGGTCAGTGCTTTATTCACAGCAGCGTGCACAATAGCTTTCAGGCACAGGAGAGAGTCTCTGATGTATTCAGGGACCAAAGTTCGTCTCGTATGCAGTCAGACGCGTTTCGAAGGTCTTGCCTTCTTCTTCAGGGAAAAGACGAGCAATACTTTAAGTGAAGCTAACAAGTCCATTTTATATGACACGCCTCATGGCAGGCTAGGCTTATGCCGCAGTGTCTCATGGAAGTTGTAGTCCAGCAATCATATATATATATACACTTATATATACATATATATATATATATATATATATATATATATATATATATATATATATATATATATATATATATATATATATATATATATATATATATATCCAGGAGGAGGTGGCAACCGGCAGCAGGCAGGTAATTGTATATTTTATTTTTTACTTCATTCCCTCCTCTCCCCCACGACCCGCACCTCCATCACATTCAAATACCAGATACCACTGGGTTTGAGCATTAATGTGTTTGCTTTCTTCCCTCTAAATAATTCAAATGGCACTCTACCTGTTGTAGAATGTGCAGAAAATCCGTAAGGATACAAAAATGTCTTCAAACCACTCTTCCAGTTTCTTCAAGCACACAACTGCAAGTGCACACATTCTTTCACAGCTCTATTAAATCATCTCCCCACTGTCTCATTTCCCTCAGTGTGGTGCAACGCACACGTTATGTTTTATTTCCCTTCAAAATCAAAAAATCCTTCATTAATTTAGAGACAAACTGCAGACCATTGTCAGTGTGAATAGTGTTAGGCAAACCTTCTGAGTTAAAAAATCTCAGTAAGGAGATCTGTGACTCTTTTGGTTTCTATCACACCCACAACACCAACCTTAGCCCAATTGGAAAACTGACAGGCACCAGAAGATAATTGCATGTTTCTATGCAATATAAAGGTCCAACTGTATTCACCACAACAACCTCCTATGGTTTTCTAGGCATATCTCTGCAAGCTGCCATATATGAGAACACCTTTGAATATGTTAGTCCAGTATGTACAGCATCTCTTTTTATGTATAATGCAGTATCAACATGACAGCCAGTAAAATCTGCCCAAATATTTGTACACTCTTTAAATTGCTAATGCAGATATAACGATCAACACAAGTGTACTGTACATGTGATGTGCATTTTTTCTGTATAAGAAATTAACGATAGTAAACCTGAAAACGTTCAATAGGTCCATGTCATGGAAAGGATGGTCGCTGGGAGAACTTGACCTGCATTAAATAGCACTGTTATCTATGTTCCGAGACTTAGATTTATTGACATAATACTCTTAGTTTCTAAAATAGATAATAAAAGTGAACTTGTTTTGAACATTTTAGGCCCATCAATCTTTCCATTTGATAAGTTATTTGATATTGATAATGGCTGATTTCAACTTGACTATGGTATTCTCCTTTGTTGTACACTATTCAATAGGTTCTTAATCAATGCTACATTATCTTAATTGTATATCTGAAGATACTACCTGAAATAATGTATGTAACTGATTTTTCAATAGGATTTGAAGATTTTCCAGCCTGTGTGTGATGCAAGTAACTAAACGTAATATGTTTCACTTCCTCTGATTGCACCAAGTCAATGGTCATGCAATGTCATTTCCTTTGATTTGATAAGGGTCCAAAGGGCAGATGATGGCACTTCCTGGGATGTCACAAGGTGAAAATTCATATGATGTCACTTCCTATGACATCCTCAGAGTGGGTCAAAGGGCTGGTGATGTCACTTCCTGTAATGTCATCAGGTCAAAGTTCATGTGATGTCACTTCCTGGGGCATCAGGCAGGGGTCACACGGCATGTGATGTCACTTCCACTACCCCTGTCATTTTGATGAATAAACGTCCATGCACTCATACGCTTCCTGGATTTAGCATTGTTCCATCCTTAATATTAAATGTTCAGGATTTTTGTTTGTAAAAAAATTAAGTGCATCTTTTTAATAATATTTTCTGTAATAAATACTGAGCTCTTTTTTCTAACCATATTTTGTCTCTTCTTCTCAGCCATGATTGATCTTTTCTGCTACATGCGGCATGAGCTTTCTGAGGCATGTCTTCCCGGCTGATGCTTTTTTTCCTGATTGCCTTGTTGAGTTTTCCTTCCTCCATTGATGGGAGGGCCAATCCCTCCTACACAACTTTTTCTTTCCGTTTTGCTAAGCCTTGCCGCAGTGTCCTGAGGCTACGATCACAGGTGTACTTTCTGTTAACACTGATTAATCTTAAGTGATGCAGCATATTAAACTTGCTGGTTCAATGATTGGTATGAAGTTCTTCATGGCCTTTAGCCTCATGGATTTCTGTCCTGACCTTTATAACATTCGGTGCACATCTTTATGAGTTCTCCTGTATTTTCCTTGCCATTGGAACCAGAAATGGATCTCCTTTTTTATGTGACTTATACTTGCCTCTCATGGGGTGGAGCCTACTCAGTTTTACTTCTTTGAGAAGGCTGCTAATAATGGTAGGAAGAGTTGTCTGATATCAGAAGACAAGTACAGAGGGTCTCATGAGTTGTGCTATTTGCTGTCTGAGCTTTAACTATAAGAGAGTTTAGCTTGTCTTAAAATCTCATCTATCGCTGCCATATAGAGGACCAGTGTATTTAGCTGATTTCCATGGGCCAGGCGCTTGGGATTCCATTTTTTATGAGGGGCCACTACGGACCCTTGATGTAATTGGAGCTCAGTATCGCTTTCCTTTACCCTGCATATCAGAGTTTTTGGTGCGTTGGAAGTCAGGGACTTGAAGAATGGAAAGATCATTGGTTTATCTGGTGTCGACTCCACTAGACTCTTTTTGGGGGCGAGGTTCCTTTATATGTGCATACTGTAGGAAGCAACCCCTTATTGCATTTGTCGGCCTATGGAGTGATATTCTTTGGTTGAGCTGATGTTGAGGCGTATTAAAGCATGTCTGCTGATTCCTTACCCTTTATTCTTTATACTTTGTTCATCCCCTTCCTCTGCTTTCTTTGGCCTTCTTGACCTTTCCAAATAGTTCTATGGCAAGTGGGGGTTATAGAATGGCACAGTGACAGTAGGGTGAACAGGGCCTTCTTGACCTTTCCAAATAGTTCTATGGCAAGTGGGGGGTATAGAATGGCACAGTGACTGTAGGGTGAACAGGTTAAAACAGGGAGACAGGGGGTTAGTGGCTAGCATGGGCTATGCATGCGCTATGAAGAGCTAAATAAAGCCGGCAAAAGTCACAAGGATTCCAATTCATCCGCATGCCCAGCCAGCCTAATCTCCTCAATATGACCCTCTCTGTATAACTGTATGGTTATGTCGCTGTTTTAAATTGTTCCCTCCACCTCCTCTTGTGGAGAAGCTGTACAGTGCACAGGCTGATGGAAGCAGCAAACTGAACCATGTCATGAGTCCATGACACTGCAGTCCATGGTTCTACCATGGTCCCTCCTGCACCTCCCGAAGATCCGGCACCACCCACACTGCACGCCTAGACATTGATACCCAAAATGCCGGGCAGCAGGTTATTATGGGCTGGTACAGGGGGTGACAGCAGTGACTGAAGTGGCAGCAACGAGTGACATACAGAGTAGGCACATTGAATGTCCTCCAAAGCAGGAAGCAAATGACTGACACCTGCTGATCCAGCCCATCAGAATTCAGTTAACAAAGTTTTTTTCATATGCAATTAGTACAATCAACATCAACCTTAAAAATATTTGCCTATGTAACGACATATGTTTATTTAGAAGGAATTAGTTTGTGAGTGGAAAATAAAAAGCAAAGGAAAAATGTAACAATTCTCAAATGACTTAATTTCCACTTTTTTAGAACCTTTCAGACCCAACAGTTTGAGTTACACTTGCATAAAACTGGATTGTTACCCTTTCCTAAGTTTCTAAGAGACTTCTGCAGTTTTGAAAAGTGTATAATAACAGAATGAAGTTTAAATAAATGCTAAAAATGCATATTGAATCACTCTATTTATTCCAAGCTGTACTGAATGCTAGTCACCAACAATATCAAAAAAGGAAAAGAATGCCATGAAAGAAACAAAAATAATGCTGCTGTAAAGAAAACAGCCATGATCTTGTATTGTATGCCATAAACGTAACTTCTAAGGAATCGCTCCTTACACAGAAAACAATTTATAATACTTTTTTTCACAGTCAAATCTTAACTATATACACTTAAATACATTCTCTGTGAATCAACTCAGAACATTCAACTTTTTGTACTAAATACACATATATATTCCTTGATTGTTTCCATTTGTATGTTTTAGGTCGAATTCACAAATCTTGTAAAAGAACGTACAAAAGTACTACAAGAGTTCTACTTACACAGAGGTGAGTATTGAGTTTGTTTGGATCATGCACCAAGATTGCATTTCAGTGGACCTAGCGAGAATCTGCATTGTCGTAAATGTATTAAACCATCATGTGACTTAGAATATCAACTTTACTGTCAGATAGTATATCCATACTCAGTTGATCTACAGCAACTTTATATGCCAATAATTCTAAATTATACTTTTACATGGAAAACTGTCAAGAAACTGTCCAATGTTTTATGGATCATAAATCAGATATAAGAAGGTTTGCATCAATCCTCAGATTATCATTCCTTGCTGTTAAAAATGCTAATCAATGTAGAATGTTGTCCTTAGTAAACAAGTCCCAAGTTGTGTGTATTGAAACCCACAGATGTAACCACCACGAATTCGACAGACTTGTCAGTGATTAGACTTACAAGTTCCTTTTAATCCCTGCTGTCTTCAGTTTTCACAGTTTTCTCAATTTCTTTTTCTCATTGTTTCACCTTTTTGTGTTTTTCAAGCTTAACCATATAAGTCTTATATTCTCATATTATTCGCATATTCTCTGACACCTTAGAAAGTAACTGAAGACCCTACTTATCTTTGTATAAGCAGCAACAAAAGAAGAAAGATGGCTGTATGTTCTGTGGTTAGATGCAAGTTCTAAAAAGTTCTAGAACTGTTAAGGGTGTTCTATTAGAATTCTAAGGTGCCCATTAGGATGGCGGGCAGATCGCCCCTGTCGGACAGGCGGTAGCCACTGCTGGCCCGGTGAGGGCGATCCGCCTGTCATCCATACCTGAAAGACCCCGCCATATTAGTATGGTTGGGGGTTTGACTGGGTAGGAAAGGGGCATAATATGGTGGCAGTGTCTGCAAGACACCACCGTCTATATTATGATGCAGGCGGCAGTAGGCCTTTCCATGGCACGCAGTCTTTTGCTTTGGGGCCTTTGCGGGGGTGGGGGGTACACGTGGGGGGTACCCATGATACCCCTCTAAATTTGCATGCACAAGGTGGCAGGCACCACGTGGTGCCTGTCATGTTGTGAATTCAAATGCACATCATGCATTTTTCACGTTGCGGCGGGTGCTGCTTCTATTGAGTACTTAAATCCATACAAAAAATGTAATATTTAGCAGTAAATTAAACGGAAAGTACAGCTGTCATCAAAACATACATGTTGGATACATACTATCCAAATAGAAGTTGTCATCTTGAAAACATATGTCTCCATGACGTGCTGCAATATTACAGTTTTAAGAGAAATACTACAGAAAACATAAATAAAGGAAAATATGCAGTGATTGGTTCAGAAGGATAATTGGTGAAACAAAGTAAAAGAAATCTGATTAATCACAGAAAACTGAGTTAATATACTCCTGATAGAGAATTTTACTATTTAGCACTTTTGCAACTCTTCAAGCCTTGGCGTACAGAATTGGAATTACTTGGAGATTTTCAGTGCTATGAAGGTTCTTTCAATGCATGTAAAGATAGCATTGAATGCACAGTTTTTGCAAATTATCTACAAATGTTGAATGAAGAAATTGATTAAGAAGCTACTATTGCAGCTGAGATTGCTAGAGAAAGTTCTCAAGATAGTCAAAGTTCTGCTCCACTGAGTCAAGATCCACTAGGACAACCAATTCTTGAAAATAAAGCGACAATCGCCATGAATGAAGTGGAAACAGCAATGCATCAAGCTTAAGAAGATATTATGGACTTAGGAAACTTGGAAGAACAACTAAATGCTGAACAAAAGGAAATATATCAGTAAATGAGACAACAGATCGCCCATGGTTTTCTTCATGAAAAGAAAGAATGCACATGCACATCATTTCAACCTATCCGAATGTATGTCAGTGGTCAAGCTGGTACAGGAAAAAGTTTCTTAATTAAAGTTTTGACCAGTTATCTACAGAAAACAACTGACTCACATTTGTCTTATGTTGTATCTGCTCCAACTGGATTGGCAGCACACAATATTAAAGGAATTTCATTACATTGTTTACTAATGATACCTGTAGAGTATGAAAACAAATTGTAATATCACAAGCTATCTGCAGAAGCTTGTTATGAAGTTTCAAGGGTGCTAAAGAGAATGAAATTTCTGATTATTGATGAGGTGAGGATGGTCTCAAACTTAGTGCTTGCCTTTGTGCATTTAGAAATGTAGCACATTCTGAAAACAGAATATGATGTCTTATTTGGAGGAAAACATGTGACAGTTTTTGAAAATCTACTGCAACTCACTCCCGTAAAAGGATAACCAGTATTTAAAACACTTCTACATGAAGGCACCAAAAAGTCTTTGGGAAGTGTTGGAAATGTTAACATTTGGTCATATTTTGAATATAAAGAACTCATTAAAAATATGCGACAGGCAAATGATGTTGGTTTTGGAACTATTCTTCAAGATAAAATAATTGGAGTATTCACAGAACATTGCAAACAAGCTCTGCAAAGTCGACTACTTACAAACTTGTTTCCAAATGAAAATATAGTTCCTGAAAAAATATGCAAAAAACTTCTATGATCTATGATCTGTGTTAGAACGGGCTGTCTCTAGTTGGCAGAGGTATGCACTTCTGACAAATAGGGACACACCTTTTCTAGTCAGGGCAAGGGGATCACACCCTTTGATAACCCCTGCTCACCCCCTTGGTAGCTTGGCAGAGCAGACAGGCTTATCTCAGAGGCTGTGCGTTAAGCATTTATGACCACATACAGTTATAAAGTGAATACACTACAAATGGACACAACACAGTAGTATTATAAAAATAAGTATTTTTATATAAGGCTTAGCACAAGACCAAATAACGACAAAAATATACACAATCCTAATAAATACTCTTGGAAGGGAAAATAATAGTTCAAGGGTAGTTTCTTCTTTAGCACAAAGTCTTTTCGTATCACAGCAACTCTTCTTCCTGGAAACACAGTTCTTGGCAACAAGGTAACCCACACGGGAGTTACACGATGTCGAGGCAAAGTTAATCCAAAGGTTCGGCGTCGACCGCGAGGAGCGCTACGTCGAGCCCCGAGTCGCACGGACCCCCAACAACACAGTACCTAGGAAAATGAAGCACACGATGATCAGCGGCGTCGAGCAATCCGGCGTCGCGTCTCCGGTGTCGATCAGGCCTCAGCAGTCGTCGATGATTCTGTTGCAAGAGTGAGCAGTGCTCACGGCGTCGAGAGGGCACGAGGGTGATGCGATCAGCAGCGGTGCAGACACGAGGTCCCTTGGAGCTGGAGCCGAACTCACTACTCACTGGCGTTGCTGCTGGCGTCGATCGGGCCCGGCGACCGGCGTCGAGGAAGCGGGACACTTGAGCCGTCACTCACGGTGTCGAGCTGGATTCGGCGACGTCCGTCGGCGTCGAGATTGCTGGTTCTTTCAGAGGTGCTGGATTCACAGGTTCCAGCAAATAGCACTTTAAGCAGATGAAGTCCTTTAGCCCTGCGACTTCAGCAGGAGACTGGCACTCTTCCAGTCCTTGGAGATTTTCTTAGCCAAGCGTGAGAGTACACACACAGTTCGTCTCTCCTGGTTCCTTGGCATAAATAAAGGAGCACTGCAGGATTCCCCCCAGCAAACAGCACACTGGCAGAAGGGGTAGGCAAGTCCTTGGATCAGCAGGCTTCTTGTCCTTGGTTTCAGGGTTCCTTGTCAGAAGTGATCTGATTTCTTGGTTCAGGGGTCCTTCCCTTATACCCCTTTTCGGCTTTGATCCCTTTGTCCATGCAGGGGAATTTCCCAACATCCTGGGTCTGTTGTGGGTGGAGCCAGGCAGCAGCACCTGGCCTATTCACTGAGCAGGACTGGGTCCTCAGACGCCCAGCAGGAGGTGGAGCCAGCATTGTCACTGGCAGGAGCAGAGCTATTGGCCTCCTGGTAGGAGGTGGGGCTAGGATCGTCCATGGCAGGCCCAGAGCCATCAGCCGCTTGGCAGGAGGTGGAGCCAGCATTGTATCTGGCAGGGCAGGCTATCAGCAACTACTCTCCCCCTACTCTCAACGCAAATGTCCCACTCATCCCACACTGACTCACTCAGACCTCTGGAGCCACCCAGCTCCTGTCACACACACGCAAGACCAGCAGAAACCAGAAATGGTTAGACAAGAAAATAGACACTTTCTAAAAGTGCTATTTTCAAACCCAGAGTCCAGAAACCATCTACACCAACGGATGCGTAATTAAACCCCGAGTTCAGGGATACCAAACTCGACATTGCACCATGCTCCCCGAGCCAGCTAGGATCATAGCATTAATAATCCCGGCGGCACATTCTAACTAATAGAGAGCAGGGTACCTCGCAATAGTGAAGAACGAAGATGGCTGTTGTTCACTATTAGGACATGCCAACTTGGTCAGGCGTGTCCTACCTTATACTTACAACTTACCCTGCCCGTGGGCCTACCATAGGGGTGACTAACATGAAGTTAAGGGAAGGTTTGAGGGACTGGCAAGTAGGTATACTTGCGCAGTCAGCGTGACAGTACCAGACTGCACGTGGGTCTCGCAATGACCGACCCGTAGACATTCTTTTACGAGGCCGCTCTTGTGGGTGGCACAACACGTGCTGCAAGCCCACGAGCGGCATTTGTATTTACAAGCCCCGGCACTCCTGGTGCACTAGACTAGTGACTGACAGTAAACCAAATAAGCCAAACATGGAGTACAATCGATACATCAATTTAACATCGGGAGCACTTGCGTTGTGGCACTGATCAGCAGTGGCACAGCGCCCAAAGCATTATCCAGCAAAACATCGTAAAACAGTGGAGGAAAACAGAAAAAATGGAGGAGAGACTCAAGCCAATGATGTCAGGTCTAACACATGTCCCCTCCAGCTGAAATGTGGGGAGAACTACCCTTGACCTAGGGAGTCCTCATCACTAAGGCGGAAAAATCTGGACAGACCATCAGCATTGGCGTGATCTGTACCAGGGCGGTGTTCCACCGTGAAGTCCATCCCCTGTAGGGAAATGGACCACCTTAACAGTTTCAGATTCTCACCCCTCATTTGCATCAACCATCTGAGGGGCCTGTGGTCTGTCTGAACCCGGAAGTGAGTCCCAAACAGGTAGGGTATTAGCTTCTTCAGCGCCCAGACCACAGCAAATGCTTCTCTCTCTATCGCACTCCACCTCGTTTCCCTGGGAAGTAACCTCCGACTGATGAAGGCTACATGCAAGTCTCGGCCCTCTTCATTCACCTGAGCTAGAACAGCCCCCACGCCATGCTCTGAATAAGCATGGGCGGAAAATCCGTTTCGCTCGCAGATTTTGCGGATTTTCGGTAAATTCGCAATCCGCGAGATTCGCGAATCTCCCGCAAAATCCGCAAATCCGCGAGCAGCGGATTTTATGACTTGCTCGCACTGTTCGCGTGAGTTCGCGGCTTCCCAGTACAACTTCGCGCCCCGCGAATAAGCGCAAAATTGCAGAAATACGATCTTAGCAAAACTGAAACTACTTACCAGGTTCAAAAGTTCAGGCTCATCATTAGTAGCCATTTCCTGTAGTGCTTCCTGAGGGGCCCCTCCAGAGTTCAGTTGCCAGTTGCAACTATTATGTGACCCTGCTCTGAACCTCAGAATAGTTACACATATGCCACAAAGGTCCTGAATTACAGCTAAGGGAGACAAGCAGGAGCCAGGCTGGAAGTTCAAATCCATTAATCAGCCCCTAATTCATTATTGTCAGTTGGGGCAGGGCAGGTGTTGTAACTAATTTTGCAACAATGAAAGCACTTAGCAAGTGCAAAAGATCACTAATCAGGAAGCATTAAGGAAGCAGGTGCCAGCTAAAAAAATATTCTGTGACACATTAATCAGCCCCAAATTAATTCAGGTCACTTGAGGCAGGGAAGGTGTGCTTGCTTTGCCACAATAATGTACACTGACTGGACAACCAGAGGGTGCTGTGATGAAACAGAGAGTGGCATGGGTGGGCCAGAGGGTGGCATGAGTAGTCAGAGAGTGGCAGTGGTGACAGAGAGTGGCAGTGATGAAGAAGAGTGTCCCAAACAGGCTGGACACGTAGAAACAACAAGTTCGCAAAACTTGCGACCCGACAGGTAAGTTCGCGTTTGCGAAATTGTACAAAACCCTTGCGAACTGGCAGAAACCCGCGCGAATACACAAAAAAAAAATCTGCAAATTCGCGAGAATTCGCGGTTTTTGCGAATTGCGAGTTCGCAAATCCGCAAAATTCGCGAACGCGAGATTCGCAAAATTCGCCCATGCTTAGCTCTGAAGCGTCCGTCTGGACAATAAATTCTTTTGAGAAGGCGGGTGCCTGGAGTATAGGTGCTGTGCACATTGCAGTTTTCAGAGTGTCGAAGGCCGTTTGACAGGCATCAGTCCAGATCACGTTTCGTGGCTGCTTCCTGGAAGTCAGCGAAGTCAAGGGGTGCACAATGTTACCGTAATCCTTGACAAACCTCCTTTAGTAACCCGTGAGTCCTAAGAAGGCTCTCACCTGAGTTTGGGTTTTGGGCGGGGCCCAAGCCAGGATGGTATCAATATTGGGTTGCAGGGGGGCAACCTTGCCGCTCCCTACTTGGTGCCCCAAGTACACCACAGAACCCTGCCCAATCTGGCACTTACTTGCTTTGATTGTGAGGCCTGCTCTGCGCAGGGCCATCTACACTTCTTGAAGGTGGCGGAAGTGTTCCTTCCAGCTGGCGCTGAACACTGCGATGTCGTCCAGGTAGGTGGCACTGAAATCCTCCAGTCCAGCCAAGACCTGGTTGACCAACCTCTGGAAGGTGGCAGGGGCATTCTTCATCCCAAAGGGCATCACCCGGAACTGGTATAGCCCATCTGGTGTGGAGAATGCTGACCTCTCCTTTGCTCCATCGGTCAAGGCGATCTGCCAGTACCCAGACGTTAGATCAAACATACTAAGGTACCGGGCAGCCCCCAACCGATCGATGAGCTCATCAGCTCTGGGGATGGGGTGCGCGTCAGTCTTCGTGACTGAATTGAGTCCTTGGTAATCCACACAGAACCCAAGTTCTGGTGAAGCACCAGGCGTTGCAGCCTTCGGGACCAAGACCACTGGGCTGGCGCAAGGACTGCTAGAGGACTCAACCACCCCTAATGCAAACATTTTGGAGACCTCCTCCTTAATGTATGCTCGGACCTTGTAAGTCACCCGGTAAGCCTTGTGCTTTACAGGAGGGCTGTCTCCGGTGTCAACATCATGGACACACCAATGAGTGACACCCGGAACCAAGGAAAACAAATCAGGGAATTGTCCCAACAGTTGGCGACAATCCTGTTTCTGCTCAAGGGTCAGTGTGTCAGAGAGGACAACACCATCCACTGACCCGTCTTGCTCTTTAGCACACAGGAGGTCAGGGAGAGGCTCACTCTCCTCCTCCATTCCAGCATCTGTAGCTAGGAGCATGCCCACTTCGGACCTTTCTAAGTGGGGCTTCAAACGGTTGACATGCAGGACCCGCAAGGGGTTCCTGGGAGATTTCAAGTCCATCAGGTAGGTGACATCGCTCTTCTTCTCCACAACCTTAAACGGTCCAGTCCACCTGTCCTTGAGCGCACAAGGTTCCACAGGGGACATGACCCACACTTCTTGACCAGGCTGAAGCTCTACCAGAGTGGCATTCCGGTCGTACCAACGCTTCATCTCCTCCTGGCTGGCCTCCAGATTTGCCTGAGCAAGTTCTCTGAAGCGCCGAGTCTGGTTCCGAAAGGCCAGCATGTAACTGTATACATCCTGGGGAGGTTTCCTGGGAGATTGCTCCCAGCCTTCTTTGACCAGACTCAAAGGCCCTCTTACCGGGTGACCATACAAAAGCTCAAAGGGGCTGAACCCTAGAGACTTTTGCGGCACCTCTCGGTAAGCAAACAACAGGCATGGCAAGAGGACGTCCCATTTCCGCCTCATTGGTTCTTCAAGACCCATGATCATGCCATTAAGGGTCCGGTTGAATCTCTCAACCAGCCCATTTCCTTGAGGGTGGTAAGGAGTGGTGAACTTGTAGGTTACCCCACACTCCTTCCACAGAGACTTCATATAATTGGAAATGAAGTTGGTGCCCCGGTCTGACACCACCTCTCTGGGGAACCCCATCCGGGAGAAAACACCCATCAGTGCCCGTCCCACCACGGGGGCGTCACTGTTCGGAGAGGGATGGCTTCTGGGTACCGTGTGGCATGGTCCACCAAGACCAGGATGAACCTGTTGCCCAGGGCTGTCTTGGGGTCCAGGGGCCCAACAATGTCAATCCCCACCCGGTCAAAGGGGGTACTGACCACTGGAAAAGGTTGGAGGGGAGCCTTCTGCTTCCTTCCGCTTTTCCCACTTGCCTGGCAAGTGTGACAAGTCTTACAATGGATGTCTACATCCCTGCGAATCTGAGGCCAATAAAAATGGGTGACAAGCCTGTTATAGGTCTTGTCCTGCCCCAGATGTCCAGCTAACGGAACGTCATGAGCCAAACCCAGTAGGAAGGCTCTAAAGCGCTGGGGTACCACCAGCACACGGGCTGACCCAGGCTCAGCAGCCTTAGGCTCACTATACAGGAGGTCGTTCTCCCAGTACACAAAATGTGACCCTGACTGATCACCTGAGGATTGGGCTGAGGCCTGCTGCCTCATACCCACAAGAGAAGGGCACACCTTCTGTTCGGCACAGAATTCCTCCCTGGAGGGACCACCATCCTGCTGCCAATGGGTCAGCTTGGGCAGGTCTCCCAGTTCGGCAATTTGTTCCCCTGTGGGCTCCAGGGCATCCCCCTCAGGGTCTACCTCCTCGTGGACCACGGGAACTACGGGGGCCGGTTTCCCACGCCTCCTGCCTCTTCTCTTTACAGCTGGGTCCTGGGCCTTACTTTCAGGCTCCAGGACCCCATCAAAACCCTTACTTGCTGTCATCGATCGAGTGGTTGCACACACCCACTCTGGCACACCCAACATTCTCAAATGCGTCTCCCTCTCCACCTTGGCCCAAGGGGAGTCTTCCAAATCATTGCCCAGGAGACAATCGACAGGCATGGCGGGCCTCACAACAACCTGAAGAGTACCTGAAACTCCCCCCATTCAAAGGAAACCTGAGCTACCTCACACTCTTTCTGGGAGTTGTCGGCAGCTATCACAGGGTAGAATGCGTGGGGAACCACCTGCTCTCTGGACACCAAGTGACACTTGACAGCTGTCACACTCGCTCCGGTGTCTCTGAGAGCTTCCACCCTATGGCCATTAATGGTCACCCACTGCCTATATTTACTAATGTTACTAGGCAGAGGGGGTGGAGGGACCATTTGCATGTCTCCTAGCGAGACCAGGGACATTTCTGCGGGACCCCTCCCACCAGGGACAACCATCTCCTCCACTCCCAGGGCTACACTCGCCAACTGACGGGGGGTGCACGCGGCGGTGCAATCGAATTCTTCATGGGACACTGGGGGTCATAATACTGGTGTCCCACCTGCCCACAAACGTAGCAGGTTAGGGGGCCCCTATGAACAGGTTTACCCGTCGGGGCCCCTGGCTTCTTCTCAGGGGGAGGCTGGTAACCTTTCCCTTGGTTCCCTTGGGGATTACTTTGGGGCCCTTTCTGGGACTCCTTCTGTTTACCCTTGTCCCCCCCACTCTTCTGCTGGGGACCCTGCCCACCTTTGGCTGAGTCTCCCACTGGACCCTTGTGGACCCTGGTACTGACCCAGTGGTCCGCCTCCTCAGCAAGTTTTCTAGGGTTAGATATCTTGCTATCAATAAGGTGCTGGAGCAGCTCTGGAAAACAGTTATTAGACAAATGTTCCCAAGCAAACAAATCATAAAGAGCTCCATAACTTTCCACTTTGCTGCCCTTTACCCAACCATCCATGGCTCTGCAAAAATAAGACACATATTCAATCCACGTCATACCAGGCAATTTCTTACATTCTCTAAAAGCTTGTCTGTACTTCTCGGGGGTTAGGCCATACCGTAACATTAAAGCATTCTTCATATGAGCATACAACATCCTATCCTCAACAGGCATGTCTAACAGGGTATCTCTCCCCTCATTCACAAAGCGACCCCACAACCCCGCTCCCCAGTCCTTCTCAGGGACCCGGTGGGCCAACAATGCTAACTCATACGCTTTAAACCATTGACCAATATCTTCATTCCTATGATAATCTTTTATCACATCTTTCGGGAAATAAAACCTACTTTCTGCAGGCACAGATGGGATGCTGCCACCAGAGGGATTCAATTCTAACTTCTTAGCTTGGATGTCCAACTCCCTCAACTTGGTATTACGCTCCAAAGCTAACTTTTCACTCTCAAACTCCAACCTTTTGGTCTCCAAATCAGCTTCTCTCCTACCTCTTGCATTTTCTAACTCCAACTGCCCATTTATCTTTAGCCTTGCCATTTCCATGTTGTATGCACGCTCCTTCGCCCTTTCTTCTCGTTCTTCAGGGGAAAGACCTTTGGAGGAAACACTGCTTCCGGGAGAGGACTCACTGGCGCCTTCTTATCCCGTTCCACTGGCAGTACCACCACCGGATCAGTGGGATATCTGGCCTCCAACCAGGCCTGCAATGCTTTGAGATATTCTTCTTTTCGTGAGATGCCTTTGGTAGGCCCTTTCAACTGCTTGCAAAAGGACTTCAGCTCCTTCAAGCCGTAGTCGTTTATCTTCGCTCTGTCGAATTCCTCCACAACAACAACAGGGGTAGTGACTCTGGTGTCACTCATGGTCAAAACTGGCAGTGTTAAAAAAAATCAAGCTTCAGAAAAGCGGAGAACCAAAAATAGGATCCTTCCAAATTAGATTGTGGCTGCGCTATGGTCTGCTTTCACTATGTAGCGCACACTAATCACTGCACATGGGTCATAAATGCAAGGTTCAAATCCTCACCACTGCGTCCAATGTTAGAACCGGCTGTCTCTAGTTGGCAGAGGTATGCACTTCTGACAAATACGGACACACCTTTTCTAGTCAGGGCAAGGGGATCACACCCTTTGATAACCCCTGCTCACCCCCTTGGTAGCTTGGCAGAGCAGACAGGCTTATCTCAGAGGCTGTGCGTTAAGCATTTATGACCACATACAGTAATAAAGTGAATACACTACAAATGGACACGACACAGTAGTATTATAAAAATAAGTATTTTTATATAAGGCTTAGCACAAGACCAAATAACGACAAAAATATACACAATCTCAATAAATACTCTTGGAAGGGAAAATAATAGTTCGAGGGTAGTTTCTTCTTTAGCACAACGTCTTTTCGTATCACAGCAACTCTTCTTCCTGGAAACACAGTTCTTGGCAACAAGGTAACCCACACGGGAGTTACACGACGTCGAGGCAAAGTTAATCCAAAGGTTCGGCATCGACCGCGAGGAGCGCTACGTCGAGCCCGGAGTCGCACGGACCCCCAACAACACAGTACCTTGGAAAATGAAGCACACGATGATCAGCGGCGTCGAGCAATCCGGCGTCGCGTCTTTGGTGTCGATCAGGCCTCAGCAGTCGTCGATGATTCTGTTGCAAGAGTGAGCAGCGCTCACGGCGTCGAGAGGGCACGAGGGTGATGCGATCAGCAGCGGTGCAGACACGAGGTCCCTTGGAGCTGGAGCCGAACTCACTACTCACTGGCGTTGCTGCTGGCGTCGATCGGGCCCGGCGACCGGCGACCGGCGTCGAGGAAGCGGGACACTTGAGCCGTCACCCACGGTGTCGAGCTGGATTCGGCGACGTCCGTCGGCGTTGAGATTGCTGGTTCTTTCAGAGGTGCTGGATTCACAGGTTTCAGCAAATAGCTCTTTAAGCAGATGAAGTTCTTTAGCCCTGTGACTTCAGCAGGAGACTGGCACTCTTCCAGTCCTTGGAGATTTTCTTAGCAAAGCGTGAGAGTACACACACAGTTCCTCTCTCCTGGTTCCTTGGCAAAAATAAAGGAGCACTGCAGGATTCCCCCCAGCAAACAGCACACTGGCAGAAGGGGTAGGCAAGTCCTTGGATCAGCAGGCTTCTTGTCCTTGGTTTCAGGATTCCTTGTCAGAAGTGATCTGATTTCTTGGTTCAGGGGTCCTTCTCTTATACCCCTTTTCGGCTTTGATCCCTTTGTCCATGCAGGGGAATTTCCCAACATCCTGGGTCTGTTGTGGGTGGAGCCAGGCAGCAGCACCTGGCATATTCACTGAGCAGGGCTGGGTCCTCAGACGCCCAGCAGGAGGTGGAGCCAGCATTCTCACTGGCAGGAGCAGAGCTATCGGCCTCCTGGTAGGAGGTGGGGCTAGGATCGTCCATGGCAGGCACAGAGCCATCAACCGCTTGGCAGGAGGTGGAGCCAGCATTGTATCTGGCAGGGCAGGCTATCAGCAACTACTCTCCCCCTACTCTCAATGCAAATGTCCCACTCATCCCACACTGACTCACTCAGACCTCTGGAGCCACCCAGCTCCTGTCACACACACGCAAGACCAGCAGAAACCAGAAATGGTTAGACAAGAAAATAGACACTTTCTAAAAGTGCTATTTTCAAACCCAGAGTCCAAAAACCATCCACACCAACGCATGCGTAATTAAACCCCGAGTTCAGAGATACCAAACTCGACATTGCACCATGCTCCCCGAGCCAGCTAGGATCATAGCATTAATAATCCCGGCGGCCAATTCTAACTAATGGAGAGCAGGGTACCTCGCAATAGTGAAGAACGAAGATGGCTGTTGTTCACTATTAGGACATGCCAACTTGGTCAGGCGTGTCCTACCTTATCAGTAGCGGTCGGCAGTAGGTGTTTCTATAGGGCGGTGACGTGGGCAGGAGGAGGGGCAGGGTGGGGGGAAATAATGTATGGATTACGGAGTTTTACAGGTAAGCAAACATTTAAATACATAAAACGAATTTCGTTGCGCGCACTGCATCACATTTGGTGATGCAGTGTGCGCAACGAAATTCGTTTTATGTATTTAAATGTTTACTTACCTGTAAAACTCCGTAATCCATACATTATTTCCCCCCACCCTGCCCCTCCTCCTGCCCACGTCACCGCCCTATAGAAACACCTACTGCCGACCGCTATTGTACCTTATACTTACAACGCACCCTGCCCGTGGGCCTACCATAGGGGTGACTAACATGAAGTTAAGGGAAGGTTTGAGGGACTGGCAAGTAGGTATACTTGCGCAGTCAGCGTGACAGTACCAGACTGCACGTGGGTCTCGCAATGACCGACCCGTAGACATTCTTTTACAAGGCCGCTCTTATGGGTGGCACAACACGTGCTGCAAGCCCACGAGCGGCATTTGTATTTACAAGCCCCGGCACTCCTGGTGCACTAGACTAGGGACTGACAGTAAACCAAATAAGCCAAACATGGAATACAATCGATACATCAATTTAACATCGGGAGCACTTGCGTTGTGGCACTGATCAGCAGTGGCACAGCGCCCAAAGCATTATCCAGCAAAACATCGTAAAACAGTGGAGGCAAACAGAAAAAATGGAGGAGAGACTCAAGCCAATGATGTCAGGTCTAACAATCTGCTTAATGACAACACTGCGCAGGTGTACTACATTCAATGAAGAACTTTTAAAGCTGGAAAATGAACAAATAATAAGAATAGAAGCCATTGATAAAATAGTGCATGAAGGAATCACTATTATTTTGATGGAAAAATTCAAAACAAAATTGGATTCTTTACAAAAATCTATATCTAAAACTGCTAGTTTAGAAAAGAATTTATATCTATGTGTAAACTGTCGGGTAATTTTACGACATAATTTGGATGTGGAAAAGGGTTTAGTAAATGGAGCATTGGGTAAAGTTGTTGATATTGTTAATGAACAAAATAGAGATGGATTTGAATTTTTTGAAAATCAAATTTGATCAAATTGAAGAAGTAAAACAAATTGGTCGCTGTTCGGTTCGTTTTTTGCTTGTTAAAGATTTGTTTGTTCGTAGAAACCAGTTTCCTCTTTCTCTGGCATATGCAGTTACTATTCATAAATCTCAAGGTTTAAGTGTAGACAGTGCTTTGGTAAACAATGGAAGTACAGTCTTTAAAGAGGATATGGCATATGTTGCTTTGCCAGAGTCAGAACTTTATCCGGATTGCATTTGATTGATTTTGATGAGAGAAAGATTAGTGCTGATGCAAATTGTGTAAGAGAGTATAATTGGTTAAGACGATTGTATGCTCCCAATTTAGGTAAATATCCTGTGTATGAAAAGCATGTAGTAGGTCGAAAAAGAAGATATGAGAATATCTGCAGTGAAGTTAAAGAGAAGAAAATAAATCAAGATAATGTTGAGATTCCAAGCAAAAAGAAAAAGGACACTATTGAAGATATTGTCGGATATCAGTTAGAAAATAGTTCAGGTATCAACTGCTATGCTCCTGCAAAAACTATTTTGCAGGAGTAGCGCACCCAGCGCGCCCCAGCATGTATATGACATCACGTGGGGCCCGCCACCGCGCAAGCATCGTGTACCGTACTGCGCATGTGTCACGAATACGCAGGAGCAAGAGTCATGGACCGGTCGCATACCGGTCACGCACACCACCTAACATTATACGTAAGTGAGGTAACTGAAAAACACGCACCCATAGCACACCGTACTCGAATCCTTCTCAACTTTTCAAAAGTGGCAGGTAGAATATGCTCACCCGCCATGAGATGTACGCTTTGGGTGCGCGACTCAAACTTTTTTTTTGAAAAAAACATTTTTATTAAAAGACAATAATATACATATATTAAAATAAAAAAATAAAACAAAAGAAGTAAACAATATTTCAGTTTTTTTGCAATTTTCAGGAAAATATATAATTTTGTTTAATAAATAATATATTTACAAATAAACAGTTAAAAAAAATTGAAATTCAGTACAAAAAACATAGGTATAACTACTATTATATAGATATATATATATATATATATATATATATATATATATATATATATATATATATATATATATATATACATATATATATATATATATATATATATACAAATACACACATGACAAATAAAAACCTACCTGCGAGTGCATCTCATCCTGGGGTAACTCTTTTCTTTCTATTAATAAATGAGAGGACACCACCATGAGTGAAAGCGGGTCTGCAGCTTCCTTGAATTGGGCAGCGATGTGTGGAACAGGAGGCGTCTAGAAAATTGGGACATTGGGGGCAATATTTTGGTGAGTTTCATCTGCAGAAATAATCTTCTACGTTGTCGTGTCAGCAAACCCACTTGGGGAAGTACTTGGGCTTCCAATCCCAGAACCGTTGGCATTAATTAAATTGCTCACCTAAGCGTGATGACATTTAAATTGGGGAAGAAACTGGAAGCAATGTATGCTGCCCTGGGCACCTGTTGCCTTTGAGGAAGGGGGTCACACCGAAACACGTCAGGCAAGAGTTGGCTGTGTTGTTTGAACTTGCTGGGATTGCTCCATGACAAATAAAACCTACCTGCGAGTGCTTCTTATCCTGGGGTAACTCTTTTCTTTCCATTAATGCGGCCTGCCCTGCTGTGAGATGACACCACCATGAGCGAAAACGGGTCTGCAGCTGCCTTGAATAGGGCAGCGATGTTTGGAACAGGAGGCGTTGAGAGAATTGGGGGCAATCACTTGGTGAATTTCATCTGCAGAAATAATCTTCTATGGTGCCTGGTGTCAGCAAACCCACTTGGGGAAGTACTTGGACTTCCAATCCCACAGTCCTTTGCATTAATTAAATTGCTCACCTGAGCGTGATGACATATAAATTGGGGAATAAACTGGAAGCAACGTATGCTGCACTGGTCACAGGTTGCCTTTGAGGAAGGGGGTCACCCCGAAACGCATCAGGCAAGAGTTGGCTGTGTTGTTTGAACTTGCTGGGATTGCTCCATGACAAATAAAAACCTACCTGCGAGTGTGTCTCATCCTGGGGCAACTCTTTTCCTTCCATATACACACATACATATATATATATATATTGTAGACGTGCAAACTCTCACAACCTCCTCCCTATTTATTGTAAGTTGTCCTTTTGTCAGGTATTCTTGTGTTGCTGAATCCACAAATGGAAACAGACTCCTCTTATTTTTTGCAAATGTTTTTTTGTTGTGCTTATATACATATATATATATATGTATATGTATGTATTTTAAATTTCAACATCACTAACCTAGCTCCGACTATGACCAGGAACTGTTCCAGGTCAAGGATGTAGGAGGTCGTGTGGTGCATCACTTGCTGCTGGATGTGATGTCTATGATGTTACTTCTATAGCATAATAGAAGTGGAAGTCTTAAACATTTTGCATATACATATTAATAATACTAATAAAACCAACAATGAAGGTACAGATAAGATAGGAATTGGTGAGAGATTCTGAGTAGGGTGAAGGTTTCTCTGAACAGCCTCTAAGATGGAAGAATTATTGCAGCAGCATAAGTAAAATAATGGAGCCCCCTGCTGAATGTGAAGAGGGGTTTCAAGTCTTGCATATATCACAGGTATCCATCGATCTTGGTCTGAATGGGTGCCCCCTAAAGGTTTAGGGGCCCTTGAAGGGTTGAGCACCTCTATGCCAGTCCTTAATTTTAGACTGTGATTTCCGGTGCTCGGCACCAGCACCAAATTGTCAGCACCTATGACAGTTTCCTACATGGTGGTGCTGGTTGACTAAATTTCAGATCAGCACAACAACAGCTGCTTAATAATTCAATATACATTCAAAATGACTAATATCTGCCATAGAAACTGTTGTATTCTTATGATGTTAATTACTTTGGCAACTGCTGCTTGGCAACAGCAAGCTTCCACTCCTGGAATCCGGCTGTGAAGTCCAGTAGAAGGTAGCTGTTGTTGTTAGAGCCAGCTGTTGGGGGTTGCTCCAGTATATCCAATAAACTTCGAATCTTCAAGCAAACTGGTGTCCCTATTCTTCAAAAATGGTGACGAGGGATGGGATCGAGTGCTTTTAAAGAATTTTTAAAGGCAAGCTGAATTTGGAGCAACATTGAGATTTCTACACAGAGCTGTGTTATTTCGATTAGGCAAATCACAGCGGAGCTGTTTTACTTTTTCTCGAAGACCCCCCAACGGAAGACATTGTGTTGCTAACACAATTTAGGCATGAGACAATTGTAAGTAAAAAGATTTATATACTTACACAATAACATTTGTGGGCCAGTCTCGCTGGGCAGTGCGCGCGTGAGCGTTTTGTGTGTTCGCCTTGGACAGTGGACTGTGGAGACGGCTGGGCGCATCAGTTTGTTTCCATTTGGGGCAGTTCCAGAGTTTGAGGTTCAATCCAGCAGATGTGTGCATTTTGAAGTTTGGAATTTGGGGGGCAGTGTTGCTTTACAGCGGAGGCGTGTGAACTTTATCTTGGATCCTGGCGTCCTTTGAATGCTTCGCATGCTGCTGAGCGAGCGTTCCAACTAACCCACAATGCGGAAGTCAACTGGGGTCATACGTACTGACACGTATTTACGCGGTTCTGAGGCAGTGTTCATCGTCAACAGAGAAGCCCGGCTGTGCGCATTTCAAATTTTTGACGTGCCTTAACCCCAAGGTCACGTTGTGTGCCACCATTTTTGTTCACCCTTCTAAGCACAATAATAGTTATTGTCATCTGCCATCCACATTATTACTGTTTGCCAACCACGTTTTTTTTGTACTGTAGCCATTAACTTTATTCAACCCAATCTTCTATGAATAATTAAATCGACAGACACTCCTGTGGAATTTACATCATTTTTTTTCTTTTCTATTTTGAACATTCACAAAGGATTAAACCCTTATTTCCTATTATTTTATTTGCTTGTTCAGGAATTTTTTAATTATTATGGCATCACAAGTCATTTCACCACCTCCTTTCCTTCAAGATCCTGGTTCTCCTTCTATGACCTGGGAAGACTGGAAAGAAGCTTTTGTGACTTACCTGGAAGCAATTGGTGATGAAGAATATGTTCCCAACAGGAAATTTGCAATTTTAAAACATCATTTAGTGGTAGAGGAAGAAATGTATTAAAAACACTTCCCAAACCACTTTCTATTTCTAGAAGCGATAGTGAAGGATCTGGTGATGTGGAGGAGGACTCTTACGAAATCGCTTTATCTATGCTAGAAGAAAACTATCTTAAAAAATTGAGTATAGTAGTTGAAAAACACACTTTTTTTTCGCGCAAGCAGATTCAAGGTGAAAAAATTTAACAATATGTTGCTGCCTTGAGGAGACTAGCAACCACTCAAAGATCTCAGAGATGAAATTATAAGGGATCAAATGATAAACACCATGAATAATAAAAAGATTCAAGAAAATTTACTTGATTTAGGTGACCCCACCTTAGAAAAAGCTATTAGCATAGCAAAGCGTACAGTAAATACTACGTTGTATGTAAAGGAATTATCTGTCTCTGAATCCAAAAATGAAAATGCTACAACAAAAGTGTGTAAAATAAGTGACAAAAACAAGAAGAGTATTGTTACTGATGACGTCAAAGGAGAAAGGAAAGGAAAAAACTTTACAACAAGTTTTAACAAGTTATTTTACAGATGTGGTAGCAACAGGCATTCTTCAGATGCTATACATTGTCCTGCAGCCAAAAGCAGATGTTATAAATGTAAAAGAATAGGACATTATTCTAGAGTTTGTAAATCTTCAGGTACTTTTCAACCGAAACCAGTTATCAGTGTAATTAATGAAGATGTTTGTGAGGATGAAGTGGGTAGTGATGTCGAGGAATATATGCTTGATGAAATTGATGGCATTTCTAACAGTGAGGATTATAATCCCCCAAAATGTGATATTTATGTAGAAGGCAAGAAATTAGCCATGTGGGCTGATTCTTATTCTCCTTTCACCATAATTAACAAACAAGTTTGGAATGAATTGGGTTCTAAAACCCCTCAAATTTCTGACTTCAATCCTGTAGGATACTGTGGTCAAAAGTTACCAGTGATTCGTTATTTTGTATCCATGATCACATTTTCGGATAGAGCAGCTGAGGCCAAACTATACGTAGTGGAAAAAGGTAAATCCCTTTTAGGATGGAGAGATCAAAGAGCTTTAAATATAATTCTCAATCCTAATCACCCCATGCAGGTACTTTTAACAGAAAATAATGATATTGGTGATCGGGTGTCAAAATTTCCTAATCTCTTCAAAGAAGAGTTGGGATGTTTAAAGAAATTTAGACATCACATCATATTAAAAGCTGATGTTTCGCCAAAAGTGCATAAAGTACGGAATGTACCATTGTCATTGAGGGAGCCTTTGAAAAAGGAATTGGACAGGTTGTGCAATGAGGGTATAATAGAACCAATAGAAACTTCTGAATGGCTCAGTCCAATTGTTAACCCACACAAACCGAACAGCAATATTCGCATGTGTGTGAATTTAAGAGATCTTAATGATAGTATTTGGGTTGATCGTCATCCCCTTCCCCATATTAATGATATGCTGGCCACCGTAGATAATGCTAAATATTTCTCCACGTTAGTGCTTATCATCAGGTGTTATTACAACCAGAATCGAAGCATTTAACATTGTTCATTACTCTAGAAGGGGCATTCCAATTTGTATGCATGCCATTTGGGTTGGCATCTGCTTCGGGGGTTTTTCAACGCATCATGCAAGGAATACTGAAAGACAATCCTAACACTTTAGTATTCCAAGATGATATTTTAGTAAGTATGGGCGAAATTTGCGAATTCGCGTTCCGCGAATTCACGCGAAATCGAATTCACAATCCGCAAAATCCACAAATTCATGCGAATTTTTGTTTTTTTGCGTGTTCGCGGGATTTTTTGCGTGTTCGGGGGCTTTTTGCGTGTTCGCAGGCCGCTTGCATGGCGAAGTTACCCATGCGGTCGTGTATGGGCACAGCACCCTCTGGTTCACCACTGCCACCCTCTGGTTCATCACTGTCACCCTCTGGTTCACCACTGCCACCCTCTGGTTTACCCCTGCCACCCTCTGGTTCATGACTGCCACCCTCTGGTTCATCACAGCACCTCTGGTTCACCACTGCCACCCTCTGGTTCAGCACTGCCACACTCTGGTTCACCACTGCCACCCTCTGGTTCACCCCTGCCACCCTCTGGTTCACCGCTGCCACCCTCTGGTTCATCACAGCACCCTCTGGTTCACCCCTGCCACCCTCTGGTTCAGCACTGTCACCCTCTGATTCACCACTGCCACCCTCTGGTTCACGACTGCAACCCTCTGGTTTATCACAGCACCTCTGGTTCACCACTGCCACCCTCTGGTTAACCACTGTCACCCTCTGGTTCAGCACTGCCACCCTCTGGTTCACCCCTGCCACCATCTGGTTCATCACTGCCACCCTCTGATTCACCCCTGCCACCCTCTGGTTCACCCCTGCCACCCTCTGGTTCAGCACTGCCACCCTCTGGTTCAGCAATGTCACCCTCTGGTTCACCTCTGCCACCCTCCGGTTCATCACTGTCACCCTCTGGTTCATCACTCCACTCCTGGAATCCAGCTGTGGAGTCCAGTAGAAGGCAGCTGTTGTTGTTAGAGCCAGCTGTTGGGGGTTGCTCCAGTATATCCAATAAACTTCGAATCTTCAAGCAAACTTGATTCCCTATTCTTCAAAAGAAACCATTTGGTTTTGCCCTTGGTGATCTGGAAGATTCTGAATTGATGACACTTGTAAGGGTGTGATGGTTAGTAATTGTGTTGCTGCTGTCAGTGGTAGCGGCAATAGGTGGTGCAAACTGCAGCAGAATCCTGATGAAGGCCCTGGCACTTATTTTTTATTTATTTTTACAAATTAAACAGTGCCACAAAATGCTGCAGGGGTCTGGGTTATGCTCATAAATCATTGCATAATTTTAATTCAAATTGCAAAGGCTTGCACAAGAATTACACTGCGTATGCATTCGTCATTAATGTTCTTTTCAAAGGTTCATTTTTCCAACATGAAGACACTTGGCTGTTTCACTCCGATACATCCATTAAAAAAATCAAGCCATTCCAGGAACATTGCTGCGACTGAGAGATATAGGGGTTAAATATTTCAGCAAGTGTGTACTGCCAGAGCTTTGTACAACAAAGCCTGCCATTCTCTCAGACTAAATGCTCCTCTTAGTTTCCTGGAACTTATACGATTGATTTTGTTTGCCTTGTGATTAGGAGAGCAGGCTTAAGACATGAAAATCCAATTAGATGGTGGCAGAGAAATCCGATGAAGTCGATAGCATACAAATCTCTGTGCAGCTCTGGAATCTGGACAACCACTTCTCCTAACAGGGATCATTGTGAATTAGCAGTTTGTGTTTTTTCACAAATTTATTTAATGGAAAACTTCATTTAAACATCAAGCAGCTTAGCAATACTAGTATTTTGTTTGGAATGCTCTTAGTTTGACATACTGTTTGGAAATCATCGCAAACAACTGACAGTGGAACAGGTATGGGTCATTCTTTGCCTACACAACTCCGTTTCCGGTCCAGGGAGGACCTGGCTTGGCAGTTCGGATTTGCATATGGCTGGGGTCTAAACTTGGTTGGCATGGTGAGCAAAAGAACGATGGGGCATATTTACAATACCTGGTGCATCCCTGCAGATCAGCAGGGATACACCAGCTGTTTTGTGTGACTCGAAAAAACCCTTGCGCCACCATAGATGCACCGCATGTACAATGCGGCACACCGTGGCGCAAGGATTGACAGATGAGTGACGCATCTGCCAGCGTAAGGGTGACGCAGTGCTGGAGTCGTGTCGCAAGCGCGATACATCTCCAGCACTGCTCAGGGGTGCCCCATACCTAACATGCTGCGTTACTCCTTACGCCTGCTTCAAGCAGGCATAAGGATTTGACTCAGCGGGGATGTATACGTGAGTCCGTGAAATCTTTTAGATTTCACTGCGTCACTTTTATGGGGCTTCCTTGTGACGGAACGCCCATCCTGCATACTTTATACCTGACGCAGGTATAATGTAGCACAGGGCTTTACAACGTGACACATCTCTCCAGATGCGTCACGTTGTAAATATGTTGCATAGTGGTGCATTGTTTGCGCCGCTGCCACGTCACAAAAGTTATGCAACGGCGGTGTAAAAAGTGTCACAATGGGCTTGTAAATCTTCCCCGAAGGATTAAGCGAGGTCTCTTGAATGGGGGTGAATGTATGATTCATTCAGCATTCGGTCCATCATTTGTTTGCGTAGTACATAATGTCAAGAGGCATTGTGGTGTTTGTTTTGCTTAGCTTTTTCTTGTAAGGGACTCAGTTCAGATTACACTTTTGGACAAAATGTTTGTGAAAGTTCTGATTTTCCCACGAAAGCTAAACTCACTTGGGACACTGCAATCTACAAAAATCTGCCATTGTGTTCACATGAAATACAAGCAGATTACAGAAAAAAAACTTACAAATTTGCACACCCTTCTTAAATCACCAAAAGTACTTTTACGACTGTCTTTTGACCAGGAAAATAAATTCTTGAAGCATGATAATTCGGAAGTACAGTGTGCTTCATGTTGGATTAATGTAGCCTATATAGACATTTTGCTCCAATGTGTAAGTAATTTAATTATCGAACTGATTATTACTGAGAATTTCAAATCATAGTTAAAACACTGTACACTAAAAAAGCTATTCACAGCTTTACAAATGGGACATTAAATTTGTCTGTGAAATGAAAGGGTGAGGTTTTATAAATAACTCTATGTTGAGACTCTACAGAGCACCGTATTTTGTAATTTAAGAGCCAATTCCCTAAACCAAAGAAAGGTTATCAATTATTTTGGTATTAAAAAAATGGAATTACAGACATTGAGGGCCCAAACAGTTTACCGATTTATTCGTGCCTTTTGCATGCCCAATTTAGAACAAGATAGGTGCCCTAAATGCATCGTTTGCCTAGATAGGTGTAATCAATTTGTGTGGGCAGCATATTTGTGGCTGAATACTTAATGACAGAGGACACCAAACAAATGCAAAACGCACCCAGGCCCAGTGGTGTAGCAATGTTATGATGTGCCCTAATGCAAGTAATTGAAAGTGGCTCTTCTGTTCCTTTGTTTGCTGTTGAAAGACAGCCATAATGAAGGCGGGACCTATGACTGAAGCAAGTGATTCAATGGACCACTTGCTTGGATAGGCTCCTATGTCATTGCGCCTACTAGAACTACTGCATCTGTATTTGATCAATTCATCCTTCCGTCCACTTCTACACCACTGATATAGTCTGCTTTCACTCATAGAAACCGGTGACCAGTGGAGTCTGCACACAATATAAAAGTGTCTAATGCCTGCTTGCGATACCTCATTTTTCCTACAGCTTTTCCACGTATTTGCATCCCACTCAAAAAATCCATAAACTCATTTCTGCTGTTGGGAGCTGCTTGAAACAAAGTAAAGTATGCCGCCATCACGCCGCTCATGAAAAAAATGTCCACCAATCTTAACATGTTAGTGAGCTCCCATTCACGTCTCTAACCTCCCCTTACTCAGCAAACAAATGCGTAGACTTCAATGATCTTCTCCATCTCCTTAAATTCTGACTTGCACTGAAAAAGTCCCAACTAACATCAAAAATGAAATCCTCCTCACCATGAAAAAATAAACAGCGTTACACTTTTTGATCTGTATGCAGCTCTTGATATGAGTAAGTGCGCATGTCAGTTTGGCCGGCAGTCTTTAACCCAGCTGGTGAAGAGACCCCACAGGCTCCCAGTTATCGTCTGAGTGGCAAGCCAGGCAACTCAGACCAATCCAGACACTGCTGTCATGCTGTGGGAGCAGTGTCTGGATTGGGTGCCTCCAGGCCCATCCACTTCCGGAGGAGGAGCAACAAGGTGGTCGGCAGCGCGAATGAAGTGGAGCGTCAGGTAAGTGATTTTTTTTTTTATTTTTTATTTCCCAATCCCTCCTCTTGTCACCCCCTGCTGCCCTACCAGTTTCTATTGGTGGCAGCTGCCACTGCAATAACATTTAAAATAATTATTTCCACAAATTTGATTTTGAGGTGAAATTGATTTATCTATTATTGTTTTTTTCTTTGTTTCCTTTTTCACTTTTTATTGCTAAATTGCTTACTGTTGTAACACTTCTGAAATATAAATAAAAGATGTGTTGCCCGTTTTCTTTACTAAAAACTATTATGATTCAGCCAGCCCTTCATGATCCTTACGCTGCGCAAAGAAAAATTCAGTTGTCATAGGTGCGACCCCTGATGACCCCTAAATGACACCCATGCAGTTTATCAATGTGTACTCCATTGTCCTTCTTTTATTGTGCCTTCTATTGGATGTGGAATCATTATGATGTGCATGTTCCTTCAGCTGACTAATCCAACACGGAACCGAATTTCATCCTGTAGTGAACTTCCCGCTTCACCCAGTGTGTTTCCTGTTTACCAGAGTTTACCTTCCTTCTTGCCCTACTTACGTGTGAGTCTATTTTTCCCGGCTAATCTTTTTTCTTACAGACTGTAATGTCATGGTGCCCATTCCTCCTTATGACGTACAGCCTCCATTCTCCATTTTTGTAATCATGACTCCCTGCCGGGTTTCACTACAGCTTTTGAATGTTGTTTTTCTGACCCCTGAAAATCACATTCATTCTGCACTCGGAATATAGCAGGCCGCGTTGCCATCCTCATTTCAAAGAAGGATCTCTGGGGGTGCTCACCTTCGTTTCCACTTTCAGATGTATCTTTTTTAATTGCTATGACATAAATTGTCCAAAATTCGGTAATGTGTATTTTTCATTGTATTTTTCTTAATAAAGTCAATTCATTTTTACAATTGCTTGACATTTCTCCAGAAAGGAAGCAGCTTGTTGTTGTTTATCTTTTCCTGCATAAGGTATTCGACAGGCCACATTCACTGGGAAAATAAAAATACACGTTAACAAAATCAATAGCTCACTTGTTTTTTGATTCTTAACCCCTCCCACGCTTGTGACGGAACCGTTCCGTCACACCCCTCGGGTGGGCTGTGCTGGTGACAGAACTGTTCCGTCATGGCCCGCTCGCCGCGCCTGCGCGGCGTGTTCTTTTGAGCGGGCGGGGCCGTGACGGAACCGTTCCGTCACAAGCACCGCTCACCCAAGGGGCGTGACGGAGCGGTTCCGTCACTAGCGCGGGAGCGCCGCGTGGCCCCGCCCCTTAGCACTGCGGCAGACTAGCCGCCGCAGTGAAAGGGTAAATTGAAGATTGCAGAGAGGCTAGGCAAAGAAGGAAAAGTAGAAGTGAAAATAGTCATTGTCATTTCAATGAGGCTCAAGTAATGGGGTTTGCTGAAAGAGAAGACACCTTGGGGCATATTTACAGCAAAACGGAGAAGCGTGGCATTAAGCAAACATTGCTAAAGCCACGCTTTTCCATTCGGAAAACGTAGGGATGCAGGGTACTTCTGCCTTTCCACCTAGGCTGCCTAGTGCCAATGCAGGCACCCTTGCACAATAGGCAAAGGTGCCTGTGTGAAGGGTCCCTGCTTTGGGGGGAAGATTGTTTATGTGCGAAAAGGGCTTCCTTCCTGCACATAAACAATCTTTAAATGCCGTTTTGTAACTTCTATGTGTGCTGCTTAATGCAGCACATATAGAAATTGCAAAATTGAATTTTTTTAAAATTATTGTTTATGTGCAGGAAGGGCAATCTTGTACATAATCAACTGCCTTTTGCTGTTTCTATGTGTGCTGCACACAGCAGCACACGTGGAAACAGCAGAAACGAGGAGAAAGACAGCACTTCTCCTTGTTTCACCTGTCTAAGATCCGGTTTTCCCTTTCCTTTCTTTTGGCGCTGCCTCTTATTTACATTGCCCTTGTAAGCAGGGGCAAAAGACACACAATTGATGGACGGAATGCAGGACAAATCAAAACTTTCACCTCCAGTCAAGAGATCTTGGTTAAATCCATCATTCTTTTCCTCACCATGCCACCCCAATTTAGACCTGGCTATATGCAAATCAGTCTTCACCCTGTGCCTCATCGGAACAGTACAGGCCAAACTGAACTGCCAAGCCAGGTCCTCCCTGAACTGGAAACAAGCATCCTAGGACCAGTTTCATGGTTTCACCCCTCTTCAGCCAGGATAGTTTGATTTCAGTGGCACAGTGAGCCCAGGAACCACGTCTGGGCATACCTGGATCACTTAGGGCGAGAAAGCAAAAGACACCCAATTGATGGACGGAATGCAGAACACATCAAAACATTCACCTCCAATCAAGAGATCTGGGTTAAATTCATCATTCTTTTGCTCACCATGCCACCCAAGTTTAGAGCTGGTCTTATGCAAATCACGTGCCTCATGGGAACAGTCTAGCTTGAACTGCCAAGCTAGGTCCTACCTGGACCGGATACAAGCATCCTAGGACTGTTTTCGGGGTTTCACCCCTCTTCAGCCAGAATAGCTTGATTCCAGTGGCACTGTGAGCCCAGGACCCACTTCTGGGCATACCTGGCCCACTTAGGGCAAGAAAGCAAAGGACACATAATTGATGGATGGAATGCAGAACAAATCAAAACATTCACTTTCGTCAAGAGATCTGGGTTATATCCATCCTTCTTTTGCTCACCATGCCACCCCAGTGTAGACCTAGACATATACAAATAATTCTTGACCCAGCGCCTGATGGGAACAGTCCAGCCCAAACTGCAAAGCCAGGTTCTCTCTGGACAGGAAACAAGCAACTTAGGACCGGTTTCAGGGTTTCACCCCTCTTCAGCCAGGATAGCTGGATTCCAGTGGCACAGAGAGCCCCGGACCCATGCCTGGGCATACCTGGCGCACTTAGTGCGAGAAAGCCAAAGACACACAATTGATGGACGGTATGCAGACAAAATCAAATCATTCACCTCCAGTCAAGAGATCTGGGTTAAATCCATCATTCTTTTGCTCACCATGCCACCCCTGTTTAGACCTGGCCATATGCAAATAAGTCTTGATCATGTGCCTCATGGGAACAGTCCAGCCCGAACTGCCAAGCCAGGTCCTCCCCGGACTGGAAACAAGCATCCTAGGATGGGTTTTTGTCAGCCAGGATAGCTTGATTCCAGTGGCAGCGTGTGCCCAGGACCCATGTCTGGGCATACCTGGCGCACTTAGGGCGAGAAAGCAAAATACACACAATTGATGGATGGAAAGCAGAACAAATCAAAACATTCACCCCCAGTCAAGAGATCTGGGTTAAATCCATCATTCTTTTGCTCACCATGCCAACCCAGTTTAGAGCTGGCCATAAGCAAATCAGTCCTGACCCTGGGCCTCATGGGAACAGTCCAGCCAGAACTGCCAAGCCAGGTCCTTCCTGGACCAGAAACAAGCATCCTTGGACTCGTTTTGGGGTTTCACCCCTCTTCAGCCAGGATAGCTTGATTCCAGTGGCACAGTGAGACCAGGACTAAAGTCTGGGCATACCTTGCACACTAAGGGCAAAAAAGACAATGACATACAATTGATGGATGGAATGCAGATCAAATCAAAACATTCACTTCTGTCAAGAGATCTGGGTTAAATCCAGCATTCTTTTGCTCACCGTACCACCCCAGTATAGACCTGGCCGTATGCAAATCAGTCTTGACCCTGTACCTCATGGGAACAGTCCAGCCCGAACTGCCAAGCCAGGTCCTCCCTGGACCGGAAACAAGCATCCTAGAACCGGTTTCGGGGTTTCACCCCTCTTCAGCTATGATAGCATGATTCCAGTGGCACAGTGATCCCAGGACCCATGTCTGGGCATACGTGGCCCACTTAGGGCAAGAAAGCAAAGGACACACAATTGATGGATGGAATGCAGAACAAATCAAAACATTCACTTCCGTCAAGAGATCTGGGTTAAATCCATCATTCTGTTGCTCACCATGCCACCCCAGTTTAGACCTGGCATATGCAAATCAGTCTTGACCCTGTGCCTCATGGGAACAGTCCAACCCGAACTGCCAAGCCAGGTCCTCCCAGGACCAGAAACAAGCATCCTAGGACAGGTTTCGGGGTTTCACCCCTCTTCAGCCAGGATAACTTGATTCCAGTGGCACAGTAAGCCGAGGACACACGTCTGGGCATACCTGGCGCACAAAGGGCGATAAAGCGAAAGACACATAATTGACGGATGGAATGCAGAACATATCAAAACATTCACCTCCAATCAAGAGATCTGGGCTAAATTCATCATTCTTTTGCTCACCATGCCACACAAGTTTAGAGCTGGTCATATGCAAATCATGTGTCTCATGGGAACAGTCCAGCTTGAACTGCCAAGCTAGGTCCTACCTGGACCGGACACAAGCATCCTAGGACCGTTTTCGGGGTTTTACCCCTCTTCAGCCAGAATAGCTTGATTCCAGTGGCACAGTGAGCCCAGGACCCACTTCTGGGCATACCTGGCCCACTTAGGGCAAGAATGCAAAGGACACACAATTGATGGATGGAATGCAGAACAAATCAAAACATTCACCTCCATCAAGAGATCTGGGTTATATCCATCCTTCTTTTGCTCACCATGCCACCCCAGTGTAGACCTAGACATATACAAATCAGTCTTGACCCAGCGCCTGATGGGAACAGTCCAGCCCAAACTGCAAAGCCAGGTCCTCTCTGGACTGGAAACAAGCAACCTAGGACCGGTTTCAGGGTTTCACCCCTCTTCAGCCAGGATAGCTGGATTCCAGTGGCACAGAGAGCCCCGAACCCATGACTGGGCATACCTGGCGCACTTAGTGCGAGAAAGCAAAAGGCACACAATTGATGGACGGTATGCAGACAAAATAAAATCATTCACCTCCAGTCAAGAGATCTGGTTTAAATCCATCATTCTTTTGCTCACCATGCCACCCCTGTTTAGACCTGGCCATATGCAAATAAGTCTTGACCATGTGCCTCATGGGAACAGTCCAGCCCGAACTGCCAAGCCAGGTCCCCCCTGGACTGGAAACAAGCATCCTAGGATGGGTTTTCGTCAGCCAGTATAGCTTGATTCCAGTGGCAGCGTGAGCCCAGGACCCATGTCTGGGCATACCTGGCATACCTAGGGCGAGAAAGCAAAATACACACAATTGATGGATGGAAAGCAGAACAAATCAAAACATTCACCCCCAGTCAAGAGATCTGGGTTAAATCCATCATTCTTTTGCTCACCATGCCTACCCAGTTTAGAGCTGGCCATAAGCAAATCAGTCCTGACCCTGGGCCTCATGGGAACAGTCCAGCCAGAACAGCCAAGCCAGGCCCTTCCTGGACCAGAACCAAGCATCCTTGGACTTGTTTTGGGGTTTCACCCCTCTTCAGCCAGGATAGCTTGATTCCAGTGGCACAGTGAGACCAGGACTAAAGTCTGGGCATACCTTGCACACTTAGGGCAAAAAAGACAATGACACACAATTGATGGATGGAATGCAGATCAAATCAAAACATACACTTCTGTCAAGAGATCTGGGTTAAATCCAGCATTCTTTTGCTCACCATACCACCCCAGTATAGACCTGGCCGTATGCAAATCAGTCTTGACCCTGTACCTCATGGGAACAGTCCAGCCCGAACTGCCAAGCCAGGTCCTCCTGGACCGGAAAAAAGCATCCTAGGACCGGTTTCGGGGTTTCACCCCTCTTCAGCTATGATAGCATGATTCCAGTGGCACAGTGATCCCAGGACCCATGTCTGGGCATACCTGGCCCACTTAGGGCAAGAAAGCAAAGGACACACAATTGATGGATGGAATGCAGAACAAATCTAAACATTCACTTCCGTCAAGAGACCTGGGTTAAATCCATCATTCTGTTGCTCACCATGCCACCCCAGTTTAGACCTGGCATATGCAAATTAGTCTTGACCCTGTGCTTCATGGGAACAGTCCAGCCCGAACTGCCAAGCTAGGTCGTCCCTGGACCAGAAACAAGCATCCTAGGACAGGTTTCGGGGTTTCACCCCTCTTCAGCCAGGATAACTTGATTCCAGTGGCACAGTGAGCCGAGGACCCACGTCTGGGCATACCTGGCGCACAAAGGGTGATAAAGCAAAAGACATATAATTGACGGATGGAATGCAGAACATATCAAAACATATATTGTCCCCATGGGTAGCTATACTTGTAAGATGTTACAAAGTATCTCCTATGCTAACCTATGGGACAGATAGCCTTTCACTAGTGAAAAACGAAATTGGCAGTATTTCACTATCATGACATGTCACACACAGCAGTACATGTCTTACCTTTCACATACACTGCACCTTGCCCATGGGGGTACCTTTGGCCTGCCTGAGCGCCTTCTTACATGTAAGAATAGGTAAGGTTAGGGCCTGCCAAGTGGGTGCACTTGCCATGTCGACATATTCAGTTCAAAACTGAGCGCCGACACTGCATTGGCGGGTCTGAGATACATTTTCAGGGCTACTCATGTGGGTGGCACAATCAGTGCTGCAGGCCCACGAGTAGCATTTGATTCACAGGCCCTTTCACACTCAGTGCACTCTAATAAGGGTTTACCAGCAGTTTAATTCTGCACTACAACCTACAGTGGCAGGCCTGGGACATGAGTGCTGCAGGAGCACTAGCAGCATTTAATTTCACAGGCCCTGGGTACATGGACTACTGTTTGCTCGGAATTTACAAGTAAATTAAATTTACCAATCAGAGAGATGCCAATTGTACCATATTTTAGGGAATACATAAGATAAGATACTGCAGCCTTTACATGTCCTGAGATCAAAGAATATTGGAATGCAGTTGAAAATACTATAAGGGGCATCATGGGGATCCTGAACTCTGTCTTTGCCAGACAGGAGAACTGTAAACAGTTGACTGATCCATCCCCCCATGCTATGGAGTAACATAAAGCAGCTAAGTGGATGAGTTGTATGGCGGTAGAATGTAAACAAGGAAGATCAGCAGCGGTTTGGGATGATTTTATCTGGTGGATCGCATAGGTGGCTAGGTACCGGGCGGCACTGAGGAGCGGTCTATGAACAAAACATTACTGTCCTATGATTACACCAGGTTACCGTACTTAGGGTTGGTTCATGTGGTGTGATCAGAGCAATGGAGGCTAGAAGCGAACTAATGCAACGGGCCACGAGGTAGATAGAGTGTTAAGATGGCCCAATATTTGCCGACGTCATGGTGATATGAGGACAATTAAAGAAAAAAAAACAGATTAGATACCAAATTGAAATCTTATGTATCAATGTTTTGCCACCAAAATCTGGTTCTGGTTGCAAAGCACGAAAACATTTACTTACACCTCAAAGGAGGTAACATTGTATTTGAAAACCCCTTTGTACATGGAAAAAATGATTGTTGAAGAGCAGGCAGTGATTCAAGCAGCCACTGGCAACTCCTAAACAAACTTAAAAAAAATAAAAAACGTTATTTAAGCAGAGTCCTGTTTCCTTTAAGGAAAAAGCCTGCATGTGGAAAAATAAAGTTGCTTTGTTTAAAAACAATTGCAATTATGGAAGTCTACTGGCCTCAGCAAGACACCACACCTCCAATCCTATAGAGTCACAATTGGCGCTACACCTCATTAATACTCATAAGGAAGGTCTAATTTTGAGCCTCTACAATTTACGACCAGTATTTTCGGACTAGTTCTTCATATATTTGAACCCTGGTGTGGTAGACCAACATTGCATACAGCGTATGTCATTGTGATGCCCCACTGCAAGTGGAGATATTTACAAGAGAACCTCTCACAAGCAAACACGTTACATTTTGAAGTTCGGAAAGCATCAACATCCACCTCTCTGTAACAAGGCTAAGCCACAACTCTGTGGTGTTCAAAAGAGAAGGAAACAACTGCCCACTATCTTCTGCCAAGTTTCTTTTCTTTCTTCACAAGAGCCTCAGGGCACTCATGCACTACATCATTGATATCATAGTATGAAGCAATTACAGCTGAGATGTTCCTTTGCACTTGGACTCATCGGATGCTTAGCACCAAAGCCTAGTGGCAGACCTGCTGAAGCAGTCACCTTCGAGGGTGGGGAACGTTTGTGTATCTTCCTTCACTTCCAGCACCACATACATAATCTCCTATTTTTCTGTAGGACTGGTGTGAAATGCAGAGATGAACTACATTGTCTCTTGATGCTCGCCTTTTATGAATGCAGGCTCATAAGTAATGGGGCAAATGGCAAATCTGAATTATTTTTCAATCATTGCCTTCGACACTTCAAAACTAATGTCTATCCTGTGGAATGATCCAAAGTGAATATAGCCTTATAGCCCGCCGTAGAGGGCGATACGGGCTATTAAAGGCCCTCTCCAGCGTTAAAGGTCCCGAGCCGAAGGCGAGGGCCTTTAACAAGGGAGAGGGACTTTAATAGCGGTATAGCCCATCTACGAAGGGCTATGAGGCTATTAGAACATTCTGTCACTAGAGGGCAGAATGTTCTAACAAAAAAAACAAAGCCTTTTGGGAGCGTGAGGGGATTGGAATCCCCTCATGTTCCCTGAAGCCTTTGTTCACAGCCAGAGCTGTGAACAAAGAAACATTGGAATGTTGGAGCTCCAGGCTTATACCATCCATTATAAGCCCGGAGCACTCCATTGTTTTCAATGGAGCTCCCAACATTCCAATGTTCTAATAGCATTTCCAGTTGTCCATGGCTGATTCCCCGTTCACCACCACAGTGACCAGAGCCCCTCTATATGTGTTATTTTTAATATATGTCCTCATTAACCCCTTTGCTGCGGCGGCAATTCCGCCGCAGCGCTGGGGGGGGGGGGGGGGCGAGCGGCGCTCGCATGCTCGTGACGGAGCGGCTCCGTCATGGCCCCGCCCGCTCAATAGAACACACCGCGCAGGCGCGAAATCAGCACCGCGCAGGCGCGGCGGCAGGGCCATGACGGAACCGCTCCGTCATGAGCACAGCGCAACCGCTGCTCATGACGGAGCGGCTCCGTCATGAGCATGGAACCGGCTAATTGGTAATATGTTACTTCATATGGGAGAAGCATTGCACCTGGTGTGAGACTTATAGTTTTCATTTGTAACCATAACTGCACTTTTTGAAAAATGTTTAAAGTACTATAAAAAAGCCAACAACAACTTCACATTAAGCTTTAGTTTTTAATCAAAAAATGGTTAGATGAAGCTCTTTATATGAGTGGTCAGTAAACCACCCATTGTTTGTTATCGGCAATGTAGTTTGTAAGACATTGAAGAGGCATTTTTGAATTCTGTTGTCAGTCTTAAGGATTCAAGTTATGTTATGTAAAAAACAGTTCCATGTCATGAGGCAGTGTTAGACAAGACGCAGATTAAGATATATGTGAAATCGCAGGCTGCCAGATTCCTCTATACATTTTGATGCTCTTATACAAACTGTACAAGGACACCTACACAACAGTATTTCATTGATAAAAGCCATTGTGTCATGCTTGGGAAAGCATCTAGTGCAGAATGATTTCTTTTCCAATGATGATGAAGTGTCACACTGACTAGTGTTATGGGGGATATTTCATGCTCAATAGAGCTTCAAAACATGCATTTATCAAATGCACAAATCAATTATTGCTTAGCGGTATATTGCTCCCAGAGGTGAGATCTGTGGTGCGAAGACTGACCTCAAAGGAAGCGCACTTCTATTGGGAGTGTACATTTTTCATGTTTATCACCCTAATTCTCGTGCACTGATAATGCATACAGGCTCAACCTATCTTATCAGACACTGGAATGCTGTTGTGGTAATGGAAGTGCAAGTGTATGCTTTCATCTTATTCCTCCCTTAAAGGCACTTTGGTGTCATGGAATCTTTTGTTAAAGCAACAGTACCTCAGCTCATAGTAAAAATCTTTATTTAACTTTATCGGTTTTGAAGGTCAGCCTGCAACGCACTCACACGGAATTAACAGCATATTAGTTATGGATACATTAATCCAATTTTTGTAAGCATTACCAGGTATAAATTAAAGGTACTAAGGGCCTTATTTATGAGGCCTTGCATCACTTTTGCGCCGCTGGTGCGTCACTTGTTGTGACGCACCAGCGGTGTAAAAAATGCGCCATGTTGACCCAAATTTACAAAGTGACGCATCTAGGGAGATGAGTCACTTTGTAAACCCCTGCGCCACATTATACCTGCACCCGGTATAATGTGTGCAGGGAGGTGTGCCGACGCAAGAAAGGGTCGTAGACGTGCCGCAGTGAAATCTATGAGATTTCACTGCGCCCCTTCTAGGACTCAAATGCCTCATGGCAGGCATAAGACTGATGCAGGCACATTTCACATGGGACTTGCCCATGTGTAATGACACATTGCTGGAGTTGCGTCACTTTTTTGACACACTCCAGCAATGCGTCATTTTTGCGCCTACAGATATGTCAGCGATGCTGACGTATCTGTAACTCCTGCGACATGATGCGCCATACTGTAAATATGACGCATCATTGGTGTCACAAGGAGGGCGCAATGAAAAGTGACGCATTGCTGTTTTCTCGCAGTGATGCATCACTTTTCATTAATGAGGCCCTGAGGCTGTATTTTGACAAGTGCTTAGAGGGCACAAAGGGATTGAGTATACATTTTCTGCGCCTCTGGACACTTTGCTTTTACAGAAGGTGCTACAGATAATTACGCAGCCCCTTATGAAATGGGGATTGGACACATACACCTCTCAAGAGTGTGTCCCTCCATTTACATTGAGGGAATTGACTTCTGTAAATGAATGAATAATTTGCATTTGGACCCAAGCCTTATTGTAAACATGGCTGCAAAGGCAAAGAAGCAGTCGGGAGACACACTGACTGTACACCACATTGCACAATAAGGGTTCTTTTTAAGTAGAACACAGGGCCCTAGGTACCCCCCTGGAACAATCAGGAGCTCTTCAGCCTGAGAACTCTGCTGAGATGGCCCCCTGGAGCTTGGGGGCCCCCCACTACGCAGGGGCTGCGGGGCCTGTGTGGAGAAGTGTGGCTCAATGGTTAGAGCAGGCAGACCTCGATGCAGAGCTCTGGCCAGGGACCAGGGTTCGATTCCTGCCCCGGCGGGTCTCGGGCTCATTAATTCCCCTGACCGGATATTCTCGCCTCAGTGGCTATTCTGATCATGGGTCCCATGCTGCAACTCTGGGCAATAGCTTGCTTAGTCTCCACAACGGCCCCCACTACGCGAGGGATGCCTGGTTTGCACCATGGGGGTGCCCAGGAGTGGACACTTCACAGGGAAAGCCAGGAAGGGTTTCCTTGCGGTATTCGTACAAGCGCCGGGAAACCCACTGAGGATAGCTGTGCGCTATACAAGTACAAAAACATTTACATTTACACCCCATCTGCTTCTACCAACCAGTCCACCTTTCACCAGGTCTGGACTGGAAACCGAAACCGGCCCTGGCAAAGAGCTCGGCCGGCCCCGGGATGGAATGAGGGGGTGCTAAAGGAAGGGAAGGTTTGTGCCGCTTTTATTGCTGGGGGCCGATATTGTCCCGGTAACAAAACCAGCCTCCAGGGGTCTAAAACTGCCGCCCTGACAGCCCACCGGGGAAATGCTCGGTGCCCGCTATGGCCATTCTGGCCCTGCCTTTCACTGGTGTGCTGCTCCCAGAGCTGACTTGCATTTGTGGCTACTCCAAGGCAGCACCTTATTTGTAATAGAGTGATCTAACCTATTGCATCCTGTTAAAGGTGAGCCATGGAGCATACCAAGGAAATGCACCCTTTACTTAACATTGCCATTGATACGCAACCCACCTCTGTTGTAGTGCTGTGCTATTTAAGTTCAGTGAATTGCTGCAACAAGACCAGTCTTATGTTGTACACCTGATTCACACAATCTGCCCTTTTTATACTAGTGGTGGGTTTTGGTTTTGTTCTCATTGCTCAGTGCAGTTAAAGCAGGAAGAGAACCCTGGGTCGGATGACAGACAACCATGCTTAGTTTTATTTTTAATGTACCAGCACTTCAAACCCTGTCTCTAAAGTGAAGAGCAGTCAAATGTCACAATGTGGGCTGCTTGCTAAATGGTGGAAGGTATCTTTCATGGCAGCTTCCACTTTATGAGTGATTGACACCTGCCCTGAGCATGTGGTAGTAATTCATTATTTTGCGTAGAAGTTGTACATCACCAACACATTTCCTGGCAAGTTTCAAGGAATGTGGGTGCTCTCCATGGACCATTCCCTTGTGACTCACTGGGATTCCACATAAAAATGTTTCTCTGCCCAGCTTTGTTCAGTGCAATGATATTTGCACCTTATTTACCACATCCTCAACAAATCAGAAGACTTTCTTTTATCAACATTCCTGGTGCCAGGTCATGTGATAGCCTTACTTAACTTGGCCATAGCTTTGGCAATCTTTGAACCAGTACACATCCCTTGGCTGGAGGTATTCTACCTGAATAAAAGGTTCAGGTAGTTTTTTTTTAGCACAGTACACATTTTGTTTATTTTAGGTTTTTTCATCAAGAAGGGCCACAGAGACCCCAACTTCCTCATCCTTTCAAGAAGGCCCCTCCCAGTGCTCTGTCCATCCCTTAACCACGTTTGCTTTCTGATTGGAGGGAAAAGAATGATCCTTTTTGTCTGCAACCCATGCTGCATATATGAGAAGTTAAGGATTTTTTGTGTGTAGGTTAAAGAACTTTGGATAAGTGTGTTGTTTGATGAAGGGCAGGCACCAGTTTCTTTTTTTACTTTTTCTTTTTTTTTAAATGTTTTTATATTTGATTGTGGGTGGCCTGGAGTTCCACTAGGGGACTGTTTTGAAGTCACTTTTTTCTATGGGGAAAAGTCTGCACATTTTTGTGAGAGGGGGAGGTCTGTTTTAAAGCACGTCTTCTCACTTTTCTTTTGTGTTGTTTGTGTATTTTGCACTTTTTACTGTCACAGGCCTCATCTACCCATGAGCCACAGTCATCCAGCAATAGGAATTGGGTACATACATAAAAAATACAGTTTCTTTGCCCTGTGTTTTTTTAAGTATCTATTGATTTATTGATGGCCTTAGATTAAATTCAAAATGTGTTTCTTTTGCATTTTACATTTTTGTACAAAGTGTTCAAGTGTATTTTGGTGGGGTATTTGTCGATGCCTTGGTATGGTTGTGGTTAGAGAATTTTTAAAGTTGACTTATTTTTTGTTTTTGGCATTACTGAACTAACTGTAGTGTTTTCTGCTTTTTTTTACAATGCCTCCTTTGCTGGCCAAGTGGCCATTTTTGTGTGGCCAGTGTATGTGTGTGTCCCAGGCCACTATGTTGCCTTTGTTTTTGGCCTACTTTTTCTCCATGCCATGTGGAAGGTTGACCATCTAGTGTAGCCAGTGTGCTTTTGCCATAGGAGTCCCAGTGATCTTTGTTGTCCATGTCTTCATACTTGCTGTTCTGAACAAGTGGCCGGTAGCTATTTTGTGTAGTCAGACTTCTTTTGTCATTGGGCTGCATGTGTTCTTTGTTTTCATGCCTTTGCCTTTGTTGGCCATGTGGCAGACAACCCTTTTGTGGACCATGTGTGCTTTGCTTTTTCTACAGGTCTGCATTGGTTCTTTGTTGTCCATGCCTTCAACCTTGGTGGCCTTGTGACAGGATGGCCATTTTGTGGAGTCAGTGTGCTTTCCTTTTGAAATAGGCCTGCATGTGTTCTTTGTTGTATTTGCCTTCTTGCTGGTTGTCCTGAACATGTGGCCATCAGCCATTATGTGTAGCCAATGTGCAAATCCTTTTCTTCCACTTTTCAAAGCCATTTTCTTGGGACATTGATAGAAGAGACCAATGCCTTTTTATTTTTTTATTAATTTGTGTTTCTTTTCCCTGATATGAGTTTAATGTGCTTGAGGATGATTGTAGTTCAGATTTTTTCTCCATTTTCGACTACACGTCCTTGCCTTGTATAGGATGTTTGGAGTCTCTAGGGAGATGCCACCAATTATTTGGCCTGCCACAGGTGTGTCATAGGTCATAGGCACACACCAGCAATAATATTTTAAGGAATATTCCATTGCTCCCTGCACCCCTGCCTGACACAGGTGTCTCATAGGCGCACACCAGAAATACATGTTAAGGATTATTCAATTTTTTCCTGCATCCCCTGCCTGCCACAGGTGTCTCATAGGCCCACACCAGAAATACATTTTTAAGGATTATTCTGTTTCCCCTGCCTGCCGTGGGTGTCTCAAAGGCACACCTCAGCGATCATTTTTTACAGATTATTTATTTTTCCCCTGCACATCCTTCCTGCCATAGTTCTTTAGTCTCATAGGCATAGGTGCATACCAGCAATAATTTTGAATGGATTTATTCCATTTTCCTCGCACCCCTTGACTGTCATAGGTATTTCATAGGTCATAGAGGTAAATAAAGTAACTGCATGTTATTGAAATATTATGTTTATGCAGGGTTTGAAATGCATACAATATTGTTAATTATTTGTGATGACCTTACTAAATTATATTTTCTGTAGTTTCAAACTGCAAATGCCACTCTTCACTGATTTATTTTTTTGTTGGAATTTAGAGGCACAAGAAACATCACACATTACTGTCAGACAGACGGCGAACAGTGACACCACCTGCCTCCTCCTCTGCTTTCCCGTAAGCAACTAAGTGGCAACTGCCAGAGCTAAGAAAGAACTCAAAGATGGCCCGAAGAAGGGTGTTCTTGCCAAGAAAGTGGCCAGTGAGGCGGAGAAGAAGAAAGATATTGCCACCACTGGCTTGCCGCACTCCTTTTTCAGGAAACATGGTGTACCTGCTACCCCCAACTCTGGGCAGCAGAAGGCTGGGAGTAGCATTCTCACATTAAGAATACCACCCAGCTTAAGGCTAAGCCCAAACCTGTGTCCCTTAGCAATGAAGCCACTGTAGTCAGAGCGAAAAGCTGTGAAATTGAACTGAACTTGTCTCCGCCGCAAAGTACCTTTTCATCACAGGAAAGTGTACACTAGGAGCCACAGCCAGCAAGAAATTTTCCTTAAGTAGGAGCAGAACAGGAGGTTCAGCTTCCTGCTGAGCAAGATGTTGCTCTTCAAACATTGGCTTCTTGATACCCAGCAAGAAAATGAAAAGGTACTCCACCATCTTCTCCAAGTCCCTTTTGTGATGATCTGGACATGAACTGGACCCTGGCCGAGTCTGAGACCCACCTGAGAGACAAGGGGAAAGGAATATTCCTGAAAGCCTTAGAATTATGGAAAGTGACAGTGATGATGACGAGCCAATGATTGTTAGTGTGGAGGGTGGTTCAGAGAACACAGAGTTGACTTTTCTTATTCAGGTTGCTCAGAGGGATATGGTTCGACCCCAGTAGGCTTCCATATTTGTTAGATCACCGCCGAGAGCTGCATCCACCACTACCACAGTCAAAGTATGCCCTACAGAGAGGCAAACAAAACAACCGCCTACTACCACTTTGGAACTTCTTTAAAATTACCAAGCAGGAGGATAGCATGGCAATATGGTGCATTTGCCAAATTAGTGCTCTTCGAGGTCAGCCAGATTCTCACTATGGTACTAGAGACCAAACTTCACATCTGAATAAAAATCACAGAAACCGGTGAGATAAGTGCCTTAAAAAGATTGTTTTTGGTAGTGGTGATCAGGCAGGAGAAGCAGCTCAGTTCACAGCAATAGAAGAAGAAGATGGTCATGAGGAAGAAGAGGATGACAGCATTACACAAAGCAGCCCTGTCCCCTGTAGTGTGTCAGCATCACCCGCATCAGCAACCTGCAAATGGCACAAGACTCAAATGCAGAGCACTGCCACATATGGTAATTTCCCCCAAGATGCCCACTGTTTCTATTATCTCCTTGATCACTCCAGAATTCGCCTGTGTCAGTGTCACCATAAAAGAAATAATCCAAGGCTACTATTACAGGTATATTTAGTCAGGAGGTCTCCTACGAACGTAACCACCCAAAGGCACATTTGTATTTGAACAACAGGAAGATGGCTAAAATGTTAGTGCTGGACCTCCTCTATTTTTTTTTTGTGGATGGATGGAATTTTTGGAATTTGTGTTGACCATCTGCCCGAAATGGAAGGGTTCCAGCTCGACCTACTTTGCCAGTGTTGCTATTCCAGCTCTTCATCATAATGTGCTGCAATTGGTTGGCCATGCTATACAGCAGAGTGCTGTGAACACTATCCACCTAACGTCAGACATGTGGACCAGTTGTCAAGCAACTAATTACATGTGCATCACTGCACACTGGGTCTTTTTTGTGGGAGTTAAGCAATAGCTATCTGCAGGTCTCAGTGCCGAAGCAAGTTTTAAGGGCATTTGGCAACATGCAATAGTAGTAATGTTCACCATGGAGAAATCCCATAAAGCTGTAACCATCCTGGAAGAGTTTAACAGCAAGGTGTTTGTATTGCTTCATCCCAGAAGGCTCAGAATTGGATTTGTTGCCACGGACAATGACAGTAATATAGTCAAAGCCATGGCATATGTTGGATATTCCAATGGGGTGGTTAACCCAGATGAATTGTAAATATGAGAGGACTGAAGAATACCAGAGGTTTCCCCTTTACTATTTCTAACAGCAAGTTTGTATTATGGCTTTCCCTTTAGCATATTTTAGATTGTTCGCCCATGCTTTCCCTGCATGATTTCTACCATAGGTTTTCTTTTAGAAACATAGGGGCCCCAAACAAAATGTACTGGACACCCAAATGTCTACTCAATATAGGACCGACTAATTCAGACACCTGTTGGGAATGCGGTGCCCATCAAGGCACCATAGTCCAATTCCTATTTGGGTGTAATAAAGTTCAACCTTTACAGGATAGAATTCAGTCCCTCTTCCACACTCTCACAGGACTAGTTTTTCTGCTCGACTTTGTGACTGTTGCATTGTGTATCAATGCTTACCTCTTTCCCTTACCATATTACAAAAGGATGCATCTCTTCTAGATCTGGTACTAACCTGGAGAATGGAGGTTATACTATCAGGTTGGAAATCAACATCGTTGGTCTCTTTTAATAAATGTTGGGTTCTACTCTGTACCACTGGAAATCATGACAATATAGTATATGCCAAGTACTTCCATGTCTGTATTGGCCCCCAAAGATTTTGGGACAGCTTTAGAATAGATATCTAAAAAACCAAACCCCTCTGAACTAATAGATAGTTAAAAAAACAAACCTCAGCAATCCTTTGCATAACAAAATGTCTTTGTTGACGTGTTGGCTGATTATATGGTTATTATCTGTCAACAGTATGTGTGACGAAGCATTGTACAGGGTAGATTTGCACATAGAAACATCCAGAACATGCACTATTGTTGAGCTAACATATATTGATAGCTGGTTTGTCTGACCCTCCACTCTTCCCTTTTTCCTATCCTTTCTGATTCCTGGATCGATATATGATATGTGATAGTTGTATCTGCACTACCTAGTCAGACCATACATCCTTAGGCGGTGGAAATTATGTTAGCTACACCCACCATATCAGTACTGCAATATCCCCTTATTTAGTTCTCTCTGGTATATTGAATGCTGTTATTATATTACCTTGTCAGTCTCATATACTGTTTGTCATTATTAATCAATGCTCCCAATTTATATATACCGGTGTACTGGGAGTCTGTTAAATTGCACCGCCAATGCAACTACATGTGTATGATTTGACTTTCATTACTTATTTCTTCATATTTTGTATTACTTAACGTATGTTCCTTTGTGTTACATAAAATCCATAAAATCTATTGAGCACACAAAAACAGAGCTTCTGAACCTATAGTTCTGCTGGAGACTGTAATTTTATGAACTAGCACCAAAAGCTGCTTCCATATGAGAATGATTTTTAACATCGGTAGTATAATATAGAAAAACTTAGATGGGTGGAATTCTTTAATTAATTTTAGATACTGGTAATGACTCAAGGCTGCATGCTAGTCAATTTTTTATTTTTTTTGTCAACAATGCCACTTCAGACAGAAACCCGTCATATGCAAAGCAGCCTCCGTCCTGCTCATCTAGGAAATGTCCAGCTCAAACTGTCAAGCCAGATTCCCTCAGAACTGAAATACACACATCCCCAGACCGGTTTCGGTGTATGTGGGCCTCGTCAATAGGATGCAGCTTAGTTCCAGTGGCACAGTGAGCCCAGGACCCACATCTGGGCATACCCGTCACATCTAGGCATCACTATGAAGAATACAAAAAGGTTTAGGATGGATTGTAACTTTGGCTCAGCACTGATTTACATGAGATGGGTCCTTGCGCACAGTGGCATACTAAATGAAAATTGTTGGTCTGGAATGTGGCCTGGAGTGATCGCCAGTGGCTAAGATTATTTCAAGCATTCCATTCCATCAAATTGTAGTTTGTTGCATTACATAATATGACATATACAGAGAGTAATAACAATGAATAGGTTACTTATAAGTTTATATCTTTTTACGTATACCTAACAGGTTTTTTTACTTTCTGTTTCCAATGGGAGATTTGGTTTACCAAACATTACAAGATACGATGATATATACACATTTAGAGCATCACAGAATAGGTTCAAATAAACTACATTGAATTGAAGATTATCAGCAATTGAATTGATGGACCTGTTCTTTTGAAATGCTTCTTCAATGGTACAAATAGTAATACCGTTAAAGATACCATTAACATAATGTGATAGTGTGGAAAGAATATTTACTGCAAAGAATTGAAGTTTATGTACTACATAACAATACTTGTACGTGGAAAATCGAAACAATTAAGTTCAATAAAACTCAATAGAAATTTTGGAGCTACTATTTTTTAAAATAAGACACGTTTGGAACAGCAAGAAAGGACCATTTTCCATGGTATTTTTACATATGTGCCAGGAATCAATAACAATATAATTACATGTAGTCTTACCCACTGTTGCTAACTTACTGTCACAAAAATCCTCACAATTAAACTGTTCTGATATCTTAGGGCCTAATTACAATGACGGACGGACTTCAGTCCGTCCGCCATCGTCTCCTGTTTGGGATCGCCCGCCAACAAGGCGCAGTCCTACAATAGGAATTAGGATGCGACCGCCACCGTGTTGGTCTCATCACTCACCTTTAACATTGCGGCGAGCGCTGATGGCTGCAGCAGCCTCCTCAATGTTAAACAAGCATTTGCAATGCAATAGGTCTCGCATTAGGAAAGTTAGAGCTATTGGTATTGTAAATGACAATTTTTTTATTTATGTGTTTGTTTTGAGAATAGCGAAATTAATAGCTTTGTCATTTACAATGCCAATAGTTTTAACTTTCGCAAACGTGACACCTATAGCATTTGTAATGCAATATGTGTTGTATTTACGTGACTTAGATGTATTAATATTACAAATAACAATGGCTTTTAATTTTTTAAAATAATTAATACTTAAATAGAAGTTATTGTTATTTATGGCAATAGCTTAAACTTTTGTAAATAACTTTTGTGAAGATTATGTTCAGTGTATTTTATTGTGACAAAAATCCAAGAACAGAAGTGACATTTGTAATAAATCTTGAAACATTGAGGGAACATATTTGAAGCAGTTGTTGTTGGATGGTTGCACAGAGTGATGCTGTGGCTCTCAGTGGTGCTGAGTGATGCTGTGGAGTTCAGTGGTGCTGAGTGATGCTGTGGCGTTCAGTGGTGCTGAGTTATGCTGTGGCGTTGAGTATGCCGTGGCATTGAGTGATTATGTGGCGTTGAGCGATGCTGTGGAGTTGAGCGATGCTGAGTGATGCTGTGGCGTTGAGTGGTGCTGTGACGTTGAGTGGTGCTGTGGCAATGTAAAATGTAGCAAGGCGAGAGATGGAGGGGCCTTGTGAGGAACTTGAAACATTTGAAGCTAACGAGGATGGCAGAGAGCTGATGAAAGGGACGCCTGTGGATGCCTGACGCTTGTGGATGTCTGATGTTTGTGGATGTCTGATGTGTGTGGATGTCTGATGTGTGTGGATGTCTGATGTCTGTGGATGTCTGATGTCTGTGGATGTCTGATGTCTGTGGATGTCTGATGTCTGACTCTTGTGGATGCCTGACGCTTGTGCATGCTAGACCCTTTTTGGATGTCTGATGCTTGTGGATGTCTGATGCTTGTGGATGTCTGATGCCTGATGTTTGTGGATATCTGATGCCTGATGTTTGTGGATGTCTGATGCCTGATGCCTGTGGATGCCTGATGCCTGTGGATGCCTGATGCTTATGGATGCCTGATGTTTGTGGATACCTGACGCTTGTGGATGCCTGACGCTTGTGGATACCTGACGCTTTTGGATTTTTGACGCTTGTGGATGCCTGACGCTAATGGTGTGTGTGCCTATAAAGCGTGCACTGATGGCTGTTTGTGTCTGCCTGGTGGAAGCGTGCAGTGACGGCTAGTAATGTGTGTGCATGGTGGAAGTGTGCACTGATGACTGGTGATGATGGCAGGTGGTGTGTGTGCCTAGTGGAAGCGTGCACTGACAACCGGTGGTGTGTATGCCTGGTGAAAGCGTGCAGTGATGCCTGGTGGAAGGGTGCAATTATAGCTGGTGGTGTGAGAAACGCGCAGAAGAAAGAACCACTTTTGGATCAAAGAGGCAGGCTGCATGTAAATTGCCGGATGGCTGGGCGCAGTCGAGTGACATCTTATTGCTTTGGGCACTTTGTAGGACAAAATTACTCACGGCAGCCCTGCCGTGGAGATGTGCACCATCGGCAGCTGGAATGAAAGGTACAACCAGCTGCTTGAGGCTTCGGTTTTTGGAATGCTCGAGACCGACAAGCACTGCGCTCCATATGCTAAATGAACCTGAAACTTTGCTCCGAATACCTACTCAAGGATGAGAAATAATGCTTTTAAAATAGGAACTGCACTGAACTTATTAAAAGTTTATATGCACACTCGCATTTGGAACTACTATGTCCAGCATGCACTAATTGATTTGCTCCATAAAACCACGCCTCCTAAAGGGAAACATGCAAATAAAAACCGGAAATATCATAAATGCGAGCTTCAGTGTGTTCTTCCAGGCAGCCCATGAAGAAGAGGCTCTTGGCCTCGAAACGCTTTTGGATCAAAGAGGCAGGCTGCATGTAAATTGCCGGATGGCTGGGCGCAGTCGGGTGACATCTTATTGCTTTGGGCACTTTGTAGGATAAATTATATATATACACTAATTCACTAATTGGACAGATCATAACACTCACCTCAATTTTCCTTTTGTTCTCTCCTGCTAATCCGGGGACGACCACCCTTGGAGACCGAACTTGAGACCTAAGAAATGACAAGAAGAAAGAGTGAAGAAGCCCTGGCTAAGCCGAAACCAATAACAGATCCAAAACAATAATTTTGTTATGCTTTGCTCATGATTTATATCTTTGTTGCATTGACCTCTCAAAATAAATGACACCATTAGGAAGCACATACAGCCTCCCAGATTTATTGTCCCCCAATCACTCACACCAGGAAAGCTTATAAAGAAGTGATTATTAAAAGAAAGGCTGAAATAAGGGAGAACGCCTAGGAAGATTTATGGAAAGCAAGCACCCTGAAAGACCCAGAGCCTTCTAGCAGGTCAATAACTGTCCTAATCTGTTGGGAGACGATATTCCAAAAGTAAAGACAGACAGTGACCCCCTCCAACAAAGTAGCGGGAGGCATTCAGCAGGAGCAAGAATGCCAGGGCAGTACAACTCCACGTGACGGGGCAGCTGGAAGGAGAGCGGGAAGATGAGGTAGCAGGAAGGTCATGGAAATGGAGGGAGCCAGGACTGGGTACCTGCGAAAGAAAAAAAAACAGGCAGGCAGGGATACTAACACCAGGCTTGTTGGACCTTCCCTTTGTATTATGGGATCATCAACACTACGGGCCTGCATGCTCGGGAGAGTCATGGGCGGCTCAGAGACCCGAGGGGAAGAGATGGCATGGTTTAGTACTGCCAGCCGAATGCCAACGTGGGACAGCTACAACTCTGCCAAAAGAAAGTCTTGAGTGGCATCAGCAATGCATCTATCTGGATGGCTGAATGCCGCCTCTGGGATGGTTGGAAGCATGACTGAGTGACAGGACATGGGGTCACAACCAGGACAGTGTAATACGGCCCACTGGTGTCACGCAGAAGGTAAGGAAAGGTTTATGCAACATGTAGAAAGCAGTGCTGAGGCACAGGTTGTGGAACCCACAGGAACGGGGAACGTGGTGGATGAGACACAGCTAGATTACAATGCATGGAAGAAGGTGAAATAGTGGATGATGATGATGTGCCTGTTGAAGAGGAATACGGGTGGTGGAAAAGTGGTGCATGCTGGGGGTTTAAAAAAAATGGTTGTGCCTAGTATTTTGCCAGATCCCCGGGAAGATGAAGGATCTCATTTCCAGGCAGCTGTGGTTGGAGCCCCTTTATGACTGGCTAGGCCACTGGATGCAGAGCAGAGGCAAACCATGACACCAGGTAAGGGCACTAGGTGTTCTGGAGCACAGGAACACGATACACAGAAGGTGTCAGTGGGGGTGAGCGTCAGGGTAGATGGCCCAGTGGTGAAATACGACTAAGGAAAGGTTTGTATGTAAAGGATGGGTACAAAAAGGCAGACGGCCGTCAAGGAGACTGGGAGAAGTCAGTCACAGACAGTGGGAATAGGGGGACCGGGACTGCAGGTAGAGACTTTGGACACTGGGGCAAAAAGGGTCAAGAGTAAGCTAGAAAGGAAAGGTTAGAAGAACTGGACCAGACAGGAGCGCAAATGCCCAGAGCAAAAGAAAGTAAGGAATTTAACATTTTAAAATTGCCATATATGGGGGTGACAAAACCCTTGGGAGCACACTTAATGTAAGTAACCAGGGAGAGGATATGAAAGGGGGAGTATGTCAAGATGTTACGATTGCTAGAATCTGGAGCTATGGGTGAAAGAAGGGTCTAAAGCGGAAGAATTTGCACTATCAAAATGGCCCAGTGTGCCGGCAATCGAGAATTGGACAGGGGCTTCCGTAATTTTTACTAGTGTATACTGAAAAAATCCAGATGTGTCAATGTTTAAATATATGGATGTGATCAGAAGATCGCAGATCATGTATGGGGGTTACGCTTAGTTGCATTATGATGAGGAATTTTGTGCTTGCTTGGCATGGGACCTTAAGCCAAAATGGGGGGAGATTGATGCAGACTTCTATCAACAGACAAAGTTTGGGAAGACCACATTTATAGCAAGTGGCCTTCCTTTAGCTTACCAGCCCTTTCAAACCCACCCCACCCGCGGGTGATGGGGACGAAGCAAAGGAACCAGGGAGGAGCACAGGGGACATGCTGGGATTTTAACAAAGGTCTCAAGTGTACAAGTGATTGCTGTAGATTCCAGCACGAGTGCTCCAAGAGTGCGGGGAGGACATCCCCTCATACTGTGCTATGGGGCTGGGGCCAGTGGTCAGAGGCAATTGGTAGGGCAATGGAACCAACACACCAATTCTTATGGTGGGGAGCAAGGCAATCAGTCAGCAGATGGCAGGGGAGGACGTGGGACACATGGGAATATGGCCAAAGCCTAACGCCCCAATTAATGTACACTGTTTGGATAAGTGGTTGGCTCACTACCCCACAGGGAGGATGCAAATGTTTTAAGCAACGGTTTTCATGAGGATTTCAGGCTAGTGTACGAGGGTCTGATGTTCAGTAGAGGGGCAGAGAATTTAAGGTTAGCCAGTCATATAAAGGGATGGTGCAGGGAAAAGTACTAAAAGAAATCCAGGAGGGCAGGATGGCAGCCCATTTAATACATGGCAGATACCAGATTTGTTTGTATCACCCATTTGGGTAGTACCAAAAAAGGAGAAGGGTCAATTTTGCTTGTCTTGGCCGGAAGGGTCTTCCATCAATGATTTCATATCAGATGATGTAGTTTCGATATCATATTCATCGGTGGACATGGCCAGAGCATTGGTAGAATAAGTGGGGAACGAGACACTGACGGCAAAATGTGACAGAAAATCGTCTTTCAGTCTGTTGCCCGGATGCCTGTTAGTTCTTGCGAATACAGTTCCACGGGCAATGGCTCATCAATAAAGCCTTACCCATGGGGTGTTCCATCACTTGTGTTCTTTTAGAGCGTTTCAGCTCCTTGCTACAGTCGGTGTTGACATGGCAGATGGGTAAGGAGACAGTGATGCATTACCTTGATGATTTCCTCCTGGTTGGTCATCCTCATTCAATTGACTATCAACAACAGAGTGAGTATGTGGGCTGTGCTTCTCCCCTTTGGCCTAATGTTTGATAGTAGCAATTGGAATGCAAATCTCCCATACATATTTGAAATTTATTGTACACTCAAGTTGTCCAGATTCCCTGGGGTACCCTTCACTTGTAGTCAACAACGCACATTATTTGCACTTTTCAGAATATTTTTGTAGTGCACGTGCCTGGAAAGCTTTTCAAGCAGTCTAAGTCCTTCTACTTTAAAAGCCTTTGGTACTTGATAAATGCAGCGAATATTCTAAAGCTGGGAGGCCGTACCCTTGTGCGCCACCTTGGGCAGTAATTTTCAATTTTATACCCACGAAAAGCTACCTATAACTCGATGGAAGTCCCACAGCTACAGTGGAAGAGCCTTTCATGAGCAAGGTTTAAAGGTATGGAAATGACCCCCTTGGCACATAGCTTACTGCAGAGAGTAGCACAAATTGTTTAATCCTCACTGTTTCTCACTTTGCGTAATACCCTTAGGACCCTGAAAGAGCTTGTACGAGACTGCATTAAACAAGCAAGAATAACATAAAATATATAATAGCATATAAGAAAAATAAACATTGTGGCAAGTTGCTTACATAGTACCATTGCTAGACAATTTTGAAGATATTTCCACCCACCGAAGAATATGTGCAGATAAAGACATCAGCCCACATAAATGGATGAGAGCTTGTTGAGGGCACCTGAGCTTTTGGAACTCTACAACTTGGCAACTGCCAAATATGTAGATTTATTCACAAGGAAACCCTCTTCCGATTCCACCAGGCAGCACTGCCTCACTTAAGGTTTTGAATCAAATGAATCAATTTGTTTGCTTTACTCATATTTTTTGTCTTAATTTTTTATCCGTTCTGTTTTCACATTTGCTCAATGCAGTTAACTCAATCTTATTCTGGACGCTCATATTCTACAAAAGCTCAGGAGGCAAAATTTAGTTCCACATGCCATGATTTTTATTCTGATAACCCAATGCATTTCGGGAAGTAAATTCCCTTCGTCAGGGGAATCTACAAGTACAAAAAATATAGTTTTAGCTAAAACATTCCACTATTTTAAGCACTTCATTACGTTTTTACCCCTTAAATGCTGCCGTTGGCCAACGGTCGTCGCGAGCCCTTCCTTGCCAGTGCTGCGCACGACCGTTGGCCGATGGGGCCAGCATTCGTTCTTCGAACGTTCAGCACTGGGCGCTGAACGTTCGACGCTCCTATGAGGTTAAAAGAACACAATTAGTCGTGAGTCGTGACATTACAAAAGCATGTTTTTTAACTGTTCGCACTATGGTTCAACCCACGTTAAAAACACTTTAAAAAGCCTTGTTGTCCCCTCATTGACTACTCCAATCGTAAACAACGTAATGTGACGAGTTTTAACATAGATAAGCTTTTAAGCAAACTGTTATGGGCTTACCATGGCTTGTGTGTCCCCATACTCATTACCAACAAAACCAGCATTCCTTTGTCCCCAGCGATCAACACTTTTCTGGTGCGGGTAAACATTTTTGTCAAACCGCAAAGAGGCATCTTCTTTTATATTCCCGCCCATATTTAGCCCAAGTCATTAACCGTTTCACGTGTGCCATAAGGGCTGTGTACTGCCATAAACAAAGGACTGCTCGACTTTCAGTTCATCAATTCCTTGCACATATTTCCACTACAACTCCCAGACTACATTGCAAGTCCCTCAAATACGTGGTGCTCGTATTAATGTGATCACGTTTTCGTTATGTTCAATTAGACTGTTTACACTCCTTAAAAACAGTCCTGATTATCCTAAGAGGCCTGTAAATAAATAATGTTTATAGATGAAATGTTTTTTTCTTTCTAATAATCCAACATGGAAGCAAACCCAGGTCCTGTGCTAATCATCTTTTATGACGTGATTTTATTCATATTCTTGTATTCATGTTCATTATATCTCCTTATATTCGATGTGTAATCTTGGGTGCGATCTCTTGGTGAGACGAAAGTATCATGCTAATGAGATCATAGAAACGAGATGCATACCTTGTCTTCCTTTATTTAATCCTTTCTTTTTCATTGTAATTATAAGGGTGTGCAATGCCTGCTTCACGCTTCGTCTCTGTGCGCTGTGATGGTACAAGTATTCACAAGCAAACCCTCTTCCGATTCCACCAGGCAGCACTGCCTCACTTAAGGTTTTGAATCAAATGAATCAAGTTGTTTGCTTTACTCATATTTTTTGTCTTCATTTTTTATCTGTTCTGTTTTCACAATCGTATTCTGGACGTTCATATTCTACAAAAGCTCAGGAGGCCAAATTGAGCTCCACATGCCATGATTTTTATTCTGATCACCCAATCCATTTCGGGAAGTAAATTCCCTTCTTCAGGGGCATCTACAAGTACAAAAATATAGTTTTAGCTAAAACATTCCACTATTTTAAGCACTTCATTATGTTTTAAAAGAACACAATTTGTCGTGACATAAAAAAACATGTTTCTTAACTGTTTGCACTATGGTTCAACCCACGTTAAAAAACACTTTAAAAAGCCATGTTGTTCCCTCATTGACTACTCCAATCATAAACAACGTAATGTGACAAGTTTTAACATAGATAAGCTTTTAAGCAAACTGTTATGCGCTTACCATGGCTTATGTGTCCCCATACTTATTACCAATAAAACCAACATTCCTTTGTCCCCAGCGATCAACACACTTCCGGTGCAGGTAAACATTTTTGTCAAACCGTAAAGAGGCATCTTATTTTATATTCCCGCCCTTATTTAGCCAAAGTCATTAACAGTTTCACGTGTGCCATAAGGGTTGTGTACTGCCATAAACAAAGGACTGCTCGACTTTTGGTTCGTCAATTCCTTGCACATATTTACACTACAACTCCCAGACTACATTGCAAGTCCCTCAAATACGGGGTGCTCGTATTAATGTGCTCACGTTCTCATTATGTTCAATTAGTCTGTTCACACTCCTTAAAAACAGTCCTGATTATCCTAAGAGGTTTCTAAATAAATAATGTTTATAGATGAAATGTTTTTTTCTTTCTAATAATCCAACATAGAAGCGAACCCATGTCATGTGCTAATCATCTTTTATGACGTGATTTTAATCATATTCTTGTGTTCATGTTCATTATATCTCCTTATATTCGATGTGTAATCTTGAGTGCGATCTCTTGGTGAGACGAAAGTATCATGCTAATGAGATCATAGAAACGAGATGCACACCTTGTCTTCCTTTATTTAATCCTTTCTTTTCCATTGTAATTATAACGGCGTGCAATGCCTGCTTCGCGCTTCGTCTCGGTGCGCTGTGACGATACAAGTATTCACAAGGAAAGCCTCTTCCGAATCCACCAGGCAGCACTGCCTCACTTAAGGTTTTGAATCAAATGAATCAATTTATTTGCCATACTCATATTTTTTGTCTTCAGTTTTTAATATGTAGATTTACCATGAATGCCAAAGTATTTACAACTAACAAAACCATTTTCCAATTCCAATAGAAAGTCAATAATTGATGGTATTGCATGTCCTAGTAACCTGTTACATATCTGGCAGACAACTTGGATGGTGAAACTAATATGCCAGCACAGGAGCAGAATAAGGTACCAGGTGAAAGAAGCACCCCTCCTGAAACACTACACTGTAAAAGGACATACATAGAACAACCTTTTAATGATAGGCTGCTGAAATTATCAAAATATATGCATGAGGAGGAAATATCGTGACATTTTTTCAATGTCAGAGAAAGCAAATGGATGAACTTCTTAGAAAGCACTACGAAAGGTTTCAGTGAGGATTGTCACTTACAATATCTGGCAGGATTAAACCTATAATGCCCCTGGAGCTCTATACTTGCGTGTGATATTGCTCTCACTGTTAACCTATGTGTAAGGTATGTAGGAATGTACAATGACTCAAGTTACATAAACTCTTTTGGCATAAATGAGGTTCTGTATATGTGACATAGCAACAAGAAAGATAGTTTGTTGCCTCAATGGAGTACTATATACATAACCAGTAAATGGAAAGGACTTTACATGTATTGTGCCTTTTTGAAGATATGTTTAAGACTGCTGCACTTGGCCCTCTCTCCAAGGTCATTCCAAAGCGTTTAGCCTTCACCCTCCTGTTTTCTGATTTTTTTTGGGCATTATGACTCTGTGCACTTTACCACTGTTAATCAGTGCTAATGTTCCTGTGCTCACTTCTTTAAACATGGGAACATCGTCTCACATAGTCTCACATCCAATTGGCACATTTAATTTACTTGGAAGTCCCTAGTATAGTGTACATGTACCCAGGGCCTGTAAATTAAATGTTACTAGTGGGCATGCAGCACTTATTGTGCCACCCTAACCCCTTTAAAACATGTCCTGGTCTGCTATTGTAGCATGTGTTCATATTTAAACTGCTGTTTCAACTTGGCAAAACAAACCTTTTTCTAAGACTACACCTCATTTTTTGATGCGTATTACTCATCCCTGAGGTAGGTCCTAAACAGTCCTTAAGGCCCATAGGAATTAATGGGAATTACCGAATCGGTAAATGTAGATTCTTAAATACTGAATCGTACAGATTTGGTAATATTTACCGAATTGTTTCCTACATACCATTTACCGATTCTGAAATACCGAATCGGTAAAATTAGTTATTTTAGAATTGGTAAATGTAGATTACCTACATATGGTCCTATGTCTTCTATTGATAATAAAATACCATCTCGATACAAGTTGCCTACACTGTGTTATCTTGCCACACGCCAGGGTTCCAACTCCCTGAAGAAAATTGAAGTACGCCCTCTCAGCATGCCAAGTAGTGGCAATACTGTGTTTTTGTTAGCGCCAATCTACCCACTGCTGTCAGCGGCAAAGTCTGGCAGAACAAGATCCGTGCCACCAAGACAGAGACCCCAGGAACCAGGTTATCGTTCAAGAGGTCTTCAAGCATGTGACAGATCCTGATTTCCAGGTAGCAAAATGTGGCTGGTTGCCAGTTTAGACAAAGGGCATTCACAGGATAAGCGGATCTGGAGTTGTAATGATAAATGGGAAGAGACAGGACTTATTCCAGTTGACTTTGAGGCCTGAAACATCAGCGAATTGGGCTAATGAATGAGCAATGGCGAGAAGTATAGTCTGGACATGGTTGAGATAGAGCAACACATTATTTGTGTAAAGAAAGACTGAATGTATGCCGTCACCAAGGGGGTTCCCCCATTGTTGGTCCTGGGTATGCAGAAGGTGCACCAGGGGTTCCAGCAGTAAGGAGAATAAGAGGAGCGACAATGGGCACCCCTGATGAGTCCCCCTTTGTATTGCAATGGTGTCAGAGATATGGTATACTATTTTTCCCCTGGTCGTAGGATAAGTGTATAAGAGTCGAACCAGTCGGTGGACACAAGATCCCAGTTCATACCAGTTGAGCACTTCAAATAAGAAAGGTCATTCTAAGAAGTCGAAAGCTTTATGGAGGTCCAATACCAGGCAATCCAAATTATGTTACTGTTGTGGAGTGCTCGTTAATACCCGGAAAAAGTGGTGCAGATTTAGAGAGGTACTTCTGGCTGTCACAAAACCATTTTGATCTGGATGTACTCATTGTGGAACCAAATGGGCCAGCTGATCCGCAAGAATTTTCACCAAAATGTGATAGTCAGTATTTAGCAGTGCAAGTGGTTGATTAGGACTCCGGCTCTGGTTCATCTCCCCCTGATTTAGGCAATGAGATAAGTAAAGCATTGCTCAGTGTAGGTGGTAAAGCTGCCACAGTAAGAGCTGCATCATGCAACGTTTTAAAAATAGACACCAACACCAGTGGAAAAGCTTTGTAAAATTCCGATGGTGGTCCATGAGGACCCGAGATTTTGGTAGTGGCTAATGCACAAATCAGCTCTTGTATCTCAAAAACAGAGATATTCCCAGTAAATTCCTCGATGTGTTTAGGTGAAATCCTGGGCAACATGATGTCGGCTAAAAAGTCGTAATCCTAGCTTGGTGTCTCTGTGGTGGCAGTGGCATATCATTTTTTGCAATGACGCATGAAGGTGGAATGTATTTTTTTTGTGTGTACTAATTGTCCCTTACCCGATACAGATAGTATAGGGTGTCTAGCCACTTCCTGCCATATCAACCACGCCAGCAGCAAGCCTGGTAGGTCAGCCTCAGTGTGTGTTCTCTTGTTATGTTCTGCGTAATTAAGGCAGCACAGTTGCTCCAGAAGCATTACATGTTTATTTATTTATTTATTTATTTTTACCATTTGTTGAGCGCGCTGTTACCGGGCGGTGTCCTGGAGCTGAAACGATACATTATCTCCAAGAGGCAAAGAAAGTTACTGGAGGTTAAAAAGCCATGTTTTGATATTTTTCCTGAAGGTCAGGAGATCATTGCTTTGTTTTAGAGCGAGAGGCAATTCATTCCACATGTTAGATGCTCCGTGGAAGAAGCTACATGTTTACTCTTGGCCTTACAGACCTGCTCTTGGGCGCATGAGGATCTTTCCAGTTTCTCAAGCCCAAACAGGCACCTGCTAGCTGGAAAATATAATTAGTGATATGGCGGTGCATGTTTAGTGCATTACCCAGACAGCACCCTCTCATGGGCACATTGAAGGCTGCCCATTCTTTTAATGGAGAGGAGGCTGAACCGTTGTGACAGTGGGTTTTACACGTAAATGTGTTTATTGAATTACATTAAAAAGTGCTTTGTATGTTGAATTGATTGTAATGTGGTTTGAGATATCCCACAGGTTGGTTTATATTTAATACCATACTTTGATAGACCTGACATGTTTATTTGGACAATTTCTCTTAGGTTGTTTTAGGAAATTATGCATAAACTTCCATACTTTAAAGATGGCATTCACATGGTTTTCACTGTGCCAACACTGGACCTACTGGCCAGTTAAATTTAATACTGAGTCTTTAAAGATTTTCGGCTTTTCTGGTATCTATGGCTGTAACCTAAATGGTATCCACAGATCCCTTAGCATCATTTCGTTTTCACAGGACCAATATGTGCTTCATTTCCTAAGTTATGGAGGAAGACGTAGATTACAAATGTTCTCTACTTGTAGACATAATGATTGACTGGGAGATAGGACATATGGTCCTGTTATATTTTCATTGTGGATTGCCTATGCAGTATCACTATTATCATATTTGTAGTTTTTTCCTTCGATCTAATGGATACACCCCAACATGGATTTAATTTAATCCTTTAAACTGTTCTAGTAAGTGTGTTATGTGGAAAAGAGATTAGTCATTTTATAGTCAATTGGACATACCATGTCTGCAATCCAGGATTTGGATATAATAGGCGATAAAATTTGGTTGGTCCTTTTTATTGAGGGGCTCAGCTTGGTAGGATCACTCCAGATATTACATTGTAGATTACATGGGTTTTGTCCAGCAGGGACAAGTGGCATGAGCTTTGACTAGTATTGATGACTACACATGTGGCTAAGGCCCATTTTCATGTTTCTTCTTTTATTTCAGGTGCTTTAGGCAAATGAAATTTTTCCTGATGAGACCCTGCAATGCATTATTGGGTTGAGTCGTCGAAAGCCCACCCCTTGTTGAACTATAAAGAACCTTTAAAATTAGTAACAGGCTCCATATTATCTTTGATTACAATATCAACCTATGGATTTGGAGAGTATTTTTAAACAATCATGTATATATTTATTTTCCTTTTCTTGAGCAATTTCGCATAAAGTAATGTAACTTTATTTATTGCACCTGTAAAATATGATATAAGAAATACACAACTACCGACAGCTAAAATAAGGGTAATTAAATATATATATTTTCTGAATGAATCATTGTAGGAGAGTCAATGTATTTTGGAATGATTCGAATTACCTGTGATTTACTACATAATGATAATAATGTGAAGAGAATTTGTGCTACTACAAACTATGCCTTTACTACGCATTCAATTTTTACACAGCCTTTATCATGCAGATTCATTTACCATCCATGCTTTTACTACACATACATTTACCAGGCATGGTAAGTATAGATAAGGTAAGTCAATACCCCCCCACACACATATATATAATATACATACATTTCATAAATATATTTACATACATATATACTTACATAGACACACATATATATGAATATATATATATATATATGTGTGTGTGTATATGCAATTATTTATGTATAAATGTAAATATTTCTATATATATTAGTGAGTGAGAGTGACTCAGTGGCTTAAGTATAGTCACATGACTTGCAGTGAAAATAGTGAAAAGACTCGTGAGAATAGTGAGTTACATTGCACGAACTAATGGCAGTACATCAAAATGAAAAAGACAATGCATCACAATGTTACATGCATATTAAAACACTCAATGTCTTGGAAGGTAACAAAACAAAAAGCAATTACGTGTTTGTCTTAAAGTATAAAAGGAAACAATGCATTGTGATGAGGGCGCTAGAGGGCGCACTGCAGAATGGCCGCACTGTCGTGAGGCTCCTGCCGCCCGGAGCTATTATCCGCCTATAGATCCTGCTGACCATCGCTGCACCCTGATCTGACCCTATAGATCTGCTGGAATACCGACTGGCCACCCACGGTCCAACTCCTGTTCCATTTGGAGGTTGTTGGCCGAAGTTACGAGAGCTCCAAGTTTCCCCGACTTGCGCCCTGGATGTCGGGTGCTCCGTGGCCCGGCGTCACTTTCTACGCTAGCCCGCGGCTTCGCACGTGGGGTGGAGGCCCTGCTCTTCTCCGGACCTGCTAGCTGGACGGGCACGCTGCTGAGGGCTCCCCTGTAATGGAACAGGGTATCGGCTTCTACCTCTGCCTGTCCTGGGACTGCTGATTGCGGGGACGCCGCGGATTATCGCTTGTGCGCCTGAGAAGCGAACACTTTGGCCTGAGGGTGGGGACGGCCATTGCCTCTCTGGGAGTGGCGGGGCGTCCATGCCTGCTCGTGCCCCCATTTTTTAGCGGTTGGTCGAGTGATTGGTCCGGTCTGCAGTCTGGCCCTTCTTGACTTCTGTGCCCCGCCGTGCTGATCGCGCTTTATCATGGGGAAGCCGGACACTAAGCAATCTAAATTATCCTTTGACTCGGGGGTAGCTAGGAGGGGAACGCGGCTGCTACAGGACGCTGGGACCTCGCGGTCTCCCCCCCCGTCTGTCGCTGATACTGGGCCGCAGCCACAAACACCGGACTTCCAACAGATGATGCAAGAGATGAGGCAAGGGTTTGCCACGATAGTGGACAAAGTGGACAAACTGTCGTCGCGCATGAATGCGGTGGTCCAGAAGCTAGACGTGCACGAGGAACGCCTAACAACGGCGGAACAGCGCATCTCAGACCACGACGATACGGCCGCCGCTCATACCACACAGTTGGCGAGGATGGATAATATATTGCGGGTGATTGCCGCTAAGAATGAGGAGTTGGAGGCGAGGAGTAGGCGCAATAACGTTCGTATAGTAGGTGTGCCGGAGTCAAAGAATGTGGGAAAGATGGAAACTTATGTGGAGAGACTCCTGGTGGGCGCCATTGGTGCAGGAGCCTTCTTGTCCCAGTTCATTGTCGAGAGAGCGCACCGATCGCTGGGGCCTCGGCCTGCCTCTGGGGCTGCACCGCGCCCCATTATTGCGCGTCTTCTAAACTATCGCGATCGGGACGCTGCCCTCCAGGCTGCCCGTACTAATCGGGCCCTCTCCTTTGAAGGGGTGTCCTTCACCATGTACCCTGATTTCACGCCGATGGTGCAGGACCAACGTCGTAAGTTCCTAGGGGTGAAGAAGAAACTTCGAGAACTGCAAGTAGACTATGCTTTGCTTTACCCTGCCAAGCTAAGAGTGACGCATCAGGCTAAGCAACACTTCTTCACTAATCCACAGCATGCTGAGGACTTTGTGAAGCGCCTCAAGCGTGATCGAGCGGCTGCGGATCGAGGAGGCGATCGAGACCCTGAGGACGATCATTCGGCGGCGGAGGAGGTCGCCTGATTGGTGGTGAACTTGCTTTTTTCTTGAGACATTGTTGGTGTGCGGCTGGTACACTAACTTCCTTGACTGTTTCGGAGGCCTCGCTGCCACCTGCTTTTGTGTCGAGGGGCTTTGCCGTGACTGTTTGCAACTTTCTGTCTGTATGGCGGTTCTTGGGGTCGGTATGGGACCGCAGGTTGGCGCTCTTTTTGTTTGCGCTCCGGGCACCCACCCCCCCGCGCTGCGCCTGGGGCCTTATGGGACTCGTTGGCTCGGACACTGGCGTGGTGCGTGGGAGTGGTGCCGTGCACCTCTAGAGGGTTCCCCGGAGGGTGTACCCCACTAGAACCTTTGGTTTGGACTCTAGTCCTTTGTTGGTTGACTGGATGTGTGTTGGGGAATGGGGGGGGTGGGGGTTTGCATGGCCTGATAGTTGGGGTTTTGTCAGGTGGGAGGTGGGGGTGGGGATGGGCGGACGACACGTGCTCGCCCTGGTCTCATGGGCCATTGCGTTGTGTGCTATTGCTGTCTGTATGGTGCCCGCTATTTCCGGTGGCCGCATGGTAGTGAGCGCGCTATGTGGGGGATGCGTGTGCGAGCTGAGGGCCGGTTGGACTGTGTTTGCTTCGTGTTGCGCGATGTGTTTCCTGGGTGCCTGTTGCACGGATGGTGCTGCTGGGGGGGGTTGTTGGGGTTCTGTTTGGTTGGTTTGGAGATGGCCGGGATGTGTGCGGAGTGTATGTGATGGGGCGACTGCGCCCTGGGTTGGTGGCCTGCTGCTGGCTGGCGCCGGGAGTCGGGCACGCTGCCCTTTCTCACTGGGTCTTGTGGGGCCCTGAATATGGCTGATGTCGACTGACACTATAGATAAGATATCAATTTTGTCCTGGAATGTACGGGGCCTCAATGACGCCAGGAAATGTCGCAATGTGATACAGTATTTGGACAGGCATGCTATTCATGTGGCCCTCCTGCAGGAGACTCATCTGCGACCTGGACCTTCCCCCAGCTTTGGTGGGCGGTGGGCTGCGACCAGAGTGTTTGCTTCGTACTCCTCGTATGCTCGCGGGGCTGTTATCCTTGTTAAAAGATCGCTCGCCTTTCAGGAACTAGGATCTATGGGAGACCCTGAGGGACGCTATGTACTACTGTGGGGGCGGCTTGGGCAGATCACTGTGCTGTTTGTTAATTGCTATGCTCCCAATGTTGATACACCGTCCTTCTTCCTTACATTGTGGGGCCATGTGCTAGCTGTCGATGCTACTCACATTGTGTGGGGGGGGGATTTCAATTTTGCATTTCATGCTCAGGTGGATAGGTCGGATGGAAGTCCACAGTACAATGTGCAAGCTAGAGATGTTTTGTGTGGGGTTGTGGAGGAGGCTGGGTTGATCGACAGCTGGAGGTATTCTCACCCTGCCACTAGGGAAGGCACTCATTACACTGCACATGCGCGCTCATGGGCGAGGCTGGACTATGTTTTCCTCTCCAGGGGGTTGATGGCTGGCCTGCGGGAGGCGGTGCATCTTGCTCGTAGGTATTCTGATCACTGCCCAGTGAAGGTTGTCCTGTCTGTTCCCGGGCTGCACAGGCAGCGTCCGTTTTGGCGCCTTTTTCCGACTGCCTTGCTTGACCCAGTCTTCAAGGCGGAGCTTGGCGAGGAGGTGGAGGCGTTCTTCCCTAGAAACAAGGGCTCTGTCGACAGTGTCGAGGTTATATGGGAGGCATTCAAGGTTACGATCCGGGGAGTCACGATCTCCAAAAGTTGTGGAATGCTTAAATTGATTGTTCGAACTCTCGAGGGCTTGGAGGGGGATCTACGTGCCTTGGAACGCAGGATGCAGGCTGGCTCTGATCCCGATCTGTTGAGCCAGTTCCGCACCAAGCTCTCAGAGTATGAGGAGGAGGCTGCCAGGGAAGCTAAGCATAGGGGGAAATATTGGACGGCGAGGAGGTATTGTGAGGGGGAGAGGCCCGGTAAGGTCCTTGCTGCACTTACTAGACACCAAAGGCATGGCTCGGACGTGCTGGAATTAGTTTTGCCAGATGGCACTCGCTGTCGGGACACTGCGGAGATTCAACGCACTTTTATTGACCATTATGCACAACTATACACGACACAGCAGTCTGGGGAGACACGATATGGCGGATTTCTGGATGAGTTGGCGCTTTGTTGGTTGTCGGATGATCATCGAGCGTTCTTGGGTAGGCCTCTAGAGGTGGAGGAGGTCAGGAATGCCATCATGTCTCTGAATAATGGGAAGGCCACTGGTCTGGATGGCCTTCCTGCTGAATTCTACAAGTGTTATGTGGACATTATGGCCCCCGTCCTCCGCGAGGTTTTTGAGGAATCCCTGGAGGAGGGACGTCTGCCGTGCTCCATGCGGGAGGTCGCTATCACATCGCTGCTCAAACCCGGTAAGGATCCCCTGGATGTGGGTTCCTATAGGCCCCTCTCTTTGCTTAATTGTGACGTCAAAATACTCGCAAAGGTCCTGGCGATGAGACTTTCTGAGCTCATTCCTGTTATTGTTTTGCCCGACCAGTCGGGGTTTGTGCCTGGCCGTGCTACTTCCCACAATCTTCGTACTCTGTTTTCCCTTATTTCGACCATTGCTCCTGATATCCCGGTCGCTGCCATCTTCCTTGATGCCACTAAGGCATTTGACTCTGTTGAATGGGGCTATCTTATTGATGTATTATGTCGGATGGGATTTCCTTGGATTTTTATTTCATGGGTCAAGCTCTTATATACTGATCCGATGGCGAGGGTGGTGGTGAATGGGGTGCTATCCCCCCCGTTCCCTCTTACTAGGGGGACTCGTCAGGGGTGTCCCCTCTCGCCCCTCCTATTTGCCATTGCTATTGAGCCCTTGGCCTGCAGGATTCGTCAACTACACCAGCAAAGCGCCTTCAATTGTCTTCAGCGTCAGGTCGGGATCTCTTTGTACGCGGACGATGTCACGCTCTATGTAAAGGATCCTCAGAACAACCTTAATGCGCTCTTGCGAGAGTTGATCGCCTTCGGGGGTGTCTCCGGTGTCCACATTTACTGGCGTAAATCCCAACTTTTCCCTCTTACTGCGGCTGTGAGTAGATTTCCTCTTGATTACCCCTTGGAATGGTGCGATTCAGAGCTGCGGTACCTCGGCATTGTTGTGTCATTGGATAGGGAGGAAATGGTCCGGCTTAATTACGGGGTGGCAATTACTAAATTGGCAGATGACGTCACTAGATGGATGTCCATGCCACTTTCCATGGCCGGTCGGGCGTCCCTTATCAAGATGGTTGTTCTTCCCCGGTTTCTTTACCTATTTCAAAACCTTCCGTATCACCCTGGGGCTTATTTTTTTCACAGGCTTCGCTCTGAGCTCATTCGATTGTTTTGGGGAGGCAAACAGCCGCGGGTGGCCTGGTCTACCCTTACGCTGCCCTATATTGATGGAGGATTTGACGTCCCTGAATTTGAGCTTTACTATCTTAGCGCTCAAACGCATTACGCTTACCATTGGATGCGCCCCACGCCGTTTATGCCCCAGATAGCGGCTGAGCATTGGGTTGCTCATCCGCTCCCTCTGGAGGGGATGGTAATGGGAAAGGTGTCAGATGTGGACACGCATCAAACGACGGTGACATGCACGGTGGACGCCTGGAGACGGGTGGAGCAGTTGCTGGGCGTCTCCTTTCTTTATTCGCCGGCACTACCTTTATCCTATCATCCTGATTTGTCTCTGTTGCTGGAAACGGGATTTCAATGGTTGTGTAGGCGGCTAGGTATTCTTACTTGGGGCGACGTGTTTCATGAAGGTGCCTTTCGTACCCAGGCTCATTTCTTTGGGACTGCTGCCTGCTCTCCTTTGGAGCTGTTTTATTATGTTCGTCTGAGGCAGGGCATGCGCGCCTTGCTGCCTGATTTTCCTTCGGAGCCGGAGGTAACCCTCCCATTTCACGTGCTGCTGGTTTCGGATGGGCGTCACCTAGTTTCGAAGTTATACGGTGCTATTCGTCGACAGCGTTCTCTCCCGTCCAGTCGGGTGCGCGAGCAGTGGGTTGTTGAGTTGGGCGTCCCTATTACTGACGAGCAGTGGAAGTATTGCTGTGGGCTTACTGCCAATGTTTCTTCCAGTTGCCGCCTAAAAATCATCCATTATAAATTTGTCCAGCGCTATTATTACACCCCGGCGAGGAAACTTCGGTTTCATTTAGCGGAAGATGACAGATGCGCTAGGTGCCGGGCAGAGGGTGCCGACTTCCTGCACTTGGCTTGGAGTTGTACGGGAGTTCTGGAATACTGGACTCAGGTCCATGCGGCCCTGCAGGTTATGACGGAGGATGGCGTGGCGTTTGACCCCTTAGTAATGTTGCTAGGTTATTCCAGGGACGTGCCTGCCCCCCACCGTAGATTTGCTGACGTGGCCTTGCTGCTGGCCAAGCGCAGGGTGGCCTGTTGTTGGGGTCGTGGCAGGGTGCCGCGCTTCAAGGATTGGTTGAGCGATCTCATATACTGTCAGGACCAATATAATGTCTACTCTGAATTGATGCCAGTGAGGTGCAGGCCCAAGGACTTTTGGAGCCCGCTACAGGTGTACCTCCTCACTAGAGTTGTGCAGGACTCTGATTCTGAACATGAGGACCGGGTAGGGGTTGGCTAGCACCAGCATGGGGGCTAAGATTTGATAATTCATTCGCTTGTCCTCAGGTATTGGGGGGAGGGTTGGACTGCGTCCTTTTTTCTGCGTGGTTGAGGAGGCTGTACTCCCTTCTATGTCACTCATGTGATGGCGGTGGAGATCAAACGCCTGGCCGCTTTCAATTGGCGAGTAGGGAAGGCCTATTTGGAGTACATCATGCTTGTAGGGTGCTGGTGTCAGCTGGCAAGATCATACTCTCCCTTTTACTTGGGTTTTTCTTTCTTTTTGTTTTTCCTTTGTTTTATTTTGCGTTTACAGAGCATGTCCGTGCTGTAACATCTCATCAGTTTATTATATGCCCTGGATAGTCCATTTCTAAATGCTGTATGTAATCATTCATTACTGTCTGTACGGATCATTGTGTTACCCTTTCTTCCGGACTCATTGATTACCTCGCTGTATTGTAAATGCCATTTACGATTGTATGTTCCATGAATGCACTTTCATTTTCCTTGCTTATCTCCAAATAAAGGTTTAAAAAAAACAATGCATTGTGATCATCATGCAAATTCCTACACCCATCATGACACGGGCGTTGAGTAGGAGCTAAGCATTAAAGCTCGTTAAACTGCAAAGCTGGCCTGGACATTCCTTCTTAATCGTGTGGGATATTATCTTTGGATTTCTGGGGAGTCGCTACCCCGTCCAGGCCCTCCGCTGCAAGGGGCAGGGGTTCAGAGCGCAACTCTGACAAAATCCACTTCTCCAATAACTAATCCAAATAGACATGTATTATTTTCCAATACATTCATAGCCACAACCAAACCATGTTTTGCAACTGCTTAGCTTCTCTGAGGCTGTCAGGTAAAAATACAATCATTGAACATAAAAATATTAATTGTCTAACCTTGTGAAACAATATTTTGCATATTCATGATGACTTCATCTTAAAAATTGTACTGACAAATGAAAGTTCCATATCGAAAAAATATCCACTAAATGCCAAGAAAACATCACAATAAGCTAGTTGACTGCAAAAAGTTTATTATCAAACACACAGCTTCATGTTCCCTTTCTCATTATCAAATTGATTTTCACCTCTCCCTTTACATTCATGATACCTTAAAAATAAACCTGGAAAACTGCTGCAAGCATATTTCTGTAATTTGCACCCCTGAGGTTTTGTTTTTTTTGCCCCAACCTTTACATTCATTGTACCATAAAAATAAACCTGGACATTTTTGGGAAGCATATTACCATAATTGTGAACCCCTGGGCTACTTTCTGAGAAAGTAGCACCAGACATTATTCCTGACACCCAATTATTATTATAATAGATATATATCATTTTCATTGGATCATCAATTTAATGTTTTCATTTGTTGAGGGAAATCCACTAAACTTAACCACCCTTTGCCACTAACCATCCCTAAACCCTAAAGTTACTCATACCTTCTTTACCACAACTCAACCCTACACCCTTACATCCCATTGCCACTCCTAAACCTAAAAATGACCTTTACCTCCCATTACCACTGCCCACCTCTATGCTCTAAAATTACCCTTACCACTACCTATCCCTGAACCCTAAAATTACTCTTACCTCACGTTACGACTACAAACTTATGAACCCTAAAATGACCTCTGTTTACAAATTATGCTCTCTGTCCCCCTAGCAATGTATGCTATTCTGTAATAGACATAAAGTGAATGCAATAGCTTCAATTGTGTACCCCTGTTTTTCTTTTCTTTTTTTTCTTTCATATTGTTACCCATAATTGATGTTGTTTATCTAATTCAATTGATCTGCGTAATTTCTTTAATATGGTTAAACATGTGATTACTTTTATCTTTTACTTTTAATTCTTATGTTTTGAATCAATGCTTCATATATCAGACATGCTTAAATATCTGGACTAAGTATAATTTGTTTCATGAATGACCTCCTTGTTGGTCATTGATTTCAAGTGAAATAGGTAGATGCAGAAGGACTGTATTACCTTCAAAATTGAATAACCCATCCTTTAAATGAAGGACACATTTGTGCCCATTTCATAGTTTTTAGGGAAGCTACATTGTTTAATATTTACATTTGTGAAGTGTAGATGGAAATGTAACAGTTAATTTAATTTTGTACAAATTCAATACTCCTCAGTTTTTCCAGGTGAATTTTATAATCTGGTACTTTTGTAAGTGCCTTGATCTGGTGGAGTGTATGAGCAATGCTATCACCCCAAGATCTACAATTAGAGCAATATAACCAGTATATCTATTCATTGTAAGGTAATCTTAGGGCTTGCTATTTAAATTACTGGTAATAAGCCTAGACAATGGTCTAGAAATAACAACAGCATTGGTGACAAAGGCTTCCCCTCCTTGTCCCTCAACTTATTAAGAATGTTCCAACATACCCTACTTCCATGGCCACCTCTGTAGTGACATTTTTAAATATCATTGTAAGAATATTTTTAAAACATAAAGGAAGGCCGACTTCTTCTAGTACATCAAATCTGTCCCAGTTGCTAATGCAAATATAGCTTCTTCCCTGGAGAATTATTTCAAAATGCATTCCTGATCATCTGAATTCACTTACTTTAAATGTTGCTCCTAATCCCAGCTTTTTTATTTCCTTCTTACTGGGACATATTGGTTCATGGTATAATCTTCAATAGAAAAAATAGACATGGACTGGTTTATGTGAATCCGTTTCATGATACCCGCCCATAGGGGAAAGTAGGATTCCCTGAGTAAAGTATTTCATTGCACAATATTGGGCCTGAGAAACAAAACTGCAGTGAATGCTGAGATAGGGAAAATGGGGCCAGATGTCTTAACCTCTTAAGCGCTGCTGACGGCCAACGGTCGTCACAAGCGCTCTCTACCCAGTGCTGCGCACGACCATTGGACGTCCATTCAGCACTAGTTCCAATGGACAGCGCAGCACTGGGGAGGGATATTTGCGAAGCAGCTAAGGTGTTAATTACTGGTTACAAAAACAAGTCTCAATTTGCAACTACTTTTTTTGCAACCAGTATTACATTTTGAGAACCCAAATATGAAGTATAAGATTGGTTCGCAAAATTATGAATAAGATTGAGTCATAATCCAATTTACCTCATGAATATTAATGAGGTAGGTTGCAAATTGCAACTCACTTAAATTGTTGGCCCTCAGAGGAACAGTGGCCTCTTGTCTCAAGGAACATCATCTCTGTGATAACCATTTAATAAAGTAAACTTTTTTTAAAATACAGCCTGTTTTCCTTACAAGAAACAGGGCTCTGATAACATTTTTTACAACTTTTTTAAAAAGACATTTGAGGGTTGGCAATGGGTCCCTAAACTACTTCCTACTATTCAACACACTTTTTTTACATTCCAGAAGAGAAAGAGGAAGGGTGACAATCGGAAACTGGTTAAATAAAGCTGTGAGTAGTACATGAAAAGACTCACCCTCTTCTCTGGCAGATGGTGTGACAAGGCGCCTTTGTCAGTCCAGGAAGTAGGCAAAGTCCCACGATGCCCTAGCAAATGAAGGTAACCGCTGGGAAGGAAGCACAATTAGAGGGACACGAAGGGATAAAAAATCTTAAGATCCAAGGGCAGGGAGGGCTAAGGGTCTAAACTGAGGGAAATCAGGAAGGAAGGAAAGCAACAGGGGTCAGGGAGTCAATATGGCTCGAACTCAAATTAGAGCGGGAGAAGCTCAGCCATAATGCAACTCATTGCCAGGCACCTGATCTCTGTAGAAATTGCTTTCAGTACTATCAATACCGCCCAAGCCCCAGAAGTCATATTTTGGATTGCTGCATGTAGCTATCATGGAAATAAGATTTGGGTTCCTTCTTTCATTGCATCATACGTATAATGACAGAGAAAGGACTGGATTATGGTTCCAGAAAGAGAGATTATTGATAAAAGTAGTGCAGCATGTATAATTGTATTGCCAGCCTTTAGTTAAACTTAATGGATAATTAAAAGTATAGGAGTCAAAAGAAATAAAATATTAGTCTTCATAAACACTCCTTAATCCCTTCCCTTTGACTATCAATGGATTAAATATAAGCCACCAATGTTTCAAAGTGTAAGGAGACGTGGCTTTTGAAAAAACACACAAGGGAAAGGGAAGGAAGGAAAGGAAAGGCGAGGCTAGGAGAGGCGAGGCGAGGCGAGGCCAGGGGAGAGGAGAGGAGAGGAGAGGAGAGGAGAGGAGAGGAAAGGAAAGGAAAGGAAAGGAAAGGAAAGGAGGAAAGGAAAGGAAAGGAAAGGAAAGGAAAGGAAAGGAAAGGAAAGGAAAGGAAAGGAAAGGAAAGGAAAGGAAAGGAAAGGACAGGGAAGGACAGGAAAGAGGAAAGGAACGGAAAGGAAAGGAAGGGGGTGAGGGTGAGGGTGAGGGGAGTGGTGAGAAGGGAGGGGATGTTAGTCTGTGTGAACTTTGCCTGACCAGACACAAAAAAAGCTCTTTAATGCATAATTAGTTCGTTCTTTCAAGAGTTTTATGTTTTTTCAATAATTTAGGAATAGTAACATGTTCTACTCATGACCTAGGGAACACTTTCATTGACTCAGAATCCACATACACACTCGTTTTATCTTAAAAATAATGAACACAAAAAACCTGTCTGGTAGATATGATTTCCTGTCTAGTCTCTTGCTCTGCTCCTTCAGTGTCTTTTAGCAGTACATCAATACACTGACGTGCCCTCGTGATTATAAGATTTATTTTCATTATTTTCTTGTGTTCCTCCTGCTTCAAAGTAAACCTTTAAGATATGGGAAATAGCAGGTATTAAGGAAGAGGATTGCAATCTAATTTCAACAGATGGATTGTAAGACAGTCTGTTTTGAGCATGCACTGCATTATATGAATACACACTCATATTATACCTAGTTCAGGAGCTGACAGGTAGTAATTAGTTTCTTCAGAGAAAATGGACTAGTTGCCAAGCAGAGTGAATAGTGGGTGTGATTTCCTGCCCAGGGCATTGATTACCTGAAAAAGGATTAGAGCGGTAAACATTCTACCTGGGTCATTTCACAGGAACTGGAGTCTGTTCAGGAGTGATTTATCCATGGAAAAGTGTCTTTTTCTTTGCCACAGTTTTCCTTGTGGTCTATTTAAAACATTTTATGAATGAAGAACTGTTACACAGGTACAGCCACTGGTAAACACAAGCAAAAAAGGCCTTGATTAGGAGTCAGGCAGAAAGGAATTACAGTATGAAATTCCACAACGTCTGATCATGACTAGGTTGGTGCATCTGCCCAGTGGCGTAACCAGACCTTTGGCCGCGCATGGCGGCACCGGCGTTTACCGCCCACGGCGGCCTGCATGCAAGAGTAGGGGATGGTGACAGATTCCCGCGACACCCACAGGTAAGGGGGGTTGGCAATTCCTGCACGTCTCCCACCCCGTGACGGCCACAGGTACAAAGGAAGGAGGCTGCCGCCCCCTGAAATTTGTGTCGTCTGGGGCAGCCACCAACCCCCCCCCCCCACCTACCCTCTCTTGGTACTATACTGAATCTGCCCCTATATTCCTAGGTGTTGGAACACTGGACCCAGTTTTAGCAGGAGATAATTTTGCCCAGCAAAATCGGCGTGAGGCTTTAGCTGTAAGAGCATCCAAGTCCCATCCCCTGATTTGTGTTTTTTATGATGGGGGAGCATTCAATGCTCCCCCTGGCCATACCTTATCTGCCCCTCCCCTCCCACAGACCCCACACAGAACCCACACATGCATTTACCACCTTCTGTTAGCAGGTGGTAAATGTATGTGTTAAACCCCTTAGAATAGGGAATACCGTGTCAAACACCAGTAGCTTTGTGCCTGTGCAATTATTCCCCAATCAGAGGGATTAATCTCTTAACCATATGATGCTGGAAGGGAGTTACCACACTGCAATGGTACTTATGGTTGTGAAGTTTGCACTCTGCCAGCAATGTTCAACTTGTAATCGCGCCTTCCGATTGAGTGCTAAAAGTGCTACTTCATTACATATTTGGTAAATTGTAGTACAGAGGCCTTAGGACACCAGAGGTGACAGATCCCCTAAGCAATCAAGTTACACACTGAAACTCTCTATCTTCTCTCTTCTCTACCCTGCAGCATTGTTTTTTAAAGAATACGTTCATTAAACAAGATTGCATCAAGTTTTGCATAACTATAGTAAGAGCTGTGAGCATAAGATTAACAGCAGGACATTTTTAAGTGAATACAGCATTTTATTGGAACAAGATAAGTTGCATAGAATTAATCCTTAGCATAAATAAAAGAGAAAACAAAGAGTGAAGGAAGGAAGAATATGAGAAGTACTGATAGTATCTGTTGAGAGTGTAAAAGAGGAGAGCGAGAAAGTAGGTGTAGAAATAGATTGTCATTATTTAACATAACATCAGCAACATTATAACGAGTATAAATGAGGAGTACAATAATACATATCAAGGAGGCTTGGGTTACTGATTGTTTATATTTGGAAGATGGCTTGAGGTCCTGTGTAGTAACATGAAAAGTGGGACCCTCTCTATGTTTAGATTAATGACCAGGGGAAAGAGAGAAAAACAACAATATGAGCATACAAGAATCCCCCCTTGGCCAGTTCCTACTTACATAACTAGTTTCATCAAGCAAATTTATTTACCTTCTTAATAGCATAGGTAAGGCAACAACAAAATTTTCATTTTATATATTTTGTTTATTTTCTTTTTTATAGTGTATCAAAAGATATATATATTTTTACTTTTTTTGAATCATTTCTTGTCTATACATCAAGTTCATAAATATCATTTTCAATTCAGGTCAATTAAAATTATAGTACAAAGTACCATGATCTTCACAGAGTTATTAGAATTTCAATCATTTATATAAAGCACAAACAATACACCCCTGCCATTCACACATCAACCAACAATCACACTGACACATTCATACATTCTCCACATCTATTCCAATCCTAGCAAAAGGCTGATTCTAAGGTTAGAGTGACACAGATGTCATTTGTGTCTTGTCCACGCCAGGTCTACGTGCGTTTCGGTGGGTTGAAACCACCTTCCTCAGGACCAGACAAGAAAGAGTATTGACTCTCTCTTCCGTAAGTGTGTGCAGGGTACCTTAAATTCAGATGGTAGCCTGAACTATCTGGATTCTTTTATAGATAAATATAAGTGTTGTATCCAAGGAAGGACAGGAGAAGGAGGTAAACTTAAGGATTAAGTTTAATTAAGAGTTTCAAGTACAGCATAAGATTCATCAGAGTGCACATCCAAGAAGCTCCAGTCTTCAACTGAAGATCAGGAGAGTAACATTCTACAATAACCTAGCAACCAGGTGCTAGGAAGCAAATACATGAACAGCATGAACAATGGGGAACATAGGATGGGAAACATAGGATAAAATAACATAGGATAGGATATAACACACCTCCTTCCCCATAATTATAAAATAAAACAAAGTGGAGCCAAAAAACAAAAACAGCGATTTGGAACAGAGCAACATATCAAGTAATGTAATCATTCAAATATTTGGGAGTAAACTTAATTCTAGAAGACTTTAAACAAGAAGCAGAGACCTCAGAAGGATCTGAGGAAAACTGAGGTACATTTACAGGAGTAGTGTTGACATCATCAGAAGTCACTAAAGAAGGAGTAGATTGAAGAACCCCTTCCTCATGGACATTAGAATTATCAAGTAAAGAAATGTCTCCATCAAGTATACTTGGACTACAAGACGGAAAATTGTCGGGAAACACATTGTTAGAGGCAGCTGTATTCGGAATGACATTGGACCCTGAAACATCAGTAGGAGCAACATCCGAGCCCTTTAATTTTGAAACAGCTCTTTTGCTCCACCACTTACCACCAGTGACTTTGACAGCATGTTTGCTGATCTGAACAATAGATGTCTCCGGATAAAATTTTGAACCCTTGGTCTTACATGGTCTACGAATTCTAACCTTATCACCAATGTTAAAAGAAACATCTTTTACATGTTTGTCCAAATCATACCTGATCTTGGACTTGAGTTGAGAAGATGCAACCTTGTCTTTGACATGATCAAGATCAACAACACTTTTACCTTGAGCAGTTTTGCTAACAACCCAACCAGGTGACAATTCATTAAAGGATTGTCTCCCTCTTAACAAGAGGAAAGGTGTCACCCCAGTGGTTGAATGTGGTGTGTTGTTGTATGACCAAACCCTGTTGCAGACAACATCTTGAACACAAAGATTGGATGAAGTAGCTAATTGGACTGCATCCTTGAGGATACGATTCGCTCTCTCTACTAAACCGTTACCCTGTGGGGAGTACAATGCAGTGGTAAGATGTTTAATGGCAAAATTATCCAAAAAACTGTTCATCTCATGAGATACAAATTGTACCCCATTATCCGAAACTAAGAATTTGGGAATTCCTTCGGACTGGAAAAGTTTCTTAAGGTATTTTATGACGTTATAGGTATTGGGCTCTTTTAAAAATTCACAGGCAAGCCACTTGGAGTGATAGTCTACAATAGTAAGTATAAACCTAAAACCCTGGTTTAACCCACCAATAGGTCCTAGAAAATCCATACCCAATTTTTCCCATGGACTATCAGGGAAAGCAACAGGACACAAGGGTTTGTTAACAGTCCGTAAAGATTTCTCAGCATGAGAACACTCGCTACAGCCATTTAAAAAGGTATCCACACAGATGTCCATCCCTGGCCACCAATAATGAAGCCTCAATCTTTTTTTAGTGCTCGTGATCCCACCATGACCTTTGTGGGCAATTTCAATGATCTTATTTCGAATAGAAAGGGGAGGAATGAGGGAAACACCTCTCAAGAGTAAATCACCCTCCAAACTTAATTCATCTCTGATTTTCGAGAAAGGAAGAAGATCCTTGTCAACAAGATTCTCTCTCGGCCAACCTTCAGCAATATACTTTCTTAGAGTGTGAAACAAAGAATCCTGCAAAGACTCTTTAATCCAAACAGGCTCAGAAATCACATCCTTAGCTAGAACAAGTCCATCAAGAAGGTTGACAACTACCTCTTTGTCATCAAGAATTGGCGAAAACTTCAATGAACTCGAAGGACACCTTGACAAAAAATCAGCCGTGAAGTTCTTCCCACCAGGGATATGTCTCATAACAAAATTGAAGTCATAAAGCTTTGAAAGAAGACGGCTTAATCTAGGGCTAGCATTCCTTAAACCCTTGTCATTCCAGATAAAAATCAATGGCTTATGATCTGAAACCAACACAAATTCACGGCCCCAAACATATGTCGAAAAATGTCTAACTCCCCACACGCAAGCTAAGGCTTCTTTTTCGATGGTACTATAATTTCTTTCAGAAGAGGACAATTGACGGGATGCAAAGGCAACAACATTTTCAATCCCACCATCAGCTTGACTAAGTACAGCACCCAAACCGGTATTACTAGCATCCACTGTAATAAATGAGAGAGAGTTCCCATCAAAAGGTTTGAGAGCTGGGGCCTGTATGATCAATTCCTTTAAGGAGTTAAAAGCCACTTTATGTACTTCATCCCACACGAATTTAACATTATTCCTAGTAAGTGACCTTAAGGGCTCACTAATATGTGCAAAATTCTGTACAAATCTGGAGTAAAATTCACTCAAACCCAGAAATGATCTTAATTGGTCTTTGTTACTGGGTTGAGCGCAATCACGAATGCCTTGTAAAAGATCATGTTTTGGAGCAATGCCCTTGTGAGAGATGGTATGGCCAAGGTATTCAACCTCACTAAGGAGAAATTTGCATTTCTGTTTTTTAACGGTCATGCCATGGTCACTTAAGATACCAATAACTTGATCAAGTTTAACAAGATGTTCTTCCACAGTGTTAGTGGAAATCAAAATGTCGTCTTGGTAGGCTAAGACGTCACGAACTTCTCCAAATAATTGGAACATTAGTTTCTGAAAAACTGAAGCCGCTGAGGCAAGACCAAAAGGAAGCCTCAGATATCTAAAAAGACCAAAAGGGGTGTTGAAAGCAGTTAAGTCTTTAGACTCTTCACACAACTCTATCTGGTGATAAGCTGCTCGTAGGTCTATGGTAGAGAAAACCTTTGTGCCCCTTAATTGAGCCAACATATCTTGAATACGTGGGAGAGGAAAACAATCTACCTGAATGTTTTTGTTTAGGGCTCTTAGGTCTACACATAGCCTGAGTTCATCACAGTTCTTCTTAAGTGCGACTACAATTGGGGAAACCCACAACGAAGAGTTGATGTTTTCAATAACTCCCTCTTTGCTCAGTTGTTGAAGATGAGTCTTCAGCCTTTCCATAATACTCAGTGGAACATGTCTTACTTTATGAATCACTGAGACAGCATCAGGCTTCAAAATGATTTTGTGTTCGAAGCCTTTGACTGAACCAAGATTGTCAGAAAAAACACTGTTGTATTTATTTATAATGTTTTCTAAAGAGAGTTCCTGAGTAGTGAGGGCATTAATTGTAGTAGAACGGTCTAAAGAAATGGGATTTCTGGTACCAGGTCTTAATACTAAAGGAAATTTACCTTGATCTTTCCAACCTAAAACATTATAACCTTTTTTAGATACATAAATTTTGGCCTGAATAGAACGATCTTCAAATGTTAAACTGTCGTTAAAGAAACCCAATAGATCAATGACCTTATCATTGAATGCAACAGTACGTATATCAGGGGGAAGAAGTAAATTCTCATCCCAATGTTTAAGAAATAACCAATCTGCAATAATGGTGATAGGGGATCCCGAATCTACGGTAACCTTGACTAAGATCCCACCAATTTTTAGATCACACACTGGATCATAGATAGAAGGATCATCATGAACATCTATCATGTCTACAGACAACAAAATTTTTCTTACAATCTGTTCTTCACATGTATTAGAATTATCAGGATCCGAAATTTCAAGGTACATTGTCTTGGATTTAAATTTGCAAACTGTTGCAAAATGGCCAATCTTTTTGCAAGTAGTGCATTGTTTTTTTAAGGCAGGACAAGAAGTTGAATTAGCAAGGTGTAATTTTGATCCACATCTATAACAAGTGGGAGGTTTATCAGACTTTTTCCATTCAAGTTTTGGAGGTTGACTACGTTGAGAATTCTTTGAGGAAGTAGATTTTACCAGATCTACATGTGTAGGTTTATTATTACCTAATTCTTTGGAAGCGAAAGCAGATCTTTCTATACCTCTAGCTAATTCCAAAGTTTCTTGTAAGGAAGGATTACGACAACATAAAATTCTTTCCTGAACTTTGTTATTGAAACAATTTACAACAATCTGATCCCTGAGATATTGATCAATAGGGCCTTCAAATTCACAAGTTGCAGCCAAAATTCTCAATTCAGCTAAAAATATATCAATTTTCTCATATTCCCTTTGTTTGCGTGTGTAAAATCTATGTCGTTCGACAATTACACTTGGTTCATCCTTAAAATATTTTTCTAAACGGATAATAGCTTCAGTGTACTCATTCCAATCATCTGAGGGAGGTCTAACAATAGGGGGTTGATGATCAAAGATCCTTTGACCTTCAGCACCCAAGGCACTGTATAACATAGCATTTTTCCTTTCAGCAGAAAATTTTACAGCATCTATAGCAATTATATAGCTATTAAAGGCTTTGAACCAATGGGACCATTTTATTTTTGGAGTACCTGGTTCTGGAAGGAAGGAAGAAGGAAGGACTGCAGTCTGTTGTGCCATCCTAGATAAATAAATAACAGTGTCAAATAATAAATTATTAAACGAGAAAGTTAACTGTAATAAATGTGAAAAGTAACTCCAGAGTTAACTGTGTGTATGAAAAATAAATTACACAGGTAAATTCAAACTATGAAGTCAGCTGTGTGTATCAGCGTAGAAGATACACATTGTAATAGTCTCATATCAGCTGTGTGTATCAGCGAGAATAATACATGTAGTGGTAATTATGCAATGTCAGCTGTGTGTATCAGCGTAGTAAACACACGTTGTTGTAAGAAAAAGTACAAAGGGTAATGAAAGCTGTGTGTGTCAGCGTTGTTGACACACGTTGTAAATGAGTAGCAACTATTGTGAACACTCAGTCTTATGGCTGAGTGTATCAGCGTAGAAAATAAGGAAGTAAATTACCTCGTATGAAGAGGAAACGTCGAGATTCGTAACAACAATTTTGCGTTTATTGTCGCTAAGCAACCCAAAATGGCCGCTACGCTGTGCGTGAAGACGTATCCAGACGTCAATCGGTGGTGACGTACTTTGTTGTCAATAGCAGATGGACGCCGAAGATGAAAATGCAGCGCGCGTTGCCGTTCTCGTGTTGGTCAAACCGCCAGTGAGATGAGAATGGCGATTTTTGAACGGGAGAAAGTTCTAAGCAGGTAGAGACAAATGTGGAGATTAATTAAATGTCAGAATGGAAAACGAAAAACGGGAAAGTGAATTGTGAAATTGTCAAGAGTCACCGAGGTAAAGGTGAAAATAAATAAGAAGGGTCTGCCGCAGGTGCAATCAAGGCACAATCAAACAAACAGCCGCTGAAAGTTGGCGAAGGAAACAGGCAGATAGAAATTAACAGCGATTGAAAGTTAGTGAATAAAATAGTAGTTTGAGATGAACAACTGGCGCTGGTGCAATCAGAGCACAGTAAGAAATAATAATCAGGCGCTGGTGCAATCAAATCACGTAGTAAAGCAAGCAGTACAGTTTATTTATTTATTTATTTTTTTTTTAACAGGAATCACTGTAGTTATCTTTAGTGAACGCTGAATGATTTATAAGAAGTAAAAAGGCTTTAAAGTGATCATTAAGGGAGTAGATAAAATCGGTGAGCAGCCGCTGGTGCAATCATGACACAATGAGAGAAACAGGCGCTGGTGCTATCAAATCACAGATAAAAGAAAAGTATCTTACTTTTAGATGGAATCAATGTTGTTTCTTGAAGGAGTTCAATTTGAAGCAAATTGGTAGAAGATGTAGATTCATAGAAGAAAGTTAATGATGAGCATCTGAAGTCTGATGAAATCTGTTAAAATTGAAATTTTGAGCGTAGGTTCGTAGGTAATGCTGACTTGACCACCTCGTCGCCAATTTATGTTGTATCCAAGGAAGGACAGGAGAAGGAGGTAAACTTAAGGATTAAGTTTAATTAAGAGTTTCAAGTACAGCATAAGATTCATCAGAGTGCACATCCAAGAAGCTCCAGTCTTCAACTGAAGATCAGGAGAGTAACATTCTACAATAACCTAGCAACCAGGTGCTAGGAAGCAAATACATGAACAGCATGAACAATGGGGAACATAGGATGGGAAACATAGGATAAAATAACATAGGATAGGATATAACAATAAGTATATCTTAAAAGTCAATTGAGTGAGGAGACAAACCCCCTGAGTTATATCATGGGTACCTCACCCAGGTAATGTTCCTTATCTTCAGTTGCAGAGGGGAGGCAAGCATTTCGTGGTCTAACTTTCTTGAAGAGACGTCCTGTTATTTAAAACGGTAAGATGTACTTTTCAGTCCTTTTAAATGTAAGTGATGCCTTTTTCAAATCGATTTAGTTCCTCTCTTCCTCGGTAGCTGCAGTCTTGCTGTGTTATTTTTCCAAGTCCGTTCGGTCTTCTTGCCTCACGCCGCTCGTTCAAACTAATGCAGCTGCCAAAACGGAACTTTGAAAAATAACACAGCAAGACTGCAGCTACCAAGGAAGAGATGAACTAAATCGATTTGAAAAAGGCATCACTAACATTAAAAAGGACTAAAAAGTACATCTTACCGTTTTAAATAACAGGACGTCTCTTCAAGAAAGTTAGACCACGAAACGCTTGCCTCCCCTCTGCAACTGAAGATAAGGAACATTACCTGGGTGAGGTACCCATGATATAACTCGGGGGGTTTGTCTCCTCACTCAATTGACTTTGAAGATATACTTATATTTATCTATAAAAGAATCCAGATAGTTCAGGCTACCATCTGAATTTAAGGTACCCTGCACACACTTACGGAAGAGAGAGTCAATACTCTTTCTTGTCTGGTCCTGAGGAAGGTGGTTTCAACCCACCGAAACGCGCGTAGACCTGGCGTGGACAAGACACAAATGACATCTGTGTCACTCTAACCTTAGAATCAGCCTTTTGCTAGGATTGGAATAGATGTGGAGAATGTATGAATGTGTCAGTGTGATTGTTGGTTGATGTGTGAATGGCAGGGGTGTAGTGTTTGTGCTTTATATAAATGATTGAAATTCTAATAACTCTGTGAAGATCATGGTACTTTGTACTATAATTTTAATTGAACTGAATTGAAAATGATATTTATGAACTTGATGTATAGACAAGAAATGATTCAAAAAAAGTAAAAATATATATATCTTTTGATACACTATAAAAAAGAAAATAAACAAAATATATAAAATGAAATTTTTGTTGTTGCCTTACCTATGCTATTAAGAAGGTAAATAAATGTGCTTGATGAAACTAGTTATGTAAGTAGGAACTGGCCAAGGGGGGATTCTTGTATGCTCATATTGAAGTCCTGTGTACACTGCTGACTAAGTGTTATAGGGCCAGATGTACAAAGACTTTTTTCCATCACAAACAGCCTGATTCGCTGATAAATGCTTTTTGAAATGTACGAAATGCAAAATGATATACGGTAACTTGTTACCGAATCGCATTTTGCATTTGGTATTTGGAAGGGGTTGTGTAGGGCTTCCCTTCCAAATACCAAATCGATATGGTGTGTATTGGTGTTTTGCGACCGAATTCTGGTCACAAAACAGTAATACTTTGCCACCAGTTTAAAACTGGTGGTAATCCATTCGCAAGGGGAAGGGGTGCCCAAGTGACCCCTTCCTCCATCATATTGTTCCTAAAAGTATGGGATCAATGCCTACTCTTAAAAAATGAACATTCAAGGTTTAATTTCTTTTCTTTTTAAATGGATTCTGTTTACCTTTAAGGAAAATAGGCTGCATTTAAAATTAAGATTGATTTATTATAAAACAATCAAAGAAATGTTGGTCTATTGACCTCAGCAGGCTATCATACCTGTGATGGCTGTGATTCGTAATGGGTCGCAAATTGCGACTTGACTCATTAATATTCAAGAGGTAGGTGGATTTGTGACCCACAAGGAATCCCTAAATGAAACTCAATGATATTCCCAATGTTTGTACATCTGGCCCTTTGTTTCTTGTAAGGGATGCCTTACACAGCCTGGTTGAGTACCGCATTATAAAATGATAGCACAAACAAATAAATATGCATGTAATACATACATAATATGGCCCTAAAAAGCCCCAAATACAAATTATATTATTAACGGTGTCGATGGTCATTACTTGGAAACCCAGACAATCTAATTCTTTACTGACAGTCTAAAAAGTACAAATTCAATTCGAGGTCATTATTGGTATTATTACAGACGCACTCCTCAATACCACTGAAGTTTGCCTTTTACACTTTGCTATTGAAGCATTCCTTCCCCACCAAGGTCTGGCTCTTGATCTAATCGCATGGCATTTTCTTTTATGGGAGTACCACTTAATATTTACTTATCTGGATGCGAAGTGTGTGTGTTGCCGTAGAGTTATCTCAGAGTGTTAGGTCTAAGTTAAAATATGTGCCTTATTACAACACCATTGAAATGGCCAAGTCTATGCTCTATGTTGCTTCTGTCCCTGTATGCTGATTGCAAAGGATATTGCCAAAATCCAAGGTCTGTGCACAAACATCTGGCTCTTTTAAACAGGCCCTCCCAAGCATGGTCCATGCCCTGTTTACAGAAAACAAATGGCATGGCCAAATGTCATGTCCTATGCCATCTATGCAGGTCTGAACTGGGGTGGTGTGGAGTGCGAAAAAACTATGGATTTAGGCCCAGATGTCTGTACTGGGGTGAATGTATGACATTGTTCTGCATTCTGTCCATCAACTGTTGTTTTTGCATATGTCACTCCAAGTGGGAGGGGTATTCTCAGACGTGAGTCGTGTGCTCTCCACACCACTGGAGTCAAGCTATCCTGGCTGATGACGGCTGATAGCCAGAAACCGGCCCTAGGATGCTTGATTCCGGTCCAGGGAAGACATGGCTTGGCAGTTCGGGCTGGACTGTTCCTCAAGGCTGAACTGGGGTGGCGTGGAGTGCAAAAAACGATGGATTTAGGCCCAGATCTTTGTAATGGGATGAATGTATGATATTGTTCTGCATTCTGTCCATCAACTGTTGTTTTTGCATCTCTGCAGGTGTGACACACAGGCCTTATGAAGTTCACACAGGGCATGGCCAAATGTCATGTTCTGTGCCATCTATATTGGTGTGACCTACAGCCCCTATGAAGCTCATGCATAGCATGGACAATGTCATGTCCAGTGGCATCCATACAGGTGTGACAAACAGCCCTTATGAAGCTAACTCATGGCATGGACAAAGTCCATCTATAGAAGTGTGACACGCAGCCCTTATGAAGCTTGCGCATGGTATGGACAAATGTTATGTCTAGTGCACCTACAAATGGGTCATGACCACAAGCCATCTCATGTGAGCCCTGTGTCCGTTATAATGCACCGACCATCTCATTTGAGACATATGTGATGTCAACAATGAAGTCATGCATTTAATAAGGAGTAGAGAATTGAGTTTGCTTAAGATAGCATGCCTAAACCTCTAAAAGCTATGTCACAATATTGCAGTAAAAATGTTCACCAGTACTAACATTTCCACCAAAAAGTAACTGTTGAGTGAGGTATATAAAGGGAAGCATAGTTTTTCTATTCTTACCTTCACATCTACTTACTTTGACGAAATAGAGATAGTCGATATTGTGGATAAAATATTATTGCACGTCAATATTTCCACCACAATATTGTGTCCCCACCAACAAACGTGAATGCCAGAGATGTTTAGATTTGTTTGTAACCAGTCAACATACATTCATAAATGTTGACATGTGTCAGCTTCCTAATTCTATCTGATACACATACATATTTAAGGCACTTAGAAATGTATGAACATTATAATTTAATTTAAACAACTGTTGAGGAGGAGTATTGCCAACAGATCTACAAACTCGTAGCACCCCCATTCCCCTAAGTTTCACCAAAGTTTCTACTCCATCGACTTTTAATATATTTGTGAAATAACTGTTTTACTGCCTGCCAGTCATGGGTGAGATTTAATACACATCTACGTAACAAAAACGCTATCTATCTATCTATCTATCTATCTATCTATCTATCTATCTATCTATCTATCTATCTATCTATCTATCTATCTATCTATCTATCTATCTATCTATCTATCTATCTATCTATCTATCTATCTACATTAAGAAAACATTGAAACAATATGTAGCCTCAGCCAAGATACCACAACTCCTATGTTTTCAATGTTCACCTTAATTTACCGTGTAAACAAGGGCGGATAGGTCAACAGAGAACACCACACATCCATCTTAAGGCTAATGCCACGAGGGGATAGGGTCAGAGAACTCAAATGAACTGTGTTTAAACTAAAGTAGAAAACAAATTGAAAATACAAAGTGTGCCTTTGGTTTCATTCAAGGATAGACATACTTTAGTGCTATATTTACATTTTGAGAGGTTTCTTCCAAACCACTTAATAACTAGGCAGCACTAAGTGTCAGCCACATCGACTCCACACATCTGATTGCAGAAGAGACCTGACCCATTGAACTCAAGACCATGTTTACGTTGCTTGAACTATGATAAATATGAAGAGCAAAAGGCCCATTTTTATTTTTTTTTACTTTTTTAGCGGGAATCATGTTTTGTTTACAAATGCATCTTTTCCTTTGGAAAAAATGTTTAACAAAATTGCAGAAAGATTTTTTTGTCCCTGGCATCTTCCTCGCAGCCCTCGCCTCAAATCTACTTAGAAGGAGCAGACTGGTGAAATACACATCTGCAGTAATTTACATTTGTAAAACACTGCCTACATCCCTTTTACATATTAATGCACATTATTAATTTGAGGGTCAGGGAATATTTTGTAATGAGGATCAGGGAATATTTTGTAATTCATGATTTTGAAAGTTGCTTCTTCAAAGCCACTTTTATAATTGCAAACATAAATAAATCATTTTATAGATCACTGTTTCTTGCTCTAAAGTTTAGTTTGGCCTAGTGACTCCATTATAACCTTTAAGCTTCTCATCCTCGTTAGCTTGGAGTTGAAACATTTTAAATACTTTCAGGACCACTAGCTTACCTTATACTTAATATTATTTTATAAATACCTGTGTGGATGTTGAAAATAGAATCCCGTTTTACAAAGAAAGATTGCAGGTAGGTTACTGATTAACACCCAATCAAGAATGAAATAAAACGAAGATATCTTATCATTGAAAGAAAGTCTTTATTTTACACCCACCGGGAAGCCTGTGGCTGCAGCAGACATTTCGACTAACACAGACACAGCTGAAGTAAACACGTTCTCCGCTGATGTCATTCACATTCCTAACAACGAATACTGAACTTAAAGGGCAAGTTACAACACATCTCCCTTTTACAATAATAAAAAACAAAATATGAGAAGGAGAAGGAAATAATCATAAAAAATAGGAGAAGGAGACAAGAAGAAAGAACACATTCACAAATAATTACTTAACACCTTCAGCGCGGCGCGAATTTTAGCGCTGTGCTGAAGGTTCTAAAAACGGGTGTGGTCGTGACGGAACAGTTCCGTCAACAGCACAGCCCAACCGACGCTGATGACGGAACCGTTCCGTCATAAGCATCAAAGGGGTAAATACAATGGTGACCTCTTAGCTCTAGTATTGCGAGGAAGAGGATCAGAACAAACTTTGTTGTTAATACACTGAGAGAGATCATTTTGAGACAGACTGGTCTGAGATTTCAATTTACATTGAGAATGACCACCTTGAAATTTGCATTGAGAGTGTCCACACTTAGACTAATTAGACTAAGGTTGAGACTTATTATACTCATCCTACTTCGCACATTTTGTCAAACGGGACATGCTCCAAACATCCCCACCAGCAAGCATAACAAGATTTTTAGTAACTTTGATAATGAGCCTTGGGCCAAATTATTTAGTTTCACCTTTTGGTGACCAGACTGCTTTTTTTACAAATACGAGATCACCCACTTTCCAAACCAATTTCCGTGCCCCCATTTTAATATCAAACCTGTGTGTGTAACTAGTTTGATATCTTCTCACTCTCCAGTTGCTTACAACACAATCCCTGTCCTTTACACTCAACCATAAGGGATTCAATTTAGAACCAGCTGTCCTACCCTTGAATTTTTTAAATGGAGAACAACCCGTCACACTTTGGGAGTATTCCTGTGTGCCCATAATTTTTCTCTGAGTATGGGTTTAAGTGGAACCCTCATCTCTAAAGCAGTCTGGGCAGAGGCTATAACCAATCTATTTATGCTCTCGACCAAACCATTAGCCTGGAGAGCATAAAGAGCAGTTTTTTGATGGGTGATGGTTAGATCCTTTAGGAAATCTGACATCTCTTGAGAAGTGAACTGGACCCCGTTATCTGAAACAAGGATATCAGGAACACCCTCACATGTGAAAGCATCCTTGAGAAACTCAATAATATTTTTTGTCACTACAAAAGTTATGCAAGAGGCAGACACCCATTTAGACGTGTAATCAACAAGGACAACAACAAATCTCTCAGAGGGAGCTAAAGTGTCAAATGGGCCAACTATGCCTACGGCGAGTTTAGACCAGGGACGTTCAGGTATGGCAACAGGAGAAAGAGGAGTAGCCCTCACTTTCCTAGATTCGTAATATCCGGCACAAATGGTACAATCCCTTACAATTTCTTTAAAATGGCGGTCAACCTCCGGCCACCAATAAGATTCTCTAACCCTTGCCTTAGTAAGACTGTGGCCAAGATGCCCCTCATGTGCAAGTTTGATCATTTTGTCTTGCATTAGAAATGGGGGTATTAATCTATCACCCCGGAAAACTCTCCTTGCAAAATGTTCAATTCATCCTAGACATTCCAGTAACCTTTTGCACAATCAGGAACATCTTTTAAAGAGGGCCAACCATTGACAGTGAAGTCCATAACCGGTCCCCTAGCCCCGCACAGTGGCATCTTTGGTCGGGATAGTCTTTTTGTGTACATCAAAATCACCTAACGTTGGCATGCGTGCAATTTTTCTTTTTGCCTTGTTAAAAGCATTAACACAGTCAACATTCCAAATGAAGTCAGCACAGTTTTTCAAAAGTAGTCTTAGGGGTTGCATTACACTAGCAAAGTTATACACAATCTTTGAGTAATATTCGATAGTCCAAGAAAAGATTTAACTTGGTCTTTGTTAGAAGGAGGTGGTGCCTGTAATATTGCTTCTGCAAGGTCAATCTTTGGGCTGATGCCCTCACCAGAAATGGAGTGTCCAAGATATGATACTGAATTGACCCTGAATTTACACCTCTCAATCCAGATCAAGCCAGATAGGACACTAAAAAGAACTTCATCATGTTTGGCCCTATCTTGTCCATAGACATGAATATCATCCGGTAAAAATAATACAGAATCGATACCTGATAACATATTTTTCATTACTCTTTGAAAACATGCTGCAGCACTTTACATACCAAATGGCATCCTGATGAATATGTAAGCACCTAAAGGGGTTACAAAGGAAATTAAAGGTCTCAAATCTTTATGGAGCAGGATCTGATGGTATGCTGCTGATAAATCAATAACGCTAATCAAACAAGCACCTCCTAACTTTGTCAAGGTTTCATTGATATTTGGCAATGGTTGCCTGTCAACCCAAATTAAATTATTTGAGCTCCTTAAGTCCACACACATCCTAATCTTTGTTCCCTTATCCTTAGGGCCAAAATGATGGGAGCAAGCCATTCTGAGGACTCAATTTCCTCAATAACTTCCAATTTGAGCACTCTGTCAATTTCCTCCTGAAGTGGTTTTATCATGAGGAGGATAGGCATCCTCCTTACTCTGTGCACAACTGGTTTTGTATTATCTTTAAGAATTATTTTATGTCTGAAACCATTAAGAAGACCAAGCTTTCCACTGAAAACTCCAGGAAATTTCTCTATCATGTCCTAAACATCACTCTGTAGTGAAACCAACATAACTTGCTCAGGTGCATTCGGGCTCAAAACAATGCCAAGGTCTCTTTTGTGATGCCAACCAAGGAGATTATCACCTCGCTTGGCAACATAAATGTTGCCAACTGTTTCTCTCCCTTTGAACACGATGGACTGTATAGAGTACCCTATTAAGTCAATAGTTTGTACTCCATACCCTACAGGGTTAATGTCAGGCGCCAGAAGTTTTATATTGCTGGTCCCAAAGGTGGAATACCAAAATCTGTCGCTTATCAGAGTATACGGAAAACCCAAGTCAGCTAAAACTGGGACAATTATATCTCCAATGCACACATCACATTTAGGCATGGTCACATTATCAGAGTCTACCGGCTTTACATCATTAACACGTTCAGGTGTGCTTTCAGTGATACAGTGAATTGCTTGTTGGGAAAATTCATCATCTTCAACAAAATTCACTTTGGTGTTTCTACACATTCGGGCATAATGAATTTTTTTCCCGCAATTCCTGTCATTTGTACTTCTGGCAAAGCAATTAGGAAAATTAGGCCCATGGTTTTGACTTCCGCACCTGGAATATTTGAACTTGCCATCCTTGTTTTGTCTGTCAGGCTTGGTAAAACCTTTCTCTTGCTTCATATTTGCTTTGTTAACAGTTGCAACTTGGAATTTAGATGACATATTCTCATGGTATTCTTTGTTTATGTTGGCAACAGGGTCAACATGGGTTGTGCTTTTGCGTATCTCTTTGACCCAATGAGAGGTGTGTTCAATACTCTCTACAATAGTTAAATGGTTATGGTCACTTTTAAATTAGGATTTTTTGATAGCAACTTTTCTTGAATCCTTGGATCATTTGTGCAGCGCACAAGTTGATCACGAATAAGAGAGTCAGTCAGCTATTCACATTCACATGTTTGTGCCAATGACTTTAGGGCTGCTACGTAGTTGCCAACTCTATCTCCTTTTGCTTAGACACGCATAAAAAATTTGTGTATTTCCATAACTGCATTCAAACGTGCTCCAAAATGTTTTTGTAGCAATAGGATACTCATTTCATAAACATCGCTTGGTTCTCCTGCCCCTCTACCTATAGGTATAGGATCTCAACTGTCGTAAATGTTCCTCCCTTCGATGCCAAGATTAAGCAACAAAACACCCTGCTTCCTCGCAGCAGAGACTTTTTCCCCACCAATAGCAATAAGGTAGGAATCAAAAAGCGGTTTCCACTTCTTCCATGGAAGGACAGATTCACTGTGCTCACTTGAAAATTGTGGGGTTGACTCATACCACTGGCCGTCAACATGCTGAAAGTGAAAATAACTTAACAAGCTAATAAAACAAGCTAATACAATAACTTAAAATAACAACTTACCATAAAGAAGAAAAAATAAAAAGCTAACTCAAATTTCTTGATAAGCTTGGGGCATATTATCAAGGGGGTTTATCTCCGCTTTTTTGTCTTTAAAAGCCAAGAAAGCGGAGATAAAATTATCTCCTTTTTACCTAGCTGTCGCTAACACCAGTTAGCGACAGCTAGTAGGAGATAGCGACTTTGCATGTCAGAGAAATTTATCACTAATGACATGCAAAGTTTGCGTGCCAAGATGTTAGCGACTGGAAACAGTCGCTAACATCGCTATCTCCTATTACCAACTTTTGGAGATATTCGCGCTAAGCACGAGTATCTCCAAAAGCTAACACCTGCTCTGAGCAGTTCTTAGCCATGTTATCCAATGGGAGGTGGATAACATGGCTAAGAGCATTAGCTCGGTAATGCCTGAATATCGCTGACTTTTCAGCGATATTCATGCATTGAGGCCGATTTTTATCGCATTTGCGATAAACAATGGTAATACCAAGGTTTATCTGCTATAAAAATCGCCGCAGGTCAGTGATACATTTTTGTCTCTAACCAAGCAATAGCGATAATTATCGCTATTGCTTGGTAATATACCCCCTAATTCTTTGTGAGCATAGTATTCCAATAAAGTTATCACACTTGTTGCTGTAGCTCATAATTACAAGATATTTCAAAGCTTGAAATAAAAACTAATATAATAAATTGAGTCAGTCAGTCAGTCAGTCAGAAAATGCTTTATTCGATTTTAGAGAATTTATAAGGTAAAAGCAGAATTAAAAAACAGTTCCTACAGATAAAAAATGTGCAATACAAATTAAAAACATCTGTCCTGACAATGCATAATTTATAATTTTAATCATTTATACAGTTATGCTTTTCCTTTTCCTCATAATACTTTTAAAAAATCCAGTCATCTATACTACTATTATAAAGAGAGAACTTGCACCTTTGAGCCAGGTAAACTCGAAAACTACACCACCAATCTGAACACCCAAGACATCTTAGAAATCCTCAGGGCAAGCAGAAGGACATAGGCTACATAAAAATAAAAATAAAATGTTGGTTAAAATATTTAGAAATAAAGATAAAGTAGTCCCTTGCAAGTAGCGCCGGCCGCGACGTATGCGTGAGGGGAGTAGCGTCGTTCACGAGCAACAGGAAGAGCGAGGACATGAGCGCCGGGAGGAGCGTCTGCGTGAGGGGAGGAGCGGAGTTCACCAGCAACAGGAAGAGGGGAGAACATGAGCGCCAGGAGGAGCTGCGGAGCGGCGACAAGCGGAGGAGCAGTGGCAGCGGCAGCGCGGGGAGGAGCAGCGGATGAGGTAGCTGACAAGCGGTCAAGCAGTGAAGAGGTAAACACTCCAGCATAGGGAGGAGCGGCGGATGAGGTAATTCGGGACCTGGGGGGGGTTACAAAGCCGGGGCGGGAGGCTCAAGGCGCGAGGCGGGAGGCGGTAGGCGCTATGTCCAATGTCGGGGCGGGAGGCACAAGGCTCAAGGCGGTATGGCCAATGTCGAGGCGGGAGGGATGCGGACTGGGCAATGTCGGGGGTGGGGGCACAGAGGCTTAAAATGCTGCCCCCAGCCCCCTTCTGCCCCGGGCAAAGCCAGGGCGGGCTGCTAGTAATACCTATACAATACAAGTTATCCAATAGTTGTAAATAGAGGAGATCCAGGCGACATTGCCGCCAGGTTTCTTGCTTCAGAAAAGGCTTAATGCATCTTGCTCGTTCCTTGGAATAAAATTTACAAAAAAAGATCACATGCATTGTTGATTGTATGGATATGTTATTGCATGGACAATAACAAAGGTCCCTGGACCAATCATTAGCAGCAGGAAATGTAACCAAACGATGGAAACCTTCAAACCTAAACCTAGTGAGAACGTATATGTCATACCCTCCAATGCACCACACTAGGGGGCCTATTAGGATGGCGGACGGACCTGCGTCCGTCCGCCACCCCTGAGGAGGACGGACCGTCCGCAGGGGCTGCGGCGGTCCCTCCGTGCTAATTAGGATGTGACCGCCACCCTGGCGGTCACATCCTGTATTTTTAACATTGCGGCGGGTGCTGCTTGAAGCAGCACACGCCGCAATGTTAAAATAACCATGTTTACCTTTGCGTGCACAAATCTGCTGGCACCGCGTGGTGCCTGCCGCTTCGTGCACGCAAAGGCAGGGGAGGTACCATAGGTACCCCACATGTGCACCCCCACCCCCCTTCACCGCTGGGGCCCTGCAACGGGCCCCCAAAGAAAAGTCTGTATGCCTTTCCACGGCAGAAATGCCGCAGTGGAAAGGCATTGGACCGCTGACATCCTGATATGGCTGGCGGTGTCTGATAGACACCGCCAGCCATGTTAGAGCTTTTCCGCCGCGGTCGGAAGGCGACCGTGGCGGAAATGCGGCGGACGGATAAAAGATCCCCTAGCCATCCTAATTTGGCGGGGGTCTTTTTTCAGTCCGCAGCGGTTGATCCGCATCCTCCGGGCCGGCGGTGGCTTCCGCCGGCCCGGATGATGCGGATTAACCGCAATCATAATCGGACCCTTAGTAAGGTTGAATAGAGTGACTGGCCAGGGCCAATTGATGCTGGATCACCGAACTTTTCATAATTTCTACCATAATTCTAAGAGACTCAAGATGTGTCAAACATAAGATTTTAAACACTTTCCTTGATGTAGAGCACATAGTATCAGTATTAATATAAAAATCAAGTCTACCAAGATCATTTAAAAATGTACTTACATAATTCAGCCATGGGATTTTTTTAACCTGATCCAATCTCATTGAATCCTTGATAATTTCTCGGTTCAGCCCTAAACTGGGGGAGGTCCATACTCTATGCCTAAGCATGATTGGTGCATTCTAATAATATCAGCTATATAAGAGATCGCCAGTTCACTGTGGCAATTATATACAGATGTGCTTTGTGGAACAGCTAAAATAAACATTAAAAAAGCATTTTTGACCAGCTGAATTGAGGAAACATCATAAAAACCCCAAACTCCTACCCCATATATTGCAGTGCTTAAGCATTTTGCTTGATACATTTTTAGTAGGATCCCCGGGGGACTTTTGCCCATTTTTTTCGAGAAATTTATCAGCGCCGCAGTTGACCTCTTAAAAAGAAGGATCCTACTCTTAACCGCTGGTCCCCAGGAAACTGTCTCCTCAAATAAAACACCAATATAAGAAAACGTTTTAACTGGTTCTACCCTTCAACTCCTGGCTGGCATACTTCTACATTTGACTTTCCCCTGCCCGCAAGTCATCACAAACATTTTATTTACATTTAGTTTAAGACCCCGGTTGTCCATAAAATCAATATAAGTAGCGAGGGCTCTCTGTAATCCAATCCAGGTTCTTGCCATTAAAACGGCATTGTCCGCGTAGAGAAGGGAGACAATCGGCTTGTTGTTAATTTGTGGAGGGTCTCTTGCCCTGGCCACCAGTTCCTCCTCCAACGCATTAGTATATAATGTGAAAAGGAACGGGGCCAGGACGCAGCCTTGTCTAACACCCGTCTCCACGCGGAACGGCTTTGTGCACTCCCCCTTTAAACCACGTTTGCTGATGCCCCCATATAGAATTGCTTTAAAAACTGGACAGGTTCGGGCTCAAACTTTAGATCCTCTAAAATTTCCCACAATCTACTATTGTCAACACAAGCAGAGGCGGTGGTAAGTTAAAAAAATACCACATAGAACTTCCCCGCCTTTGCTTGGGTGTACTTTCCCATTAAAATAGAAAGATTTAAAACCTGCCTAATAAATTGAAATAATCAACTTATCTGAAAAGGTTATCCTTTAACTTCTTTTCAAATGTTTCTCAATATATAAAGTGGCATCCACGTCAAAAATACTTGCTTTATGTTATGAAGCCATAGAAAGTCAGCTGTTAATTTATAGCAGGTCAACGAGTCACATTGCGCTGCCCAAACGATTGATTCCTTATGAAAGAATCCATATCTTCATTGCGCATGCACCACTTTGCCATAAGTCATATTTCACGGTTTTCATGTGTCGTTCATTTGTTTACACGCTGAAAAGAACAGTAAAAGGATTCTTCTCTACGCGAGGTGAGTCTACTCGCGTGTTAGGCATCGAGGCCTGTGACCGTTACTTGGCGGCCTTCTCATCCACCCCAAATCCTGTCTCTACTGATGAGGGAAACTATCCCTAAACCCGGGCCATTCCCCGGGTCTAGAGATCCTGGGACCCACAAGTACTTACTTGCACCAGCTTTGGTGAACCACTCATGAACTTTTGTTTCAACTCTTCAAACTACATGAACTTCATATACCAGAGTGCTCAGGGGCGATCCGGAGTAGAGGCTAGCGATGTGCGATCTTTCGTAGATTTCTGTTAAATGGCTCCCATGAGCCCATAAGCTGACGAGCTTTTGTCGACGCACCTGCATGCCGGAGAGGCATTGAGGCCTGTGACGGTTACTTGGGGGCCTTCTCATCCACCCCAAATCCTGTCTCTACTGATGAGGGAAACTATCCCGAAACCCGGGCCATGCCCCGGGTCTAGAGATCCTGGGAACCACAAGTACTTACTTGCACCAACTTTGGTGAACCACTCATGAACTTTTGTTTCAACTCTTCAAACTACATGCACTTCATATACCAGAGTGCTCAGGGGCGATCAAGAGGAGAGGCTAGCGATGTGCGATCCATCGTAGATTTCTGTTAAAGGGCTCCCATGAGCCCATAAGCTGACGAGCTTTTGGAGACGCACCTGCGCGCCGGAGAGCCATCAAGGCCTGTGACGGTTACTTGGCGGCCTTCTCATCCACTCCAAATCCTGTCTATACTGATGAGGGAAACTATCCCGAAACCCGGGCCATGCCCCGGTTCTAGGGATCCTGGGAACCACAAGTACTTACTTGCACCAATTTTGGTGAACCACTCATGAACTTTTGTTTCAACTCTTCAAACTACATGCACTTCATATACCAGAGTGCTCAGGGGCGATCCGGAGGAGAGGCTAGCGGTGTGCGATCCATCGTAGATTTCTACGCACGTTTTATAGCTCGCCCTTTTCTCAAATAATGCATCTCCATTGACTCACTGGAAACATCATGAAATGGAATCTCCCACACGCGCGGTGAGTATGATCTAATGTAACAGCTGCGCTCACTTCAAATAATGCACACATACAAGAGCAACGGTTAATAGCAATACATTTCTATTTCCGCAACAAGTCTGTATAACATACTTCGCTTTGCCACTCCTTCTCGCAAGTCTTCAGTAATCAATAATAATTCGCTTGACTGCGCGTTATATGAAAAAAAAACATGAACCAACCTTGATTCTGTATTAGAAGCCAAATCCTTTTGTGGCACGCTGGGTTCTTCGATGGGTGTAACATTGCCAGTAATAAAACGAAGATATCTTATTATTGAAAGAAAGTCTTTATTCTACACCCACCGGGAAGCCTGTGGCTGCAGCAGACATTTCAACAGACACAGCTGAAGTAAACACGTTCTGCGCTGTTGTCATTCACATTCCTAACAACGAATACTGAACTTAAAGGGCAAATTACAACAGAATGGTTAAAGCCTAGTATATTACATGATATTAAAAATCTCAAGGCAATCAATTTATATAATACCAAAAAGTGGAGGCCTCTAGGTATAACTGTTTTAGAGATTAGTCAAAGTTCTCAAACAATGATCCTAAATTGTCCCTTCCACATTGGAATTCAGAGGCTTGGCTTGCCTTTTTAAATATCTTTTGAAATGATTTCCAGTTCTTTAGTGGAAAGCAATTAGCATTTCTGAGTGCACTCACGCAAGTACCTATGAACACAAGATGTTGGATGAAGGCCACACCCACTAGCAAACAATGCAGCCATTGGAGGTGGTGCTTAGATTGAGCAATGATTAGACTAAAGTCAACAAGCGAAGAACCTGTGAATGGGTGCTGTGAAGCGTGAATTAGACAGCAGAGCCACAGTGCTTATTTGTCATCTGTCACATCCGCTCCTTAAGGACTCTGCTAAGAATCTCGTATGTTCTGCAGGGTAGGGCACGGATGGGCTTTGAGATGCTGCGCCTCTACAACCAATCCCTTAATTAATGAAACAAGGGAATGAATACCTGTTTGGAAAAAAAAACAAAAAAAATAAATTGGGTTATTAGTTGTACAGGATGTTAGGTCTGCACAGGGAATAGGTCCACAATTTCCCCCTTACTGTAAACCAAGCACCACACTGTAGCACGTTATCTCTCAGGATAGTGAAGTAGAGCAGCCAAGGCCTACTCTGGGGAGGTGGTGTGGGCCAGCACATGGGGGGTAGTTTACTGGCATGTGCTGATAACACTCAATAAATATTTGTCTAGTCAGTGGTTTTTGTTAGAAAAAGGAAAAGTGCATTTATCACACACATATGGCTAAATATTATGCATTAATTTACAGATATATATATCAGGCCGATTAAAAATACATTTGGTGACAATCTGAAATCACATTTGACCCCTAATGGGTTATGACTCTCCACAATCACAGTACCTCCTACCAATACTAGAAAGAACATCACAATAAGGAGGGGTTTCACTTTAAATAAGGTAGGTCTGTTGGTTTTGTCAAAAGGTAATCACAAAAATACTATAAGAGAAGCCCATTGGTTTTGTCAAGGCACCATTACAACAGTAACATTCGACAAGGTTTTTGGATTTGTCAAGGAGTCACCACAAAAAAGACTATTAACCATATGTTACATCACTGAAATCAATAATGATGTTCAAACACAATCTATCATGAATCAGTGTTAGTAACAAACTTTCAACAAAGCATGTAAAATCAGCATAACATGCGTCTGGGTCTTTCATTAACACTTTTAGGGTGCATAACCTGTAGCCATAGAACCAACAACTCAAGGTTGCTGCATTCCTTGGTGAAGAGAAAAACCTCCAGTGTTAGGAGCACTTTAAAGTAATTGTGACAATCCTGGGCGTCATGGATTCCAAGACCCTACAAACTCAGGGTCATTTTTAACATTAACTTCCGGTGGGCTGCTGTTCCTCATTTAACCCCCCCCACCCCCCAACAATATTGAACTTTTTTGGTAGTGCCCCTGCCATCCTGGAGGCATCACAAGCAGAAACAAATATTCCAAACAAGCCGCACAGGGTGTTAGGGGGCACTCCCAGCTGAGAAGTGGTGAATATTTAAGTAATAGCTCCAGCTGCTTTGTTTTCAAGCACCGCAAAAAAAGGTTTCTTCTTTAGAGGTGCCTTGTTCCGCCCGGGACACCCTCAAGGCAGATTTATTTCTGTTGGGGCCTGGGGAAGTCCCAAGGCTCTTGTGACCTCGGCCGGGTACTGCACACTGCTCCTATGCTGCAAGCGAGCTGGCAATTGTTATTTGGCTTCTCTACCCACACTGGTCTCCTGCGGGTAAGGAGAGCACTCATTTCTTTTTCCCCTCAGCCCATGAGTGGTGCTCTCTTGATGGCAATGTATCAGTGTGGTATATGGCCACCGCTGCCTGCAGTTCGTGCCTCCTGGGACTCGGGATTGTGTCCTGGTACACGGTCTTCGGCTTTAAGGCCTGTAGATGTTGTCCAAAGCCTCCTTGATGGCCCGGAGATAGGGTCCCTTGGTCGACTAGAAATCTGGGAAGAGAGGTCACACGAATGCGCCTCTCCCCAACAAATAATTAGTGAATCGTTGCCTCAACCCTCAGGTACTGGCCCACTCCGGGGGTTATTTCTGGAAGATTTGGTGGAGCCCTCACTCTTTGTTTTCAGCGTGGGCGTCAAAAATCAAATCCTTTAAGGATTGATATTTCTGGCCCCATTGGGCCGATCTCAGCAATCTTGGGCTCATTTTATTCATGGCAGTCAGCTCTAGCAAGCAAGCTGCCTGCCCTTTGCACTCTTTACTGGGAGCTGATTCCACTGATTCCCTGTGCCCACTTTCCTCCTTTTTTGGTCTCTGGTGCTCCTTTCCTTCTGTTGGGGCACAGAAGTCCAAATCTTCACCCAACTGGTCCTTCTGGGGTGTTAGAGAACCAACCTCACTGGTCCTGGTGAGGCCCACTGGTCCTGGAGTCAATGTAGGCAGAATCCTAAGTCCATTAGGGCATCAGGTGGCTTGTCCTTCTAGCTTTCCATGGTGTTGCCACTGTACGATTCTATTGTCAAACTCACTTTCTCTCCCTTATACAAGGGTTTTTAAATGGGGGTGGAAAGTTGTAGATGTCAGCCACCCCTGGCCAATCCTAGAGTGCCATATCACCTCTCACCCCTGTCCCAGCCCTCCTGCAGAGCAGGCTCCGACAAGTCTAGATGGCATCGTCAATTGGTCTCTGGACACATCTCCTCTGGGGTCCTCAGCTCCGCCCATAGCTGACAGTACCAGGGACTTTCCTACCAAATCCTCAAAGGGGAACCCTCTCCTGTGTTGGCACCAGATGTCTGGGATTCCTCCATTATTTAGTGGGTGTGGGCCGTCTCCTCCCTGTTACAGTGTTACAGCTAATTTGAAGATGCAGATTTTCTCACCCACCTCTTCCTCCTCAGTAACTGTTAATTACTCCTTTTATGTGGGCACCCTTTGTTCCCTCTGCTGGGAAGCATAGTAATTAACTTGACTCAAAAGGTCATGAATATGATCCTGATCTGAGCCAGAGAAATATGGCAATTATGGACAACCCATAAGGTGTACATGTATATTCTTAGGACCTGCGTATTCAAACTTGGCACACATATTTAACTACTGTTGGATACCTTACTGGACTTTGTAGGGCTATTGGAAGAGAAACTGCACTTTTAGGAAGATTTCCCTCCCCCATGTGTATAATGCAGTGATGCTGCAGATAAACCAAAAACCCTATTGAGCTTACGTATGGGTTCCCAACAATGTAATTAAGCCTATCCTAGGTCAACATCTAACCTTGCAGAATCACCTCTTGCATTAGGCTATGAGTGTGCAGTTACCGGGATGCACACAGCAGTAGTCTAACATGTGCAGCCTGTACACATGTGCAGATGCATGTGCACATGTTCACACGTAGCCTGCCAAGTTCCCCTTATCCAAGCTGTGTCGCAACAGCCTGATCTTAAAAGGCAGACACTGGCAGTAAACAAGGGCTGTTCATTTACCATGTTATTTCCGTAGGTGAGATTTGAGTAGTGAGACTCACCCACAGTAAAATGTCTGTTAACCGGGTAATCAAATAGCAGCAAATCGTGGTGGATTAAATGGGTAGAACCCATTTGCACCAGAAGCACATTAATTTTTTTATTTTGTAATGCTCGATCATCCACATACATGTGTGGAGGTGATGATGAAAGTCAGAAGGACAAGGATAGGGAGTTAGGTGGACTAAGACATATAGGTTTGAGGCAATTGAGTGCTATAAAGACTTATGTCAAGCAGAGATAGCTACAAAGAATAAAAGAAGATGACGTATATACATGTGCATGAAAAAGAACACTTGGGCAGAAAGCAATGAGAGTAGGAAAAAAATGTTGAAGGGTGGGGATTAAGGAGACCTTAGCAACAAGTAATAGTTATTGGAAGGAGGACTATGAAAGCTAATTCCACAGATCAAACATATTGTGTTATGTTACCAAATGAAAATATGAAATCATTTTTTCTCCAAAGCTTTTGACAGGCTAGAAATAAATATTATAGCGTCAGACAGTGGCAGAGGTGGTAAATGTGATAATATAGGTGTGAAAAGTATAGCTGAACTTCAAAGTCATCAGTGTGGTGAGATCAGAGGAAAAGAAAAGGTGTGACAGAATATATTATCATCTTTCATGAAAACAAATGAGTCACGGATTATCATCAAAATATAAAAATTGCTATAAAATGATACTAGGGATTGAACATAATGGAATATTATTAAGGAAACTGAAGAACGAGGGAAAGTAAACTGGGGCATCCTAAAGAGCATTCTAATATTTTTTTGAGGCTGGAAGTGAAATAATATAAGCAAAAGCAAAATAAATGGAATGTGAGAAGGTAGTTGTGTTGCATGCATGTATGTATTTATACTGGGTTCAAGCTAACATGGCTGATGAGGGGTGTTACCCTGACACCGGTCACAAGATGCTTGTCTCCAGTCCAGGGAAGTACTGGCTTGGCAGTTTGGGCTGGACAGTTCCCATGAGGCACAGGGTTTGCATATAGCTAGGTCTGAACTAGGGTGCGAAGTGAGCTAAAGAAAGCTGATGGATTCAACCCAGATCTGTGACTGGGGGTGAGTGTGTGAAAAGTTTCAGCACTCCGTCCATCATCTCATTGTGTTTGCTTTGTTCGCACTAAGATGGCAGGGTATTCCCAGATGTGGGTCACTTGCTCACTTTGCCACTCCGTCCATCATCTCCTTGTGTTTGTATTTATACAGTACAGACATATTTTAGTGTATGTCTAATCTACTGAGGGAGTTTGTCCCATATTCTGGGTTCATAGGTGGGAAGCTATGTTCAAATGGGAAATTCATTAATTATTAAAACATCATTGATAAATTCATTGTAATGAAAAAAACATTTGAACATATAGCCATTTCGAACAAATATGCATTTATTGACAGCGGGAAAGTCTTATACGTCGCTATTGTGTACTGAACTACAAGTAACGGGACACTTGTCCTCACCTTTGCCAACAGGAATTTGACTCTTGAAACACCTGTTTGCACCCAAACCAGGATTTTAACTGGTTCACAAATTGTGCTCCCCCCCAGGTAATAAGTAGGTAACAAGTAGGGGTGGACACTTATCTCCCCTCTGTCAGCAGAGTTCATGGTGTTGTACACACTCCATGCTCCACTTGGAGCGCAAGGTTCGGCAAAAACGGCAAGCACCACATGATGGAGTTTTTCTCGCACATGGCTAGCCAACGTTAAGTTGCTGAGTGTGAGCGAGAAAAAACAACCACCTCCCAGCAAGATTTCTCAATGTGGGCAGTCGTGGCAGATCGCTACCACTTGCATTGAGAAACTTGCTTCTCGTGTTGCAAAAGCAGACACTATTGTAGAAAATCTACTTGAGTGTCAGAAGGAAGTAGCGCCCTCTGGCTAGCAGCGTGATGCCATTCGCATGGATTTTACAATGCGGGACAAGCCCCCAGTGCTAAAGATCAGCACAAGTAGCGCGACTGATCAGAATTCTGCTGCTCGCGGAAGTTCCAGAAATCTCGCATAGTATTTGGGCAACTCCGTGGAATTCTGCAGAGTGAAACTCAACGAGATCTGCCCACCCCTTTTAACAAGTATCACATATTGTGTGACCAATCAGTGCATATTTGGAGCATGCATAACTTGCAAAGAGGTAAAGTATATTTATGTATGTGTAAGGTATTTTAATTAGATTGAATGTATCCGAAAGACTGCACATGTTGAAAGACAAGCATAGAGTCAATGATTAATGGGAGAGGTAGCTAGTTTGTGGACTTATAGGGCCCGATGTAGGTAGCCCTTTACCGATCGGAAACGGCCGAAAATACGATTTTCGGCCGTTTCCGATCGGTAAAGGGCTATCGAGATGTAGGGGCACATTTTCGGTAATTTTACCGAATCGTTATCATTAACGAATCGGTAAATTTACCGAATCGGTAATATTTACCGATTCGGTAATGATAACGATTCGGTAAAATTACCGAAAATGCAATGTAGGTAGCCAATGTTCCATCAGCAAATGGCTTATAGCATCGGTATTTTACCATGGAATACAAATCCATGGTAAAATACCGATTCCTGTGTACATGCACATCTGTGCATGTACACATGTGCCATGTGACAGACAGACGTGCCCTTAGGGCATGTCTGTGTGCCACATTGCACACATGCCCGTTTTGGGGGTGCTAGAGGGTGTCAAAGTGACACCCCCTGCACCCTTGCCAAATTCGGTATTTACCGATTCGGTAAATACCGATTCGGTATTTGACTTTAATCCTATGGGCTTCAAAGGCCCATAGGATTCAATAGCAAATACCGATTCGGTATTTACCGAATCGGTAATTACCGAATTTGTAAGGAATCAGTAACGATTCCAGATGTTGGGACCTACATCCCATTTACCGATTTTGAAATACCGAATCGGTAAAATTCGGTATTTCAAAATCGGTAAATGGGATTTACCTACATCGGGCCCTTAATTTTTTGTGAAGAGGTAATCTTTAAGGAGGTGTGTCTTCAACTTTTTCCTGAATTAAAGCTGTGTTTGTGGAGTCTTGATTGATAGGGGGATGTTGTTCCAGATTTCCAAAAACCAGGAGGAGGACACACCATCATCCACAGAGACATCATCAAGTGTACCTCTAACACTGATCCAGAAGCCACTTTTATGGAACACATGCACTTCAAGCTTCGGGCATACAGTAAAACCACTATCAAAGATCTTGCACCCACTTAAGCAACCTCCTCACCAACGTCCCCAATCCCCTCATTCTTGGCACCAAAGACTTTCTACTCCTAGGCGATATCAACTTTTATCTCGATGACCACACGGACGCCCATGCCACAGACTTGTTTGAAAGTCTGCAGAGCCTCAGCCTCACACCAGCTCATACAAGGCCCTACCCACATCGCCAGACAAATGCTAGACCCCATCTTTTCCTCCAGCAACAAGGTTAAAATCAGCCACATCACTAAATCACATGGATGGACCACTCCATTGTCCACTTCCACATAACAGGGCCACCAACCACCCCTACGGAGTCTAACAAAATCCCAAGCTGCAGCTAGAAGAAAGTTACAGAAACAGAATGGATCAATGCTCTCCAACTAAACTATCCAGAACCCACAAATGACTTCGTCAATGATACAAGCAACTTAAACAACAGGATCAACACCTGCGCCAATACCCTGGCGCCATTGAAAAACATCAAACCCAAAAGATCTAACAAACAAGCTAGCTGGTACAATGCTGACCTCAGAGAATCTAAGAGAGTTTGCAAACAACTCGAAAGAAAAAGAAGAACCACCCGAGGACCACTGCAAGAAACACCTAATAGGCTGCTTTTAGGTACTATCACCTTCAAGTAAAAGAGACCAAAGAAAAGGCGCTGACCCTGAGAATCAAATTTAGCTTCAACTGCAAGCGACTTTTCACCATCATCAAAGAATTAATCAACCCAACAACGCAACCCAAACCACCACCTCTATACAAGAACTCTGCAATAATGTCTCTGACTAATTTCATGAAAAAATCACCAACTTCAAGCCCCAGCCACCATCCATCGACCTTCCCAGCCTACGAACCTCATCATCCAAAGATTACCAACTAACAGCATGCAACCCTCTATCCATCAAGGACACTGCAAGAATAATGAAAAATTAAGACAGTCCTCTCAGGGGCTCCAACAGACCATACCCTCACAATATCTACAGAAGGGCCATGATCAGTGCTGCACTCACTTCCATCATTAACAGCTTTCTCAAAACAACCACAGGTCCAGCTCTCTCCATCACTATTGGGCTTCCGAACAGTTGCAACCCTCAGTTGCCCTTTGCCTTTCAGGCATCTCTCTGTCCTAAACACTTTATCCACTGTTTGCCTCTGAATCCTCTTCTCACAGCTTGTCAATTGATTTTTGCCTTTCTTTCTTTTCTATACTCTTTCTTTTTTGTTTGCATCTTTATCCTTTTTGCCATTTTGCCGTTCTTTCAGTTCTGTACACTTTGCCCTCTGTTTTGCCTCTATCGTTTTTTCATCTTTTGCTCATTGCCTTTGCCTCTCTTACTGTTTTGCCCCCTTTCCACTGCCATTTCCTGCCCTTTTTCCCACCTTTCTGCTCTCCTGCTGCCACTCCCACCTTGCTCTCCAGCCTCCCACTAGCCCAGCCCACTGCCATCCAGCGCTCCCTCCCACCTCCCAATACCTACTTAATGGAGGTTGCAGCCTGACTGTGCTGCTGGCGCACGGAATGCAAGCTTTTCTTTGTATATCCATGGCTGAACTGCACCCAGCATCAGGAAGCCTGGTTCCCTGCCCCTGCGCAGCTATACCACCTCTGAACTCCTCGCCCTGGACCTGGTACTTCCCAGCATACTCTGCTACTGTGCCTCACCACATTCTACAGTAGGGCCTTTTAACTGGACTCACTGCACTTTCACCTGCAACTACTCACACACAAGCACACCACCTACCACCAAACACACCACCCCAGCACATCCACAGTTCGCCTGCATTATCCTCAACACACGCTAGCTCTGCAAGCATGCCACCGAGCTATGGGACATCATCATCGCCTTCTCCATTTGTTTCGTCTTCCTAGCTGAAACCTGGCTCAACCCTTCGTCCACTCCTGGCATCGCCACAGCAACACCCAAAGGATGCAAGATCACGCACCAAAACCACAGCATCAAACCCGGGGGAGGGATAACCATCAGCTACAAGGAAATGATCCAGTGCACCACCATGATTGAAAATGCCATCCCATGCCATGCTTGGAGCACCCCAACATCAAGCTCCAAACAGATGACGAATCCACCATCAGGGGCTCTCTTGCCTGCAGACCCCCAGGACCATGCCCCAGCTTCTGCAACATCATCAACCCTCTCGCCATAGACTCTAATAACTACATGTTCATCAGAAACCTAAAGTTCCACCTTGACGACCCCAATGACCACAACACCACCAACCTCTTCAATAGCATGAACAACATCTGCCTTACCCAACTCCTTGACAAACCCACTCACACTATAGGGGACACACTGGCCCCCATCTTCACCTCAAGCAAATTAGTCAAATACAGCCTTGTCTCCAAACTCACCTGGACCAACCACTCCATTGTCCACTTGAGCATCTCCAGTCTGTGTGCCGTAACCATCACGCCACACGCCCCCACCGCAGCTGGACAAAGTGACACAGACCCAATGGACTGACACCCTCAACACATCCAATCCAGACACTGCCATAAACCTGGACCAGAGTGTCAAGAACATCAACAATAGCACTAACAGCATTGCCCTCATCAAGACCAACAGGCACTGGAGATCCACCAAACAAGCAAGATGGTACAAGGAAGACCGCTACCACAGGATACTGAGGGAGAAGAAGAAAAATACCTTAGCTGATCAGATAAACTTGAGCCACAAGCACAGCAAATAACTCTTCTAGATCGTCAGGGAGTTCTCCAACCTCTCTGCCACAGAAAACAGCATAACCCCTTCTCAAGAACTCTGCAACAGCCTCTTCAACTTCTTCCAAAACATCGTCACCATCTGCAGAAATGTCAAAACTCCAGCCAGAGGCAATAGACTCCCTCTACTTTCATCCCCTCACCACTACCAGCACCAGCCACTTGCTGACCACATAGAACCAGTTCATCCCTCAGGACACCACCCCCATCATAAACAATGTACAGAGAGGAGCTCCCACTGATCCCTGTCCACACCACATGTTCAATCTTAGAAGCCATAGGATCAGCCACAAACTCACCACTCTGTTCACCACCTCACTACCTAAAGTCACTTTCCCCGAAGACTGGAAACATGCTGAGGTCAAACCACTACTCAAGAAGCCATTAGCTGACCACAGCAAACTCAAAAATGACAGTCTCATCTCCCTGCTTTCCTTCTCAGCCAAGGTCATGGAGAAAGCCATTGACAAGTAACTCATGAAACATTCGGAACAGAACCACCTCCTCAACATCTCTTAGTCTGGATTCCACAGCAATCACAGCACAGCACCAAGCACGCTCTGATAGCCATGGCAGATGATATCCAAGCCCTCATCAACAGGGGAGAAATGGTGGCACTGAATCTCCTCGACCTCTCACTGGCATTTGACACTGTATCCCACCACATACTGATCGCAATACTGCACCAAATTATAATACAAGGAAACTCACTCAAATGGATAACCTCCTTCATCACCAGAAGATCTCAGAAGATCCACCTACCACCCTTCACCGCCAAACCCAAAGACATCATATGCTGTGTCCCCCGAGGATCAACCCTCAGCCCCACCCTCTCCAGCATCTAGATGATCACTCTGGCCAACATTGTCTGAACCCACAAAATTAACCTCATATCATATGCAGGTGACTCCCAACTCACCCCCCCTCTCTGAAGAACCCACAACCACCAGAACCAACTTCCACCGGTGCATGACAAGCGTTGGAACCTGGATGAAGGACAACTATCTGAAGCTGAACTTTGGCAAAACGGAAGTACACATCTTCTGCAATGACACCACTCTCTGGAACGTCTCTTGGTGGCCCCTGGATCTAGGACCCTCACCCACATCAACTGAACACTCCAGAAACCTCTGCATCATTCTGACCAGAAAACTGACCTGGAAGTCCCAGATTAGCTAACCCCCAGATGCATCAAGAACCCATTTTGCTATTCCTAAATAGCGAAAAATAACGATTCGCTATTAAGACATAGCAAAGTGCAATGCATGAAGAAATCACCAAAAAAATAGTGATTTCTTAAAATTACTTAATTGCGACTTGCAAATTGCGAGTTGCAATTAAGGAATACCTCCCCATTCATTCCTTATGGCCTAGAGGCCCATAGGAATGAATGAGAAGACATTCTCAATTTTTGAATCGCAATTAGCGAATCGCAAATGGAGAATGTGATTTCAAGGGTGCAGGGGTGTCCAAAGGACACCCTGTTGCACCCCTGAAATTGATCTGTGCACATATGTTGCGCACACACATGGCCTTAGGGCATGTGTGTGCGCAACATGAAACTTTGAAAAAAACACTTTAGTGCATTTTTCAAAGTTTTTGCAAATTACCATGAAGTTCAACTTCATGGTAATTTGCGAGCCCTATTAGCGAAATCACTATTTGTTAAACTTTAATGCATTGCATTTAAGGAATCTCAATTTGAGATTCCCAAATGCAAGTAATCGCAATTTTGCGATTTCTTAATTTGCGGTTTTTGCATTTGGGATGATGCATCCCAAATGCAAAACTACAGGTCACAAAGGGGCAGATTCTGAGAATCTGCCCCTTTGTGAGCGGATTTTACCTTGATGCATCTATGCCATAGTCTCTTCCGCCTGCTTCCTCACGCTATGCATGCTATAAAGAATTTTCAAGAGGCTCCCCCAGGACACAAGATGCACCTTCATACAGGCCATTATCCCTAGCTTAGTGGACTATTGCAACACTCTACTCAGGAATCTCCCCCCACCTCCTACAGAGACTTCAGATCATCCAGAGCTCCACAACCAGACTCTTCTTTTTTAGAAGATAGACTTGTCCAGGTTTTCGAAGGTGACACCTGCTCAAAACCCATCCCCCTCCAGTGTGGAGTCCCCCAGGGCTCCTCCTTGAGCCCTACTTTTTTAAATATGTATATGTCCCCATTGGCAGATATTACCTCCCCTTTTGGGATTCATATAGTAACATATGCCGACGACACACAGCTCATTGTCGCACTGAACCAGATCGACAAGACGCCTACTGATCTCCATTCCTGCCTTGAAGAAGTGGCCAAATGGATGAGCTTATCCCATTTCAAACCTAATGGTGACAAAACCGAAGTGTTGCTGCTAGGCAACCACCTAAGATTTAAATCAAACACCATGTGGCCAACCTGTATGGATCCAGAACCGTCCCCAAAAAAGGGATCAAAAGTCCAAGCATCTGGTTGGACCAAGACCTTTCATTTAAAACACAAGCTACGAAGACGGCAGCATCTTGTCATGGGCTGCTAAGAATGATACGTAAAGTGCTTCCCCTCCTACCCAGTCAAGCCAAAAAACTGCTGATCCAAGCTTTAATTCTGTCTCGGATAGATTATAGCAACGCCCTCTACTTAGACGCCCAAAGCTCAGCTGCCATAAAACTACAGATCGTGCAGAACTCCGCTGCAAGGCTGCTTACTGGGACCCCCACCGGGTGCTCAGCAAGGCCTTCTCTGCGCGCTCTCCATTGGCTCCCCAGTGCAAGAGAGAATCCATTTTAAAGCCCTGTGTGTGGCCCACAAGTCTCTGGGAGAAAGTGGACCACCTATTATCAAAAATCTGCTCTGCCCTTACAAAGCCAATAGAAGACTACGCTCAGATGAGCTTCACCTAGGAGCAACACCCAAGATCAAGAAGGCCAGAAGCAGGGGAAGGGCTCTTTTCTTACAACGCAGCTAAACTCTGGAACACCCTCCTGCTGGACCTCTGTAAAGAATCTAACCACCTCACATTCCGAAAACATCTGAAGACCTGGCTCCTCCCGTTGAGACTCACTCCTTCTTCAGTTACTGTCACAGCACTGGGATGCCTCCGGGTAGCCATGCACTTTATAAAACCCCTTTCATTTAATTTCATTCACCTCGGAAAACTCCACTGGTTCCTCATACAGAAAAGATGCCAATTCAACCTGCTGACCCATGTATACAAGTCTTTACACAACCAAGGACCAACTTAAATCAACCAAGGGCTCAGCTTCCATCATCCTTCCAGACAGCTATGCTCAATGTCCCTCTCCTTCGCGAACACCCGCTGCATCCATGTATCAGAAGTGTAGGACGCTCCTTTGTCTACCTTGTGGCCAAGATGTGGAAAGACTGCAGCTACGGACCTCCTCCTCTCTTCTGGAATTTTGAGGGGAATACAGACCTAGCTATTCAACTGAGCCCCCAGTGCCTGGATATCCCCTCTGGGGGCTTAGCTGTGATGTATATAAATACATTCATTGATTGATTGATTTTCCCAGATAGCTGGAAGTATGCCAAAATCACCACCCTCCTAAAAATACCCTCAGCAGACCCTGAAGTGCTCAGCAACTACAGACCCAAAGTCGTTGAGAAGACCATCAACAAAGAACTCTTGGACAACCTAAAAAACTCTTGGATGACTCACAATCAGGATTCCAAAACAACCATAGCACCGAAACAATCATCATCACTGCCCAGATGAAATAAGCACCATCCTAGACTGTGGACAGACCGCTGTCCTTATCCTCCTCAGTCTCTCCACTGGTTTCAACACCATCTCCTACCACACATTCATCACCAGGCTACACACAGTGGGAATACATGTACTAGCACTCAAATGGATAGCTTCCTTCATCTTTCTGGAAGAGCACAACGAGACAGGCTCTCACCGTTCACATCAGAACCTAAGAACCTCACCTGCAGAGGACACAGGGATCATCACTCAGTTACACAGTTTTCAACATATAGATGACTACTCTAGCAAACATTAGCATCTCCTATGCCGACGAAACCGAGGTCATTTTTTGTCTCTCAGACGACACCTTCACCAGCAAGATAAACTTCAAACAATGCATGACCAGGGTGGCCGATTGAATGAAAGAAAATTGCCTCAAGCTCAACCCAACAATACTGAAGTGCTGATATTCAGAAGTAAGATCTCACCTTGGGACTTCAGGGGATGGCGTTCCAATTTTGGATCCATACTCACCTGAACCGACCATGCTAGGAACCTAGGCCTCATCCTGGACAACAACCTCACCATGAAATCCCAGATCAACGCCGTCGCCTCATCATGTTTCCACATCCTCCTCATATTACATAAAATCTTCAAATGACTCCCACTGGACACCAGAGGCACCATCACACAGTCCCTAATCCCAAGTAGATTGGACTACAGCAACACTCTCTATGCCGGCATACCAACCCATCTCCTTCATAGACTTCAAACTATCGAAAATGCCACTGCCAGACTCGTCCTTGATATCCTGTGCCAAACCCATACCAAGCTGCTTCTCAGAGTGCTCATATGGCTCCTCCCCATCCAAATCCACACCCACAAATTCAAGCACTATACAATATGGGGACCGTATACCTCAATAACCAGCGTCACTCCCACCAACCTACCAGACATCTTCCCTCAGCATCACTCTCGCTTGAACACACATACCCCATATCCACAGAAGCAGAAAGGAAGGTCAATCATTCTCCTAGCATGCTGACAAATCCTAGAGCGGCCTCCCCAACACATCAGGGTCTCCTCTTCACTTCTTGAATTCCACAAGAAGCTGAAGACCTGGCTATTCAACTATTCTTTTTGTGCGACCTTCAAGACTACCAGTATTCAGGCCCAACCTCACCACATGCCTACACTGACCTACTCAGCACCTGGTTACTTACCCTCACAGATGGCAAGCAGCTCTCTCTAAATCCACCTTACATTACATACACTAGATTACATCCTGGGGTCATTGATGCAAAAGGACTGCCGCCCTTTTTTTTCTTTTTTACACATTAGTCTGCAGCTTGATGAGGACCTGACTGTGGGTGTGCCGAAAACTAGCCGATATGGGGAGGTTCTTAGCAAGATAAGAGGTGGTGCTGGTTGTGATGTCATTGTAAATGATGCAGCAGGTTTTGGAGATGCTGCAGCCTATCAAAGGGAGCGAATAGAGTTTGATCAGGATGCGGGGATGCAATCATATTTCTTCTAGCCCAAGATGAGACCTGCTTGGCTTGTAAGATGCCCTTAAAGGCGGCTAGTGTGGCATCAGGAAGGTCTTGGAGTGGGGCATGAACACCATTCAGATCAGAGAGTATGTGTGCTATAACAGCAGTTCTAAAGTCACATTTTGGAAGGAATTATTTCACTTTCTTTAGAAAAGAGATCTTGTTGTCAGTGGGCCCTATTCACAGAACTAACTAAAGACAAAATCCTACACTTACTACTATTTTGGTATTCACGGAAGGCACTTACTAATTTTGGTATTCACAGAAGACACTTACTCATTTCGGAATTCACAGAAGTTAGGAGTCCTAACTTTAGGACTCCTAAATGCCTTCTGTGAATGCCGAAGGTCTTAAAGTTTGGATTTTTCTCTGTTTAGGAGTAGTAAAGTTCGGAACTCCTAACTTTAGGACTCCTAAATGCCTTCTGTGAATACCGAAAGTCTTAACGTTATGATTTTTCTCAGTTTAGGAGTAGTAAAGTTAGGACTCCTAAATATAGGACACCTAACTGCCTTCTGTGAATACCGAAAGTCTTATAGTTAGGATTAGGGGTTAGGGGTGCCGCTCGTAGAGGAGTTTTGGAATCTCTGACTGTTTGGACCCTGCTGGGAAGCTGCCGCAAGAGAGGTGAAGCTGCGCCAGGGGAAAAGCTGCTGACCTTGAGGACGGGACTGCGAGGCCCACCAGGCTGTGCGCGGAACACCTGGCACACCTGCCGCCTCTTCCCGTGACTCCTCCCCTCTGTCACCGCCCTTGATAACGCCTCGCGGCCCCCGCTTCGCGGGAGCCGCTCGTAGAGGAGTTTTGGAATCTCTGACTGTTTGGACCCTGCTGGGAAGCTGTCGCAAGAGAGGTGAAGCTGCGCCAGGGGAAAAGCTGCTGATCTTGAGGACGGGACTGCGAGGCCCACCAGTCTGTGCGCGGAACACCTGGCACACCTGCCGCCTCTTCCCGTGACTCCTCCCCTCTGTCACCGCCCTTGATAACGCCTCGCGGCCCCCGCTTCGCGGGAGCCGCTCGTAGAGGAGTTTTGGAATCTCTGACTGTTTGGACCCTGCTGGGAACCTGCGCAAGAGAGGTGAAGCTGCGCCAGGGGAAAAGCTGCTGACCTTGAGGACGGGACTGCGAGGCCCACCAGGCTGTGCGCGGAACACCTGGCACACCTGCCGCCTCTTCCCGTGACTCCTCCCCTCTGTCACCGCCCTTGATAACGCCTCGCGGCCCCCGCTTCGCGGGAGCCGCTCGTAGAGGAGTTTTGGAATCTCTGACTGTTTGGACCCTGCTGGGAAGCTGCCGCAAGAGAGGTGAAGCTGCACCAGGGGAAAAGCTGCTGATCTTGAGGACAGGACTGCGAGGCCCACCAGTCTGTGCGTGGAACACCTGGCACACCTGCTGCCTCTTCCTGTGACTCCTCCCCTCTGTCACCGCCCTTGATAACGCCTCGCGGCCCCCGCTTCGCGGGAGCCACTCGTAGAGGAGTTTTGGAATCTCTGACTGTTTGGACCCTGCTGGGAAGCTGCCGCAAGAGAGGTGAAGCTGCGCCAGGGGAAAAGCTGCTGACCTTGAGGACGGGACTGCGAGGCCCACCAGGCTGTGCGCGGAACACCTGGCACACCTGCCGCCTCTTCCCGTGACTCCTCCCATTATCCATCTTCCAGTATAAGACCTGGTGCTGCAACGCGTGAGCGGGACGCGTGTGCGGGACATATCCCGGGACAAAGCCCGGACTAAGGGCGGACCCTCTGAGAAAGGAAGAGACTGGACTGGGCACGTTCCTTTGACCTACGGGTACTGATCGCCTCTGAAATCGTCTATTAACAGGTTTAAATTGTTGCTTTTTTGGACTATCCTTTACAAATGTCTTCTATAAATACAGAACAGCCCGTGCCTGATAAACAGGGTGTACTGTTAAATAGAACTCTTGATAACTACTTTACAAAATCCTCCCCTGACATCACAAAGGAAACTGTCTTGGCGGAGCGGCGGGCGGAACGCCGCCGTTCCGTGGAAAGTATAAAGAACAGGTCAGTTTCACTGGCATCGCTTCCCGTTATTAGTACTACCAACACTGACACTGATTTAAGAGCTAATGAGTCGGTATATATATTGGATAGCCAGCCTTTGGAAGTGAGTGAGACTACGCTCACACTAAATACCTCCCCAAAGACGGACATGAATGGTTTATCGACAACTACTCACACAAGCACTCCAAGTATATTGAAGGGAAATGCTCTGCCTTCAGCGAAAATACCTCGCAATAGGGCAAAAAAAACGATACCCTTGTCAAAAACTATGGACCACCGCCGAATAAAAAACGGCGGAAAAGGGGGGATTCGCTACAACCCAAGTTGAGTTGCTCTGATTTCGGGAAAAAGGTTAACACTACTGTTAAAAAACCTAGTACTTTACAAGCAGCCATAGAGGGGACCCATACCTCATCTTCATCCTTACCAAATTTGCCCGCAGACAAAGAGGACAGTATGGACACTAGTGTGGTTGTTAATGTGCCCAACGAGGATAAGGGCCTTGTCACATTACTTAACATAGAGAGTCTAATCAAATCTTACTCAGCATCTATTTTGGAGAGGTTGATGGAAGTAGAATGTAGACTGTGCAAAATTGAGTATGCATTGGGAAGTAAGGATGTTGTAACTAACACTGGCTTAAATAATGCAACTAGCTTAGTACCAAATAATGCATCACAAAATACATTAATACCATCTCAACCACCCTTAACTGTCCCTATTTCTATTCCTTCTTCAAAAGCATCTACCTCTAAGCCCACGGGGAACACGGTGACAGTGATTGCCCAACACAATCCACCCCCTAAACCGCCCCAACAAAAAACTCGAGACCAACCGTCGGCTAATGCTGCAAATAAAACCACTGATAACACGGCTAATACACTCTTGGGGAAACCGACAAGGGAGGTGGGGGACACCAGGCATACCTGGGGGAAACCTAGAAGGACTCCTTTGCCTGAACTCCCGCCAGAGGCAGTACCCTATGTGGTCGTCCTAACAGGGGTGCCTGTGCTAGAGCAAAACAAGAGGGAGGGGTTCGCCCAATTGAAGAACAAGATTATGCATTGGCTGAGTCTATACAGGCCAATTGCAAATCATATTAATGGTGAAATTGTCCATGTTCGACGTCTCCAATGGTTGGGGGGTAGACCCAAAGACATCGATGGCGACGTGGTGGTCGTGAACTTTAGGGACCCAAATGCTGTCCAATTTATATTATACTGGCAGACAGGTAGCTCTAACAACACCATAATCCCTAGACCATTAAGGTATTTTTACCCAAGGTCAGTGGTGTTTCCACCCCAGCACCACCCACCACAGTATATAACCCAAACCCAGCCAATTAACCATTCCATTGCTCAGAATGTTGGGAGCAACCAATATGCTCTGTACCCTCCGACTTTACAGAACGCCAGGAATTTGCAATATGTTCCCTGCCCTGTGACAGCCCCAGATTCCATTGGATGGAACTACGCACCAGTTAGAACACATAACTCCCAGAACAGAAGGATGGATCACCTAAAACACTTCACACCTCTAGAGACTTCAAATAGATTCGATATTTTTAGCGGTCTAGATGACTGCGACTGATGTTTCTTGAGCTGGGGGGGTGAGGGAAGAGGATCAAGGAGTCCTACTGCTGTGGGTGTTATTAACGAACCTGATGTATTGGTGAATTCTGAGCCTTCTTTATTGGACAAAACTGTAACTTATGACATAAACACCCCAGGAGAGTGCAGTATGAAACAAAAAGAAATGGTAGTACCCACAAGCATTTTGAGCAAAATGACATCTCTAGAGGAAACATCCTTGGTAACACAATCTGTGGTTCCCATTAGTTGTGAAGAGATACCAAGGGTTTTCCCTGAGATGCCATCTGCACTTGGGGTGCCGGTAAAATTGGTTTGCTGGAACATAGCTGGAATTGCAAAAAACCTGAGGGACCCGGAGTGGGCTAGCTTTATAGAATCTTTTGATTTCTGTTTGTTACAGGAAACCTGGGCAGTGGATACACCACACAGGGTAGGTTACAAGACTTATGGAATTGGTGCGATCCCCTCCAGAAGCGGAAGGCCCTCGGGGGGACTCTTGATTTGGGTGAAAATAAAACTAAGGGTAAATATTGAGGTGGTAGATACAAACTCCGTAGATATATTAGCATTAAAAGTTACAATTTGCAATGGGAAGAAATTATTTTTAATAAACATCTACAATAGGCCTTCACCCTCTTCAAAAGAATCACCAACCCTCTCTAAATTAGTGGATTGGACCTCAGGGAGGATTTTGTTATCCTGGCTGGTGATTTAAATTGTAATTTTGAGCCAGTTTTGGGCCTTAGTGAAATTTTTGATGAGGAAGACCAGGCGAATAAAATCCCTATTTTGGAGAACATTAAATTGGTTAAATGTTCAACCTTGGTTCTCCAGTTGACTAAATTATGCACGGAGCATTTTCTTAGGGCTTGCACTGGACGGCTACCATCCGACAGCTCGAAGAAACCAACCTTCAGTAGGAACAACTACAAAAGCAACTTAGATTTTGTGATCGCTTCCATACCCCTTTGGTCGCATCTTTTGGACCTCGATGTAATGGAGAGGCTCGAAAGCGATCATTTTACCTTAAACTTGACATTAGATGCTTCACTGTTTAACGATTTAGTTCAACCATTCCCACTTGAGGAAAGCAGTGGTGATAATATCGAGATCCATATTAGTAACAATAGGAGATCACTTAAATGGCCTTTTATATTGGATCACAGTGACATCCTCAGTGAAATATATTCACTTTTTGCTGGGACCTTTGGACCCTACTTAGGTCTAACATCTGAGGAGGAAACCAAAACCTCCTTTTTGATAATACATCAGAAATTTTTTGCTGACCTAAAATTACTAGTTACCAAAATGCCCAAAAAGAACCAGCAAAAGATCCAGAATCTGTCCCATAGTAAGCCATGGTATGATAGATCCTGTAGAGAGTCAAAAAGGGAACTATTATTGGCGATCAAGTCTAAGTCTCCCTTAGATATCCAAAAAGCAAGGAATAATTATAAGACTGTTCAAAGGGCCTCTAAAATAGCATGGGAGGAAGACAAATGTGCTGAACTGCTGCTAGCCGCCAGATCGCGTGATAATGTGGCCTTCTGGAGGCTAGTAGCAAATGGGAACCATGTAGGTAGGGTGGTTAAGGATGTTTTTCTGGACGAGCAAACCTGGGTTACTCATTTCACAAATTTATATAAAAAATATGATGATCCCCATATGGATACGAATGCCGCAAGTTACGAAACACCAGCAGATTACCTTGTCTTTACTCTAGGGGAAACAGAGTTGGCAATAAGCCAAATAAAATCCGGCAAAGCCCCAGGTCTTGACAAGATTCCGGGGGACTTATACAAGCACGCTTTAAAAGTATGGGCATCATATATCAATTATTTGTGCAATAAACTATCCCGCACCTTAGAATTTCCAGAAAGTTGGAAGGGAGTTGACTAAATTATGCACAGAGCATTTTCTTAGGGCTTGCACTGGACGGCTACCATCCGACAGCTCGAAGAAACCAACCTTCAGTAGGAACAACTACAAAAGCAACTTAGATTTTGTGATCGCTTCCATACCCCTTTGGTCGCATCTTTTGGACCTCGATGTAATGGAGAGGCTCGAAAGCGATCATTTTCCCTTAAACTTGACATTAGATGCTTCACTGTTTAACGATTTAGTTCAACCATTCCCACTTGAGGAAAGCAGTGGTGATAATATCGAGATCCATATTAGTTACAATAGGAGATCACTTAAATGGCCTTTTATATTGGATCACAGTGACATCCTCAGTGAAATATATTCACTTTTTGCTGGGACCTTTGGACCCTACTTAGGTCTAACATCCGAGGAGGAAACCAAAACCTCCTTTTTGATAATACATCAGAAATTTTTTGCTGACCTAAAATTACTAGTTACCAAAATGCCCAAAAAGAACCAGCAAAAGATCCAGAATCTGTCCCATAGTAAGCCATGGTATGATAGATCCTGTAGAGAGTCAAAAAGGGAACTATTATTGGCGATCAAGTCTAAGTCTCCCTTAGATATCCAAAAAGCAAGGAATAATTATAAGACTGTTCAAAGGGCCTCTAAAATAGCATGGGAGGAAGACAAATGTGCTGAACTGCTGCTAGCCGCCAGATCGCGTGATAATGTGGCCTTCTGGAGGCTAGTAGCAAATGGGAACCATGTAGGTAGGGTGGTTAAGGATGTTTTTCTGGACGAGCAAACCTGGGTTACTCATTTCACAAATTTATATAAAAAATATGATGATCCCCATATGGATACGAATGCCGCAAGTTACGAAACACCAGCAGATTACCTTGTCTTTACTCTAGGGGAAACAGAGTTGGCAATAAGCCAAATAAAATCCGGCAAAGCCCCAGGTCTTGACAAGATTCCGGGGGACTTATACAAGCACGATTTAAAAGTATGGGCACCATATATCAATTATTTGTGCAATAAACTATCCCGCACCTTAGAATTTCCTGAAAGTTGGAAGGGAGCTGAAATTGTTTTAATCTTTAAAAAAGGAGATAGGATGGACCCCTGCAACTATCGGCCAATCAGCTTAATGGATATCCTCCAGAAAATCTACTCACGACACATTTTATTACGTGTAAGTGATTGGTTGGAGGAAAACACAATTTTAACCAAATTCCAAGCTGGGTTCAGATCAAAAGTCAGCACAATAGATCAGATTTTTAGATTTTGCTGCCTTTACTGGAAGTACGTAAAGATTAAAAGGGGCCATTTATATGTTGCTTTTGTTGATTTAAGGGCAGCATTTGATTTATTGCCACGCATTCTTTTATGGAAAACCCTGAGTGCGGCAGGTCTGCCAAATAATCTAGTATTTCAGATCAAAGAGTTACATGAAGGGAACTTTGCGAGAATTAGATGGGGTCCAAATGGCGAATTAACCCCAAAAATTCCAATCGAACGTGGAGTTCGCCAGGGTTGCGTTCTGGCCCCTACGCTCTTTTCCCTTTTTGTGAACGACATCCCCTCATACCTAGAGGGATGTAATAACGACTCCCCTAAACTGAACGGCGAAAGGGTAACATCCCTATTATTTGCTGACGACACTATCTTGATTTCCCAAACAAAAAATGGCCTACAGACACTATTGAACACTTTCAGTGATTATTGTAGTCAAAAGGGGCTGGAGATTCATGGGAAAAAGACAAAATGTATGGCCCTAAATCCGACTAAACCAGATAAGGGCTGCTTAACATTGAAAGGAGTAAAGTTGGAATCGTTGCCTCATTTTTCATATCTAGGGGTGACACTAGATTCCAACTTCACTTGGAAAGCCCAAATGGAAAAAAGCAAACTGATATTTGCCCAGAACGTAAAACCGATTCTCAGGGAGCAAAGTCTGAGCACTAGTAAAGCGGTGTCTCCAGTGATGGAATTATTTAAATTTAAAGTCCAACCATCAGTCCTTTATGGCGCAGCAATATGGGGGCCTGGGTCCAAGGATACTTTCAGTGTCCTAGATAACAATTTTATGCGAAGTCTGGTAAGGGTCCCAAGAGGCACCCCACTAGTACCTTTGCAATTGGACCTAAACTTTAAAAGAACTGATCATCAAGTCCTGATCCGACCTTTAATGCTATGGGTTAGATTATGGCATGTTCCCGAACTCCAAGACTATAGAGACGGGTTAAAAGAAATCATGGCACTTGACAGTCTGAAAGCTATCCCATGGCTTAGGCACGTTAAAGCTTGGTTCAGTAATATAGGTCTGAAACATTTTTGGGAGAACCCAGAGCAGTTACCCCCCAACCCCAAATTAATTTTAAAAAGGGCCTTTTGGACCTTTACAGCAAATAGGACTGCAAGTATCATAACTAGTGGGACTTTAGTTTCAAATTTCTTAAATTTTAAGGAGGAACCACTTTATGAGACCTTTATGGATGAAATAGAGCCCCCACTTGCCAAAACACTATTTTTAAAACTGAGATATGGAAACCTTTTAATAAAAACAACCTTGGCACGCTGGGCTAGAAATTGCGATCCATCGTCCTCAGCAATGTACGAAATTTGTTCTATGTGTGAACATAACCAGATAGAAAACGAGCAACATATCCTCCTTTTCTGCCCCTTGTACGCTCAGGCCAGAAAAAGATGGATTAAACCAATATGTCTATTGTTAGGCCTGAGGTCATGTTCACAGGCTCTGAGAATTCTAACAACAAATACATCGCAACAGATAACATTTAGTGTCAGCAGATTTTTACTTTCTATTTTCTTCCAAAGAAAAAAGATGGGGCATCCTAGGATTTTATGATTGTTTTGTTGTGCTCCAATTGTCTTCCAACATAAATTGCACTGTTCTAACCAATGATTTTAATATCTTAAGCGGAATGTTCATTTTTTATTCACTGAACTGTAATGTATGCATTGTTCTTTTATGGCATCAAGCCAAAATAAAGAATTTAGAAATACTCCTAAACTGAGAAAAATCTTAACTTGAAGAATTTTGGTATTCACAGAAGGCATTTAGGAGTCCTAAAGTTAGGAGTCCTAACTTTACTACCTTTAAACTGAGAAAAAGCCTAACTTTAAGACTTTCGGTATTCACAGAAGGCATTTAGGAGTCCTAAAGTTACGAGTCCTAACTTTACTACTGCTAAACTGAGAAAAATCCTAACTTTAGACTTTCGGTATTCATAGAAGGCATTTAAGAGTCCTAAAGTTAGGACTCCTACCTTCAGTGAATACCGAAATGAGTTAAGTGCCTTCTGTGAGTACCAAAATGGCTGGGTGCCTTCTATGAATACCAAAATGGTAGTAAGTTTAGGATTTTGTCTTAAGTTAGTTCTGTGAATCAGGCCCTTTGTATTCCTTGAGAGCAATGTTCAGGATGAATCTACATGACTCAGCAATCAATTGAAACTAGGTTTTGAAGCCATCAAGGTTCATGTGACTAAGCTGTTTCTAGTTATGTGTTCTTGACAATTAACAGGAATTCTTTCTTAGTTGGGTTGAACTTCAGATGGGTGCTGGACATCAAGGTTTTGATGATGATGATCAAGCAATTTTTGAGGCGTTGTTTGTTTGAAGCAGAGGAGACTTTCAAGCAGGGCTCTACATCATCAGCGTATTGATGTATCTCGGTGAATCTTGATAATGTTATATGTGAATAGAGCTCTAGATGGCTCAATTTAGGTCCAGTAAAGATTTCAGTAATTTAAACCTGAGCTGATTCCCTGGCAGTTGTGGCACACAGCAGACAGGCTAACTTAAGAAAATGTGGAAACGATTTGGAAGTAACAAAAGAGTTATAACTTCAAAACCACAACACCATAAAAATCCTTGTCCAATTAATAAGAATAGGAAATATTTTAATGAACAAAATGACAGAAAAACATCAAAAGTCCAATAAGGGTTAACAAAGATATGAATGTTTAAAGTTCTTTCATTATTTTTGGCTTATGCCATATGAAAAGAAGAAATGGAGTTTGTTTTCTCTTCTGCTATAATTGCATTAGCACAAATATAATTGTGTTTTGCACATTTATTTCTGTTATGGCTCTATTTTGCACATACTGAATTGTATTTTGCACAAAGAAAATAGCATTTTGCATCAATATTACTGTTGTAGCTGTATTCTGCACAAAAAGAACTGTATTTTGCACAATGCTAAGTTTCTACATAGGTGATTTGCATGTGTGGCTTCTTGAAATAATTTGCCCTAATGAGCCAGGCAAAGTCTTCGTTGTATTTCTCCTACACAATCATTTATACCCTATGGGGCAGATTTATGAAGGGCTTGCGCCACGTTTACGCCGCCGTTGCGTGATGCAACGGCGCGGAAACGTGGCGCATCCCTGCGCCCTATTTACAACGTGACGCATCACGTTGTACAGCACTGCGCCATGAGGAGGCGTTCCTGCGCAGGGGGGGGGGGCGTTCCTGCGCAGGAACGCCTCTTGAAAGTGGCTGAGTGAAATCTATGAGATTTCACTCAGTCACTTTCTGGGCAATGCTGCGTAAAAACCCTGCGCCTGCTTGAAGCAGGCGTAAGGCTTGAGGCAGCATTGAAAGAATAGGCCCCCCAGAGCATTTCTGGAGCTGCGTCGCGCTTCCGACGCAACTCCAGCAATGCGTCACTTTTACGGCACAGATGCGTGACGCATCTGTGCCGTTTTTGCCCCATGGTGCGTTTTTGCCCCATGGTGCGCCGCATCATAAATGCGGCGCACCATGGGTGGCGTAGCTGTGGCGCACTGTGGCGCATGTTAACTGGCGCATCTCTCGGGATGCGCCAGTTAACATAAATCTGCCCCAGAATCTCTTAAAAAGACTGAGAGATCACCTGTTTGCTCTGCTATAAATGTATCAGTATACTAATAACAGTACTTTGCAGAAGTAACTAAGGGAAGGGTGAGTTAAATATTTTGCATATGATCAATTATATTTTTGCATAAAAAAAGGGAATTGGTCATACTGCATGCAAATCTTAGCCCTGGCTTTTTAGAATAATTATATTTTATGACGAGTTTGAGGTTTTGCATGTAATTGTATTTTGGTGCAAAAACGTATGGAGATTTTAGGAAGTATGTTGTATTTTAAGTAACGATCTAAATGAAATGTTTGTATTGCCTTATTGGCATGGTATCAAACTGTTAATAAAATCAAATCAAGTAAGTAAAGATGTCAGTAATTTAAACCTGAGCTGTTTCCCTGGTAGCTGTGGCACAGAGCAGACAGGATAACTTAAGAAAATGTATGAAGCATTTGGAAGTAACAAACCAGTTAAAATGCCAAAACCACAACACAATAAAAATCCTAGTCCAATTTATAAAAATAGGGAACATTATAATGAACAAAATGACACAAAAACACCAAAAGTCCAATAAGAAATAACAGATTTATGAATATTTTAAGTTTTAAATAAAAATTAGGATCAAAAAGTGAAAGGTGCCACCTGGTCGTACTGCACAAGTATAAGGGTAAAGATTAAGGCTACTTTCGAATTACACTCTTTCCTAAAAAATGTTCTCAGTAGGTCACCCCTGAAAGCTGTAGCTGAGGAGGTTCAATGTCGTTGGACGCCGGTCAGCGCCAGGCCCACTGAATCAGAGTTGCTGCTGCTGAGAACAAGGTAGCAGAAGCAAGAGGTGGCAACTAGCCTTTGCCTAACCAATAGGAAAAAATGTTCCCATGCTGAGCCCACCCGCTTTTGCAGTGATTCCTCTGTGTCCTAAAGAAAGCAATCGCAGAGCTCCCCTCTCCACTGAAATCCAATATGATAGAACCTGTCTTCCCTTGTGCAGTGCTTCTGTGCCCACCTTAGAGGTGTGTCGGGAAAATGAGCAACCCTTCCCTTTGGTCACTCAAAACTGGTTCTGAGGGCAGCTCTTCTTCCTCCTTCTGGCTGCCTAAGAGGCCAAGAGAAGAAGCAGACCCAGGTGTGACCTACCTCTGCCAATGACTGGTTAGGGATCCTTTGAAGATGGGTAAGGGGCTTGGCATAGCCCTCGGGACATCCTTTCAGAAATAGTCCACCTTCTCCCCACACCCAATGTAATTTGTACTTGTAAATGTAATTTGTACTTGTAAAGCGCACTAATAATCCAACTGGGGTGTCCTGGCGCTGTAACACTTACTGCTGTGAAACCGTTCCTGGCTTTTCCCTGTGAATTGTCCACTCCTGGGCACCCCCAAGGTGAAGCCAGGCATCCCAGCCCTGTTGGGGCCATTGTGGAGATTAAGCAAGCTATTGCCCAGAGTTGCAGAGTGGGACCCATGATTAGAAAAGGCACCGAGGCGAGAATTATCAGGTCCGAGGAAATTGAGCCCAGGACCCACCGAGGCGGGAATTGAACCCTGGTCCCGGGCCAGACCACGGCATCAGGGTCTGCCGCTCTAACCATTGAGCCACACTTCTCCACTTCTCTGTCTTTGTCTCAGCACTGGAAGCCTATTCACACCTCATCAAGGAGCTATTCAGATCCAGTGTGTCAGCTGGTAACCCATGCAAATTGGCTTCTAGGGGCTTTAAGCAGGCAGAAGCTGATTTTTTTAAAATTACCTTTTGAAATCAGTACAAACCTGACTTTACCAATGAATTGGATTTGTAATGGATATTTTAAAAGTCAAAGAATTTGAATATTGAGCCGGTTCCTATGTGGAGATAACATTACTAAATGTATTAATTTATACCAGTTCTTTCCTAGGGAACAGCTAACCCTGCTATAGTGAAAATAGCTTTTCGGGCATTGTCACTCTAAGAACATGTTTAACATCAAACTTTTACATGTCCTACTTTTAAATATCATGCACTGTGCCTTATGACAATTTGAGGCCTATTCAGTGGTGACTTTTTGATATTTAAAAGGAATGTAGGCCTGTCAAGAGAGGTTATTTTGACAGATCGAACCTGCACAGTCATGTTGCAGGTGGCAGGCATGCAGTCATGTTTGCATTGTCACTTTAGTGGTGGCACAATGAGTGCTGCAGTCCACTAGTGATATTTAACTTCCACTGGGCACACTTTTGCCCACATGCATCAAAGTCAATTGTATTCGCAAACGGTGCGAATCGCAATTTTCGGCCGTTTGTGAATGCAATTGACTAATTTGGAATGCATCATGCATTTCGCAATTTTAGGAATCGCAACCATGTTGCGATTTCTAAAATTGCGATTGCATTTAAGAAATCGCAATTTCAGATTTCTTAAATGCAATGCATGATCGTTTTTTAATTGCGAATTCGCAATTTGAAAGTGGTAAATTAGCATGAATTGAACTTCATGCTAATTTAGCGAAAACTTTCAAATATGCACAAATTGCATTTTTGAAAGTTTTAATTTACACACACACATGCCCTTGGGGCATGTGTGTGTGTAAATTGCATTTAAAGTTACATTTCAGGGGTGCAGGGAGGGGTTCTTTGGACCCCCCCTGCACCCTTGAAATTGCATTCACATTTTGCGAATCACAATTTGAAATTCGCAAAATGTGAATGCCTTCCCATTCATTCCTATGGGCCTTTTGGCCCATAGGAATGAATGGGAAGGGTTTTCCTTAATTGCGATTCGCAAATTGTGAATCGCAATTAAGGAAAAATACCGAATCGCAAAAATAAATGCGAATTTTTCATGCATTGCAGTTTGCGATTTCTAAATTGCGATTCCTTAATTTTCGCAATTTAGGAATTGCAAACGGGTGCAATGATGCATGTGGCCGTATGTTCCTTATCCCAGGGACTTGATATATGTAAGTTAATTTTATCAATTTGGTATATACCAATTCAAAAGGTTTAAGGGATCAGAGAAAATACACAGACTACTGGGCAGCAGTGCCCCTTTGTAAATAAACCAGCCACAAAACCTAGCAAAAATCGGGGTGACCACACAGAAAGGGGCATTTTCCTATAGGGCCAGTATGCAAACTCGCAGGATCTGTAGGTAATATAGATCTTTTACAAACTGGAGGTGAACAGGTAAACAAACTGGGATCATTTGAAAAGGTAGGAGAAGAATCAGTGAGGGACATTGTCATTGAATGCACTTCAGGACTCTAGGGTGATATGAGGGTTGCCTGGTTGAGTGTATCAAAGGCATCTGAGAAGTCCAGCAATGTCAGGAGACATGGATTATTTGTATCTGTGGCCAGGAGGGCATCATCTACAATGTGCCATGTTGCAGTCTCCGCTGCAGCATGAACTGATTGGTAGCGGTGCAGGAGATAGTTAGCATTAATTTGATCTTGGAGTTGAATATAGATTGTTTTTTCAATGGTCTTGCTGATGAATGTAGATGGGCTGTTCGTTGGTGATCTAATCAGGGTCGAGTGTGGAAAGTTTTAGGAGTGGGATTATCTGGCCTGTCTTGAGAGTTTTTGGGATGAAGCCTTAAGTGAGAGAGGCATTCACAATGGTGAGTAGGGATGAGAGAATGCCCTCAGAGAGCTTTCATGAAGAAAAATTAAGTGGCTGTGAGGAAGCAGATTTTGCTATCGAGATCTGAAAGAGATAGGGCTTTGATGAATGACTATTGCAAGTGGGCATACGAGATGAATCAGGCTTGGTGTTGTTGATTTGCTAATGTATCTTCTGTATTTTTTCACAGAAGAAGAGGTTGATGGCATCACACTTTTCTTTGAAGTGATGAATGGGTGGTTCTGGCAGGAGGTTGATGCAATGGCTTGACAATAACTTTGTTTTGGCATATGTGACAAGATGTCTGGTTGATGGGCAGATGGATTTAGGTGTCATGAGGTCATCAGGTGTTCGGCTATTCTTCCTTTTTCTTTCTATTGCATTGCACCCCATTAGGAGATTCAAAATGGAAACTAATCTCAAATTGAATACCTAGTAAATACCACAACTAGCTGCATCAGAGTTTACCAGATATATAGGTGCCACATGGGGGGTGGCTGTGCCTTCATGACGATGCCTTTATCAATTGATGTGTTTTGATGACAGAGCTTCACAGCTTATGGCGGCCGAATATAAGGCAGGTGTATCCCCTTTTTGCTCCATAAATAGAAAGGCTATCTGTGGCTCTTAGGCTAGGACTCTGGAGAATAAGGATTACATGAGTGTTTGTAACTCCTGCTTTACATATTAATAGCAGTTCATGATGTCAAAATAGTTATATTAGGTTAACTGCAGATATGATTTTTTTGACTTGCAACATCAGGCTGATTGTGATTGAGTAAAGGTAGGTATAGAGTAGCAGGTCACACATGTGATATATTCTACCTATTGACATACTTTTTTATAATCCCTAGTGGGACAACCCGATGCTCTAATAATTGAGGTATTTTTTAAGTTGGACACTTGAAGCCTGATTCACAAAGGTAAACTTACACATTTGTGTAAGTTTATGGCTTTTCAGTATTCACGATACTGCATTTACAAAAGTATGTTTATTAGGACAGGCCTATCGATTTATGTGCAGAGTTCTCAATCCCGACTGTGAGTCTTGGCACTTGTAACCTTATAATATTAAAATGCATTTTTGTCAATATTGAAAAAGTGTAACTTACACAAACATGTAGGTTTACCCTTGTGAATAAGGCCCTTGATTTTACCCTTGTGAATAAGGCCCTTGATTTTACCCTTGTGAATAAGGCTCTTGATTTGTGTGGTTCTGCTGAAGTCAAGAGTTTTAGTGCCAGACTTTTGGCTTTCGAATGGCTTGTCAAAGGGGAGCAGGAGTTTGTTTTTGAAAAATGAGCAGTCACTGGCGCTGTTATGCAGATATTTCAATCCCAGTGAGTCAGGGCCCTTAGATGATTTATTTGCCTTGGGCCATCCATGCCTGGGTAAGGATTTGTAGTAGCTGAGCCAGCCGAGGAGCCACAGGCATAAACCCTAAGGTTATCCTAGCTCTAATTGTGCTGGGAGAACCTCAAGTTTGATGGGCCAGATGAATTACCAGTTTATAGTTATTGACTCTTTCAACCAAATTCTAAATCAACATTTCTGACTTTTGTCCACAAGTAGGGTTTATATACAAAATGGCTACCATAGCCTAAGAAGTGAAAAGGAGCTTTTGAAGGCTCTCGCTGGAGAGACATACCAAAGTAAGCATTAGATATGTCCCACTTTTGCAGATTAGGCATCAAGATCTTGTAGCCTGAAAAATGCTACTTGCAGGCAAACTTAACTAATATCAAAAATAGGATTTCAAACATTAAAAACTTTTTATTTTCACTTGTGCTCACTGCATTATTATTCTCAGCAGTTTAGAGTTAAATTGGCAGGCCTGAAACCATGCTTTAAAGTCAGTGGGTGGCCTAATGCTCCTCTGCAGCCCACATGTGACACCTAATGTTAATGCTACTGGTGTCATTTTCACAGCATTGTGTTGCAGCCTTGCTTAAATTGTAGGCAAACTAATTGAGGTTAGTAGTCTTTCACCATATTTATGGGGCCAGCAAATATCTTATGTGAGAATAAACAGTAGACCCCTGGGTGCCCAGAGTCAATGAAGCCAGAAGAATGTTGTCCAATAAAATGGAGGACCACTTGATAGGATATACCTTTCTAAATAAGTCATATGAGAAGGACTAGGGTTGTGTATAGTTGTAAAGATGATGTCCATGGAACATCACATCGTTTTTTAAACCTTTGCCAACTTTACGAGTATTTCTGATGATTTTTATCAAATAGGAAAAAAGGGCCACTGCTGAATTGCATAAAACCATTACATTGAGATATTTCATCCACCAGAAATGTGTGGCATACAGCTGCTGAGCAACATCTCTCAAAGAATTTACCCTACTCCTCTCAGGGCTAAGAACACCCATGAATGGTAGGAAGGAGAGTTAGCTCTGTTTGACAGTCAATGTTGTTGCTTCCCTGCAACTGGAAGTTCTGCTACTGATGGCCAGCCATCTGGTTGCAGAGAATTGGCACCAGATGTCAACTCGGGCAAAGTTGTGTAAAGTAGGGAATCTTTAACCCATCTTTGGGGAAAGTTTCCTGACTTTGCAGGCAAATTGTAATACTTTATACATCTCTGAATAGTATAAATAGTGCAACTTCTCAGTACACAACTGCTAGATGAATATATCTAAAATAAGGTAAACAACCTGCACAACACGGTCAAAACACTGCGGTGCCATTACGACGCGTCTTTTACAACGCAAGTCGTTACCACGACTTGCGCTGGAGGGCGCTCTAGATTAAGGAATAGTAGATTTACTATTCCAACACCTTCCCTACTGTACGTAGGCTGGAGTTGGAATAGTAAATCTTACTATTTCTAAGTCCAGCACCCTACAGTTACCACGACTTGCGTTTTAAAAGTTGCGTTCTGATGTATTGCGATCATTTTGATAGCGTTGTAAAATCCGTAAAATAAAGTAAAATACCATATCTCGCTTTTCCATGCTGACAGAGAGCATTTTCCTTTGCGCACACTGTTTGTCCTCTGTCAGGGCAGTAGGTTTTCAGAACCCTTTGAGTGGAAGCACGTACTATGTTTGCACAAGGAATGGAATTTGTGCTTAGGGAACATTGTTTAATTTTTTTAATTAAAATTGTCCCAATCAAATTTGGACGTTTGTTGTCTTCCTAGTGTCTTTCATAGCACATTGTTTCGTGTTTTCGACAACAGTTTCAACCTGCTGGCATGTCAGTCTGAATGTCTATGGTTGTACAGCGGAACAATAAAGAAATCTGCTGTACCCACATACCTTACAAAAAAGCATTCAGCTTTGCTCTCTGATTAGTATTCCTTTCATTTTCTGTGCTGCACCACAGGCCACATGATGGATAGACACTTCAAGAAAAAGAATGATTGATTGATTTCTTATGACAGACACATTCCTATTCTTCCTAGCGCTGATGCTCACAATGTTAATCAAATTCTCTGATGAAGTCTCACATCCATGATCCTTGAATTCTTAAAGTCTTATAAATGTCAGTGGAGAGTGTATTTTGGACCTCAACATGACAAACACGATCAGAGAATTAAAAACCTTTATTGGAATATATCAGTGCAATGTAAATGGATGGTGGGGAGAATATACAACTACAATGTGTGCATTACTTTGCATTACAATCATAACATTGCTATAATAATACATGTATCACTACAACAAGGTAAGTTAACTTATAACGAGGGATGTTAAAACACATTAGAATGTCAGTACATTTTGGTGTGCAGGGATGAAAGGGAGTTTTTTATGGGTATAGGAAGGGTAGTATCCAGGGTAGTGAGGGTTTTTTAGGATTCTGGATGAGTAGTGTTAAGGATAATAGGGCGCTTTCACGGTTTACGGAAGGGTAGTGTTAATGAGTAGTAAGGGATTTTTAAGCTATTTAGAAGAGTAGCATTAAAGAGTAGTTATGGGTTTAAGTGTTCAGGGAAGGATAGCATTAAGGGGTAATAACAGGATTTTAGGGTTCAGGGAAGGATAGCTTTAAGGTATAGTAAGGAGGTTTTAAGGTTTATGGAAGTGCTAACTTTAGGAGGGAGTAAGAAGCTTTTAGAGTTCATGGAATAGTAGTGTTTAGGGACAGCAAAGAGATTTTAGGGTTCATTGAAGGAGACTGTTAGAAGTTGTAAGATGTTTGTGGGGTTCAGGGAAGGATAAGTAAAAGGTTAGGAAAGAGTTTTTTCAGGGTTCATAAAAGGGTAGGATTAAGGGATAGTAAGGAACTTTTGAGGTTTTGGATGGGTAGTTTTGGAGTTCAAGGAAGGATAGCGTTAAGAGATGATAAGTATTTTTTTTAATTCAGCGAAGCGTAGCATTAAAAGGTAGTAAGAGATTTTTCGAGTTAAGAAATGAGTAGTGCTGTGGGGTGGGAAAGGGATATTTCTGCCTGGGAAGTTTAGTGCTACATGGTGGGTAAAGATATTTTAGAGTTTAGGGATGTTTAGTGTTTGTGGATAGTATGCACCTTTAAAATACACATACATATTACCCAGTAGCAGTCACCACTGGGCAGTTATAGTTAGGACCACGTTTCCTCAGGAAAGCATTTTTTTTGGTTTGCCTATAAAACTTTCCCAAAAGAATCTGATCCACCTCAGCTCTTTTATGGAAGGTTTAGTAGGGATCCATCAACCGGGGTCCGAGAAAAAGGGGGGGTGTCCCAAAACACATTTTCCCCATTCATTTTTCCATAGGAAAATTGAATAGTTATATCGCAAAAACTGCTGAATGGAATTACACCACGTTTGGCAGAATGTTAGACCCTGATTCAGAAAGCATGCTTTTCGACATTTTGTGTAAATGAAGTTTCAAGTTTTATTTGATTGATCAAAAATATAATTTCATCATCACAACGTCATAAAATACAGGATAGGATAAAACAATTCCAATAATAAATTATTAAATCTAAAAAAATAGTAATGTATTTACTATTGATGCACAAAGGTTAAAAATTACTAAATGCAGAATACTACAAAGCTGGACCCAGCATGAATCGTTTAATCAAGATTGAGATAAAAGCTTTTGCCTGATGGTCCAGGCTGCAAACAAAAACGTAGATATAGCAACCTTAACTATTATTAAAGAATCGCTTTTACAGATCCTACGTGCTTGCCGTATTTTCATCAAACTTAGGCACTGGCAAAGGGGAATGATCCACTTGCTTCTAGGTTTAACATACAATGGGTAGAAGAATAACAAATATTCCTCTTTTTCATCTACAAAAGGGCAGAAGAAGCAGTGTTGATGCCTGGGTTTGGCAGAGTTCCATGATGAGGTGCCAGACATTTGATTTTGGTAAATGGTTGTAATTTTAAAATCACTGCAAAGCCCTCTCTATAATGATAATATAATAGTGATCTCAAGAAGGCCAACTCTGCAGTCGGGGTTATACCTAGGACCAATGATGACATTATTTTCAATTATACCATTAGGGCCCATATTACAATGACACCATAACTCAGTTCCATACTCTGCTGCACCCCTAACTTGTGTCTTTTAGATTTCCATGGCAGGGAGAATTGGAAACCAAGAGTCCCTTTTAGGAAATCTACATATAGCCCTTGCTCTAGGATTAATCATAAGTGATCTTTTATGGATCTGAGGGTCCCTAGATCTGGAATCCGCCAACGGAATTCTGAAATATTCAAACTCCCTGTTTCTTTCCAAGATTTCATTTCCTATATTAATGCACCCTTTGCCCTTTTTTCCTAAAGTGGGTCATCTGCTTGGTTTTAGATTTCAAGGCCATACACAGTGCAGAACAACCTGAAGTTATTGATCAGTTGTAAATCTGTTCAGAAGTTTTTGAGAATTTTAGGTTCAAAATGTATGTATATATCATTCCACAGAGGATCTGCAGAGCTGTCACCACATCAACAAAGATGTGATGGCGGCCATTATAGGACTCAGGTCTCAATCCCTGTCTTGGAAATATGTGTTAAAAAACATTTCGGGGCAGGATAGGGATACCTTGCCCCCGTAGGCCTGGTGGGGGGTACCAGAAAGTCCTCCCATGGGGCCAAAAACTATTTTATTTTCCTACAAATTCAATGAGGATCCATGAATCTGTGGTAGATTTTTATTAAAAAAAGTGGGCTCCTGTCCTTTTTTCAAAATACCCCCCTTTGGGTCAGGGCCTGGGGATGCTGTTTGGATTTTTATGGAAGGGGCAAGTGGACACCTCTTCCCGAACCTTTTACAGGCTCCAGGGACCCCATTCCCCGCAGCCACTTTAATTTTTAAATAATGAAATATTATTGTGATACTCCAATGTCCACCCGGGACACCCACAGCAATTCTGTGCCATCGGAGCCTGGGGGGAGTCATAGGGCCCCGTGCCTCCTGCCCGCTCCCAGGCCTGCACTCTTTGTGGTGCGGCATGAGCTGGCTCCATCTGTTTGCTCTCTCCGGCGTGAGCAGCTTTCTTTGCTCCTGCCAGGTGGGAGCAAACTTGTATTCCCTGCTTGCAAAAGTGCGGACACTTGGGCTGCTAAATACACACTAACCTCCTTTATCTAAAAGTATTCTCAAGGGTAGCAGCACCACCGAAATCTTCCTTGAAGAACATGGAATTGCTTGCTTCACTCACTCACTCGCGCCGGAGTCAAGCCAGAGTCCTGCCCGTCTGCGCCCGTCCGCGGCCGGACGGGCCCAGGGGCCATGGACGCTGCCACTGCCATTTCATACTCCCCCTCTGCTCTTATGAGCCTACAAGCCTCTGCTTGCCCCCTATCTCCCGATACCTGGGCCAGGATCTCTTCTCTGGGGATCGCAGGAAACTCCCCCCCCATCTGGGGCCGGCGTTACCTCTCATTACACCTGCTCTTGCTGAGTCGCAGGTCCGGGTATTATACCTAAACACTCACTCTTTGGTCAGGCATCAAGCCGATATTCTTCACCTTCTCATGACGGAGAGGCCAGACGTTCTCTTACTATCTGAGACCTGGCTCACCGACGATTCCCTTCCTGACATCCTCGCTGCGTTACCCCCAGATTACTTTTTGTTGAACACCAACCGTCCTGGGGGCCGCTCCGTAGGAGGGGGTGGCAGCGGTAATACGCAAGAATCTTAAGATTATCGCCTCCGCCTCCATGACCCTCCCTGAAGTGGATAACCTGGTCCTCCGTCTTGGAACCGAGGTAGGTGCAGTTACCCTAATGGTACTATACCGCCCCCCCACCCCATGCCTTCCTTCCCCTCATCTTTTATTGAACAGTTGACTAATCTTGCCACCTCCTCCCACCGCACTGTCATTGTTGGTGACTTCAACTACTGGTTCCAGCATGAGGACGCTGGCCCCCATGCCTTCGAACTGTTCGAGGCCCTCTCGAGCCTGAACTTTACTCAATTAGTCAGGTCCGCCACTCACAGTGGCGGTCACATCCTTGACCACATTTGGGTCCACGGGGTCAAGCCCTCCTGTCCACTTATAACACCTTGTGTGTGGTCCGATCACTTTCTGATTGACACCACTTTCTCGGTTGTTGGCCAGATTAGGATCCCACTGCAGGAGGGCGGCACCGCCCGCAAGTGGAGAGCCGCCGATTCCTCTAAATTTCTATCTCACCTCTCTCTAACTCGTCCCTTGCTTCCCAATGATTTAAGCACCAACGAGCTTCACGGGCATATTTCTGACTGGCTCACGACAGCCAGCGATATTTTTGCCCCTGTAACTAAGTTCCCCCGATCCCGACATAGCAATTCCCACAAATGGTTCACCCCCCATCTCAAGACCCTGCAACGGGAACTCCGCCGATCAGAGCGCAGGTGGAGGAGAGACTATTGCTCGTCCAGCAGAGGCGTATATGTGGCCGCGCGCAATAAGTACAAAACAGCCATTTCCGCAGCCAAAAAAGCTTACGCCTCTGAAAAAATCTTATCCGCCCCTTGCAAGTCCAAAGAGATCTTTAAAGTTATTAACGAATTCACTTCCGATCCCAGGACACTTCCGACTCAGGCCCCCACACAGGAATCTTGTAACGCGCTAAGTTCTTTCTTCGTTCAGAAAATTGTTCTGATTAAAGACACCATCCCGGCTACTCCCCCTGGCGCTGGTTCTGTCTCTCCCCCCCATAACGCCCCTTCTTTCACTCAGTTTCCTCCCTTAGACCCCACTTCCTTGGCCACATTGGCTACCCGTACTAAGTCTGGATCTCCAGACGGCTGTTGTCCCCCCACCATACTACGAGACATCTGCCATTCTCTACCCGACTGCATCCTTCCCTCCTCTCTCTCGTCCGGTACGGTGCCCAGCTCCTTCAAGGAGGCCGTTTTGGTGCCTCTATTGAAGAAGCCTGGTGCTGATCCCGCCGTTCCGGCGAATTACCGCCCCATTTCCCTCTTGCCCTTCTTCTCCAAAATCCTGGAAGCCCTCGCCACCACCTGTCTCTCACAGTTCATCGAGAGCTCCAACTTTCTCGAGGCCAATCAGGCCGGCTTCAGACCCAGCCACTCCACGGAGACTGTGATCTTGGCCGTGCTGGATGCCTTGAGAGACGGCGCTGACAAGGGTACCCCCCAGGCCTTGGTATTATTAGATCTGTCAGCCGCTTTCGACACGGTGGACCATAACATCCTCCTCCACCGTGTCGAGCAGGCTGGAATCCAGGGCCTGGCGCTGGCATGGGTCAAATCCTTCCTGACCGGGAGGTCTCAAACCCTCAGCCTGGGCACTTTCAGAGCTCCTAGGGAGCACTCGCCCTGTGGGGTCCCTCAGGGCTCCTCCTTATCCCCTCTTCTCTTTAACCTCTATCTTCGACCCCTCCTTTTTTCTCTGAGGCAGTGGGACGTCACCGTTTTTAACTACGCGAACGACCTGCAACTCATCTTTCCTCTCAACTCCCCCTCTGCTATTCCTAACTTCCAGGCAGCGATGTCCCACATCCTCCAGTGGATGTGTCAAACCCAGCTCAAATTGAACCCCGGAAAGACGGAGCTCCTTCTCCCTGGCAGGAGCTCCACCCACTGGGGTCCGCACTTTTGGCTGGCAGAACTTGGCCTCCCCCCCACCCCCGTGGCCTCGGTAAAAAGTCTTGGGGTCGCTATTGACTTCGGCCTCTCTCTCGGGCCCCAAGTGGGGACGGTGGTCTCCTCCTGCATGTTCCAGCTGCGCAGGATCAGGAAGGTGGCTTATCTCCTCACTCCTGAAGCCCTTCTGCAAGTTATCATGGCCCTCGTCCTCTCCCGCTTAGATTTTTCGAACTCCATCTACCACGGTCTGCCTAAAACATCTCTCTCCAGACTACAATCTGTTCAAAATCAAGCGGCGAGACTGGCCCTTGGGATTCCGAAATGGCAATCTGCCAAACCCCTTCTCTCTAAACTGCATTGGCTCCCTGTCATCTCGAGGGCAGCCTTTAAGATCGGCTGCCTCACCTTTAAATCTCTATCTGGCTCCTGTCCCGTCTTTCTGAAATCCCTCATCATGCCCTACTGCCCCTCACGGCATCTGAGATCTTCCAACCTTCACTTCTTGACCATTCCCCCTATCAAACTCTGCAGATCTGGAGGCCGGAGATTTGCATTCCTGGCCCCTAGACTTTGGAACTCTTTCACCCTCTCTCTCAAAACTTCTAACTCTCTCATTCTTTTCCGTAAATCCCTAAAAACATGGCTTTTCCCTCAATCCAGCTAAGTCCCTCTGGTCTTTCTGCATTCAACCAGCGCCAGGAAACCCACGGTGTCAGTGCGCTCTACAAGTTCCCCTTACAATACAATACAATACACTGTTGTCTGACATTGGGCATTGTCCACGCACACAGTCATTAGCTCACTTGGGGAAAGTGGGCAGGCTAATTGGAGGGGGGATGGTGGCACTAGTGGTGGGAGGCGGTGGCGTCATCCTTTGAAACATTTGGGCAACTGCACTTATTTTGTAAAAATGTAAGCGCTGGAAGCTTTACAGCCCAAATCACCTTTAGGCTTCTGGTACTGTGTGGATCTGGCCCACTCAGCTGCATGGCAAGCTCTGTATTGCATGAGTTAAGGTACTGGAAGCCTACCACAGACAGCTGGATGGCACAGAGGCAATGAGCAGTAGTTTAATGATGAAGTCACTGTGTGCTGAATCACCACTAAATTTGACCGCAGCCTGGCAGATAAACTCAGAAAATATGGGGAGGAGCTGTGGCCCAGCAGTGGAACATGCGGACTTCAGAATTGTGGAACCAGGTTCATGTCCTGGCCTCACAGGCGGATTGACACATGCCAAGTGCTAACTAGTGGTAATTTACCACAGAGGATTTATGCCATATATTTACCTTATTTCCTTGACTGTATCATAGACTGGACAGTGGACAGCTGCTACCTTGTATGGTAAATTATGGCAGACTGTCACCATAACTAAAACATATAAGCTTTGGGCATTATGTGGATATAGACTGACAATGGGTCGTGGTTTCTATCTTCTCCTAGCTTGCAGGTGGTAAATCGGGCGACTATTGTCCTGAGGAGACCCCGAGATCCCTTAGGGGTCGAAATGTCGACATTGTTTACTCTGGTTTTTGATCAATAATTGTTACACATGTTGCGATGTTATTTGCACGTGTCCTTCTTTGTAAATACTCATAACCAGTGAACGTTTGCATTTTGTGTTTTTTGTGTTTAATTTGTATTTGTTCACACAATGGAACCTTGCGTCGCCTGCACTTATGTTAGGAGTTGTACTATTATCTGCATATTTATTGAAAAATATTGCAAAAAATAACCTCAGAAACCATTGTCAGCAAATTGTGATCAATTATTTTACTAAATTCAAGTCCATACAGAATAAAACAGCAAAATAAATATATATTATAGCGAGTAAAAGAACAACTCTTTGGATGTCTTTAAATTCAAGAAATTGTGTAATATACCAGTATCCATTAATGCCAGTGCTGGAATTGGACAAAATGAACTCCCGAAACACAAAAATTAGGGGTCAAGGTGTGGCAGAGGAAAAGGGGTGAAGTCATGATGGGCGGAGCTTGAAAAGCAGAGTCCCAAAGTTAACTTATACATGTATTTTAAAAAAACTCTGCTTCAAAGATATTGTCATCAAGGACATATGTAACAGCAAATCTGTTCTAGGTAATTCAATTGGTCACAAAGAGGCTGCATTATAAAATATCTTATAGGATTAAGACACCTGTTGCAGCGATCATTTTGTGCCCAGCAATGTTGAGGGGATTATAACAGTGGTACAGCTCTCTCTCTAGTTCTGGGAGAGTTCTGTGTTTTGTTCAGTTACAGTTTCGATTTATAAAATAGCATTTACTGTAAAGCACACAGGGGCCGTTTATTTACTTTCACGGTCTACATCCAATGTGTCCATTCTCGGTATCCTTAACATGCTGGAGAGCTTTGCGTGCACGGCCCGCAGACGTCTAGCCAGGGCGTGGTTACGTCACGACGACACGCAGCGTTGACTCATATGGAAATGTGTATTTGTTGTTTTTCAGGACAGAATCCTGCGAGTTTAGGGAAAGCAGGAAGTCGGTGTGAGCTGTGATCCGCGGTCAAAACAGACGGGAATCATATATGTGGCCAGGCACAGACATATTTACGTATTTTCAGTATTTACTCAGGTGCCCTGTGAAAGAGAACCGTGGTTGTGAAATGAATCTCATATGCTTTTCGGGGCTCAATGAAAGCAAAAAAAAAAAAAACACTCGAGACCACAGTGAACATCTCTGCACAAGCAACTGCTGGGTGAAATATGTCCACCTTAATGAAAAATATGACAGATTTTATCAGGTGTTAATTTTAGTGGTCAGATGGTGTTTGCTTTGATTTGAGGCCATTAATAAGATGTTTAAGCAGACGGGAGCGCTTGTACAAACGATGCAAAGGGGGTAGGTAAAGCCAGGTATTCAGTGACAAAGTATGGAAAAAGTAGCTGCATGGCTTAGACCTTATCAACAGTGCTAGTGGAACTAGAAGCCCCGAGGTCCATGCCTGCCTGGACAGGTGCCATCTTCCTCCCAGGGGTAAAGCGTCAGCAGAGAGGACCCACAAGTACTCCCTCGCCGTGCGGTCTTTGCAGCACTTTACTTGACAGCAGTGCTCAATTCGTTAAAAAAACATTAGTGCCTGTCGTCATGGAGGCAGCTTGTACAAGCCCATTTCTTCCTTTAGCACCGTCTAAAACAGAACCAACTACTAACCATGAAAGTGGGGAGAGGATGTGGCATAATGGCCAGATCTGCCCACTTCGGTGCTGGGGATTCAAGTTTGTGTCCCAGCGTTAGCTTAACATCCTGTGATCCTGGGCAAATCAATGTGTCTTTAACAGGTGCACATGAGAAGCTCCAGTGCTGCTGTTTAAGTGCAAGTGCTGAGCACCGGAAACCACCGGCTCAAATTAAGCACTGTTTGGCAGGAATGCTGATCATCACTCAATATGTGAAAAGAAGACAGGCCCTGGAGGTGTGAGAGATGCCTTGGAAGTTCCATACCCTACTTACGGCTTCTTGCTGAGCGCTGGGGTGAGGGAAAAGAGATGTAAATTGCAGGAAGTAAATAGAGCTCTACTAGCATGTATGCTTTCTCTCACGGCTCTGACCTTCTTGACTCTTGAGACCAGTAGTGGCAGGAGAAGTGCCTGGGTTATAAAAGGGCGAGGCAGTGATGGGAGCTATCTTTGGGTTCTTCTATGTGATGTCAAATTGTGTTGGTATCTCTCTGTCTCTCTCTTTGCCTTTCATTTTCTCTCACTCTATATGTTAATATTCTGACATGCTTTCTTTTAATTGTAATATTTCTTTCTCTGTCTACCGTTTTTTTGTCTTAGCCAGGGCTTAATTTTGAGCTGATGGTTTATGGTGCCCAGCACCAGCACTTCATAGTCAATACCGGCACCTATGACAGTTGTCGTAGATAAATCAAGTGGCATGAAGACTTCTTTAGGTAAGTTAAATGGTTTTATTCAAGACAACAGCTACGCGAACATCTCTGCTAGCTGACCAGACAAGCAACTGACAAATAAGGAATCATTTACCAACATGATAGAATACATGCAGGTCTTCGAGAAGGAAAGGGAAAGAGGGAACACAAAGAAAGGCTTTATAGAAACAGAGTGCCATATTGAGAAGTGTAAAGGAGGAAGAACATCTTCATCCTTTGCACAATCAAAGAAGACAGTAAACATAAAGCCAAGAAAATATTCAACAATAGTGATCACTTAAATAGGCAGGAGGTCTGCGACATCTTACACTTCTGGTCTCACTAGGTGTATTTTGAAAATTGATACTTAAATCACCGGCATCACCACCACCCACTTCCCTTCGACTGCCAACCAAAGAATCAGGAACAACATCTTCCATTTCAGACAACATGTTAACAAGAACTCTGTATGTTGTCCAAATTAGAGTCAGCAAAATCAAGAGAATATGAGACCTTGTTTCTTTGATATAAGGCCACACTGCGAAGGTTCCATTTTCCACCATTTGTCAAAACAACATAGTGTGGAAAAATATCCTTAACAGTAATAGATCCTCTATATTTAGAGAGACCCCTAGACAACCTACCCAGTTTAACCTTAACCAAATCACCTTTAGAAATGTGGACTATTTTGCTTTGTGGAACAATGACAGGGGAAGAACATAAATGACCACCTTCAGCAACCCGCTCTTAATCCAAGAAGGAGTACGTTTGGTACCACGAAGTCTACCACGCAAGAGTTCAAAAGGGATCTTATCACTCTGATTGGGTTTAGTGGTACGATAAGCTCAAACCATTTCTCGCACCATATCCTGTGCAAACCTTCCACTAACACCTGCCATCTGAATAATGCCCTTAACAACACGGTTAGTTCTCTTGCATAAACCATTCCCCTGCGGGTTATATAAAGAAGTGCGATGATGTACCACAACTCACTCAGCAAGAAAAGTGCACATGTTACGAGAGACAAGCTGGGTGCCATTATCAGTAATTAATACAGAAGGAAAACTTGCCTTCTGAAATAAATTCTTCAAGAAGAAAATAGTGCTTTCTGTGGTAATGTCTTTCACAAAACTCACACATAACCACTTTGAAAGGACATAGATGACCACAATTGCAAAGCGTTGACTATGTGGTAGTTCGTCCATAGGACCTATGAAATCTAGATACACGCTATGCCAAGCTCTACCTGGATTTGTAATCTGACCCATGACTAATTTGACACCGACATTAAGCCTTTTCTCCCCCTCCTTGCACACAGAACATTTCTCAATCCAAGATGAAACCTGCTCGTCCATGCCTGGCCACCAGAAATCAGTTTTTAATCTGTGTTGAGTCAACGTTTGGCCCAAATGCCCTTCATGAGCCAAATTTAAAGGTTTGGACCTTAAAACAGAAGGAGGAATAAATCTATCACCTCTCGTGAGAACATTCGAACCACAAATGGACAATTCACCCAAGATCTTAAGAAAAGGACGTACGAAACCAGAACACAACTCTCACGTCTGGAACCTAACTTAACTAGGTCCATAACTGCTATAAGTACATGATCAGCATCCATCGCTTTGCACCATTCATTATAAGAAAAAGTTCCCTCACCGACAACAACCACATCCTGAACGAAAGCAATAGATCCTTCCTCATTAGCTACAACGAAGACAAATCATCCAAATTCTCCCATTTAATAGATAACCTAGAAAAATAATCAGATTTAAGATTTTTCCAACCCTGAATGTGAGAAATATCATATTGATATTCTTGTAATTTAGCCACTAGTCTTGCCAACCTGGCTGAACCTTTCCCCACACCACCAGGTGACAAGATCTTAACCAACGGTTTGTGGTCTGTTTTAAGTGCAAATCTTGTCCCCCACAAGTAAGTGCGGAAATATTGAACACCCCATGCAGCCGCAAGTGCCTCCCTTCTAATAACAGAATAGTTCTGTTCTGATGAGGTGACTGTACGAGAAGCAAATACAACAGTTTTTTTGCACTCAGGATATTTTTGTACAAGCACCACACCCAAAACTGTGGCACTAAAATCAACCATGAGTATAGAAGTGCGTTTGATGTCAAAAGGTGCCAACACATTAGCTTCACATATTTCCTTTTTTATGAGATTAAAACGAGTGATCTGTTGTTCACCCCAAACAAATGTTGCACCTTTTTTAAGTAATTGTCTCAAAACACGGTTTTAACAGAAAAAACGTTTAACAAATTTGGAATAATATTCTATTAGGCCCATGAAAGACCTTAATTAATCTTTATCAGAAGGACTTGGGGCTAACTGAATGGCTGCCAACATTTTTTTTTAGGTTTTATACCTAATGCTGACATTTTGTACCCTAGAAACTCAATTTGTTCAACAAGAAAGGAACATTTTTCCTTACGAAGGGTAAGACCCACATCCGCAATTCTTTGCAAAACTGATTTAAGAACTTTGTTGTGATCACTGATGGAATCTCCAAAAACGAGGATGTCATCCTGAAAAAATATAGCTTTGTCAATACCTTTGTGCTGGAATACACTGGCTGCTGAAGATAGCCCAAAAGGCAACCGTGTAAATTGAAAAGTTCCTTTGGTTGTAATAAAAGCTGTAAGATGTTTCAAGCTAGCGTGTAGTATTATCAGGTGATATGCGCTTTTAAGGTCAAGTTTTGAAAAATAAATTTGCATCCTTTAAAGTGGACACTAACTCACCAATATTAGCTAAAGGAAATGTATCTGCGACAACACACTTGTTTAAAGATCTTAAGTCCACACAGAACCTAATCTTGCCATCAGCCTTTTTAGTAATAATTACTGGAGACACCCAACTCGACACCTCAACAGGTTCAATTACACCACCTTCTAGCATTTTATCTATGAAAGACTTGACTTCATCCCTAACCACTGAAGGAACTCTTCTAAGTTTATGTTGAACAGGTAGTGTGTCTTTTTTTAACAAACGTTTGTGAACATAACCTTTGAGTTCACCTAACTCGATCCTAAATACCATAATAGCCTCCTGAAGTATATCCTCAAGTGTTACAACATCAACAACCATGACCTCTGAAGGAGCTAGGGGTTTACAATAATGTGAAGATCATGTTGGTGGATCAAACCTAACACGGGGGTCCATCAACAGCAACATAAATTTTACCTTTGGTGGATCTATTTGCTAATACATTGTGCTTGGTACACGTGTGTTCGTATCCCATCCTCGTCACGAAAATTATCATAGATAAATCAAACGGCATGAAGACTTCTTTAGGTAAGTTAAATGGAATTATTCAAATCTACAACTAATTCAACACCTCCGCTAGCTGACCAGATAAGCAACTGACAAATAAGGAATCATTTACCAACATTCTAGAATATGCACAGGTATTCTAGTAGGAAAGGGGAACACAAAGAAAGGCTTTATATAAACAGAGTGCCATATTGAGAAGAGTGATAATGTACAACAACGGTCTACCGCATGGAGGTGCTGTAAGACTAATTTAGGTACAAGCACAGTTGTTTATTAATTCAATATACTTTAACAATAATTAGAACATGGGAATGTTGAGCGCTCCATTGAATGGCTAGTAGAAGCCTGGAAAATCAACATTCCAATATTTGTTCACAGCAACAGCTTTGAACAAAGGCCTCATGGAGCCCAAGGGGATTTCAACCCCATGAAGCCTTTGTTTTCCAAATCAGAAAATTCTGTCTTCTATGGGCAGAATGTTCAAAAAGCCATAGAGCCCTCCATAGAGGGTTCTACCGGCCCTTAAAGCCTGTTCCTTTGTTAAAAGTTGACCCTGGGCGTAGTACTACGATACGCTCGCGAAGCAAGCGTAGTTTGTGCTAGTACGCTCTACGTGAATTGCACATAGCACTGTGGGCATTTTTTGCTTGCTCGCGGTCCTCAACATCAAGTTGGCGACCACAAGCGAGCAAAATCAACATCCCTGCAAAACTTTTTCCTCGTTCGCGATCAGCATCATCAAATTGCTGATCGCGAGCGTAGAAAATAAACCTCCCAGCGAGATTCTCAAAGCGGGGAGGTCAGGTATCTCATTGCGAGTGGTCGTGTATGCTCGTGACCGCTCGCGATGAGAAACTACCAATTCGCATTGAGAAAGCTATCGCTCAAATCTACTTGATCGCAAAAACAACAAGTGATGGACCGAATGTGGATCAATGTCACACATTCCCCCAGTCAAAAGATCTGGGCCCAAATCCATCGTTTTTTTGCACTCCACACCACCCTGGGTTAGACAATGGCGATATGCAAATCAGTGTAAAAAACAGAGAGGCACCCCTTGTGTAGGCCAAGGGAAATGGGGTTATTCAACCTAGGTAAGAGAAAGGGTTCCCTTAAGGCACAGATAAAGACAGGTATAAAATAATGTACCTTATGACTTAACAAATACATACAACAAAATATGGAAAAGTTAAAAATTCATTTATTAGAATATATTAAAAAACAATCAATAGGGATAACTAAACTAAATCCCTGAACTAAAACAAGATAAAATTGAAACAATACATATATTTGCGACCTGCACAATTACAAGCAGACAGAACAGTTACAACATATATTTGTTGGATACAGGTTTGTATATTCTTTCTCCGCTCTAATATCACCAGAGTAGTATCACTACCAAATCAGGGTATCTATTATGGTGTTGGAGACTTGAATTATACGCTTTAGGTTGCGTCGACGCGTTTCGGTGATAACTCCTTATTATGATCACCTTTATCAAGACATAAATTTTGTCTGCCAGAACCAGAGGGTATGTAAAAATCGCCCTAGGAGTAAATGTCATGCAGAAAATTAGTAACATTTTTAACTCAGAGGACTTATAGCATTACTTTAGTTAATACGTGGAAAGAATCACAACATATTTACAATTCATCGTCTTCTGTCATCTCTATTACTTATGTTGGTTACAATGGACATCATTTTCTCTAGGTTAACATGTGCATTTTTTCAAAATATTAGAAAAACAGAGAAACTATTTACTGGAAGTGGCTCATGGCTATTGACTTTGTCGCTCACAATTTGGCCACATGCTTTATCAACAATAAAAATTACTGCAAACATATCCTGTATTTTCCCAATATGTCTTTAGCTAACAAAGCAGTAAGTAAGGCTATTTGTTCTGAAAACGTTTTAGAACCCTTCCTAGGATATGCAAATCAGCTCTGACCCTGTTGCCCCATGGGAACAGGGTCAGAGCTGATTTGCTTATCGCCATTGTCTCACCCAGGGTGGATTTGGGCCCAGATCTTTGGACTGGGTTGAGTGTGTGACATTGATCCACATTCGGTCCATCACCTGTTGTGTTTGCATATTCCGCCCTAAGTGCGCTGGGGATGCCCAGACGTGGGTCCCAGGCACTCCACACCACTGGAGTCAAGCTAGCCGGGCTGATGAGAGGTGTTACCTCGAAACCGGTCCGGTCCTCGGATGCTTGATTCCGTTCTGGGAAGGACATGGCTTTTGTAGTTCGGACTGGACTGTTCCCATGGGGCAAAGGGTCAGAGCTGATTTGCATATCGCCATTGTCTAACCCAGGGTGGTGTGGAGTGCAAAATAACGATGGATTTGGGCCCAGATCTTTGGACTGGGTTGAGTGTGTGACATTGATCCACATTCGGTCCATCACCTGTTGTGTTTGCAAATCTACTTGATCGGCATAAAACGACTGCTTGCACTGTGCAAGATGCCATTTGCAATGATTGCACAGTGCGGACAAGCATCCGGCACTGTGCAATCAGTGCAAACAGCATTTTCCCTATCGCACTATGCAGTTCACGTAGCTATGCATAGCTCGCATAGTGCGAAGTGCACTTCGCGTAGCTATGCGTAGTGCTACTACGCAAACTACGCCCAGGGTTAGTTAAAGGCCCTCACCTTCGTTTCAGACCTTTAATAGTCGGTAGAGCCCGCTAAGGTGGGCTCTAAGGTTATTTTCTTACCTTCTGCCCATGCCATAGCTTTGGGGGCCTGGAACTGTCTGTATTGTCACTCTTGTATGGATGTGATGGTTAGTAGTTGGTTTGGTACTATCATTGGCAGCTCTGACAAGGGCAACCAATGTTACAAGGGACAGTGGCCGCCTGGTAAGGGCCCTGGAACTTATTAGTTTTCAAATCAAGCACTGACCTTAGCTCATATTTCCTTTTGTGCATTCCTGGGTGGAAAAGAAGGAAAGGGGAGTAAAAATGAATACCCCTAGAAACTCTTTTTGCTCAGTGTGAAAAAAATTATCCTTAGTTAACTTGTTAGGCATTGCGGCAGAGCTTAGCAGCAAATGCATGAGTCTGGAAAAAAACTGAGTACTACTGAGGACTTCAACCTGCATTGATGGGACTGAACGCCTCTCCATCCACCAAGCACAAAGAGTGACCCTGAATATAGTCCCCAACATTTATATTTTATGGTTCATGGTGCGTTACTTATGAAAGACAAAATTCGCCAAAACTTCTTGTCATGCCGGCAATTAAAGAGCATGCTTGAGTGAGAAACTGAGAATACGGGGCTTATTTATAAGCCCCTTGCGCCATTACCTGCATCAGGTTTAATGTATGCTGGGTGGGCGTTCCCCGGCAAAAATGGCTTGTAGAAGTGTTGCAGTGAAATCTATGAGATTTCACTGCAACACTGCTAGGACACCAATGCATCAAATCCTTGTGCCTGCCTCACAGCAGGTGTTAGACTGATGCAGGTTCTTTCACATGGGGCCTGCCCCATATGATAGGACACATTGCTGGAGTTGCATCTGTTTTCAGACTCACCCCAGCAATGCGCCACTTTTGCATTTACAGATACGTCAGGAATACTGACGTATATGTAAATCCTTGCGACATGGAGCGGCATGCAGTAAATACAGCACATTCATGGTGTTGCAAGGAGGGCACACTGAAAAGTGTTGCATCACCCTTTTCACATAGAGATGCAACACTTTTCATGAATTAGACCCTATGCATTTATTGATTAGGTAGATGAATCTTTAAGAGTTTTATAACCTTAGAAAATTGGGTATGGTGCCATGAAAAACTATGTGTCCTTTCATCTAAATCCTAAAAATACTATTTAATGTCGACCTCGCAGTCATCTGCATATTCGTGTGCTGCTGTTATCTGTCAAAAGTCACTCTGAAAATCAAAGATGACTATTTTCTGGCAAACCATGCCATACAAAGTAGCCCATCTCTATCACATGCCCACTGTAACATGAATGAAATACTTAGGTTGTTGGTTCAATGACCGGTCAGCATTTTCCTTTGGAATGTTGTTGCCTTTTATCCAACATCTGTTCTTCACAACATGTGCTCTCAGCAGATGCTTCTGATATATTATTTCAGGAAATGTTAAAATGTAATTGTTGGAATGTGAAAAACGAAATAGAGTGCCACTGGCTGACAATGTTAGTATGAGACTTTGCCACGTCTTGATGTTGGTGAGTAGGCTACGTGTGCAAATTTTGCTAAAAAAGAGGATGTTTTTCACAGTAGAAGATGTCTGGGCCCGATTCAGACTTAAGACAGATTTAAGTTAGGATTTTGTCTTAAGTCTGTTTTAAGTCTATCTTAAGTTTGTCTTGAGACAAACTTAAGACAAAATCCTAACTTATGTGAATACCAAAAGTAGTACGTTTAGGATTTTGTCTTAAGTTAGTTCTGTGAATCGCCCCTCTGTATTTATCTGAGTCTTAAAATAAAGAAGGGAATAGTCGGGACTGGTCTTATCGGTTAAACCTGTAATTAACTTAGACTTCTAAATTAGAGCCATACATTGATGTACATATATTTGAAAATGTGCAAACGTAGGTAACAAATTCACATTTTGATACAATGTAATCTCAACATGGTGTCAGATGAGCCTCGGGAAGCTCGTAGGTAAGACTCAAACAAACAGAAAACTCCCAAAAGCAAGGTAAGAGAATGGAAGATCTCGCGGGTCGGACTATCGAAAGCCTCGATAAGATGTAGGCCTTTTGGTCACCTCAACAAAGAATCAAAAAACAGAACTCACAAGCGAGTGTTTGCATTTCTTTCTGGTAGATTTGTGTATCACATTTGTGGATCTTTCATAGAACATACATGAAAGGCATCAATGCTCCACTGGTCCCACTGTGGCCCTCATTACGAGTCCCGCGCAACCCCTGGTGCAAGGTGTGCATGCACATAGAGTACATATAGGGTTTGTGCACTGTGTAATGGGGTAAAACAGGCACAATTAGCACGCTATGCCCCATTCCAAGATCCAAAGTGTAGAATGATGCCAAATGATTCTACCGGTAAATACCATATCCCACAATATCAATATTTATCGGCAACACCCAGAATTGTTCCAAGACCCCGGATGAGCTCCTCAGGGTACAGTGGTAGCTCTCAACCCTGGACTTTGAGGTGCAATTTTAATTCTAGAATATATTACTGCAGTTGGTTTGCCTGCTTAATGCCTTCCCATTTGCTGCTCTACGGATATTCACAGTGTTTCCAAGGCAAAGTCGTATGTGTGTGGGTGTTAGAAATTCATCCTGTTCCTTTTCCACTTTAATATAATAAGCATTTTTGCAACATTCGTCAGAGTTGGCAGTAATTGTAGCGCCCCCTCTCCATGCTGTTATAATACTGATTAACACGAATGTAAAACGTTACCTGTAATTCATTATGAGTTTAACCGAATCCAAGAAACACTGGCGGCTTGTGCTGTAATGCAGTCCTGACACACCTCGCTGCTGGCTTCATTTGAGGAAGACATTTCATGAAATCTCCTACAACTCTGTGACCTTTATTATGCAAGGCAGTGGATTGCAAATGTGTTGACACTGTGATTCAACAGCATTTCAGTGTATTGTACCATGTGTGCCTAAATTACACTCTGAATAGACTAAGTACCAATGCGAAATTATTATTTTCATTCATGCCTTTGACATTTATGCAGTCTATAATTAAGCGCCAAGGTGACATTTAATTCTTAGTTTCACACTTCTGCAGGTAACAACAGTTCTCTGGAAGAAAAAAATGTATTAGACCCTCTTTTGCCTGTAACTATTATAGTCCTTTTAACAAATACTTATCTCTAATTTATTTGTGCAAAATTCATATTTAGCATAACGAAACAAATTAGTGATTGCACTTACAATATCCGATATAATCAGTAAAAAATGTAAAAATAAAAATGTAGTCAGAGTGGTACTCCCTATAAAAATGAACATTACTAAAAATAATACAACGCGTATGTGCGTGTGTGTGTGTATGTATGAGTGCTCTTCAATTGTTGATTTTATGTAGAAATTAACAGCCGACCCTCTCTAAGGTGTTCTGAGTGCAGTGCGGTATTTTTGTGTTTTATAGCAGACATGTAAGCTCAGCAAGTTTTGGCCCCCTTGGCCTTATTTATAGTTCAGTCATGTGATAAAGGTCACAATTTTTAAAATGATTAGCATGTACAAGTGAAATAAATACTGTGTGATCGAAACAGGCTCCAAAACAAATTAATATTAATAATTCGTTTTGAGGACTATTTTGATTTTACTTGAATGTTACATTTACTTCAAAACTCATCATGAGGACATTCAAAACTTTAATATTAGTATATAAATTACCAGTTAATTATTACAATACAAAAATATCATGCCACAAGTAATGAAAGACTTTTTTTTTAAGAATGCAATCCGAAATTGTGGATCCTTAATAGTGATTTGCAACCTAACAAGCATTCCTCAGATTGTAGGTAGGTAGACTGGATGGTCTCTTGAGCCGCCTTTGATTAAACTTTATGAATTTAAAACGTAAAACCAATCTCTATGCAATAGAATTACTAGAATCCAATGTATTTTTTTCACTATCAATAATCCTTTGATAACTACTATATTGCACAAATTGATTTCACTCAGCATTTCTTATATCTTTAAAGGTGATTTTTTTAATTTGAGTCCTACAGAATGACTTTAAAAAATCCAAATGATCCAAAAGGTGCTTGAAATTGAGATCCTCATCCATAGAAAACCAAAATTGCATTGGCGCTACAAAGGATATTTGTACATGTTTGAAATCACAAACAGGTTGCCTGGTCAATGGCGGCCACCACAATAAAGAAGTGATGGGGCGGGTGGAGTGGGCATGGGGGAACACGGAAGGGGGAGCGTGCGTGGGGTGTTAATAGTTTTTTTTTAAAGAAACACTTACCTGTAGCTTCTTCCTGCCTCCTGCGTCACACTTGGCCTCATCTTTCCTATTCCCAGCAAGCACTGGGGTTGCGTCACGGACTCCCTGCAATCCCTGTGCTGCTCTCATGTGAGAGCAGTGAGGGGATTGGTTTGAGCAGGCTGGAAAGACTTTCTGCTCAGACCAGGAAGTCTGAGGGGGTTTCTCCAGCCAAGCTGGAGAAATCTAAGTGCGCATGTGTGTTTTGGTCGGGATGAGACAAAGTTGATCTGTCATGTTTCACACCACTGGAATGGTAATGATAAATCCTCTTTACTGGTAAAGTCAAATTTATCAGTGCCCTTTTAAAAATACTCTTTCAGAAAGATAGCATTTTTGTGTTCTTAGATCTTAGCCCTGTGTGCCTGCAGCCTGTCTCCAATGCACATCTGGGGTGGGAGACAGCTGGACTTTGTGCATTCGCTCTAGACTGCCAAACACAAAGGGAGCTTAGGTGTGACTGAGTGGCCATCCATATCCTGTTCGGTCATCCTGAGCAGGATGGGAGAGAGTAACTGACTTTTATACCTGAATAGGTTATGTCCTGTCCCCATACAAAGGGCTGCATTCCCTTGTGGAGTGAGTCTGGAGCCAGAGCTGGGAAGGAAAGTCCTCTGTGCACTGCAGAGCCCTTCTTTGAGGTCTTACCCACATCAATGGCATAGCTGGTTATAAGTACTGGGGGCAGAATTACAAGCCCCTTGCTCCACATTTGCGTCATATTTAACGTGGGAAAAGTGACGTAAGGGTGGTGCAAGGGGCTTGTAAGTAAGGCCCTGGGTCTCTAACACCACCAAATCAGACACTACTGGACCTTTGAAAAACTCTGCCAGGAGGAGAGACTGCTATACTGTTACAAGAACTGCCACTCTGCTAGACTGCTGCTCTGGAAGAACTGCTTATCTGCTGGGCTGCCCTGCTGCTTGCTGCCATTTGCCCTCCTGAGGAAGAAGTGGACTAAGTTACTTCATCCCAGAATGATCTCCAAGGGCGTGCTGGCCTGCCTCTAGTTTTGGGACGTGCTAATATCAAAGTCGTATTCCCTGTGGATCCAGGTGCTTTCTCCAGTCGAACCGTCACATCCTCTGCTGCATGAGCAGAATTTATCCATTGCTGTTTTTGTGGGAACAGAACCGGTGCATTACACCTGGATCCAGCGCATCGCCATCGGAACCAACACATCGGAACCAGCACATCACTGCTGCTACACATGTCAAGCTGAGGCCAATCACAGCAAGGATCAAAATTTGGACCAATCCGGAGGCAGGGAAATTGTTACAGATTGTCTGCAAAGGGATAAGGGGTTACAAATTCCCTGGTTAAAATATGTTAAACGCCCCTTAGAGTATATAGACCAGTATTACCTTTTTAGCGACCCTTCCTCTATCTCTATCAGCTGTAAATCAAGTGTCAAAAAGCTGCTTCTAGAGAAATTTGAAACTGTTAGATGTGGTCCTGGGCCCTTAAAGAGATCAATAGCAGCTCATGGTTTAGTGAGAAATGGGATGGGAATGGAACCCTATCTGTTTATGATGTATAGCCAGCAAGATAGATTTTTAATGTGCCGTTTTAGGCTCAATCTGTTACCTAATATTTTAGCTTATCCCTCTGGTTTCACTGTAACGACTGAGCAGAAGGGTGCTTGCGGCTGCGACAATAGGTCTCCGCAGGACACCCTTCATTTTGTACTTTTATGTTCATTTTATCGAAAACCTAGGCGTTCATTTTTGGTTGACATCCTCAGGAAACAGAAATTTCGCCATGCAAGAGCTGCACTGCTTTTCTTACTGAAAGCCAGTGACACGCACACTTTATGCTCTATTTCAAGCCTTTTAAAAGTAGCTGTAAGACTGAGAAACACAAGAAATTACCCAACCTTGTAGATAAAAATTATCTCTCTCTCTTTATGAATTGTATCTTCCCCCCAACAGTTTTTAATTTGTAAAGTTCAGAAATGTAATTAAATGGATTTTTATTGTGTAATGTATTTTTATATTGGTTTTTAATCGTCGAAATAAAGATTTACTGAACACTGCTGCTACACTGAGAGACGATCCATGCATCCTCTGGACTACATAGAGAAACCCAGCACATCGGCTTTGGATGCAATGCATCTCAGACCCAGTGCTTCATCCTCTGAACTATTGTTGCATGTAGAAAATCGATGCATCACCTCAACTGCACCCCGCATTCCTCAACTGCACCCCACATCTTGCTTTACGACCAGGATCAATGTATTTTTGTTCAGCGGGACTTATGTGGCTCCTGTATCAGGCCGGCACTACATTGAAGTTAGCCTGCACTCTTGACATTATTTTCCAGTCCACCTCAACCAGATTACCCTACCTTATTGCTTCTAGGCTCTATTATTTACTTTTAAAATTCATATTTTGACTTCTACTCATTGGATTCTTGTGATTTCAGTCTTCTTGTATTTATAAAATCCTAATCTATTTTTCTAAACTGGTGTGGAGACTTTTTGTGGTGTTTTCACTGTGTTATTGTTTGAAGTGCTGGACAAAAGCCTTTACACATTGCCTCCTAAGTTAAGCCTGACTGTTCTGTGCCAAGGTACTAGACGGTGAGCACAGGTTAATTTATGGTGTGTATATGATTTACCCTGATTAGGATTGTGGTTTCTGCTTGGACAACGTGCATACCTCTGCCAAACAGAAACCTGATTTCTAACATACCTCACTATCGTTTCCTTTATTTAAGGCATTTCAAGGAAGATACAGGCTTTCTCGGTTAACTGGAGCTTGTGTGTCATACAAAGGTAAAAGTGACTGTATGAAACCACTTTTACGAAGTGAGTACTGGATGTCATTGGCTGAACAAATATATTTAAAGCTGTGGTTTAGGTAGGGATTACTAAATGAAACAAGCATTGACAAAGACAATAAGCTAAGCTTCTACCTGAAAATGCTTTTTCACTGATTGGTAAGTTTGCTTGTGAGTGGATGGGTGAGTGGATAAATGTACTTATGAGTTAATAGTTGGATAATAGTGTGAATGAGGGATTGGGTCACTGATTGCAAATGTTGACATATGGAATTAAGGACAAGTGAGTGCCTGGAAAAAAACATTTGTTTGTCCAGCTATTGACTCAATCTGGCATTCAGCCAATACACATCCTTAATATAACACAACCACAATCTCATCAATGAATGAGGAAGCACTTTCAGTTGTAATTTAGGTGTAGTGGATTTGCAGTGGCTGTTGTTCATCACAAAAGCTCTTGCATGATCATGAACGTGCACCCCAAGTGGAGTGAAAAGCATTTATACACTGAAAAATGGGAGGAAAGCTCCTCTCAATAGGTTTAGTGCCAGAGGAAAAGCCCAGCCATCTGAGGATGGAAGATGGCTAGGCCCATTTTGGTTAAGGGACTTGGGGAAGGTTTGCAGTAATATGAGAAAGGTTGTTTTGAAAAAGGAAGAGTGAATTTTGTAAGAAGGCATCTATGACTGGGTATAGGAAAGCCTCTAGTCACTGGCTATTGCACAGGATACGACTAAAACCTTACCACCATCTCCTCGGAACATTCATGTGCCTGTGAAGACAATATCTGGAAAAAGAATACTATGCCTGGGTGCTAAAATAAAGCAGCCACAAAGATTCCATACTTTTGTCGGCACATCAAGCATGAGGTGAATAGCCTCCTGTTACCTGCTACAGCAACACAATAAACAGATGGTCCCATGGCCTCAAAAAATTCTGGCTGACCACTACTATTTAGACACTGTAGTAGCCCTATCTGACAAAATTCCTGAAGATTATAAGCCTGTGTTAAGGACATGAGGTCTGAAGGAACTTTCTGAGAAGATGTAGAAAAGTTGGTTTAAGGCATTTTTTCCACCCCCAATGCACTTGAACAAGTTCTGAGGCTTCATCGTATAGGATCCTGTGTGGGCAAGAAACTCAGATTCGTGCCAATTTAAACTTTTTGCAGCTCTGAAAAATGCTTCATCCAAACCTCACAGAGAAAGTGTCTAGCCTCATGGAGACACGCCTGGCTACAACTTCCACCCTTACCCCAGTAGTGGATTTGGAGAAACAAAAAAGTGACTAATTCCACACTTAAAACCTTGAATTGGAGCAATATGGCAAATCAGCCCCGGATGTGAAGCAACCTCAGGTATTACGGAATGCTGTTTTGTCTTGCTAGACACATTTAGTGTCAAAAACAATGTCTTTTGTGGGAGTTTAACAATGTTATATCTGACTTGGAGGGATCCTCACTAGCTTTAGCTACATGACTGATCACTGAGAGGACTTGGAGTTCTAAAATGTAGAGCATTGCAGAAGATAAATACTTTGACTGTTCCTAATCCCTTCTCCTACCTGACCTTTGCTCCATCCGTGTTTGCTTGAAATTGTCCTTAGTCTTTCGAACTATAATTTCTAATTATTGCTTTGGATTTTCTGGTGATTTTTGGATCAAAATATTAACGATCCATATTTCTGATTCTCCTTTCCGGATTCAAATCATTTTGGTATCTGCTCATTACATTTTTCTATATATTTCTAAATTACTTTGAAAATGTTATTGTGATGTATCTGGGTCTTCGAAATTATTTGGTAGTGCATGAAGGTAACATACATTTCTCTGGGGAATCGCCTGCTTATTGTACCATTGTTACTAGGGATAATGTCTTATAACTTTGTAGCGAACTAAAAAGATTGTGTTTCATAAATTCAGAAGGGTACCGACCTACTAAATGAGTTCTCCCTTTATTGACACAGCACAGTTTTGCTATACAAAATACCAAAGTAAAATAAAAATAAAGGAAACCTTGGGCAAGACTATGGCAGTGGGGCAATTCTCGATGTTGAGCAACTCTAAGATAAGGGTTGCAGATGTGTCGAGGCTGAGTTTTGATGTCTCCTATCATGTTCCAGCCTGGCATCCCCTGGAAGCTGTTACAACAGGGGTCTTTGTGCACTGACAGTTAGGTGCTAGTATTTTTATGAAGAAGGTAGTCTTGGCTGTTGGGCTGCTAGATGCTGGACCGGAAGATGCAACAAGGCATCAGCAAAGCCTTCAATCTGGAAGCTGCTTATTGGGACTGATACAATGGCAGATGAGTCACTCATCGTCATTGTCTCTAGCCCAAGTCTGGTACGCATGTGGTTTCAAAGCACATTATCGTATAATTGAGTTTTTTAATTGATTCTGAATGCTTTGCAGAAGCAATTTAAAAGGCTATGTTTGCACCAGGCATTCGCATGTAAAAGTAGCGTTTTAAGCTGAGAGTGCAAGAGTGTGGCCCATCAGTTGCAGTGCCCTTGAGATGATGACATAAATTCAACACAAATTAGATGTGTCAGGTAATTAAGTAACTCTGTCATCAGAACAAAACCAACAACTAAGAAAAAACACAAACACAGCCCATAACAAAAACTGGGCTGAACACTCAACATACATTGAACACAAACCTTATGCATCATATATTTGGTTATCCTCATGGTAATAACAACACTCACCTTCTAGATAAGTCAATCCCCAATCTACAACAGAACCCTTTAAAATTCAATACAAACACCCACCTCATTCCACAAAGGCCATGACATGGCTATTATGGTTACTCATCATGTTCCACACACCAGTAAATTGACATGCCAAATAGCCCAGGCAACACCTACTTGATTTGATATGGGCTTCGGGCATACACATCAAATTCAATGGCTCACTAGGCATTACATTGAGTAAGACACAATTTCTTTTAAACATTAAAAGAACCTCAAATACATTAAAATACTGATTACAACCCTTCAGAAGACTTTTATTAATTAATTAAATAATTTAATTGCAAATGTTACAATGCTATTATAAAATAGAAGATGTAAAATGTGGGGTAATTAGCAGTGCATGGTCGAGGCGCATGTTATAGTTACTTTAGAACAAAATGTATAGTTACTTGAGATAGTTATAACTGTAACTGGTGAATTTCTGTGGTTTTTAGAGTTTAAAACATGGGCTTCTTCGTTGCAAGTCAGGGTTAATCGTAGGGCCTGGCTTTGGGGAGGCAATGCACCTAACCCCAAATGGGTGGCCAATGACCTGCAGTGCACACCCTTTCCTCATGCATAATAGATAGTTGGCCACAGGGCCTTCCCTGCAGCCAGATTCTATGCCCCCAGTAGGCTGCCAACTCACAGGCCAGGCCATTAGCCCATTCCCCCATAGGTGGCCAACACTTAGTGGATCAACAACCCACATTTTTACCTTTTATTTTTTTCTTTGCAGTACCACTGTACAATGACCAAGCATCACGTCTGTGGTACCGGTTGACCTTGAAAGATGCACTTGGTGAAACTTGCACAGTGTTGCGATACTGCTCCTGAAGGAGTACTGGGATATCTCATGGGACGGCCGTGCTGGGTCCTGCAGAGTACCACAGTACCTCATGTGAGAACTGAGCTGAGTCTTGTGGGAGTACCACAGTACCCGCAGCAAAAATGTGTTTCTATTTTTGCCCCATGGGGGAATCCCTCTGGCTCCACCCCAGAAGTGCCAAATGGTCAAGGTCCCCCTACGTTACCCCCTCATATCTTATTTTTTTACTTGTAGTTCAGGACATGGGGACATGATCTGAATCTACAGGGCTGTGACTTGCCAAGTGACTTGTCATTAAATGCATGCTTGTTGGAAAGGTGAATATTAGATGGGTAACATTTAGTGGATGGCTGGCTTTCTGTAAGAAATTAATCATAGATAAAAATTACTGCTTACAGTGGGGCGGTTAAAGAATATCCTGTGGTGATACCTTCTCAGAAAGGAGAATTTTCAGCAGTCAGACTGTGGAAGTTTAAAGCAACAGCAAATGACTTGAGGGTTTAATACTGCACCAACCATTTCCTGTTGGAACCAAAAGTTTGATAACCTTCCAACGGGCTATCTATCCATCAATGATATTACAATTCCAGCTTTGTTCAAACTCCTACCCCTGCTTCCTATTACCTCTTAAACCTATAATTCATGCTTTCTACACACATCCAAAATAGATATGTGAAGCCTCTGGTTTAGTGTGAGAGGTGTCTTTCTTCTCATACCTCCTTTATTTGACTAGGTTAAGAATTCATAAATATATTTAATCTGCTAAGAACAAATGCTATTTGCAAAATAGAAATAGAAAACCAAAAGTTACAGATTTGCAGAAAAAGAAACGTTAAGATAATAAATCTATATAGGCATCTGTCACTTGAGTATATTACCGTGGCATTTACAAACAAAATGGTGAATCTTTTGCATGCATCGGTCAAGTGAGTGTTATCAATGAAATTGAAGCATAACATCAAAAAATGTACATTTAGTTTAATGGACGGTAAGAAGAAGCTTTGGACTGAAATAGTATAATTTCCAGTTCAGGTCAACATTCAAGGTGTCCATAAGTCTAGTAATTAACTCTGGGAATGGAGCTGCACAAAGAAAATTGGTGCTTCTTCCTAATGGCAAAGAAGCCAGTCCCTAACTATGTTCTAAACAGAGCAGAAACAAATATGTGACAGAAGATTTTGATATCATGTTTTTTAACCATCGCGGATGTTCCTTTGAGCCTCTCATAATAGTATTGCATTCTTTTTTGCAGTTACTTGACAACTTCAGATGAGGACCAATTATATCAAAATCATAGCCAGCCTGCTTGAATGAAGCAATCTAGGTTGAGCAGCTATTCCATGTGCCCAGTTACTCATCACTTTCTGCCTCAATGGGCGTCCTTGTTGAAGTATATCCTGTCACAGTATGCAGAGCGAAGAAGGTTTACACAGCGGGACCTACCCATGATACATAGGAAGATTTAATAATATTATTTCAGAATTGCTTGGGATAACTCTAACAATACCATCTGTTCTTCTTTTTGGCTCTCAGGACTGCACACATCTATACATAGCTCATCTGTGCGATTATAGGCAAATAGGTCCATATGTGCCACCATAAGAGGTGAGGGTCCAGCCAAATGTCGCCTAATTATTTGCTTTGCTTTTGGTTTTATTAGACTTTATTTCGGCAATTGCCATTGATGGAGCGAGGTTGGAAACAAAACATTTTGTATACCACTCGTGAAGTTACTTCCCCATAACAGTAACATGAATTAATCGTGTTGTTTTGAAATTAACTAACATAGAATAGAATGCACACACACAAACACACGTGGGATACTAATTTGCTTATGTTGCGAACCATAATCTACTAATTAAGTGAAGTTGTTACGTTAATTTGTGCACATTTGTCATAATCTAACCAAAGTTTGCATGGATATGCTTTTTGTCTGTCTAATTGTGGCATAAATGATGGAGAATGGTGAGTAAACCATGCTTATGTGTTGCTGAATCACTAGGTAATAACTAATTGGGTTACCTTACAATGGGGGAGGTAAACAGAAGGGCTATATTTAGAAAATTAATGTTTAATTGTGTTTGTTTCTATAATATTTCCCATTGTGGCCTATGCAGCCTACATTAAAATGGAAGCTGTCTGCGACTCCGAGTTTGCGATGGTGTACGCATGCGTGACTGAACTCGAGTAGAGCGCGAGCAGCCTGTGCCTGTGCAGTATGGGTCAAGGACAGTGTGGCCTGAACACTCGACTTAGTGCCCAAAAATTTGAATGTCAGCATCGTGGGCCTGGGAAAATCTTCACAAATTACCATTTAAAGAACACAAGCGGAAGAGACTGCTAAGAGACAATAGCGACTTTATTTTTTTCAATCATAACGATGACTTTGCCGAAATACAAACAATGAGGGTATGAGGTTATGCTCATCCACCCCTTGACTTGTCAATCAGAACAGTCAAAGACCCCAAAAGGTAAGACTTTTAGATAGATAAGTTAGGGAAAAAGGGTATAAAAGAGGACGTTTGGAAGTAAGAAAAAAGCTTGCTTTTCAATTTTATCTTTGCACCCCGACATGCTGCCGGATGGCTGATCCTCTCTATGGCGCAAGGACTTTGAATTTTTCTGAACTTTAACTTTTTGAATGAGTGCAGAGTCTGTATGGGAGGTGAACACCAAGAGAGAGTAGATAGGTGGTCTTTGGGAACTTTTCTGTCCTTATGCTGATGTTCGAGTCCTGAAACCTTGGTAATACGAATTTCTGCTTATTTTCTGAACTGCTATGCTAATCAATATAAATTGTTTGTATTTAACTTCTTTTCTTCTTTGGGTTATTAATGTTTAAAGTGACTATTCAATTAGAGTGAATAAATGAAAGGTGATGCTAGGAGATTTAATCTCTAAAATAAAAATTAAATAAATGGAGAATTAAGCTGATCTTGTTGTCCATTAGTTAACTTTTACTAGCAGATCCATTGACAAATAATAGTGGTGTGTTTAAATGTTTTCCTAAAAATTAAAACCATGGTAATAGAGATAAACTGCAGATGTATATAATGTACAAGTTTTAGTATTAGACACTCCGCTATAATCCAGCAGCTCTCCTTCTGGTCTTCACAGACTCCTTAGAGCAGGGTGAATGCTTTTATAAATGACTCGCAGTTTTATGGGCCCCACTGATGAGTAATGTGTGAATAGGTCTCAGGGGATAAGGTGATGGTTTGGTAGGAAATTTCTGGAGCTGCGCTGCATCAATTATTACTTGGTAGCAGAGCATAGGTTGCTATAGATTAACTAAGATATATTATGTATAGGGCAAAGTACACAGAATTTTGATGTGCAGAATTTGTGACTAACATTGTGGGGCCGATTCCGATTTGGGAAAAACTGCTCCGAATAGCCGTTTGGAGCGTTTTTCCCATATGAATCGTACCCTGCAATGCCCCCTGTACGTACGACGAAGTACGATTCGTACCAGGAGCCGTACTCCGTACAAGTCGTACAGAATCTAATCTCCGTACGATTCTCCCTCGGACCCCGCTGTATTCGACATCTGTACGGTTCGCGACTGGTTTTCATGACCCAGCAAGTACGATACGTGTCGGGTACGCACCGTACGACCCTTTTTCTACGGGAGCTGAAAACAGCCGTAAAAGCAGTGTTCACGCCGAAACAGGTACGGAACGGCCCCCCCGGGTACGGTGCATACCCCCCATGATTGCAGGGGTACGATGCGTACCACTGCGATCATGGGGTGTATGAGCCGCACCCCATGTACGATTAGTGTACAAGCCATACCCCGAGCCGTACCCCATGTACGATGGGTGTACGAGCCGTACCCCGAGCCGTACCCCATGTACAATGGGTGTACGAGCAGTACCCCATGTATGATGGGTGTACCCATCATACATGGGGTACGGCTCGTACACCCATCGTACATGGGGTACGGCTCGGGGTATGGCTCGTACACCCATCGTACATGGGGTATGGCTCGTACACCCCATGATCGCAGGGGTACGCACCGTACTCCTGCTATCATGGGGTATACGGACCGCATGGTGTGTATGCGTTTGTGTGCTTTTCCGTACGACTCGCCCCTACCTGACGTTGACCGTACGAATCGCGTCCTCATACCCCGGTCCGGATCATACTCGTCGGGTCGTACAGCGTGTGTACGAGTCATACGGCATGTGTACGAGTTGTACGGTTCACGGTTTCAGACTTGCAATACGTACTGATCGTGACGATTTGGACGGATTCACGGAATACGGATCGTACTACGCGACTCGGACGGTCGGGTACGATTCGTACGGAGAGGGCTCCGGATACAAATCGTACGGACATTTTTTTCCCAAATCGGAATCGACCCCTATATGTTGAGTCTGTATTACGTTATATGTAGTCCGGAAAAGGCTTCCGGGAAGTAGGAAGCTGGTTACTCTGTATGCAGGCAGAGGCCGTGTGGAAAGTGAAGTAACACATCACATAGTCTGTTTCAAAGTGGTGACATTGTCTTACGTTACAAGTTTAGGGACCTTTACCTGTAAAAGTGGTGAATGTATAGCAAAGGCAACCTATAAAATTGTGGGCTTGAGCAAAGGAATCATTGCAAATTCTGACTTAAAACTTATCCCTGAAAGGGTTTAGAGTTTAACCTAAGCTTGAGAGAAGGGTAAAGTAGAGGGATGTGCTACTTTATTGGCGAAACTAAAATTCTGTGGTAGAGAAGAGGTAAGCGCTATCTACTGGAAATACAGAATACTTGTGTGATTGAGGAAACGATCACTTTGGTTTTAGCGAAACAGACGAATGGAGTTGTTTTATGTGGTTACTAACTGTTTTTAGTTGTATAAAATTGTAAATACAGTGTGCCGATAAACTCTGTAAAGGAGGGGTTAGTCAAAGCTGCAGAAGCCAGAGAAGGGTTGACGTCAAAAGTGATGCGCTGGGATTGGTCTGTGTGACTAAGACTGAGTAAGAGCTGATTGGTGCATCAGCTAAGGCAGTGAAGTCATTGGTTGTGCGTGAGTGAGACGTATCTTATTCTAATTGGTGCATTAGTGTGAACCGTGATAGGTTGGTTTAATGAAACAGTTTGCGGAAGAGTGCGCGATTTTTTTGAAAGCCAGGAAATCATCAGACAAATGGCGTTTTATTACGTAGCGGAGAAAGAAAAATCTACATGGTTCCAAAAATCGAAAAATGTGTATAAAAAGGATAAGGCAGTAGTGAGGGAAAATTGCTTCTTCCACCTAAATCGCCTGCATTGTACATGATGACAAAATATGGCAACCATACATGTATATGGTTAGAAAATTGGGCTAGATATCCTAAGAATGATGGTGCCTTAGCTTTTCCAGAAGTAGGATCTTTTAGTCTTGCGGTACTACGAAATTTGAGAGACAAGATGATGAAGCTTGAACCAAGACCTAGACCGACTCAATTTGAAGCATTAGCTGAGTGGGAAGATGAGATGCATGATTTAGAGCGAGAAAGGTTTGAAGATTTCATAGGACCAAAAAGCAGATTTCGTGGATTTTTGGAGAGAAACTCATGAGAGTAGAATGCGGAGATAAAGAAATGCTAATATGTGTGATGGGATGTATCCGGTTAAAATGGTTGATGAAATGGTAGGATGAAATGCATGGAGAAAAGAAATATTGTGGAGACAGAAAGGAAAGGTTATGAGGATTGTGAATCAGAGGATACAGTGATGGAGGAGATATTAAATAGAAGACCACCACCATATCAACCAAGTTCTGTAAATACAGCCCCAAATGCTCCACCAATGGAGGATAGGTTTGCTGATACCGCAAGACGATTTTCAAATTTCAAAGATCTTCCAGAAAGAGTAGAAATGAGATATAATCCTAATGTTCAATTATTAGAAATTAGACTTACTGGTACACCTAAACAAAATGGTGAAACTAGAGGAAATGTGGTTAGAGTAGAGAGGCAAATTGAAGAACAACCAAGAACATCTGAATATATACGCTCTACAAATGAACTAACTGAAAAGATACAGGAACTCACTAAAAATATAGAAGCTGTAACTGGTCCAGTAACAATAAGTCCTGTGATTCCAGTGATTGAAAATCAGAAAACAAAAGAACCATCCTTAACAATTCCTTTCAATCAAAGTTTGTGAAAAGTAAGAGAAAAGGTTTATCCAGATTTGTCTGAGGTTAGGCGTACTAGCCATATGACACCGCCTGACTTGACTTTCAACCAAAGACTTCCGGATAAGTTTCCAACTGGTGTGGAATCTGATTTCGTGACTTCTGAGAAAAGTATAGAGAAAATAGATTCGTCACAAACCCCAGTAGGACCGACAGAACAGGAATTAAGTGATTGGATTAAAACTTTGAAAGAAAAAGATCATGAACCTAAAGTATTAGATGTGGCTAGACTAAAAATTGACATGGAAGAATTAATAATTGGAACAATTGGAACAGATAGATTAAAAGCATACCAAGATGATGAATTAATGTGTAAACGCATTACTTGGAAAGCGAAAACTATGCATGATCGATTAGAAGGATTGGCAAGTGAGCTAAATGTAGATTTTGTAAAGCATAAAACGTTACAGAAACCTTACAGAGTATATTTTACAGAAAAAGACATTGAAAACATGAATACTGCTGGAAGATTGACCTAAATAAAAGAGCTAATTGTATTGCCGAGAAGATGGGGATATGTTGATAAGTGGAAAGTGAAATGGGCAAAGAAAAAGGAAGAAGGCAGTGATAAATGAACATTAGCATTCCCATTAAAAGAAAAAGAACCTGTAGCTAATGAATTCCCTATGAGAGAAATACCGGGTGGAGGGTATGTACATGTTCATGTTCCTTGGACTAGACAGGATATATTGTTGTTCACAAATGATTTCCCCAGACTGAGAGAGAAGCCAGTGGAATGGTATCAACAGGTGAATCAATTTGTAAAAGTTTCAAAGGTACTATGGGAGGATTTAGATGGATTGTTTGACATAGTAGTACCAGCAGATCTATGGTCTGAGTGCAAAATACTGAGGATTGGCCAAAAGCTGAATATCCACGAGATAAAGTAACAGGTGCTCCTGAACCTGAAGTAATGCTAAAGTATGAACAAGTGATAGTGTTTCTGAAAAATAAAATTCCACCAAAAGAGACAGATTGGGTAAAGATTGACAGGACACTGCAAGAACCAAAAGAACCAGTACATGAAATATTTCCAAAACGCAGCTGATTCATTCGGAAGTGGGTCACCCAAAAGATATGAATTTTTCTTCTGATGCTCTTTATTTGGGTATTCAAATACCAGCAAAAATAGATGACATAGTGCGGCTGAATGTAGATCCCATACTGGATTCAGTAAATAGAACACTGGAGAGGGTAAATAATCTTCACTTATCTTTATATGGTCATAGTAATGTGTTAAAAATGTTAATTTTTCTGAATGTTTTGTATTTATTTCGCACGATCCTTCTGCTTTTCCCAACTTCTTTTTTTGTTAAAATTGATAGACTGTGCTCTAGGTTTCTCTGGGGGTATCATAGGTCTAGTAGAGCAATGAAGTGGTGTATACTACCTAGAGCTAGGGGAGGTTGGGGAATCCCAAATTTGAGACTGTACCATTGGGCTGTATTGTTTAAATACATGGGTGTTTTGATTTTTCACAATATAGACATAGAAGAATCTGTCAGCCCCTCAATTTATGAAATGGTATTAGGTAAAGAGGCCAGACAATGTTTAGTTAAAATAATTGAGCCCAGCTACTACAAAAAAACGAAATTTAAAATGTTATTGACGGTTTTTCAAATCTGGAAACAACTAAAAAGCAGATTCGGTCTGCGCTTAAAATTGCATTATTATACACCTTTAAACAATCGCAGAGTACTACCAGATGTTTTTAGGGGTCAGGTGATGAATAGATGGAACTCAGCTGGGATATGTATACTAGGGAATTTATATCAGGGGGACCAAATTGCCTCTTTTTCCTGTTTGCAGCATAAATAAAATTTGGTTAGAACAGATTTTTTTAAGTACCTTTAAATACGAAGTTTTTTGGATCAAAAAAGGACTCAAGATCAAGATCAGTTAATGATGGATAGAATTGATATACTAGAAGCTATTAGAGCTAAATTGAAAATTGGTCCAGTTTATCAGCTTCTGTTGGTAAACAGACATAATATCGAATCCAAAATATAGACTGGACATAATATCGAGGAAAAAATATAGACTAGACAAAATATCGACCAGACATAATATAGACTACAAAAATATCGAGTTATATCGATATTAATAGCCAAAATATCGAATCAAAAATATAGACTAGACATAATATCGACTAGATAGAATATAGACAAAAGAAAATGGAAAATAAGGTAAGTTTTTACTAATTTTTAATAATTGTGTAATATAAATCTGTAGCGGGTAGTGGGTTTATAGGGGAATAGGGTGGGAAGTAATTTAAATATAATTAATTAATTATGTAATTATTGATAATAATTGAAAAATAATTAATAATTGGTAATGAAATAAAACATAATTGGTAAATAATAATAATTGATTAATTGATAAATAATTAATTTATAGTAAATTAGTTTCAGTAGCGGGTAGTGGGTTTAAAGGGGAATAGGGTGGGAAGTAATTTAAATATAATTAATTAAATATGTAAATTAATATTAGTTGTAAAATAATTAATAATAGGTAATTAAATAAAAAATAATTGGTAATTATTAATAACTGATTATTGATAAAGAATTAATTTATAGTAAATTAGTTTCAGTAGCGGGTTGTGGGTTTATAGGGGAATAGGGAGGGAAGTAAATCAATAATTAATTAATTATTTAAGTTAATTAATTAAATTGTTTAATTAATTAATAATTGTCCATGAAATTAAAATTAATTCGTAAATAAAAGTTATTGGTATAGGAAATTAATTTTACTTGGTACTAATCTTTCTATAAATTATAAATAATTATGAAGTTTTGCCTTTTTATACTGTTGCACTCACTGGAGTGGGAATAGTAATTGTAACCCCTACGCTATCCAACGCTTTCCCTACTGTTGCACCCACTGGAGTGGGAATAATAATTTTAACCCCTACGCTATCCAACGCTTTCCCTACTGTAGCACACACTGGAGTGGGAATAGTAATTTTAACCCCTACGCTATCCAACGCTTTCCCTACTGTTGCACCCACTGGAGTGGGAATAGTAATCTTTACCCCTACGCTATCCAGCGCTTTCCCTACTGTTGCACCCACTGGAGGGGGAATAGTAATTTTAACCCCTACGCTATCCAACGCTTTCCCTACTGTTGCACCCACTGGAGTGGGAATAGTAATTTTAACCCCAACGCTATCCAACGCTTTCCCTACTGTTGCACCCACTGGAGTGGGAATAGTAATTTTAACCCCTACGCTATCCAACGCTTTCCCTACTGTAGCACCCACTGGAGTGGGAATAGTAATTGTAACCCCTACGCTATCCAACGCTTTCCCTACTGTTGCACCCACTGGAGTGGGAATAGTAATCCTTACCCCTACGCTATCCAGCACTTTCCCTACTGTTGCACCCACTGGAGTGGGAATAGTAATTTTACCCCCTAATCTATCCAACGCTTTCCCTACTGTAGCACCCACGAGAGTGGGAATAGTAATTTTTACCCCTACGCTATCCAACGCTTTCCCTACTGTTGCACCCACTGGAGTGGGAATAGTAATTTTTACCCCTACGCTATCCAGCGCTTTCCATACTGTTGCACACACTGGAGTGGGAATAGTAAATTTTACCCCTACGCTATCCAACGCTTTCTCTACTGTTGCACCCACTGGAGTGGGAATTGTAATTTTAACCCCTACGCTATCCAACGCTTTCGCTACTGTAGCACCCACTGGAGTGGGAATAGTAATTGTAACCCCTATGCTATCCAACGCTTTCCCTACTGTTGCACCCACTGGAGTGGGTATAGTAATCTTTACCCCTACGCTATCCAGCGCTTTCCCTACTGTTGCACCCACTGGAGTGGGAATAGTAATTTTAACCCCTACGCTATCCAACGCTTTCCCTACTGTAGCACCCACTGGAGTGGGAATAGTAATTTTAACCCCTACGCTATCCAACGCTTTCCCTACTGTAGCACCCACTGGAGTGGGAATAGTAATTTTTACCCCTATGCTATCCAACCCTTTCCCTACTGTTGCACCCACTGGAGTGGGAATAGTAATGTTTACCACTACGCTATCCAGCGCTTTCCATACTGTTGCACCCACTGGAGTGGGAATAGTAATTTTTACCCCTACGCTATCCAGCGCTTTCCATACTGTTGCACCCACTGGAGTGGGAATAGTAAATTTTACCCCTACGCTATCCAACGCTTTCCCTACTGTTGCACCCACTGGAGTGGTAATAGTAATTTTAACCCCTACGCTATCCAACGCTTTCCCTACTGTAGCACCCACTGGAGTGGGAATAGTAATTGTAACCCCTATGCTATCCAACGTTTTCCCTACTGTTGCACCCACTGGAGTGGGACTAGTAATCTTTACCCCTACGCTATCCAGCGCTTTCCCTACTGTTGCACCCACTGGAGTGGTAATAGTAATTTTAACCCCTACGCTATCCAACGCTTTCCCTACTGTAGCACCCACTGGAGTGGGAATAGTAATTTTAACCCCTACGCTATCCAACGCTTTCCCTACTGTAGCACCCACTGGAGTGGGAATAGTAATTTTTACCCCTACGCTATCCAAAGCTTTCCCTACTGTTGCACCAACTGGAGTGGGAATAGTAATGTTTACCCCTACGCTATCCAGCGCTTTCCATACTGTTGCACCCACTGGAGTGGGAATAGTAATTTATACCCCTACGCTATCCAACGCTTTCCCTACTGTTGCACCCACTGGAGTGGGAATACTAATTTTAACCCCTACGCTATCCAATGCTTTCCCTACTGTAGCACCCACTGGAGTGGGAATAGTAATTGTAACCCCTACGCTATCCAACGCTTTCCCTACTGTTGCACCCACTGGAGTGGGAATAGTAATCTTTACCCCTACGCTATCCAGCGCTTTCCCTACTGTTGCACCCACTGGAGTGGGAATAGTAATTTTAACCCCTACGCTATCCAACGCTTTCCCTACTGTAGCACCCACTGGAGTGGGAATAGTAATTTTAACCCCTACGCTATCCAACGCTTTCCCTACTGTAGCACCCACTGGAGTGGGAATAGTAATTTTTACCCCTACGCTATCCAACGCTTTCCCTACTGTTGCTCCCCCTGGAGTGGGAATAGTAATTTTTACCCCTACGCTATCCAGCGCTTTCCATACTGTGGCACCCACAGGAGTGGGAATAGTAAATTTTACCCCTACGCTATCCAACGCTTTCCCTACTGTTGCACCCACTGGAGTGGGAATAGTAAATTTTACCCCTACGCTATCCAACGCTTTAGCTATTGTAGAATTCACTACAGTTGTTACAATAAGTTTTAACCATTTTGCTATGCTACGGTAAAATTATTATATATGTTTATTTAATAAAAAAAATTATATAAATATATATGTATTATGTTTTTTTATATATATTTTCAATTTACAATAAATATTTATTAATATTATATTAATTTAATAATTTTAAGTAAGTTTATAATAAACTAGCAGCCCGCCCCAGCGTTGCCTGGGGCAGAAGGGGGCTGGGGGCTGGATTTTTTGGCCGGGGCGGAGCGAGCAGAGGTAGGTGTGATGTACCTCACGACCCCCGCAGCCCCGACCCCCTGCGCTGACAGATTGCTCCTCCACCCTGCTCCGCTCCGTTCTCAGCCGCCCTCAGCCCTCAGCCGGTCAGCTCTGCTCCGCTGCTGCAGCTGACGGGACTCCTCCTCCTTCTCTGGAAACACGGACATGTTCACGGACACGGATCACCTCCCCCTCCCGCCCCCGCTCCCGCCCTGACATGTTTGTAAATGCCTTACCTGATCTCCTCACATCACCGCCACTCCATGTCCCGTCATCACGCACGTCTTCTGAGAATCTGGCCCTTTGCGAGTGCGATTTTTGCATTTGGGATTCATCATCCCAAATGCAAAAATCGGTAATAGCGATATCGCAAATTTGCGATGAATTACATTTAAGGATCTCTATTTGAGATTCCTTAAATGCAATTCATCATCCATTTTCAAATTGCGAAATCGCAATTTCGGGCCGCTATTTACAGCGAGGTCAAACCTCGTGGTAAATAGCGAAAACTCAGAAAAATGCTTTTAAAAGCATTTTTCTGAGTTGCATGTTGCACACACACATGTCCTTTGGACATGTGTGTGCGCAACCCCTGTTTATATTAGCATTTAAGGGGTGCTACAGGGTGTCCCCTGGACATCCCTGGCACCCTTTAAATCGCTATCTTATTTACGATTAGCTAATTGCTAATCGCAAATAAGGAATACTCCCCATTCATTCCTATGGGACTTTTGGCCCATAGGAATGAATGGGGAGTTATTCCTTATTTGCGATTAGCAATTTGCTAATCGCAAATAAGGAATAAGTAGGAATCGCATTTTTTTTTGGCTATTCCTACATGAATCCCGTTTTGCGAGCCTGTAATAGCGATTCCTTATGAATCGCTATTAGAGACTCGCAAAACGGGTCTTTCATGAATCAGGCTGCAAATGTTTCCACATGTCACAATTTATTTAAAACCACCCAATGCATTTCGGGATGTTCCCTTCGTCAGGGGTATCTAGGGTACAAAAAATAATTAAATTACAAACCATCAGTACAGTTATGACACTTATAATGCAATAAATTAACTGGAAACAGCCATTTTACTATGAGCAAATTAAACTTTATAGCGCTGTAGCATCATAGCTCAACTGCTCTTCTATTTGTGCGATCTTCAACTTAAAAATACCCCATGTTAAACTCCCCAACAAACCAAACACTTCACATATCTAGATCCAAGCCTCCATTAATCCTAAAATGCTCCGTATTCACCCATAGAGCCTTTGTTTTATCCCTATTACAACAGTACTCTCAAGCACGTTTACCATTACATATGCTAATCTGCCTCAGGAAAAGCACATTACTCAGTTTAAATTCCTTGCAACATTAATCCATTCCATCTCGCAGTTTTTCCTTGTGTGCCTCCGCACATCTTTTCATTATTGATGTTAACTGCTTGCTAGCCTTCACTTAAATTTATCACTTGCAGCTCCCCCCCAGGTGATCTTGTCACGTGCCGAATTGCACAGATTAAACCAAGCACTGGACTTCAAACGTTACGTGCTGGCTCTCATGCTGCTGCTCTAAAAGTACTCAATTTCCCAGAATACATTAGCGATTAGATCGGAAACACATTACGCTCCCCACCCAAATAGCTACACATTGCTATTCCTTTAAATGGATCGATATACAAAACACTTGAAAAATGAATGAAACAACAGAGTTTAAACATGCAACAAAAATTTCACAAATAGACCATGTTTGCCTCATGATTGCATTTCAGTAATCTGTTACGTTTGTTACGTTGTGCATTATGTTAATACTAATGGTAATCGTGCATGTAAAGGAAACATAACTCCCGTGTTGTTCATGTTGTTCACAATATGGTGCTCCTCCACCCTGCTCCGCTCCGTTCTCAGCCGCCCTCAGCCCTGCTCTGCTGCTGCAGCTGACGGGACTCCTCCTTCTCCTTCTCTGGAAACACGGACATTTTCACGGACATGATCACCTCCCGCTCCCGCCCTGACATGTTTGTAAATGCCTACCTGATCTCCTCACAGCACCGCCGCTCCATGTTCCGTCATCACGCACTGTCACGGGCAGCTCGTCATGGCCAGCGCTACGTCGCGGCCGGCGCTTCTTTCAGGGGACTACTTTGTTTTTAAAGTTAATTTTTGAAATGTACGTTTTTTTTTTATTTTATGTAGCTTATGTCCATCTACACACCCTGACATTTTCAAGGATGTATCAGGTGTGTAGATTGGCGCTATGGTTCCCGAGTTTACCTGGCTCAAAGGTGAGAGTTCTCTCTTTATAATAGTAGTATAGATATATTTATTACTACATTAGTTTTAACTTAATTTAAAGACATTTAAAAAAACGATATTTTTACGGTCTATATTTTAGTAACTCGATATTTTAGAGTCGATATTTTAGTACTTACCTGTTTAAAGATAGCCAGTCGATATTTTTTCCATCGATATTTTATCAACGATATTATGGCAACTCGATATTTTTGAGGTCGATATAATTTCAGTGATCCCTTCTGTTAAATAGATTGCCAGACAAAATAGACATGTCTTGAGTAATTGAAGTATCAACTAAAGTTTTGTTTAATGGCTCATTGAAAAGTCAACATTTTATGTCTATATTTGATTTATATTGCACCCCTCCCAAATTGGCAAAATGGAAATCAAAGAAAGGTGATAGATGTAATTGATGTGTGTGTATTGCTGCAGATTCTGCTCATATGTTTTTTCATTGTCCTAAACTGTTGCAATTTATTACTGATATTCAGTATTTTTTAAATGTTAGCTTGGGGATTTGTTTGGAATTATCAGCAGAAATGGTAATTCTGGGTATGCTGGCAGATCAAGTTGGATTTAGAACGGAAGCAGAGGAAGGATTTTTATTTATCTGTATGTCAATCTATCGATCATGTATTACTGCTTAATGGTTAGATTCAGATCCACCAGTTATTAATAATTGGCAATTTAGATTATTATCCACATATCATCTGGAGATTGCTGCATATAAATCATATGGGGCAGGAAAAAAGTTATTTGGTCGGAATCTATGGTCTCCTTTATCAAAATGGATTTGAATTTATGAATTAATGATCCAATTGCTGAGTATCGAATAATGTTGTATTATGATGTATATATATAATGGTTTGTGCCTTGTATAAGCTGTATGTTTACTTTTACTTATAAAGACTGCTTGTTGACATAAAGCAATAAAAGTATAAAAAAAGAAACAATCAGTACATGCATTCTATGAGAGACTGCTATTAGTGTTTAAACAGTACAGTGGATAAGAGGAGTTGAATGAAAAAGATATGAGTCATTTTGTGTATCGATTTGTGTTTGGATTAAGACCAGAAATAGGAGACATGATTAAGCATAATTTGATGGGATGGCAGTCATGTTCAGTAGATGAGGTTTTGAGACATGCAAAATACTGTAGTGATGAGATTGAGGCTAAACAGAGAAAACTTAAAGAGACAGCTATGTGGATACAAGTGAAAGTATCACAGAAGGGAGTCATGGAAAAATGAAGGAAATTTCAATAATACAAAAGTAATGGGAAATCTGGAAAAGCTTAAGAAAAAGTTTCCTTGTCATAATTGCGGCAGGACAGGGCATTGGAAAAAAGAGTGTAAGTACCTACCAAAGGTTAAACCCGAAAATACATCATTGAATCTGCAGGTGCAGAATGAGGTAATTCAACAGCCATCGCCACAGCAGCCGGTAGTTACTCGACAAAGTCAGGTGCCACAACCTCCACTTCCACACAGTGTAAATCTACAGAAATACAGTGCATAGACAGGATTCTGTAGAGGAGAACAGCTAATAAGATCACCTAGAGTGAATGTGAGTCCGCAGTATTGGTTGAAGGAAGATGGGAGTGACTTGGATGAAAGCTTCTGACGGTGCCTCAGAGAGGGAGAAGAGTGCGTACTTGGCGCCACTCTAGAGGTAGATCAATCTGGTCATTTTGTGAATGGAAAGGTGAATGATGTAAATGTGACTTTCCTAGTAGACACAAGTGCTACACGTTCTACTGTCAGATCAGTAGAAGTCCAAAATCTTCCTCTCTGTAGAGAACACATCCAAGTTGTAGGTGTAGCAAATAGACAGATCAAAACATCCCTAATGCACCAGTTGAAGTAGAAATTGGAAATTTGAAAGACATGCACCGATTTGTGATGTGTGACAGTAGTCCTGTTAACCTTCTTTGTAGGGACCTTCTGTGTAAAATTAACTGTGCAATTTACTGTTCACCAGATGGCATTGACCTTCAACCCCCAGATGAAGATAGCCTATATAAAATTACCATGTCACTGCTAGAAGCAGAGAAAAATGGCATGTTTCCTGTGTTTGATCATGAAAGGATACATGTTGAATTGAAAGAGGTAGTCAAAGAACAAGTGTGGGATTTTACTGGAGAGGATATTGTTTTAATGAAAAATGTAGATCCTGTGAAAGTTTCTGTAAAAGAAGGAGTGAGTTACACAAACATTCCTCAGTACAAAATGACAGCTGAAATCGTTGAAGGAATAACCCCAGTGATAAACAAAATGATTAAACAAGGAATTTTGAGAGAGATAGAAAGTAGTCCTTATAATTCACCTATAATGGGACGGAAAAAAGCCTAATGACCGTTCAGAATGGTGCAGGATTTGGGAAAGATCAATAAAATTGTTGTCCCATGTTGTCCAATTGTGCCAAACCCAGCAGTAATCCTATACCAAATTCCACATGATTCAGAATGGTATACAGTCATTGATCTGTGTAATGCGTTCTTTACTGTTCCATTACATCCTGAAACTCAGCCAATATTTGCTTTCCGGTTCGGAGACCGTATTTTGGCATGGTGCTGAATTCCTCAGGGGTATACTGAAATTCCATCTATATTTAATTAATTGTTAAAGAAATCATTGGAGAGTTTAAGCATGCCTGGAGAATCAGTTCTGGTTCAATACATTGATGACCTGTTGGTGGCTTCAACAACAAAAGATGCATGTGTTTCAGACACTGTTACATTACTGCATCATTTGGCAGAAGAAGGACATAAGGTGTCCCCATCAAAATTACAGTTTCGTCAGAAAGAAGTGCAATACCTAGGTCACAAGATTGCTAAAGGAATTAGGCAAGTTACTATAGAAAGAATTAAAATGATACAAGGAATGCAGCCTTCAAAAAACACAGTGACAAGTGAGAATGTTTCTAGGAATGGTAGGTTCCTGTCGACAATGGATTAGTGGATTCTCACTAATAGCCAAACCTTTACAGAGATTGACAAAAGCAGATGTAAAAGATCCCATAGTGCTGAATAAAGCTGAAATGGAAGCTTTTGAGCAGCTAAAAAACAGCTTATGTGAAGCACCCGCATTAGGAATGCCTGATTACGAAAAAGAGTTTGAACTGTGTTGCAGTGAGCGAGAAGGATGCGCATTGTCAGTTCTAATCGAAAGACATGGAAAACTGAGAAAGCCAATTGCATATTTTCTGAGCTGTTTTTGATCCAGTTGCAAGAGCATTGCCAGGATGTTTAAAAGCAGTAGCTGCTACAAGTGTGAGTTTGGAACAAAGTGAAGGTATAGTGATGGGATTTCCTGTAAGGGTATATGTACCTCATTCAGTCAAGATTCTCCTCACTAGGACAAAGACAGAGTTCCTTATCAATAACAGGATGACAAAATATGAGAATTTCATATTCTAGGTGCAGATAATGTGACGATTTCACAATGTGTGAGTGTAAATCCATCTACACTGATACCTGATGTTATTGAAGTTGAAGTGAGAAATGAAGTTGATCACGAATGTTTGGATGTTCTTGAATACTTGTAATAGCCGACTTTTTCGACCCTCTTTTAGAGGGAGGATGATGGACAATGACTCCAGCCTATTACCCTTGCAGTATAGGGATTGGGACTATAAGTAGGACCTATCCATAAGGCACAGTAGTGCATTTTTGTACCCTTTTCCTTAGATCAGGGCTTATAAACTTAAGCTAGGGGATAGATATATAAGTATTAGTGATGATCCGTCCTTTTGCAAGAGTATTAGTATATCTTCTATGGAGTTATGCATATTTTGGGCCTTGTAGGCCTTAAACGGGACAGACTCCATCTTGCCCTCTGCCTGGTAGCTTGAGAGGCTTTCTAGGTCAAGTGTAATGTTTTAGTTTTAAGGTGTTGTTCGCTTGGAGAGAACCGGTTCAGGCTGGCCCTTATCGAAAGACTGTATTTTTCTCCACTCCGAAGACACAACTTCAGGCCGGCCGGCTGGGAACATGTCCTTGGTACGGGGAGGTACAAGAATTTGGTGGGCGGCAGGTTACTGGCCGTAACTTTCCATGAAGGGACAGCTTCCATATTAGCAAAAGTGTTAGGCAATGAGTCAGTCAGTCTGTAGGCGGCAGCTAGCCGTTAGCATCTATGCCATTAATTATTTTCAAGGCAGACAATCGCCATTTTGAAGTCCGAGAAAGATTCCGAAACCGAGACTCTCTGAGAAAGACTGAAGGAGAAATAGTGCAGAGCGCACAGAGACAGAGAGAGAGAGAGAGAGACGGTAGCTAATATCGAGCAAGGTTCCAGTGACTTGGAGGGAAGCAGAGGAGATTGAGCATAGCGGTGCAGATGTGTACCCGTGACTGCTGAGGTGTGAGTCCGAGACGAGCCAAGACACAGAGACGAGACGGGAACCTAGATGACTGCCGAGCCCCGACTTCATATTAACCAGGTGACCTCTGCCCTTTCCTTGATAAGCGCGCATCTTAACCTTTACTTTTCTTTGCAGCATATATATATATTGTGTAGTATTGTGTCTATTTTTATTGTAATAAATACCCCAGTTCTTAGTGAACCGGCATGTGCCTTGTATTCTTGTTCAATCATGGTAAACTAGTCTTCTAGTCAGGAATTGTTTGCATGAACGGATGCGAATCCCGATCAGGTAAGGAGTGACTGAGCAAATAGGAGGACAGGGAACATTTGATGCCAAGAGCAGAAGGTACATATTGTAATTCGGAAAACCATACCAATTTTTATTATCGTAGTTCTATCCTGAATAGATAACAACAAACTTCATCCCTAAGTGTTCATAGGAAAGTGATCGTCGTTGGTATACGGCGTTAATGAGAGCACCTAAGGTAGATGGTGTGTAGGTCCGCCGGATTGTGGACCGTGTGTAAATGAGAGCACCGGGGGGACACGGTGTGTAGGCCTGCCGGATTGTGGGCCGTGTGTGAGTGAGAGCACCCAAGATAGAGGGGAGTGTAGGTCTGCCGGATTGCAGACCGGGTATAAATGAGGACACTGGGACTGCAGGCCCATGTGTGTAGGCGCGCCGGATTGCGTGTCGAGTGAACACTGATGGTGATCAGTGCATAATGGTACATTATCAGACCTGCCCTAGGGTAGACTAGTCTGGGCCCACGTGGTCGCAAGACTAATCGGCGTGAATAGGATATTGTAGAAAACCAATGCATGTTTATTGCTATTTTCCCCATCCTTAGGTACGAGATGTACATACATATATCCATACCCATTGTAAATACGTTCTAAGGAGGGAGTGGTTTACGTTCCGGCTGGGTTAGAGGGGCTCCTAGGAGCGGATTCCATCTGGTCCAGAAATCTGGTCGGTACATCACTGTACCAAACCAAGGCCTGTCATCAAAGATGAACCATTGCCTGAATCTGATTATGCAATGTTTGTTGATGGGTCATGCCTGTGAACAGATGAAGGTGTTCTGAGTGCTGCATATGCTGTGTATACAGTGGCAGATGTCCTGGAAGCATCTTGTCTGAAAGGAATTCTTTCTGCTCAAATAGCGGAATTAATTGCTTTGATTTGAGCATATGAGCTGGGAAAAGAGATAAGGGTCACCATAGTGATGGATAGTCAGTATGGGTTTGAGGTTGCCCATGATTATGGCCAACTGTGGTCCCAAAGAGGTTATTTGACTTCTGTAGGATCCCCCATTAGAAATGCTGATTTGTGAAAATGTTGATTGATGCAATTTAATTACCTGATAAAATTGCTGTTGTGAAATGTGCAGCTCACAAGAAAGGAGATGACTATGTCACCAGAGGTATTCAGTATGTTGATTCCATTGCAAAATACTGTGCTAAAAATCTTGCATCTATAAATCGGAACAGAAGAGCTGAACATGTTTCAAGTCCTTTAATGCTAACCACAGTAGTTGAGACTTGGCAGGAAGTGAAGCAAATGCAAGATGAAGCTAGTGAGGAAGAGCAAGATATCTGGTTAAAAGCAGGATGTAGACAGAGAGAAGAGGATGAAATCTAGGTTCATAAAGATGAAAGACCAGTAATGCCTGATAACATGATTTCAAACATGGCCCAAATGTACCATGGTCAAGCTCATATTGGAAGGGACGCAATGATTAGATGTTGAGACAGTAAGTAAGTAAGTAATCTTTATTGCTCAGTTAATTAAAACCATTGCAAATATTAGTACATGGGAAAAAGTAAAATTATAAAAGTATAAAATGACTATAGGTTCGTGATGTTAATGGTCGTTGCTGCAGAAATTTATACAGCTTTTCCACAAAACGTGAGTTAAAATCCGTAAGTCCCTTGTGTTGCTTGAAGGAAAAGTCTTACACGGTAGCATTGGTCCCTTATATTCCTGCGGTGACTGTGTAGAAGGCATTGCCCCTGGGTTTTAAGCCTTGTTGTAATGTGCAACTTTAATTTGCTTCTTGATTTTTACTGCAGCTGGTGTCTGCCATCTGGCTTTCCTGTTTCTTTTCTGCTTTCTCTAGAAATTTTACGAAATGGCATGCTAATTGGATGTTTTTTCCATCGAAGCAAGCCATGACCGCTTGCCGGCATGTTCTTATGCCCAGCTTGTTAAAGGGCACTTTTAGATGTAATCTGCGCTCTGTGGCCAAGCCTTTGCAGGTGCAAATTAGATGTTGAATGTCTTCTTTTGCGCTCCCGCATATTCGGCAGTTGGTTGTTGCTTTGGACCTTTTCCATGGAGGAAGGTGTTTTTGAGATGGGAGTAGGCCCAGCCGTAGATGCAAGAACTTCTCCTTTATGCTCCTGGTAAACCCAGCTCCTAGGTAACTTTGGTTGAGGCTGCTTGTGTAGCTTTTAATGACCATCCAGCCGTGCGCACGTTTGGCTAGGCTTGCTTTGTCCTCTATAAATGAGATAGCTCTAACAGATTTGTTAACTAGCTGTTTGAAGGTGTTATGGGACCCGCTGCATTTCCAGGCTTCTTGTAGGCACAAGGTGTTTATTGATTGGTTTAAATATTTTGCGGCCGCGCTGTTGCTCTTTCTTTCTATCTCTTTCCATAGGTAGAAGTTGAGACTAGCAGCTTCTCCTCTCTGGATTTTGTGCCATCTTTTGGCATAGGCACCCATTCGCTCCAGCGTTTGGTTTCTTAGGCCAAATTCCAGCCTTATTTGTGCCGGCGAGGTGTAAGTGGGCAAACTGAATATCATTCTGATCGCCTTCACTATTGTGCTATTCAATTGCTGAGCGTCTCTCCTTCGTAGGCATTCGCTTCCATACGTTATGGCTGGTGTCAATTTTGCCTGATATACTTGAAGCAGGGGGGTAAAGCTTCGGCCAGCTACTTTCGTTTTTAGGCCCCTTAGTGCTATTGCTATGCTGATACCCCTTCGTTTGATTGCTTCCTTTTGCTGTTGAAATGAGCCCTTGGTGTCCACAATTACGCCGAGGTACTTGTATTCCTCCACTTTTTCAAGTGTGTGCCCTCCCATGTGCCAGCAGTGCCCTACTGATGATCTTTTGGCATTAATCCTCATTGTTTTGGTCTTTGTGAGGTTGATGCTTAGGCTGTTCTCTGTTGCGTAATTAAAGGTTGTGCTGATTAGGTGTTGTAGCCCTATCGGTGTTCTACTAATTAGGACAATGTCGTCAGCGTACATTAAATTTGAGAGAGTGAAGCCACCTATGCTTGGAGCATGAGAGTTGCTTTCATCCAGCTTCTGTGCTAGGTCAGACATAAAGATGTTAAATAATGTTGGCGCCAGCACGCACCCTTGTTTTAAGCCTTTTGTGGTTTGTATTTTCCTTGATAGGAGATCTCCTGTTCCTAACTTGACTTGAACCCAAGTGCCCGTATGTAATAAGATTAGCTGTGTTAGTAATCCCGATGGAATGTTCCTGTCTTCCAGCTTTGACCATAGCAAGTTCCTGTTGATGTTGTCAAACGCTGCGGCGAAGTCAATAAAACATAAGTACAAGGGCAGATTAGCTGTCTTCGAGGCGTCGATGAGGAGTGAGAGGGCCAGAATGTTTGTTGATGTGCCCAGTTCTTTTCGGAATCCTGTCTGGGTGATGGGAATTACTGCATTTGCTTCCGACCATTCTGTGAGCTCTTCTAGTAGAAGGCCAGCATAGTATTTGGCCTCGTTATCAATTAAGGCTATTAGTCTGTAATTTTTGGGATCCTTTGCGTCGCCTTTTTTATGAATTGGTGCTAGTATCGAGCCTCTCCACGATGCAGGAATTGTTGTGGTGTCTATTACCTGTTTGAAAAGAGGTAGTAAGACCATAGCCCAATATTCTGGGTTTTGTTTGTAGAGAATTGGCGGTATCCCGTTGGGGCCTGGTGCTCCCTCCGCTTTTCCTTTAACGATCCTGCTTATAATTTGTTTTTCGGTAGGATTTAATGCAGTAATGTCCTGTTTTGGGGGCCCAGCTCGAGTTTTTCTGCCCTCCTCTGGTCGTCTGTTTGTTGCCGGCTCTTTTGCTGTGTTGAAGTGGGCCTGAAGGTAGTTGGACCAGGCATCTTCAGTTAAGTAGGAGTCTATGCTAGTGTTTCTAGAATACTGGAGTTTGTTGACTGTCTTCCAGAATCTACCGCTCGTGTTGATTCCTTTTGCGTCATGTAGAAGTCTGGCCCATAACTCATCCTCTGCTTCCCTTTTTTCGTGCCATATTAGTCTTTTTTTACTCTGTTTTAGTTTTTGCAGTTCCTTTTGTATTATGGTGTTAGGTCCATCTCGATGTAATTTCCGCAGTAGTTTGTTGATGTTTCTTTTCAGATGCTTGATCTTGGCGTTTTGCTTTGTGGCCTTGTAGCTGTTTCCGGTTGATTCCGACATCTTTGTCTGTATGTTGCTGTTTCTATATTCCTTGTTTATGTGACTCTTTGGTTTCCTGGTGTGTGCCTGTCCAAGGCTGCTCGTGAATTGCTCCCAGGCGCTTAACTGATCGGGCTGATTTGTGATAATCTTTTCCCACCGGCTTTTTGCGTCCGTTGTGAAGCTTTCCAGGTTTGTTGTGTTGCATTTTATTCTTTTCTGTGCCATCGTCAGCGAACAGCCTACATTTATTGCTGGTAAGGTTATCGCGGCCCCCTGGAAGTTAAGGCTAAATTCTTGCGGCTGATGATCACTGACTGACATTGTGCCTATTCGGAAGTCCGTGATATACCCAAAGAGTTGAAGAGATGAGAATGTGTAGTCTAGGATCGAGCTGACAGATGAGTTATGAAAGGTGGCTGTCGGGGGGATATCGTTTGTGAAGCGACCATTTAGCGCTGCCAGGTTATGATGTTCTAGGTCCTTTACACTAGTCCTTGACAGCCGATTTTGTTTGTCCCATTTACTTATTGCTTGTTGTGGGATGTTCCATGCTCGGAACTGGTCCTCCAGACATGTATCTCTAGTTTGAGACCCTCCCAGGAACATATTAAAGTCCCCTGTTACTATAAGGTTGGGGGTTTCCGCTTCTGCTAATGTCTTTGAGATTTCTTCCATCAAGAGGTTCATTCCAGCTTTTTTCTCCCGGGGATGTAAATATACATTCATAAATCTTAACTTTTGGATTTGGTCTTTACCCCTCACTTCTAATTCTATAGTGAGTATACAGCTGTTGCCTGTCTGTGTCGCGTTTATATGAACGGGGTCGTTGAAGCTCTTAATGGAAGTGTATATTGCCAGTCCGCCTTTTAAGTGGCCGTATTTGGCATTTCTTATTGCTGGGAGATAATGTGAGGTAAAGCCCTGGATTTGGTATGGTTGGTCTAGCCAGGTCTCCTGGAGTGCTATAATGTCAAATTTTTGGAAGTAATCAAAGAGCTCAAGGTCTTCTCTTTTGTTCCATAGTCCGTTTATGTTCCAAGAACATGTTCTTAACTGTTGTTGTGTTACGTGTTTTTGTTGAGTGTTTTGTCAGAGCCTAGGGGCCCTTGTGTTGATTGTTCTTGCTATCCAATTCCATTCGTCGTGGCCAAGTGGCCTGTTTATTTGCCTGTTGCTCTCAGGAGACATCCTGGAAACTGAAAGGCTTCTGGCCCCCTTTAAGACACTTTTAGTTTTTGCTTGTGATTGTTTGTTCGTCAGATTTTGGCTTTGTTGCTCATTATATGCCTGGCGTAGTGGTTCAGGGTACCCAGTTTTTTCCAGTCTTTTTAGGCGAATCCCCCAGGATAGAAAGTGTGCTTCTAGTTCCATTATTCTCATCGCAGTTTCGTTCCTTGTCCATGTTGTTTTAGTAATCTCCAGATCTGACAGTTGGTAGCAGTGGGTGAATTCCACTGCCGCTAGATCTTTTGAACTAATGTCCGACAGGCTACTGAACGTTGATAGTAGGTGTAAGATGTTACCTCGGTTGAGAGTGTCCCCTCTGCATCTAGACTTATATTCGGGAATGAACAGTATTGTGCCTCTGTTTGCTTCCACCTGCCCAGCCTCCGGTTTTTTGATGTCTTCTGTGCCCGTTTCTATCCCTGGGCTTTCGTGTGTCTTGGCTACTGTATGGTCCACCCCCTGCACTGCCCCATTGTTCGTGTTGGTGGCTGCTATAAATTCATGTTTCAGGGTGGATCCCTTGGTTCCGTCTGCCGTCGGTCCCCCTTTTGAGATTAATTGGGTGGGATTCTCCCTTTTTGTCATCTTTGATGTCTCCTTGAGCGGAGATCTTTTTGAAGTCGTGGGCGGACTTTCTGTTACCTCTACCACTTCTTTTTCTTTTTCTGGAGTCTTGGTTGTCCTATTGAAAAAGTTTTTTATATTGACCATCTTATTTCTACCTTTCCTTTTTTGTTTTCGGGGTTTTTTATTTTCTACCCTCGGTTCTTCCTTGCTTGCTTTCCCAGTGATTTCGTTGTGGGGGCTTTTGCGGGTTTCTGGCTTTAGCCCTTGCGTGTTTCCTGGGATTGTGTTTGTTTGCACCTTGGTTTCGCTCCTTTGATTGTCAGGGGGCTGCCTTATGGATATCCCTGCAACACCTGCATAGGTTTTGCGATTAAATTTACTGGTTTCAGGGCCGATAGGGGTGTTTGGCGCATGGTCTCCTCTTTGACTGTTGGGCACAGTAGATGAGTTCTGTTGATTTACAATGTCTGACTGTTCACTGTGCTCTCTGTGGAATTGTTTTGGGCCCTCCTCACTAGGATCTGTATCCATTGCAGTTGTTCTTCCCGCTGTCTGTTTTAAATCCGCTACTATGTCGCCTAGAAGATGGGGGATTGAGGTGAGTTTATCCACTATTGTGTAGCAGGCGCAGCTTGGCTGCTCTATTTTAGTTTCCGCTTGCACCCTCTTTATCATTTCGTTCATGTCTGCCAACTTATTATCAATTTTGGCTACGTGTATGGCCAAGAAGTTTAAAAGGGATAGCTGGATGTCCATTTTATCCGAGTGGTACTGCATGGCCTTTATCGATAGTTGGAGAGTGTTTAACAGTGATGACCATAGGACTTCCGCACTTTTTGTGTGATCTTTGGTTGGTGAAATCTTGTCTGGGCCTGGTGTTCTCTCTTCTGTGTTGTGATCGACCTGACTGTTAGCTGGTAAGTATGACGCTACCAGCCTCTCCCACTCTTTTGTTGTTAGCTGGGAGTTATCTTCTATGTCAGTCGCAGTCGGTTGGTCGTGTGCTTGAGTTATGTCCGGTTTTGCGGCTTTTTCTATTGTTTCCGGTGTTACCATTTCCACTCTTTCCGGCGTTTTCTCTGACTCTCTACCCTGGCCCATTTGACCAAGTTTTTGGGCGAGCTGACTCCCCAGGACTGTGTCTATGTCCTGTTCCCGATCAGTGATACGTTCCGCCTGCGCAGTGGAGATAGTGCTACCTGAGTTGTGATTTAATTTGTTTATTTGTTCAGCCTCCTTTGGAGGCTCCGTGTCTGCCTGGTTTGGGGCGCTTGACTCGCCAGTTCCCGGTGGGGCTGTTTTAATTTTGGTATTAGGTTCCTTACTGCTATTTTCTACCCCTATTGCTATGATTGGTAACTGCGCGTTTGTCTGTATTACAATTTTTGGCTCTAAGGGATGATCCTTCTTACTGCTTTGGTGTATATTAGATTCCTTGTCACTCCCGCTCTTGCCATTATCAAGGCTTTCCATTTGTGTACTCTGTTTCTCGGGAGTGTACTGGTTCCACTTGTTTCCACACTTTTTGTTTTTTGCCATTTCTATGTGTGAGTTTTGACAACCCCCTTCAGGCTCCATTGGCGAAGGGAGCCCCTTGAGGTTGCTATTAGAGGTACTTAGGAATGAGCCTGGTTCTTTCAAAAATGTGAAAATAGAATAGATTTTTGGTTGATTGCTTTTTCTATCTATTTTACTGGTGTCTGTGTCTATGTCGATCCTTTCTGGCCTTTCTAGCGATGTATCTAATAATAAAGGATCTTCTTGTTCAATCTGCGAATTATCTGAGTTGTTTCTGTGTTTACGCTTTTCTGCCCTGCGCCGTTTGGCCGGGGCATTGACAGTTGCTTTTCTGACTTTTCCTGACCTCATGACGCGCTTTGATGCTTTGGTGTTTGGTACTTTAGCGTTGTTCTTGTAGGTCTTTTGAATTTTTGAGTCGCGGCTGGTGGAGTTGTGGTGGCTTACTAGGGCTGGATTGCAAGTTATATCTTTGCTGTGTGTTGTTGAAGGACCTCTGTCTGCCTTTGTCTGCCTTTTTGCCTTTTAGCCTTTGTGTGAAAGTCTGCTTGCTCCCCCGATGGTAAAAAAAGCCTTCGGCTGGTTACATAAATTTTAGTTTTCGATCTAATGGAATTCTGATATATTTCTCCACAAGCCTCCCTTAGGGGTAGCTTTCCCAAAGGGCCTCGCACCTTGCGCCTCTTACCTTCTGCCTTCTGCTTTCTACTGTGTCCTCCTGGATTCTTCCTATTGAGCAACACTCCTGTAGCCCAGCTGTCTTCTCCCCGTACCTGTGGGGTTATGGGTTATGGAGTTGAAGGTTGATGTCTGGCAACTCTCTTCTGCTTTGGCAGTTTTTTCCCCCAGGAGAGAGAACGAAGGGTTGCCGGGTGGCTGGCTGGGCTGTTACTGGCTGGGCTGTTACTGGCTGGGCTGGCTGGGCAATTACTGGCGATGACGACAGCAGGGGAACAAAGGGGCAGAGGAGCGGGGGTTTCCCCTGACTTCCCCCTGCTCGACTCTGCACGCTGCCCCCCTGCCTGGCTCCCACGCTCTCCTCAGCTCCTCACCTCCTCAGCTCCACTGCTCGGGGCTGGCGGCTGGCCGTTGGGTAAGCGCTAGCTCTACAGCAAACCGCTTTGCCTTTCCTTTGGTGGGCTGATCCCAACTAGTCCCGGCTCAGCAACACCTGTGCACCTTTCCTATCAGGGCCCCCGTTCACTGCCAGCCGGTCCCGGCTTTCTGTGATCCGCACCTCGGTGGTTTCGCAGCCACGGCTGCCGCTGCCACAGCACCTGTGCTCCTCGCTGGTCACCACACTCGGTGTGCACCTTGTCACTGGGGAGAGGAGGGCTCCGCTGGTGCACTGGAGCACGCCCACACACCGCACGCTAACGCAACACGCAACACCTGATGTTGAGACAGACATGGCATAATCCTAAGTTGAGGATGAATGCTGAAAGCCTATGTCAGAGATGTCTTGTGTGTCAACAATTGAATCCAAGAAGAAAAACAGTTGTGAGTCTGGGAACCATCGGACGGGAGGGAGGTCCATTCACACAAATGCAGTTGGACTTTATTGAGCTACCACCATGTAACCGACTTCAATATGTACTTGTGATCATTTGTTTGTTTTCTCTGTGGGTGGAGGCTTTTCCTACAAGGAGAAACGATGGAGTGACTGTTGCAAAATTGTTGTTTCGTGAAAGTATACCACGCTACGGTTTCCCAGTAACTATTGAGACAGATCGTGGAACACATTTTCACAAAGAGCTATTGCAGATGATTTGTGAAGCACTGGACATTCGTCAGAAATTGCATTTTGCTTATAGACCAGAGGCTTCTGGGGTAGTTGAGCAAGAGAATGGAACAATAAAAAACAGAATTGCAAAAATGTGTTTGACCACTGGACTGAAATGGCCTGATGCTTTGCCACTTTGTCTGATGACCTTAAGGAGCATACCTGATAAAAAGACAGGACTAAGTCCACATGAGATTCTGATGGGAAGAGTGATGATGAGACAAGCATTTGTGCCATTTGATAAACTGTTAACTATTAATGATGATATCATACTGGATTACTGCAATAATCTGTCTGACGTGGTAACTTCTTTGTTCCATCAGGTGGGAGCTGAGGCAAACACGAAAGAAAAACATCCAGCTCATGATCTAGTCCCTGGAGATTGGGTTCATGTAAAAGTATACAGGAGAAGAAACTGCTTAGTGCCTCGCTGGCAGAAATCCAGACAAGTCATTCTGGTTAGCATGACTGCAGTTAAATGTGCTGGAGTAAAGAGATGGGTACATGCCAGTCATACCATCCGTGCGCCTGAACCTGAAAATTCACAAGACGAAGGTGAAAGCACAACTGATTCGGATTCTGAAGGTGAACCAGAAAAAGATCCAGATGCTGAAGCTCGACCTGTTCGTCAACATCTGGAGATATCAGATTCTAGTTCTGCATCTGAAGGAGAAAGTGAAGCTGTTGAAGCACCAAATTTTGAAGATCGACATGAAAGTCGAGATTTGGTAATAGCTGATACCAGTGAGGACACTGAGCAAAGTGAAGATAAAACTGGTAGTCAGGAACATTTTGAAGGACAGTCTGAAACCTCTGAAAGCAGGAACCAAAACCTTGAAACTGGGGAAAAGGAAATAACTCACGATGAGGATGAGCTTCCAAGTACTAGTTATAGAGGAGTTCCTAACAGAGTGATAGCACTGACTAAAGAGAAAACAAGATCAGAGAAAGAATCAGACGTCATAAGGTTCACCATAAATGAAACTGTAGAGGGATCTGAAACTGAAACTGATGACAGTGATGATGAAACTCAATTAAGAAGAAGTTCAAGAAAAAGAGCTTGGAGAGTGAAACGTAACACTGTTGAACCTGAAACAAAAAGAGCTCGTTAAGGAGATAATTGGCCTAAAGGAACTGATGGAATGAAATTTAAATTGGTCAATAAACAAAAGTACAAGAAGATCAAGTAAATGAAATAAGCAGTCAAAAGGAGTTGTTGGGAAAGAAAATAAAGATTGTGCAAAGGCCAAAAAGAGTGAGAAGACCAAATCAAAAAAAGTCACCTGAGTGGGCTTACATGGTCTTGCCTCCAATAAGTGAAGTAAATAGCAGCCAAGAAAATCTGAGTTGCCAAAGTGAAGAAAAAGAAAGTGAGTAAACTGTGACTCAAAGAAAGAAAAGAGAGTCTTAAAACGTGGAAACTGTGGAAGAGAAAAACCATAAAGAAACAAGATTTGAAATCTTGGTGGAAAGGAAACTGGGAGTGTAAAGCAAGGGCTTAATGAGGGACAATATTGAAGTGAAGAAGATTGTGAAAACCTCTGTGTAAAAAAAAAACGTCTACTAATGATGTAACTAAATCAAAGTGTACCATTTTCAGAAAAGGGTGTAGAATGTGGTCAATTTGTACTGGATTATTAATGTTGGTATGGTTGATTGTATCTATTATTATTCCTTTTGACCAGATTGTGAAAAAATTAAGGCAAATGAGAGTATGAAAGAAAAGAATAATGATTCAAAAGGTGAAAAATGGCATGTGTATAGGCCTGAAATTCATCAAGATAGTTCTGTCAGTGATTTCCCTCGAAATACATTTTTGAGGTTATTATCTGAGTATGTGAAAACTATAGATGCCAGTGATTGCTACGTCTGTGTGAAATTGCCAGTATCAGTATGAGAGGGTGTTGTCATGATTACAAGCATAGCTAGGTTTAATACAAGAGGTGCACAACACTTTTGCAACACCTGGCACTACTAGAATAAACCCACCCCTGTCCCGTGCACCAGCACTGCCTAAAGTATGTACTAAGAAACATGGTATGCAACATGTATATAGAAATCTTTGGTGTGCTTAAGAATTGATGCTCGTTGCCTAGGGTAGGAACAGGGTTAATGGAATCACGTTATTTGCATTCTGCTTTGCTACATTGGCCTGCCAATGATTCTCGTATAAGGTTTGCTCAGCTCCGTGTATTGAACAAGCTCAGCTCAGTGTATTGAACTGAGACGTACGGAGCCAACGCTTTGGAACAATCAGTCTGGGTCCGTTTACAGTTGCAATGCACTCACGTTGAATGTGAGCACACGTAACTGCCGTTTTGGATGTGGCTCGCTATAAAAGCCACACCCAAGGTTCGGGGAAACGCAAACTGGAGAAGAACCATGTCACTTGCCTGATGAATCGAGGAGCAGCAATTCGGACTTCAAGGTGAAGAAACAATCGGATTTCATTACAGATGACCCAAGTCTGTGGCATGGTGATCCCATTCATGATATTATTGAAAAGAACCACAAAATAAGGTCTCCAAATTTCCTTCATGGCTTTTAACAAGTCCCCAGGCACCTTATCAAGCCCCAGCACTTTCCCTTCTGTGATCCAATCAATTGCCACTGTACCATAACTCAAAGGGACAACCAATCTGGTGGGATGATGCAGCCACAAGTGGGACACCTGATGATTAACACTCCTTTGCCCACATCCCCTGGGTGGCTGTGCCTTGTGCATGTGTAGCCAAGGTCACACTCTCACCTGGCCCACTAACTTGACTCAGTATTAGGCCGGCCGTTGACGCCAAGGCCAACTCATTCTTCCCCGCTTCTTGGGCGTACATGTCTGAGAAATGTTCTGTTGTATTGGTGCATAGCTGTGCTGTGGGGCTAGCTCTACATTATTTAATAATATCAGTTCAGAATTGCTTGGGTTAACTCTAATGATACCATTGTGTCATCCTTTTGACTCTCAAGACTGGGCACTTCTATACATAGTTCATCTGTGTCATTATAGGCAAATAGCATCAAATGTCCCCCCAAAAGTAGTGAGAGTACAGCCAAATGTCCCCTAATTATTTGCTTTGTCTAACAATCACATTACACTCCACAGATAAACCATGCTGCTGAAATGCACCAGAAACTAGGGATGTTATGGAGAAGCAGCGTGGGCCAGACTGTTCCTCTTAAGAAAGGATTGGTAACAATTGAATATGAATGGTCACCTTTATCAGTAATGCAAGCAAGCTTTCGAATGGCGTAATACTATCTAAGGGGATTAAAAGCAACCACCTTAGGCTGATGTATTTCCATCATATAGCCTCCCTCTTTGTCACTGCAGCTGTTCCAACATCCACTTTTAAATAGCGTTCATACTTCTTGACTCAGGTCTTGTAGTTTTATTTCATATAAGTCACTACCAGCATGGCTCGCATCAATGTGATCCACTCTTTGCTAATTATTTTGTAATTTGGCACAGAGATTATAAGTCTGAGACAACAAGGCTTGCTAGTTTACTAGAATATACAAGTAAGGCTTTGGCAAACAATTTTTCTTCAGCCTCCTCTCTTCTGTCAGGCCATCTGGATCCGCAGCCCCAGGAGGAGATCTGGCACAGTAAAAGAGAGACCTGGATTCCATCCCAGATCAAGACACACTTCTCAGTTAGATCTTGGCTGCTGGCTGCCTGTTTCTTCAATACAAGTATGTCAATGGCACGCTCAAGTCAGATAAGTGCCATTGTAAGTGGAATTTCATGAAAGGGCTCTATTTTGATGAGCACCTCCTGAGAGCCCTAGTACAAATTATGTATGTTCTTGCAAATAAGAAGAAAATGAAACCAGAGCTCTTCATATAAGCTCCCGCACCTTTAGGCATATGCGTTCTACTATTAACTGCAATTATAAAGCACGTCAGCGGTCAAAGTGCAAACAACAAGCACAAATCAAGCAGTTATAAATAAATGCTTTTCATCTTGTTGGCTAGTTTATTGATTACTGTATTGTTTTATTCCTATCTGTGATAAATTGGGTTGTTGGTTGAGAGGGGTTACTTCCTACTCAATCAGCAACCACAATCCTTGACAGAGTAAGGCAAAAGGAAACTCCAAATCAGCATGCGTAAAGTATTTATGCAGCAGTTCAAACAGTAATAAAGTTAAAATACAACACAAGAAAATCACATACCACTTTAGAAAAATAGAGGCGAGTTTAATGAAGAATCAAGACCAAAACGACAAAAGCCAAGCAGCAGAACCAGAGCTATGTGCTTTTAAAGACTTAGGTGAAAATAGCCTCCAAAAGCGCACAGCACCACTTGCGGCTGTCTGGTCGTGTTTGACCGGGTGAAAGTCACAATTTCAGGCTTACCATGATGGAGCATGGGTAGGATACAGAGACCAGGTTAGTCTGGCTGAAAGGTTACCTTCTTAGTGCAATGCAGAGTTCTGTTAATGGTGGAGGAGACCATGAGGAGCAGAGAAGCATTGCAGACGGTCATCGATGTAGCGCAAAGAGCAGGCCTATTGTGACAGATGGTCCTCGCTGTAGCGTGAAGATCCTTTGTGTTGGCACTCCCTGCAAGTGATCAGTGCTGTAGCACAAAGGGTTGGGCTGACGGAGGTTCGGGAAGGCTGGCTGCGCTAGTGAAAAGGTTTCGACACCAACGTGTGTTGGCACTCCCTGCAAGTGATCAGCGCTGTAGCACAAAGGGTTGGGCTGACGGAGGTTCGGGAAGGCTGGCTGCGCTAGTGAAAAGGTTTCGACACCAACTGGCCCATTTGCATTTGTGAAGAGTCTAAAAAGTTTCATTCAGCATCTCTGAGGTCACATCACTGGTTCAGGACCTGAGGGGCACCACTTGGGGGTCAAGGGATTGCTCCAGCAGAATCTAGGTGCTGGTGTACAGGTTCCTTTTTTGCCCCTTTGGCTCTGATTAGGAGCCCAGCAGAATAGTCCTTGTATAGACTCTGGGAGTCCTGGGTTAAGGTGCATATCAAAATCCCTCTAACTTCAGCAGGAAGGCAGCAGAGATCGAGGGCATCAATCCAGTAAGGCAATAGTCCAGGAGAGTGGCAGTGCTTTCAGCAGCACAATAGTCCTTCTTCCTAACAGACTTTCTTCATGTCTAGAAGTGTAATGAAGAGTTGGTGTCAGAGACCCAAGATTTATACCTGGGTCTTCTTTTGAAGTGGGAGAAGCTCCTAGAGGCTTTGAAGTACACAGGTTCCCTGCGTCCCTTGCCCTGGCTCTATACTAACTACAGGGGCTATGCAGCCCTCTGTGAGGGACAGGACACAGCTTATTCAAGTGCAGGTAGGGCTGTGCCCAGCTCTGCTCTCTCATCCTTCCAGTATGACCCATCCAGGCAGGCTAAGCTCTGTTTTGTGTACAGCTGTCTAGGAGGAATACACAAAGCCCAACTGTCAGCAACACATAGTCATGTGACCCAATAACAGGCTATAGGCACTAAATGGCTAAGGCAGGAAAATGCCAACTTTATTAAAGTTAATATATCTAGGGGAGCTACTGTGCTCCCCACCTGGCACACTGCAAACGTAGGGAACCTTCCCCCTATTTTTTTTGTATCCATTTCTTCCAAATATATCCTTTATAATCCAATGTAATCTTAAGACATCCGTCGTAATCATTGTTTTTAAACACTTTCCAATCTTCAAAACACAGCAGAGATAGCATCCTTTCAGCTTCAATCTTTATTTTAGTGTCTTAAAATGTTTACTGAGTGCCCATCGAGGCTTTTTCACAGCTACTCCTTGCATCAAAGGTGAAACAAAACAGAGCAGGCTCATCACATTATGTTCCCAATGCATTTTGAGCCTCATGGGCTCTTCGTCAGGGGTTTCTCAATGAAACCGCAGCAGGCGGCCTGACTCCTCATCCACCTTCCCCATTAGTCATAATGGGGAAGGTGCGCCCTAAGTTGGCAGGGTATGCTCAGACGTGAGTCCCTTGCTCACTTTGCCACTGGAGTCAAGCAAGCCCGGCTGAAGACAGCTGTAATGCCAGAAACCGGTCCTGGGAAGCTTAATTCCAGTCCAGGGAAGACATGGCTTGGCAGTTCGGGCTGGACTGTTCCCATGAGGCACAGGGTCAGACTGATTTGCATATGGGCATGTCTGAACTGGGGTGGCGGAGTGAGCTAAAGAACGGTGATGGATTAAACCCAGATCAGTTGACTGGGGGTGAGTGTTTGTACTGTCAACGCTCCGTCCATCACCACCTTTGGTTTTTCTTTGTTCGCCCTAAGTTGGCAGGGTATGCTCAGACGTGAGTCCCTTGCTCACTTTGCCACTGGAGTCAAGCAAGCCCGGCTGAAGACGGCTGTAATGCCAGAAACCGGTCATGGGAAGCTTGATTCCGGTCCAGGGAAGACATGGCTTGGCAGTTCGGGCTGGACTGTTTCCATGAGGCACAGGGTCAGACTGATTTGCATATGGGCATGTCTGAACTGGGGTGGCGGAGTGAGCTAAAGAACGGTGATGGATTAAACCCAGATCAGTTGACTGGGGGTGAGTGTTTGTACTGTCAACGCTCCGTCCATCACCACCTTTGGTTTTTCTTTGTTCAACCTTTTAAATACACTGCACCCTGCACTCTGGGATGCACAGGGCCTACCCGAGAGGTGACATTTATGTTCTAAAAAGGAAGGTTTGGGGCTGGCAAACGTTTTTATTTGCCAGGTGCACATAGCAGTTTACAACTACACACACAGGGTTCAATGGCAGGCCTGAGACATGTTCGAAGTGCTTATGAAGTGGGTGAAGCAATCAGTGCTACATGCCTACTAGTAGCATTTAATTTACAGGCCCTGGGCACAGCATGAGTCACTTTGCAAGGGACTTACAAGTAAATGAAATGTGCTACTTGGCTATAAGCCTATTCTACCATGTTGTAGGAAGAGAGCAGACCATTTTAGCACTGGTTAGCAGTGGTAAAGTGTGTAGAATCCTAAAACGGGCAAAAAAGAAGTCAGAAAAATAGGATGGTTGAAGGAAAAATGTTAGGCAGAACACCAGGCCAATGATTATAGGAGAAACACTATCTGATCTTCCCTTACCAAGACTAAAATCAAAAAACAACAAGAGGTGTCAATAAGCAACCTGCACATATAGGGCTACATTATGAGTTGGCCAGACTTTGTAGCAAAGATTCCAGAGGGATGGAATAAACTGTACTGTCCAGGAAATCTGCTGCAATTTGTACACTTTCCAATGTTTTCCCTTGAAATGGGAAATACCTGCTGGCGCCCAGATTTACCATGCAGTTGTTCATATGTACAATGAAAACAACACATACAGTTTCTACTTACTTTGAGCGCACGTTCGCATGTCCGAAAGGAGCATAGTGTGCTGCAGCAATAGGCGTTCAGAGACCAGGAAATGCTGCTGCTACTCTCAGCCCCCTTTCAGTAATGCTCCCACACCCGAGTGTCTCCGAGCATGGAATGTCCAGAGTTTTTTCACCCAATATTTCTGGACCCGACACACTTGTAATTTTGACATGCATTATTTCACTTGGAGATAACACTATGGTCCAAATAACTCCATACTTAAGGCCATAGACCTAAAGGATGCCTAATTTGCCAATAGAGGACTTCAAAAAAGGAGAAAACATTTAAACAAACAAATTACATTCTTAATTAAGATCAAACTGGAGCCCTATTTAAAACTGTACTCTTCTATTACATAATATTGAGACTGTGAGAGGGTTTCATCCTTACTGGTACAACAATTATCCAGTGCATCAATGATTTGTTTGGATAAATATGATAAAATCTGACTTGACTGCAAAGATACCATAAATGGTTGTAATTCACTTTGGAGTTTTTTTTAGCACAATTCAGGTCCAGGTGAGCATCAGAGTGCAGAGCAGTACATTGAGCAGTAATAGTTATAATTTTTAGGATAATTACAGAAGTAACACATATGGTTACAGAAGGTATTACAAAATTATATAGGACTGTTTTGAATTAGTCCTAAGCTAACTTTTTCCACTGAAGAAGTTACAGATGCCATTTCCAAAAGCCCCAGCTCTAAAACGCCAGGGGTACCTATAGATCTGGTTAAATGTAATATTATGTTTTGGGTCCCACTTCTTACCAACACATTTATTACTTGTTTCGCAACAATCTTCCACGTTCCTGGTCTCTCTCAATGATAGGGTCTATGATCAAGAAGTGCAACAGGTTGTAGGCAAAGACTGGCAGTCCTGAGACATGTTTAGAGGCTTACTTAAGTGGGTGGCATACTAACTGCTGCAGACCAATTTGCAGCATTTAACCCCTTCCAGGCTCATGACGAGCTGGGCTCGTCATGGTGTAGCCTCCTCAAACACTGATGACGAGCCCAGCTCGTCATGAACAATGGGTTTTACAAAATATCAGCATGGGTGCAGAATTCCACTAGCATGGATGTGGTTAAATGTACAGGACCTGGCTACATGTAGTACCACTTTACTAGGGACTAATCTGTCAATTAAATAAGCCAATTGGGGATAAGTCAATATTACAATGTGGTAAGGAAGAGGCACATGCACTTTAGTACTGGTCTGCAGTGGTAATGTGTGCAGGGTCCTAAGGGCAGCAAAAACAAGACCAGCAAAAATGGAAAAGGAAGGCAAATGGTTAGGGAAAGACTACCCCAAAAATGAGAGTTCCAACAGGTTGGACCTGTGGATGGTGTCCCTGCTCCTCCTTGGGGCACCACAGAGGAGTTATGCTGCTTTGAATATCATTTGAGAAGATTATGGGGCACTTCTTCCCCCTCATTTGAAATGAGCAGTTTTTTGCTGCAGGTGATTGATTTTGACAGCATTGTGCTTCAGCATTTTTGTTTTTTTCTGTGTAGAGGCAGCAAGGATTGTAGTGACTAAAGTGTGAGCCCCAACACACTAGCAAACCACCAGCACCCGCTTACAGCACCCTTTCTTTGATGTTGGATGGGAGCGAGGGGGGGGGCATGATAATTCATTTTCCCATGAAGAGCCAGGGCAGGATGAGAAGAGGCCGGCACAACACACCCTAACAAGCATTCACAAAATGATGGGAAATGCCCCAGGACTAGCAATTCTCCTTCTATCTTCGTCAGTCTTTTTAATGCATTGGCTCCCAGGTGCACAAATCTTGCCCTCACACATGCATCCTCCCCGTAGAAACATAATCAATGCTGTTGCTCCAACCCTGAGGGCTTGGCATTTACTAGGGGAATTTAAAGAGGTACTAGCAAAGTGCCAAGTGCTTCATTTCTCCAGTGAGCCATACTTCAAAAAGCTGGAAAGATGATTTTTCTACTGCCTCCTGCTCCAGCCCTGTCTTTGCCTGAGCTCCTTGTGCTCCCTTCTGCCTGGCGGCATCTTACACACCCCTTCCTCAGCGAGCCAGCCTAACACCTTCCCAGCCACACTCCTATGATCTCAGAGACTCCTGGCTTCTTGAAGGCCACCTATGAGTTAGCAAAGTCAAGGGCCAATCAACAGAAGGTCCAGAGTAACCACCCATAGCCCCCTGTCCACTCGGCGAACTGTTCCTCCGGGGGCATAAGGGGGCCATCTATCACCATAGGCCCTGGAGAGACCCATCCTAGTCCTGGGGTCAGTGGATTCAAATTCCCAGTGCCCATCCTCGTAGGGTATCAATTGGCTCCTCCTCCCAGCTCGGCACCCTTTCCCATTTTCACACCCAAATCCAGGGTCTACTCATCAGTATCTCCCTTGTGCAGGGTATTTTAGGGTAGAAGGGCCTAGAAGCTGGGCACCCATCAGAGGATGCCACATCATCACTCATCAGCTCTTCTGTACAGCATTCTGGGGCAATCCAAGTTGTCCATGTGCTGTGCGACAACCTAATTAACAGTGGTAGCTTTTCTCCTCACACATTCCTTTCCCAGGAACTGTTTCAAGCACTGGTAATTGCTGTATTGTATGAGCAGTTCTTTGATTCTGCCACAGGGTACCAGGGGCAAAGAACTTGAATCTGTTTCTGAGCTGAGCCAGATAAATATTAAAGTGTCATATAAGGAGTAGATATGACTTTAGGGACTTTAAATCTGCACTTGAGGTGCCTGATTAACCAAAAATTGATAATACCTTGTACTCTGTAGACCTAAGTGGAGCGGAACTGTACTTTAGGGCAGATTCTGCCTATAATGTGTAAGAGAGTGTAAGCACCACTTACCTTCAGCAATAATGCCTAGACAAGGACAGTACCAATCCCTGAAGAGCCCCTTCTATGACAATTTACATGTTCATAGATAAGTGTTGCCCAAGACTGTGGTCTCACATTCACAGCCCGCTTATTTGCGAACATGCATGCATGTAATCACATAGATACAATCCAGAGACTCCTAACCTAGCTTCACAGCAGCTGCCCCATTTTAAAAGGCGGATACTAGCAGTTAGCACTACCAATTACTGTGAATTTACCTTCAGTGATACTCTGATTGTGTCTTTTGCTCACAGTAGAAGTCCAAAAAGCCAGGTAGTCAAATGCAAAAAATCCTGGGGGACTAAATAGGCCAAACCCATTAGCTACAGATTCCATAAATTGGAACACAACTGAACAGCGTACTATTCGACTAGGCTCTGAAGAAGTGACAATGAGCTGTCTGACATTATCACCAGTCTTAGGAATAATGTAATCACTGTCTGCACATCCTCTTCTTTGTTTTTTCTATAATCACAGCTTTTCTCAAATTTGTTGATATATAACTTGGATATTTATTGTCACTGACTTTGTTTACACATTGTATATGCTTAAGTCCCTTTTTAGCCCATGATAATAATGGACCCGTAGCTGTCCACCTGCATGCGTGGCTCTTGTCTCATTTCTCTTTGGTGTCATACGATGAGTTGTGTCTCCCCCATGAACAGGGTTTTATGCCCTGTGTTTGGTTGAAGGACACTTCTATCCCAGTCAGGTGGGACATGGTTTGTTTTTGCACTGGTGTGGCTACCACCAGTATGCTTCAGAGGTGCATGTGACCTAGGCCATTGTGTTGCATCATGGAGACCTTCTTTGGTGCATGCGCTTAACTAAACTCTGTTAAGTTGACATTTTCTAGGCCTCTGCAGTTAAATTGGCAATTCCCCTTAGCGACATGTGTACCTGGGTTGGACTCCCCCACATTCAGAGCTGCCAACTTGAGGTCTTGCTACATTTTCTAGTACGATTTTTCTTCCCTTTCCTTTTTTTCAGGTTATTTTAAAGAGTTTTTTATGCCTTTTCAATTCTGCAATGGAAAGTACTGTTACAACTGGGTTGCACAAATTACTTTTCAAGCCCGTTAATTAAGATTGATGTTCAGATGATAAGGAACAATTTCAGCGATGTAGGCTACTTAATTTCAAATTCTTGAAGTCAAGATGTGTTCCAAGATGGGAAAAATAAAGCTTCAAACAGCTTCTTCAGGCAGTTCTTTAGCTCGTGATAGACTAGGTGTAGATGTTTACACATTTTTGGGATTGCCCCTTGGATACCCCTTGGTTGCCCCTTTTTTTTGCTTTCGAATTTAGGATTGAAATTGAATGGTGAATCTGGTGTTAGGGTATGGGAACCCCCCTCCCCGATCCATGCACTTACCTGGTGAAATTGCTGGGAATCCTTCTTGTTGCACTTGAAGCACCGACAGAACCTGCAAAACCAAAAGAAGGACACCAGTTTAGTGGAAGGGCTGTACTGGGTGTCAGCACCACAGACACTAAGAAAGGACTTTCCCGGGGGCGCTAGAGGGCGCACAAGCGGAATGGCTGCCTAGTAGTGTAGCTCCCGCTCCTTGGTAATTTATCCGTACATTATCCTTCGCCACAGGGTGAGAAAATATCGGATTCACCCCCCATCTGCTGTAGGGGGGTGCCCTCTACACTCAACCTGACTTTGAGGCTGTTGTGTGGTCCAGAACCAGCAGTAGCGCCAATCAAAGTTTCGCCGCAAACACATGCGGAGACCGTGAGCGAGGGAGACCGGCTGTGCCAGACTACGCGACCCCGAGGTTGGCCACGAGGAGATAGGCCTGGATCGCTAGTGAAGGTTCGGGGGCCCGAGCGACTTCTGCGTGGGACCTTGGGGCCGGAGTGCAGAAGTTTTATCCTCCCAAGCGCCTCGCCCCTGGACGAGGAATTGACTTGGGGCTGCCTGGCTGGAAGTGGGACACTGAGCAGTGCGAGAGAGTTTGGGGCAGCGTGATGGTCCCTGGAGCAGCGGTGAGAAGCCGGGCTTAAGCAGCACCCTCCGTGGGATAGTGCGAGGTGAGAGGCGCCCACGCTGGGCGGAGGCGGTCGCTTCTGCTATCCCCACGGGCGGTGGGGGGGCTGAGCGTAGCAGTGTTTACCAGCCCGCCGGACTGCAGGAGGGCCTCCCGACGACCCTGTGTTTGCGTGCTCCCTGCCTGTCCGCGCCAGAGGTACCGCTGATCCCCTGGAAATTCATAATTTGCATCACCCCCCGCCGGAGGGCTGCGGGGCCTGACCGTGTCCGGCGCTTGGGCCGCGGAGGGATCTCTGACACTATCCTGAACACAATGGACGCTGCCTCCCACAATTACCACGATCTGGTGGCCTGTGCACCCACCTTCACAAAACGGGGCTGAATTTGGGGCCTGCTTTCCTCACAAGACGACTATAGCTCTACCACTGCTACCACCGGGCCCTGTACCCCATCTCCACCCGAGAGACTAAGGGCGCATGGAGTGACGGATGGCCTATACACCCCCCAAGCACTGATCACTGTGCATTAGAGGCGCCTCATCCGGCTCATACCGCACTGAGTTATACCTGCACGCTTGCGTGCTCCCTGTTGAGATTATATCGCCACCCCCTCAGCGGACACCTGGGCACACAACAGTGGTCGGACACGAGGCGGCGGAGAGGCCACGCCCGGCCACCAACATGGTGGGACCCGAAAATCGCCAAACGAAACTGAGCTTTGATGGCGCCAAAAAAGGCACGAAATCGGTGCCTGCCGACCCCGGGCCAAGCGATGCGACCTCGAGGACCGTTGCTACTCCTACTAAAGACCTTGACTTGCATAGCCTGTTCCAGGAGATGAGACAGGGGTTTGCCACTGTGGTGGAAAAGGTTGACGGTGTCACCGCCAGGCTAGATGCCCTAGTTCATAAAGTGGATCGCCACGAGGAGCGGCTAACGGCTACGGAACAACGCATATCCGATAATGATGATATCACCTCAACTCACACCACGCAACTGGCCAGGATAGACAACCTACTCAGAGTCATAGCGGCCAAGAACGAAGATTTGGAAGCCCGCAGCCGACGCAACAACATACGCGTCACGGGCATACCGGAATCCACGGACACGGGCAGGATGGAGCTCTATATTGAAAAAACTACTCAAAGGCTCGATCGGAGAGGACGCTTTTTCACCTCAATTTATAATCGAGAGAGCACATCGATCGTTGGCACCTGTTCCTAAGCCCGGACGGCCGCCTAGGCCAATCATTGCTAAATTGTTAAATTATCGTGATTGCGATGTCGCGCTGAGGGCGGCCCGATCTCAGCAAACCCTACAATACAATGGCATTAGCTTCTCCATATATCCGGACTTCACCCCTCTGGTGCAGGAGGAGAGACGCAAGTTCATCCCTGTGAAAAAGAAGCTGCGTGAGGCTCAATTGGACTATGCACTACTTTACCCGGCAAAGCTGCGGATCACACACCAGGGGAAACAACGTTTCTTTACGAACCCTCAAAAAGTGGAAGATTTCCTAAAGTCGATCCGTAAGGCACGTAGGGAGGAGCGCAATGCTGCAGCGGATCTAGAGGACGAAGACCCATCTTCGGCAGTGGATGAACATTGATTGCTTGCATCTACTGAACTGTTCGCTTCACCTGTACTGTCATGCACTGACTCTAACTTCGAGTGCACGAAAAGAGGCGACCACACACGGTGGAACCACGCTGCCTCATCACTCCTGTGGTAATGTAATCCAAGAACCACTCTCCTGACCCTAGCCTCCACCAAGGGCGGTACAGACTCGGAGGCCGGGGGCGGATGAAGTGGCTGTGCGTACTTTATGTTGTATACCTACAGGGTGTTCCCCATGCGTCTCTCTATATTGTTGATGTTGTTACAGAAGTTGGGGGGAGGGGGAGGGGGGTGGGACGATGGGTGGGGAAAGGTGGCTACTGGCATGATTGTGATGCTGGGGTGGGAGGGGGGTGGGGTTGGTTCCGGAAGAGGCACCCATCGCTCGGAATGTCTGTTCGAATTACGCACTGTCATGATTACCTGTGTCGGCTATTTAGAGTAGGCTCAATCTCATCGCATAGGCTAGGACTGATCAAATTGCAATACTTTTGTCTATGGCTGCTTTAAATGCTAACACACAGTTGAACTGCATGTCATGGAATGTTCGAGGACTTAATGATGCTAAAAAATGTCGGAATGTTATCGCTTATCTCAATAGACACCGTGTCCAGGTGGCCATGTTGCAGGAAACCCATCTGTCAACGCAGGGGGGGAACACCATGCGAGTAGGTGGGCTGGAATCCGCACCTTCTCCTCTTATTCCACCTATGCGAGAGGAGTCACCATCCTTATGGCTCATAGTGTGCCGTTCCATAAATGCGGGGATCTAGTGGATAGTGAGGGGCGCTATGCTCTATTGTGGGGCAGACTGGGTCGGGACACATACACATTTGTTGTCAGCTATGCTCCTAATGTGGATACACCCGCTTTCTTTACTACATTATGGGGCAAAATCATGGATCTTGGCTCTCGCCACTTTGTCTGGGGTGGTGACTTCAATTTGGCGTTAATACCACATCTAGATAGGGCTGATGGAGTGAACAGCTATTAACCCAGGGCGTGCGAGGCGCTTGAGGGGGCAATCACAGAGGGCGAACTTGTGGACATATGGAGGCACTTACACCCCCATGGGAGGGAAGGCACACACTTTACCTCACACACGGGAACGTGGGCACGACTGGACTATTTTCTCCTTACCAGAGTGGTTACCACAGAGGTGTTAAGGGTGACACATTTACCAAGAACGTACTCTGATCACAGTCTCGTGCTGTTACACCTCCGCTCTCCTGGGTGGGATAGCCCCAGACCACACTGGAGACTCCGGCCTGAGATCCTGTTGGATAGTCTTTTCCGAATCGAGTTGCGTGAAGAGATAGCTGCCTTTTTCCCCAGAAATAAGGGGTCAGTGGATTCGGTCGAACACATCTGGGAGGCCTTTAATGTGAACATTAGAGGGTACTGCATTTCCAAAAGCTTTGGGGTCCTGCGAGATATTCAAAACACTATCCACACACTAGAAAGGGAGCTGCGAACATTAGAACTCCACATGGTGGCGGACGATAGCCCTGATATGCACGCTGCTTTTAGGGACACGTTATCAAAGTATGAGGAAGAGGCTGCTAGGGAGACTATGTTCCGTGGGAAACACTGGCAGGCCAGGAAATACTGTGAGGGAAACAGGTCAGGAAAGGCACTTGCGACACTTACACGGGCCTCACGAGAACGCAATACCATACTTGAACTTACCGACACGCATGGGACCACGGTCAGGGACTCGGACGAGCTGCTTACTGCCTTTACATCTCACTACCACACGCTTTATACTTCTGACACAGTGTCCGATACATCTTATGCTGATTATCTGAGAGATGTGGCGCTCTGCTGGCTTAGCGACGGGGACAGGGCGTTTCTGGCGGCCCCCTTCGAGCTGGAAGAAATCCGCGAGGCCATTATGTCCCTTAAGAACGGCAAGGCCCCCGCCTCGATGGCATCCCTGCTGAATTCTATAAGGCATACATAGATATTATGGCTCCTGTCCTCCGGGAGGTTTATGAGGAATCGCTGGGCGACGGCGTTCTCCCTGGCTCTATGCGGGAGGTGGTTATTACTTCCCTCTTGAAGCCCGATAAGGATCCCAGCTCCTGCAACTCTTACCGCCCGCTTTCCCTCCTAAATTGCGATGTCAAGATACTCGCTAAGGTCCTGGCTACTCGCCTATCACTACTCACGTCCAGGATCGTATTGCCCGATCAATCTGGGTTTGTGGCTGGCCGTTCTACATCACATAACCTCCGCACTTTATTCTCCCTACTCCGCACAGTACACCCCGACATGCCGGTAGCGGCCGTCTTCCTCGATGTTTCCAAGGCATTCGACTCGGTCGAATGGCCTTACTTATTTTCCGTATTAGCCAGTATGGGATTTCCGAAACTCTTCATATCCTGGGTCCGCCTGCTCTATACTCGGCCCACTGCGAGAGTACTTATTAATGGTCGACTTTCGCACCCTATTGACATTACGAGAGGCACGCGCCAGGTTTGCCCCCTATCTCCCCTCTTGTTTGCTATAGCTGTTGAACCTCTTGCCTGTCGCCTACGTCAACTGCATCGGGAAGGGGCGATACAATGCTTGCAGCGGCAAATCGATGTGTCCCTCTATGCTGATGACATCACGCTTTATGTTAAACACCCTGAAGTGCACCTTAACCCCCTACTCCGAGAATTCGTTGTGTTCGGCAGAATGTCAGGTGTACACATTAATTGGTCCAAGTCGCAATTTTTCCCTCTAACGGAGGCGGTTGCCGATTTTCCCCTTGACTATCCGCTGGAGTGGTGTCGGACCGATCTATCTGGGGATACAAATTTCCCGAGATAGGAGCGAAACACTACAATTACGGTGTAGCAATCACTAAATTAGCTGCCACAATAGACCGTTGGATAACCCTGCCGCTATCCATGGCCGGAAGGGCATCCCTCATAAAAATGGTGATCCTCCCCCGCTTCCTCTATCTCTCCCTTAACATCCCCTATTTCCCTGGCGCTTTTTTCTTTAAAACCCTGACAACAAAGCTACGTCGGTTATTCTGGGGGGGTAAGAACCCGAGGTTGAAATGGTCCACGCTCATCCTTCCATATGACAGGGGAGGCTTCGATGTCCCTGACTTTGAAGCATACTATCAATGTGCACAGGCGCAATTCGCCTACCACTGGCTGGCCCCTACCCCCTTTATGCCTCACATTGCGGTGGAAGATTGGAGTGTACATCCTATTCCGCTTAATGGGCTGCTCCACTGCCCAGAATCGTCCATACCTACATCGAACACCTCAGTATCATGTACACTTGACGCATGGCGTCGTATTGCCAAGAGCTTGTCCTGCCGCTTGCCATATTCACCCAAGCAACCGCTGACTTTTCATCCGGATCTTGCTCTGTTGCAGGAACAGGGTTTTCGCACGCTATGTGCGAGGATACGAATTGCTTGTTGGGGCGACCTGTTCTCGGACGGTCAGTTTAAGTCGGCAGAGTTGTACTTTGCATCTCATAGCCGTACCCCGCTTGAAGTCTTCTATTACATACGCCTGTGCGCGGGGATGAGAGACATCCTGCCTGATTTCCCTGATGAACCTGAAATCCTACTTCCACTTAATTTCCTACTTTGCTCACAAGACGGGACACATCTGGTCTCTGGCCTTTACCGCCAGCTCAGGGCTGCAGCTCTAGTGCCTGAGGCTAGTGCCCGGGGACATTGGAATGCTGAGCTAACTGCTGACCTCACTGATGAGCAATGGCAATACTGCTGTACCCTCACGTCTTGTATCTCCGCAAGCAGTAGACTGAAAATCATACATTACAAATTCCTACAACGGAAACACAGATTCGGTTTAGCAGACGATGATCGATGCGGGCGCTGCCATGCCGAACATGCAGATTTCCTACACTTGGCGTGGGGATGCCCTCCAGTACTGCGTTACTGGCAACAGGTAACGGACGCCCTCACAGCGATGACGAAGGGCGCCGTACCTATGGACCCATTGTTGACACTCCTTGGGCATACTCCGCATATCCCTAAATCTTGTCGGAAATTTGTCGATACTGCATTGCTCTTGGCTAAAAGGTGGGTGGCGTGCCGATGGGGCCGAGGCAGAGCGCCTAAATTTAAGGATTGGCTAGCAGACTTGACTCACTGTCAGGAACAGCATACTACCTTCGCTGAATTGTTACCGGTAATGAGTCGGCCTAAACATATTTGGGGGCCCCTAGTGAGCTATTTACTCGCACAGACGGATACTGATGATACACCTGAAAGGAACCATGCTAGTGGTTAGCGACACTGCTGGGACTTACAGTGGAGCCACAATTCTCGTCAATACATATGCATTTCATCTCCGTTCAGATGAGGGGTGTCCCCCTGTTCCCAAGCCATGGGTCTCTGACCTGCCTAGCGCACCCCATATGTTGTTCATAACCATAGATCTCTCTCTTGGAGACGCCTGTCCCTTTGCTCTCTCCAGGGTCCTTCCATACCACCCATGACATATACTCACCCGCTTCATATCCAATGACATTCCGTGACACCATACATGATGCCCACTATAGCGTTGATTATGTGCCGCCAAGACTCTTGTTCTACGACTATCAAGATGAGTGCGATTTTGCCTATCTGTATTGCCCTATCGGCTCGGGCCTTCATGTTTGAGCGTGTCTATAACGCCTCTTAGTTTGTTGTATTGTTGCGTGTTTATCTAGGTTCCTGATCGATACTGTGACCTTATGCCCCTATTCGGCTATAAATCCATTTATTCCCTATATTGGCATAACCGTTCAAGTGCGATTTTCTGAAAAGTCATCTCTGGCCTCACACGAACAGAGCCACATTCCAGCATGACTCTCTGCTACTTCCTTTGCGACCAATTAGTGCAATGACAGAGCAGCAGTCACTATCTGATATTCCTAGATAACACTCCGAGTTCTTCAACAAGATAAAAACTTAGCAAACCTGGAAATCCCCGCTTGCTATGTTTTGATTAGTAATGGAACTCTAATGAGCAACTGATAACTATCACTTCCTAGTGACATCTTTAATTGACGTCTTATGTCCAGCAAACTTGCGTCAAACCCGGCACCTGTCAGGTATAAATATTACCAACGTTGCCTTAAGCAATGTTCGTTGCCTGTTGCTGATGCCAGCTGCCTGCAAGACCCCGTGTTAGTAAATCTAGCACTCTGTCGCTGCAGCCTGCTATCCTGTGGTGGTGAAGCTGCTGATTACCATTATCGCCGCTACAGCGCGAACTATGGTGCAGTACGCTTAAGGAGCTGAACAGCCGTCCTCTGTGAAGACATCCAGCAGATTCCAGCTGCCCGCGGACGCTGTCCCCCCTCCTTCCTCGACGCGCTGAAGAGAGCCGCTGCCTTTCTCGTGCAGAGAAATCCAGTCCCGGCGCTTCCGGTTTACCCTCGCGGGTGACTGGGATATCGAGAGAGACCCCTGAAGGAGATACCAATCCTCCATCATTCTATTCAGAGGTATGGTGTTGACTAAACCCTTAGACGAGAATTCTTGAAACAAACCTTGGCAAAACCAACTTAACTTAAGCTACTTACTTACTCCCCCTTTCACGTGTTAGGCTTAGGTCAGGCACACTGGGGTAGGCTTAGTTAGAAGCACCAGTTGAGTATGTTAGCCTAAAGTATATATGACTGTATATATGTTTTATTACTTTTAACCATTGTATGGCTAAGAAACCATATCAATGCTTTTACAGTTCTATTTCGCAATACTTATCTTACTGTACGTACTTTTTATAATAACAGTTATTGCAATTGTGGCAATACATTTCTCTTGTACGAGAAGAAAGACTGTTCAATAAATGTTAACCCTTTATTGACAAACGCCCGTCTCTCTATTCTCTACATCTCGTGAAAGTAAACTGCACTAGACTGACTGAGTGAAATACATGTCTATTGTTTCACACGACCCTAGAGATTGACTCTTGATCTGAGGAGCAAAGTTGTCATGTTGCACGGTTGTTGGAAAACTGAATACCTTCTTGTCTGTGCCAAGGAAGCTGATCACTTCCTATACAGAGAAGAAAGTTTCCAGTGACCTCTGAGCTAGTTGGTAACACAACCCAATTAAGTTTAGCATAGTCAGTGGAGGCCTGGAATATAAGCAGTTCCACGTCGATACTACTGTTTATGTTATTCCAATGCGCAGGGCCTAGTGGGAAACTAGGAACTACACTACAGTATGTTGGGAAGTTTTTTCAACCTAAAAAATAATAACGGAAAACGCTGTTCTCCTGCAGTACATCCTAAGACGCCTGGCAATGCCGGATGCGCTACTACTATCGCCTGATCCTGTGCTACGCTGCCGGGCCTCTGGGATGCCGGTTTCAAGGCTGTGTTATAACTGATTGTCACGCTGCCGGCCTCCGGGTTGTAGGCGCAAGAAGCTGTGTATTGTTTTTCCTATGCAATAAAGCAGTTTTGAACACCCAAAAAAAAAAAAAAAAAGAAAGGACTTTCCCTTCCCGGTTCCGGGGGTGGGGGGAGATCCTGGCAAAAAGGAGGATGGCCGGGAGAGTGACACGCAGCAGGATCCCGAGATGGACATCGGGAAGAAGCTGGGTCTGGTGGCTAGGTGGACTAATGGGTCCACTGTTGGGGCCTGTGTTTGACCTCATGGTCACAGGTTCAATTCCTGATGGGGACACCCAGCCTTTCATACTACTCAGGCCGATAAAATGAGTCCCGTTGCGTAACAATAAACATCTGTTATTCAGCGCAAGATACCCGTGTGTGAACATGCACTTTACAAATGCTTATGTTATGTTAAGGAGCAGAACTCCAAGGGAAAATGACAGCAGAAGACCAAAGAGAGCCAGTAGGAGGTCGTAAACAAAGGAGGAGACCGCACAGCAGGAGAACAGCAAGCAGATGTCCCAGCATCTGACAATCCCCCAGAGACATGGATGGAGGGTTACTGGAAGCGGCCAGAGGAGTCTTGTTGGCAGTCAAGAGCTCATGAGACTTGTGGCAGTGCGTTGAGTGGATGTTGAGGGGAGGCCATGTTTTATTTAGGGAATTTGTGGGCTGAATATGTATTTTTTTTACAGTGGTAAGACACTTGACAGGACAAGCCATAAAATACACTGGTTCTTCTTCATTTCCCGGTGCAATGCGTTTTCTAGGTTTTTGGGTTATCTCAACACAAAAAGGACGAATTGCCTACAAAGCCCACTAAAAGCGCTCTACACCTTCGGAGTCATTGTAGTAAGTGACTTTGAGGTAGTCTTGAAAAGGTAGTTACCTCTAGCAGACCACCAGAATGTGGGCACTTTTCTAAGGCACTAGTGTTGAGGAGGTAATGTTCCTACCACTTGGAGCCTGAGTCTCTTTGCTCACAGGTGTTATGGTGAAAGGAATGGCCAACGCCTAGTTGGAACTTTTACGTACTGCATTAATTTCTGTTTTCTTGAGGATGCTGGTGGCAAACCAAAAAGTGTCCCAAAAAATGCCACCATTTGTAAATATGGGCTGCCTCCAAAGCCATATATCCACCCATCCATCTAACATAGGAATTCACAACCCTTGCATAATTTTACCTCCTCAGGATGTCTAGAGTGTGTGATAATGAATGTTTCGAGTCAACTTTCTTGGAGTCAGGTACAATTGTTAATCCGATATCAGTAGAATGGATCTCTCCCATGTTTGTTTTCATTGATTTTATTAGATAATGAATTTGTTTCTCTATATACAAACTAATGGGAATAAATTCCATTCAAAGTGTCTGTAGTCTAGCCAACCATGTAGGCTTTATTGCAATACCAGATATTGATAAATAAATTGTGGCTTTTTTAAATCAAAGAAGGGTACGGGTCCAAAGAAGGAAATGACTAAGGTCCTTCAACCTATAAACAGGGCCACTGGAATTATGCGTCAGGGGAGGGCCAAATTATGCAGAAAGGTTACCTAAATTATGCGGTAAGAAAAGGCAAATTATGAGGCATATTGTGGTACATTCTCTGATAGTACATTTTCGTTATTCTTCCTCATTATAGTCTCATTTTTACACTTGTTAACACTATCTAGACATAGTCTGCACCTCATTTCAAACAGTTGATATCCACAATTTAGCAATAGGTTACGGAAAAGGGAACAGTTAACCTTTACAAAGAGCCTTTGAGTGCTCAGCAACACATGTTGCTGCATTTTTAGGAAATTTTGAACCATTTGAGCTAGAAGCAATTACTTTTGTTAACATTTGCAGATTATGTAGCAGGTGATGGATTATGTCACAAATCCATAATTATGCTAAAACCGCTGCAGCCTCACAATTGCATAATTCCAATGGCCTTGACTATAAGAAGGGAATGGATAAAGCCCTCAAACCCTATCACTGAGGACGTGGTCAGATTTGAAGGCAAAGTGAATCTACAACTTTTGAGAAACTGGCAATGGGTTTACTTGGCAACTCCAATTTCACAATCACTGCGGCGTGAAGAAAAATATTCTTTTTGAAAAAGATTTTTTTTGTTTCTTATCATTTATAATGAAGAACAAAAGTGCATGAACACCATATTTACACATCATCAGAGTATTATTCAAACAGCACAGTTCCGATTCCTTTCACCCTCCATACCCTCCTTCCCACTGTACAGCCATGCCACCCACATGTATGGATATTCTATTGCAAAGTCGAAATATGTGCTGATCCTCTTTGTATGCAGTCCCACCTTCCTTGATCCCTTCTCCCTTGTCCTGTGCACTACTTCCATTGTGGTGTCCATTGATCTTCCTGGTGATTATTCTATGTATAGGTCCCCCAGATCCTATCATGCTTTTTCTCACAACCCTACCCTTGTATACCACTAGCTCAAGAATTTTTCAGCGTTCCATACCCTCCTCCCATTTCCTGAATGATGGGGGTGTCTTGTGTTCCCATTTCGGGGCGATGTCCCTGTTTGCCACCATATATCCCAGGTTCACCAGAGTCTTCTGATATCTCGTGAGGTCTGACGGTTTCTCATGAACCCAACAGGGCCATTCGGGCATCAATTCAATGGCGGCCTCAACTTCAGAGATTTCATAACTTGTTCTGAAAACTGGTGTATCTCATGGCAGTGCCGCCAAGTATGAATAAAGGCCCCTTCTGCACCACACTTCCAGAGACACAGAGCATCCTCGGCCCTCCCAATTCTGTGAATCAGGGTTCTGATGTAATATGTCCTGTGCAACAGTTTTAGTTGGATTACCTGATGTTGTAGTGTAAACATTTTGGGCCTTACAAATTATTTAAATTGATCTTGTTACTCCTAATCTCAAAATAACCACAGCTATCACAGCAAATCTCTTAGGTTCTCCGATGGATCTTCTTTTATGCTGAAAGGGACTAGGATAATTAAGGGATGAACAAGTATCATATGAGGACCTCGAATATTTGTTAACATTCATTTATTACTGATGGAATTCCCCAGGTAATTCTACCTTTAGATCAGTTAATTTTAAAGCAGATTAGTTTGCCACAACAAATAATGGAACAGAATCAGCAGAGTATTTTATCTCATACTAGCTTACCCGTTGCGCCTTGCTGTGATCTCAGAAGAAAGGTAATTCAAGGAAACTCGTTATGATAACATTCAATTTACATTGTGTCATTGTTATTGAAACTTATTCATTTTAATATGGAAAACATTTCTAAGTGTGGCTTGAGCAGTGCGTCCTCGATTGGCTTCCAATCTTGATTCTGGTTGCTCTCCTGTTTCATTTGAGCGGGCTTGAGCAGTGCGTAATTGGTCGTTTTCCAATCGTGATTCTCGTTGCTCTCCTGTTTCATTCGAGTGGGCTTGAGCAGTGCATAATCGATCTGTTTCCAATCTTGATTCTCGTTGCTTGTTTGTTTGAGAAGAAAGGGCTTGAGCAGTGCGTACTCGATCGGCTTCCAACCTTGATTCTCGTTGCTCGTTCGTTTGAGAATTACGGGCTTGAGCAGTTTGTATTCGAACAGCTTCTAATCTTGCTTCCCGTTGCTCGTCTGTTTCTGAAACTCGTAATGCCTTTTTCTTTCGTGCTTCTGATGTAGATTGACCAATCGATTTCCGTTTGGGGGTTATAATTGTCAATATGCTCGCAAATTCTCCAAATCTAGTCCACACACTTGCAGCGATTGTCCTTTTGCTTTGTTGATGGTCATTGCAAAAGTGAGTCGCACCGGAAACTGTAAACGTTCAGTATTGGAAAGATTATGAGGGCCCTGGGGGGCCGGGGGGGCGATATTTAACACATTTTTCTTTTTCTTTTTTTTGCCAGAAACCTTCGCGGGAGTGTACTCAACAACTTTTAACATTTATTTATTTATTTTTTGCCAGAAACCTTCACGGGAGTGTACTCAACAACTTCCCAAATATTCATGGCGATCGGATGAATTGTGTAGTAATGCATAAAGGACAAACAGACATACTTTTGTTTTTATATAAATTTCAAATGATTAGCAAAAAAATCAAAATTTAAGAATTTGAACAGATTTAATAAGCATTAACTACTTGTCAATTTTAATGTGAAGAGCGCTATCTTCCTCAGGCGAGGGATAGTTTTTATCCTAAGGAGGTGAGTTTCATAGGAGATCAATTATCTCTCATACAAACCCTATTGATGAAAGCTCAGTAAATCACTGAATGACCAGTTCCAGTTCATGGACAGGATTGTCTGCCCCTGCAGCGTCAATGCCACAGCTGTTTATCGGAAACCTTCCAGCCAGAAAGATTCCACTACGCAAGGATACCCAGCCAGCAGCAAATGCAGTATTTAATTACAGTTTGCCTTGTTTCTGGAAGTCCAAATCAATCGACTCTGTACCCCAAGATGGGTAGAGGGGAGAAGGACAAGATAGGAACCGCCCCTGTCCAGAGTTTAGGCAATTAAACTCCATCAATTTCTGTTTTGCACCCTTTGACATCACCAAATTTGTCAGACAAGTCTGTCCCATTGGTCAGTTCCTATAGGATGAGATAATGTAGTAGGTAAATTATACAAATCCGGACGAATTAAGTAATTCATTACTTTGCATTCTCCTTAGGACCACTGTACTTTAGTCATATGATTGGTTGTGACATTAGGGAAGTAGGCGAGTTCATGTTCTCATGCTTTGTCAATTCTATCCCAAGCATGTGCTCTAGGAAGTAACAATGTTGTTGCAAATTCAGTCTTGTAAGCTACAAACATGAATGGAATTATTGAGTGTTAGAGCACAGGTAGAAACACTGCAACCATAACCGGCAGGTAAACACAGTGCTTAGCCTGCACCAGTGACAAGACACTATCGTGCACAGGCATGTGTGGAGTTGCTTGAGACTTTTGCCGGGGAGAGAAAAGACATAAAACAGAGTTGCACATTAGACCAGTATGAGTATTTAATAATAACTGCACCTGTGCCGGAGGCGAGTGGTGTAACTCATCATCATCAGAATCATCAGTCCCTATTCCAGTAGGGAAGGAAATGCTGATTTAGTATTCCCTTCCACAAAATTACCAATATTACAGGTACTGGCAATTCATTGGTGGTGTTCAAGCTTTGACCTTTAGGCTGTATCTAGAAATTATGGATTACCACAGGAATCCAGGATATTGCACCCAGATTGCAATGTAATTATAAATTAGTCAGATATTACTTGTCCAGAAAGTTCACCAGCAAGTAAACACAATAATGTTGCCTTCCTGTATTCCTTGCAATTGTGTATCTGACTGGTAGCTCTATTACCAACCAAATTGGGAATTACAGATCCTATGACACACAGGCCTGCAAGAGAAATAGGTCAGCATAAGGAATCTCTGGTGCACCTTTGGTAGCTTGACTCAAGCAGCAGGGCTTTCCTCACGCATTATATGCACATAGAGCTATTACCCTAAACAACTCAATAGGTAAGAAATAATGTATTCCAAAGGTCCAATAGTTAAAAACAGTGATCTGTATACATTTCCTCCACCTCACAAGCAACGCTGAATCCCTAATAAATCCTCCACGCCCAAAAAAATTAATAAATAAATAAATAAAAAAATAAAAAATTACAGTCTTCATAAAGTAGTTGGTAGAATCTCTATGATTCTCACAGAAAAAACAAAACGTGTATTTGAAAAATGAAAAATGTTATCCTAACTTTGGGAGTTAATTTTTCAAAATCATTTATAGTTTGGAATAGGTGGTGCATCAGTCAAAAAGCTGGTGCAATCCCTTCTGTAAAACTCGATTTAGGGATTGGGAATTGCATGAAATCTTTGTTTGACCAGTTACTGTGCACCTATTGGCACACAGAAAAGAAGTGGCCATGACAATTTCAGACAGAGTGTCCTCTTTTACAAAAACAGGCAATACGGCCATTTAAGGTGAGTCTCGCTTCTAACCTTTTTCTCTCCTTTGGGTACCTAGAGCACTAACCTTTGTGTCAGTGTAAATAGAGCAACCGGAGCCGCTGTTTGGATCTTCTCCCTTGAAGGCGCCAACTCTGAATGTGGCAAATCATTGTCAAATTTGCAGTATTGTGTTCACTCCCCCAATTCAGGCTCTCCAATGCTACAATGGTCTTCCTTACTGTTCTGGACATGGCCTAGCCTGCATGTCTGGCAAACTAAGTGCTCTGAGGATACCAACATTTATCCCATCATTGCCCTACTTTGATAGCTGCCCTGCACTGTAGACACAGTGACTGGTTAACTGAGCCCTTCTAAGGGATCCTCTCTGTTTTATAGGGATCCATTAAATGGCACAGAATAATCCACATGCCTCCCAAGTAGAACTAAGGAGAACACCGCCCCACCTTCTCTCTGCACCGTGACACTCTTCAGTCCTACTCCTAACTAAATCCCTTGACGGAACACTGGTGCATCAATTTCTTGTAGCTGGGCTGTTGACAGGTAAAACACACCGTACTCAGTCATGAGCCATCAAGAGACTTTCCCCTCATGGTAAACGACCAGCTCACCTCAAAAACTTGGAGCCTTAGTTAGAGTTGTAAGGCCGGGATACTCTGTCACAAACGTTGCGGATGTCATGTCTGCCATAAGTGGATTATGGCCTACACAGGATATATGTTACATTTTGACAGAGTATCTTGTTTTCTAAGTTCTAAATCAAGCTCTTATGTTTTATCCTTAAGGTCATCATTAAGACAATAATGGGGGACAATGTATTCTGCACAGCGGGAGTTATGCTTTCGAACTCCTGTGGATCCACTTACCACAACCTCACTGTCTCCATGAGTGTTGGTTTTTGGGGCTTGCCTTGAATTTTTCTCCAGTTTCCTCTTGGTCTGTTTGTGAGCTAAAACAACATTCTCATCCTCCAGACCCTGATACACTTTCTTAACCTTCATAGCTAAAATATCTTTCTATTTCTCCTTGATTAAAGAAGCTTTAATTTCCACCATATCAAACACAGATTTTCTTTATTGGCTGCAAATTGCTTTTAAAGTTTTCTTTTATCTTTTCTGCCCTACATCTACATTCTATACACTTGTCCAGTTGTGTTGCTGTTGCACAGGGAGTCCCGAGGAGCTGCTTTCTGCTCTGCAGGGCACTAGAGAAGAGCCAAAGTACAAGATGTAATTCTCAATTGCCTTTACACTCTTTCTGCTTATGGTTTCCCTCCTTCTCAAGATCACATTTCTTTGTATTCCTGCCTTGATGAAGACAATGCTCCACCCAGAATGTCTTCATGGCTGTTGCTTAAGCACTCTTTGAAGCTTGTCTTCATTGGAAGGCTCCCACAAAGGACAGTACTGGTGGACTTGGAGCAAGAGGGGACATTGTTGTTCCATTGGAGTAAACAACTGCATACATGCTGGGAAAAAAGACTTCTGCCTTGCATGGAGCAGATTTATTTGGGAATAAAAATTCCACAAGGGCAAGCATGGCAGAGATTTTGGACCTTGCACTATAATAGGGAGTCCTGTCCAAAATCTCATGCTTGGAATTCTGGGTACTTGCAGTGATGGTAGATGGTGTGGGTGGTGCTCTGCAGTCTGTAGTTGAGTTTGCATTTCTGAATGCTCTGATGTACAGGTAGGAACATCAGAGATAAGTTTCGCTTTCTTAAATTTCTGTGGGGCTTACACATAAGAAAACTCCAGATTCAAAAGTCTGCATATAGTGAAATGCCTGTGTGGCTGTGTGTTAAAAAATTACAGACAAACACACTTTTATTGACAGTTTCAGCAAGTAGTGAACATTCTGTACATTTAAAAATGCGGATAATTAAAGTAGTGACATTTCAGTATAAGCAAAGACTTGGAGAAATAAGGAAGCATGCATTTCTTTTAAGTTTGTGAACTTATAATGTAGAAAGTACACGCATTTAGTTTCTTATGAATTCATTCACCTATAGACTTGACAAACCAAAGACATTGCACTTGATTCGAATTTGTGACTTCATAAACATAGTAAGGTCACACATTTGCATTCTTGTAAATTCAGAACCTGTGAAGTTTTACAAGCACATCAGCAATTTCCTCATTGTATATTTATAACTGAAACGTGCAACACGCTTCATGACACACCTTTTGGTCAAAGCAGACAGGCAGTGCTGTGCTGACAGGCTCTCAGGGAGGCTTTAAGCCTGGTCTGGAAGGCCTTCATAACAGCACCTTAAAGGGTAACCAGAGTTTTCAACTTTTGCTATGTCATATCAGTGGGTTATGAGATTTAGAAATGGAAATAAATGATAGAGGCTCTCTATCAGATTCATATTTAATCATCTTAAAGAGTTCTCTTTGGATCTTCAAAATGGCAGAAAAGGACTGAACGTACTGTCTATGAACTGTGAGGAGCTCTGCAGGACTGGGACTGCTCCGCCTTGTACCCAGGACAAAGATGAGCAATGGTCAGGTGGCTGACTTTGTGTTTGGCTACATGTATTCAAAAGTTGCAAGGAAGCTTTTTTTCTACAATTCCCAGCTGACCAGTGGAAATTTGCTCATAGCTTTTGCCTGGAACCCTCAGTGTCTGTGGCTGCCAGATCCAAGGTCCAAGCAGGTTTAGAAGTGTATTCCTTTAGTTGCTCCGGATGCAGGAAAAAGATTTTCTCTGGAGCTCAAGAGCCAAGGAGACCTTCTGTGAAAAGTACTTGACCAGCAGTTCCACTGCATCAGATGGAATTTCAGATTTGTCAACCTGAAATTGTGCAGTATCTCGGAAAATGGACAGATTCACTTTCTGTTTTGGGACATATGATTTGGGTGTTGTCTAAGTGAATATGGATTACTAAATATTTAACTGAGCATGTGCACGATTATAAAGGAAATTCACAATCCCATTTTTGAGTAGAGGCTGTCAGCAGAAATATGATGGATTTGTGCCAATTTATGCCCAAACCCGAGAAGCGACCGAAGCTGATAATTTCTCTGATTAGTTCCTGTAAATTAGTGTGAGGGTGTCTAACATAGAGGACCGTGTCGTCAGCATACAAGGAAACCAGGAGGGGGCCAGTGTTGAATTGTAGGCCCCTGTGTAGATGACGCTCCTGAAAGTGATGTATCAAGGGGTCCATAGCCAGAATGAATAATAATGGGGACAGTGGGCAGCCCTGTCTGGTTCCATAGGATAAAGAGAAGGATCTTGAGAGTGTTTTGTTGAGAAACAGCGGAGCGGTTTGTTTGTTATATAATAGTGTGGTCGTAGCAATGAAACGAAAGGGCATACCTATGCATTTCATCACATATAGAAAGAAAGGCCAATTTAAGGAGTCAAAGGTCTTCTCCATGTCGAGAAGAATGGCGGCCACTGGAGTGTTTGCGTTTATCCGATTGATGACCGAAAAAAGTGTTCTAAGGTTCAGCGAAGTGAACCAGATTGAGCTGGCGACATCGATTGGAGATAGGATTTGTAATCTAAGTTGAGGAGGAACAGCGGTCGGTATGAACCGCAGTGTTCGGGGTCTTTACCAGGTTTGGGAAGGAGAATTATGACTGCCTCTCTAAAGGTGGGGGTAGAATTTGTGACTCCAAACCTCTGCATATACCTCAATGATCTTCAGAGCTAATAGCTCTTTGTATTCTTTGTAAAAATCGTCAGTAAGTCCGTCAAGCCCAAGTGCTGATGAGCCCCGAATGGGCTCAATGGCCAACAAGACATCCGCAACCGAGATGGGCTCCACCAAAAAATCCTGCATGTATTTCTCAAGGTACACTTAGGCTATCTCGTCTAGATAACCAATATCAAAGAGTTACCTGCCTAAATACTTCAAAAAGGCCTTCAAAAGAGGGTCCCTATACTTACACAAAAACACCAGTGCAGACAAATGCAAATATCGAATGGACCAACAATCAAATTATTTAATCAGAATAATTTTTCATATTTATTTTCATATTATCACTTTATCAAGCTTTTGCAGAAAAAAAAACATTACAAGATAATATTCAACAACAGTTCATTACATATACCATGTCCCACTCACTCACAATACAGAGTCATACTATCATGCATTCCAGATAGTACAAACATTCATACTATACAGCACAGAACACTATCGTCACATCAACAAGTACATCAGATGGTGAAACTGCCACATGATGGTTGGATGACAAGGTTCTCATGTGTCAGCCAAAGGGTAGAGGTAGATTCAATCCAGCTACCCAAAACAGTTTAAACGCCAATGCGCGTTTCGGTGCCTAGCCCCAGCCAGGACAACACCTTCCTCAGGGCGAGGATGAGCAAGTGGTGTGGGACAAACACTCCTGTATGTCAAAAGATTGAAAAAACAAGTCCCACAGATACTGTTGAACTCCGGGATGGATGAATGTATTCCGGTATTCATCAAGCGATGTTCAGGTAGGCCCTGATTGTTTTTTCAGTCCAAAGGATAGCTGGGAAGGGCAGTCAGGAGAGCCACGCAGAGAGATTAACCAACGGGCGATGGCAGAAGACTCAGGCTCGGTGTAGATCTTTGAGCAAATAATAATGAAGTCAGGATATGTAGATAACTTCTTCTGGAAGGTGTTCTTTCGGGATACAGCGAGGCAGTTTTCTCGTTTAGATAACCTTCTTGGTCTGTATAATCGCTCCGTATAGTGGTGGAGTATAGCGCAGAGAAATATCCCAAAAATGTGTTCTTAATGTCTACAGTGGAGGTGCATGTGCGCGCGTCCGGAGAATGTATTTCAGTGATGTAGGTTTTGTGATATGGGGGGAGGAATAGTTGGGCCAGAACCCTGCCAGGTTTCTCACCCTCGCCATAACGTAGGGCCGGCTGATACTTCCCTAAGTATAGAAGTTCCCAGTCTGCTGTTTCCCTATAGTTGTAGCACCAGTCTCCTGCCCTCATAGGTGGGTTGTGTGTGATCTGAGGAGGCTTCATCTACAGCCTTAAGGTTGCGTTCTAGGCATAATAGTGTATTACGCAGATCTATGAGGACACCTGCATGTTTAGCTATGCATGTACCCCTGATAACTGCCTTAAAACCCTCCCACAAACCGCCCATGTGTCCACCGAACCAGTGGTGATAGTAAAATATTCCTCTATGGTGTTCCGTATCTCTTCTTTGAACACATCGTCATGTAAAGCACGACTAGGGATGCACCACTGACTTTCAAAGTCCTCTGGGCATGGTACCCTAAGAGTAGTTTCACTGGGGAGTGGTCTGAAAAAGTCCTAGTGTTGTATGGCATTTTAGGATCCGAGCAAAATTTACCGATTCATGCCCTTATATAGGTACAATTCATATTGCCCTTATATAGGCATAGAAATCATAACCATATTTAGACAACTCATGCAGTCCAAATACAGGCATGGCTACTTCCACTCGTTCCAAAAAACCACAATGATTTTTTGGAAAAATTGGCTTAAGCAGTCAGGGACATCCCCTTGCTTGAATATTGATTTGTTCAAGAACTCATGGAGTTTTCAAAGAACTACCCTTGGGATTCTTTGATGACGTTATTATTCCCGACGTTACGTCAAACTAGGCACCTTCAAGGTATAAATATGCCTACACTTGCCCTAGCAAACACACAGTGGTTCGGAGCAGCTCAACTACCTACTTGCCCGACGCAGCTTGCTATGGCAAGTGCAAAAGGAAGCTGACTCTCCAGCTGATGCACTGATCAAGAGGCTGCATTTCTCCCAGCGAGTATCCAGCTCCAGTGTTTCCCAAGATAGAGATACCAGACCTCCTTCATTGTAAAACCAAGGTACGGAGATGATTAGACCCTAAAGAGAAATCTTGGATAGATTCTTGGCAAGGAAAAACTAAACCTATGCTACACCTCACTTACTTCTTCCCACGTACTAGACTTAGGTTAGGTACATTGGGGCAGGCTTATTTTAGAAGCACCAGTTGAGTACTTTTTAGCCTTTGTTATTTAGGTATGTATTTCTCTATGGTTTAGGAACCATACAATGCTTTTACAGTATTATTTTATAATACTCTTCTCACCGTACGCATTATACTTTGCAGCCAGTATTATGATTGTAGCAGTTCACTTTACTTGCATGAGAAAGAAGACTGTTCAATACATCCTTTTATTGAAAACGCCTGTCTCTCTATTTTTCTGCACCGCTGTTGAAACAAAGCATGCACGATTGACTGAGTAAAATATCTATCTATTGTTTCCACGACTCTGAAGATACTTTTATTCTTGGGGAAACAAAGTTGTCATGTTTATGCGGTTGTCAGAAACTAATCCCTTCTTGTTTATTCGAGAAAGTTTCTAGTGACCTCTGAGCTAGCTGGCACTAACAATTAAGTCTAATATATTTGATAGAGACCTAGTCGATCTTAGTCCAACGTCAAATCTATAGGATATATTATTCCAATGAACTACACTACATGGTGCCCAATGTTTGGTAAGGCACTAATTTAAGCTAGATACTAGAGTAACTCAGTCGTGCTTTTCACAGAAACTCCTCTTTCTCTAAATTACTCCAATAGAAGTCTGGAGTGGGTAAAAGGATAAAATATCCTCCATAACTGAGTAGGACGAAAATCCTATGTATTTGTTTTTGGTTTGTTCAACATTGAAGGATACAGTGTTCCAAAATACACCTAATCTTTGTTTCCTTGAAACTTGCTCTGCAAAACTTTCAGCCAACAAAATGGCCGACGAGGATAATCCTGGGGCCAGTGTAACTGCAGCGTCTACAGCCAACATGGGTTTAGACATGTCAGGTTTCCAACAAAATGACCCGGATGCGATAATCATCCCAGAAAACCTAATGAAAACCATCACTATAAAGCTTATGACAAATGGCCTATCATCAAGAGGTGGTAAGGTAATTTTTGTCATAGATGCACACGAGTATCGGCAGACAGAGATATTCTATTCATGGATAGTCTTCCCTGAAGCAAATGCAGTATCACATGCATTTCAATTCTACAAAGTAGAGGATCATCCACTGGAATACGTTCCTTTCGAGGACATTGAAATTCCACTAACCAGCTCTGGTTTAATGGCGCCCTACAACATAAAAATCACATTACCAGGCTTGGTCCACTAGGTAGACCAAGAGCAACATGGCCGGTACTAGCCAGCTACACACCATATCCTGACATTGAAGAAATGTCAAGTGAAGAACTATTAGTTCAACTAAAACAACTAATACAAATATATAGACAATTGGTTCAATATGTCATGCGGACTCTAACGGTCCAACCTCCTATAAGGATTCCACAACAGACCCCTCACCAGGGAAACACAAATAAAATCACACCACAGACTATACAATCAGTCATTGGTAAATTGCCCACAAAAAGGGAACAAATTCCATTCTGAATAGCTCAAAAAATTACTCAAATAGAGGCAGTATTTCCCGATACTATCCATCATGAGAAACACAGGATTCTAACAATCTGTTTACCAATGGGGATCGCACCACATCTGGAGGACTGCGACACTTGGGGTACAGTCTTTGGTGCAATCTACACAAAAACACATGGTGTTCTGTCTATGGCTGTTATACCAGATGTCCTGAAACAGATTCAAAATGAATAAGGGGCAGAGCCTGCTTTGAATGTGGGTAAGAAATTACTGAAAGATTTCAATCAGGTGTCAGCTATAATATTAGCTAATATTAAAGGTGAAGCAGCATCCGTGGCAATCCGCCAAAAAATAAGAGAAATTGTTGTAACTGAGCAACCATATGAACTGGCCAGAATAATTGAAAAATCCTATGATGAACTAGGTAGAGATAGTTTAGGAGGGAAACCAGTAAAGCCCAAACTAACAGAAGGTCCTAAAACGTTTTTTATTAAAAATACTCTCACTACTCCTAAAAAGAAGTGGGAAAATACTAAACAAACTTCTAATGAGAAGCGTTCTCAGTCTCAAAGGAGCCCTCTTAAAAGAGGTATACCCTCAGGAACAGGGATAATTTGAGAAAACCTGATAGATATCAAGATACTGATACACGTTCCTCACGTACCTTTCAGACTTCCTCGTAGAAATCGGAAAGAAGAGGACGGTCAGAACACAAGGAAGAACGCGTGAACTCCAAAGACGAACAACACGTTCCAAAAAATAAGAAAACCCAATTCACCAAAAAGAAGGTAGCATTTCTAAAAATCAGACATGCAGAGGATCTTGAGGGCACAACTCAAGAACGGGGAGTGGGCCCAAACAATGCTGGACAGCGCAGCAGAAGTCACCTCGCAAGATCTTGAAGGGTCATCTGGAGACAGTGGTCTTGAATGAGTACATTCAAGTTGAAACAGCTGATTCCAGGGTTAGTGTACCCCATAAGTTATATAGAGTAACACTCCGGATGGAGGGGGACATAACTAGGAAAATAAGAGCACTCTTTTGGGAGAAGCTCTCTACGGGTTATGACATTCTTCTAGCTGAAAAAGACTGGCCACCAAAATTTGTCAGGGACTGCCCACATGGTGAACACATCACTATGCCAGCCTTCTCAAATCATATTCCAATTCACTTATGCCAGAAAATGGGCTGTAGTCCAGGCTCCAGCATTATATAAAAATCATGTTGGATGGAATGAGGATTCTCCTCACCATAAAATCCAGTTCAATCAATCAATCAATCAAGAGTATTTGTAAAGCGCGCTACTCACCCGATAGGGTCTCAAGGCGCTGGGGGGAAAGGGGGGGGGGCTGCTACTTCTCGAAAAGCCAGGTCTTGAGTTGCTTCCTGAAGGAGAGATGGTCCTGGGTGAGTCGTAGGTGGGTGGAGAGGGTGTTGCAGGTTTTGGCCGCCAGGTAGGTGAAGGATCTTCCTCCGGTGGTGGTTCTGCGGATCCGTGGGACGGTGGCGAGGGTGAGGCTGGCGGAGTGGAGCTGGCAGGTTGGCGTGCAGAACGTGAGGCGGTTGTTGAGGTATTCGGGGCCCAAGTCATGGAGAGCCATGTGTGTGTGGGTGAGGAGTCTGAACGTGATCCTTTTGCTGACGGGAGCCAGTGCAGGTCCCTCAGGTGGGCGGAGATGTGGCTGTGTCGGGGGATGTCCAAGAAGAGTCGTGCTGAGGCGTTCTGGATGCGCTAAAGTCTTTTCTGTAGTTTGGCGGTGGTCCCAGCATAGAGGGCGTTCCCCTAGTCCAGACGGCTGGTGACGAGGGCCTGGGTGACCGTTTTCCTGGTTCCAGTGGGGATCCAGCGGAAGATCTTACAGAGCATGCGGAGAGTGTTGAAACAGGAGGAGGTAACGGCGTTAACTTGCTTGGCCATCATGAGGGAGGAGTCACGGATGAAGCCCAGGTTGCGTGCATGATCCGTGGGCTTGGGTGGGGGGCCCAGAGCAGGGGGCCACCAAGAGTAATCCCAGGCGGAGTTGGATGGGCCGAGGATGGGGACTTCTGTCTTGTCTGAGTTCACTTTCAGGCAGCTGAGCTTCTTCCAGTCTGCGATGTCTTTAATTCCATCCTGGAATCTGGCTCTGGCTTAGGTGGGGTCATTGGTGAGGGAGAGGGTCAGTTGGGTGTTGTCGGCGTAGAAGATGATGTTGAGGTTGTGCTTGCGTGCAATGGCTGTTGGGGGCTCATGTAGACGTTGAAGAGGGTGGGGCTGAGCGAGGAGCCTTGAGGTACGCTGCAGATGATCTTGGTGGCTTCTGTGAGGAAGGGCAGGAGACAGGCTCTTTGGGTTCTGTCGGGGAGGAAGGAGGTGATCCATTCCAGGGCCTTTCATTGGATCCCGGCGTGGCGGAGGCGGGTTGTCAGGGTGCAGTGGCAGACCATGTCAAACGCAGCCGAAAGGTCGAGCAGGATGAGGGCGGCGGTTTCTCCATTGTCCAGCAGGGTCCGGATGTCGTCGGTGGCCACAATGAGGGCGGTCTCGGTGCTGTGGTTCGCTCGGAATCCGGACTGCGATGGGTTGAGGGAGCCGTTCGTCTCCAGGAAGGCTGTCAGCTGTTTGTTGATGGTTGTCTCGATGACTTTTGCAGGGAAGGGGAGGAGCGAGATGGGGCAGAAGTTCTTGAGGTCTGAGGGGTCTGCGGTGGGTTTCTTCAGGAGGGCGCTGATCTCTGCGTGTTTCCAGCTCTCCGGGAAGGTGGCGGATATGAAGGAGTTGTTGATGATGTCCCGAAGTTTGGGTGCGATTATGGAGTCGGCTTTGTTGAAGATGTGGTGTGGGCAGGGTTTGGCTGGGGAGCCCGAGTGGATGGTGTTCATCATGTGGGTGGGATCTTCCGTGCTGACCTGAGTCCAGGCGCACATGGTGGTGGTGGGGGTGTAGGTTCAGTGGTGGGGTACGTGTTCGGAGCGCCGAAGCTGTTGTGTATGTCAACGATCTTACGGTAAAAAAAGGTGGCCAGAGAGTTCCAGAGGTCTTGAGAAGGCGTGATGCCGTTGTTGCTGGTGTTGGGGTTGGAGAGCTCTTTTACGACGTTGAAGAGTTCCTTGCTGTTGTGGGTGTTGTTGTCCAGTCGTTCTCTGAAGGATGACCTTTTGGTGGTGCGGATCAGCTGGTGGTGTTTGCGGGTGGCGTTCCTGAGGGCTGTCATGTTGTCCGTTGACCGGTTTTGGCGCCAGGCTTTCTCGAGGTCACGGCAGGATTTCTTGGAGTCTTTGAGATCGTTGGTGAACCATGCAGCTTTCTTGCTGTTGAGGTTGCTGGGAGGGTTTTTCAGTGGAGCAAGGGTGTCGGCGCAGTCGGTGATCCACTGTGTGAGGTTGCGGGCTCCTTCGTTGGGGTCCGTGGTGTTGGTCGGAGGGTTTAGGCGCAAGGAGGTGGTTAGTTGGTCGGTGGTGATCTTGCTCCAGAATCTTCGGGGGGTTTGTTGAGGGCGGTGGTGGGTCGTTGTTTCCTGAAGTTGAAGTGTACGCAGCTGTGGTCGGTACAGTGGAGCTCGGTGGTGTGGCTGAAGGAGATATGGTTGCTGGAGGAGAAGACGGTCGAGTGTGTGGCCGGCGTAATGGGTGGGGGTGTTGATCAGTTGCTTGAATCCGAGGTTGGCAAGGTTGTCTAGTAGGGCGGTGGTGTTGTTGTCCTGGTCGTTCTCCAGGTGGAAATTAAGGTCTCCTAGGAGGATGTATTCGGGGGAGGCGAGGGCGAGCGGGCTGATGAAGTCTGCGATTGCCTCGCTGAAGTGTGAGCGTGGTCCCGGGGGTTTGTAGATGCCTCCTCCGGTCTGGTTGACGCGGTCCCTCCGGATGATCTTGTAGCCGTCCGGGATGGCAATGGCGATGTCGGGGGCTGAGGAGGCGTTCATCCAGGTTTCTGTGAAGAAGGCGACGTCTGGTGCCGTTTTGTCCAGGAGGTGCCTGTGGATGGAGCGGGTGTTGAGCAGGATGCGCTTGAGGTGGTTGTTGTTGGCGGCTGTTTTGGCTGGAGCAGTGCAGGGCCGAGTGCAGGTGAAGTAGCAGGCGTGGCAGGTAAAGGCTCAGTGGGTGCGTTTCGGGGGGGCTTGGTAGCAGGCTAGATGTCGGCCGGTGTTGAGTGCGTGGAGGGTGGCGTCGTCGTAGCTCAGTCGGGTTGTCTGGCTCTGGCGGGGTCCAGGGGTTCTGGCGCTGGGCACCAACCAGGCGCGGACCGGTGTAGACGAACTTGCCTTTGGCACGCCCGCTGCGCATGGCCGCTGCGCGTACGCGCGGTCCCCGCCATTTATGGTGAAGTGGGAGGGAGGAGCAGCTGGAAGGAGGTAGCGGGGGGCGAATGGGGAGTGGGAGACAGGAGAAGGGGGTGGGGCGGCAGGAGAGCAGCGGCGGGGAGCGGAGGGGGGGTTGGAAAGAGCAGGAAAGCAGAGCGTGGGAGAGCGAGGGCAAGCCTGGGGAAGCCTGGAGAGCGAGGGCAAGCCTGGGCAAGCCTGGGGAGCGAGGGCAAGCCTGGAGAGCAGGGGCCCTAAGGAGAGGCAGCAGCAAGAGGGCCAAGCAGGCAGCGGCAGCAGAATCCGTGCACACAGGGGCCGTGCGGTAGTAGAGTGACCGGGTCAAGGGTCCGTTAAAAACACAACCAACTGCACAGTGACAGAACCCAGTTAAGCAAGAAGCTAAGAAACAGGTCAGGGAAATATTAGATCAACTTTAATACCAAGGGGTGATTGAATCATGCACCTCGTCAATGAACAATACTTTGTTTCCTGTCTCCAAACCAGACAATACATATTGTCTATGTCTGCTCTACAGACTCCAGTTGCAAAACCTTTGCAGTACAAAATGTACACAATGCAGCACTAATAAATAACATTGTGCGTAAAAAAAATAAAACCACTTTAGATATTTCTAACGGTTTCTTTCGTCTGAACATTGCACCAGAAAGCAGGTACTTTCTCAATTATGGGGACACAGGGTCACTTCTGTCATCTACCCCAGGGATTAAAAAATAGTCTAGGATTATTTTCAGCCAGAGTAACAGAGTTACTACAAACGTTTGATGATGAAGCTTTATCTTATGTCGATGACATCTATCTAACAGACGATGATTTGGACAGGGACTTGAACAGAGTGAATACCATTATACTTGGATTTGCCTCTGAAGGGTACAAATTCAACTTTAAAAAGTCAAGAATTGCCGACCTCAGACGTCCTTTTTCTAGGATATGAGTTATCAAGTGAGGGCAAAATCCTGGCAGCCAACTTTTTAGAAAAGTGTGCGCTGCTTCAACCTCCAAAAACGCTGAAAAACTTACAGTCAATTCTATTTTACCTGAATTTCGGAAGAACATACATTCTAAATTACGCAGAAAGGGTTAAACCTCTCTAGGATTTAATCAAACCTGATTTCAAAACTACTAATTGGACTCAAAAACACACAGAAATTTAGCATTCAGTGCAAACAGACATGTTAGCAACATCACATTTACAGACGCGCGTAAACGTACGCAACCTTGAATCAGAATAATCCCAGGAAGATGTGGATTCACATACTTAACCTTTAATGAAGGTGAAAAAGTACCAATTGCTTACAAATCACACTTGTACACACAAGCTGAAATGAAACACACTTCAACAGAAAAAATTCTGACAGCGGTTCAAACTGCAGTAGCAAAAGAGAGAGCACTCGCACAGGGTAAACGTTTAATGGTTGTTACTCCTGTACCTGCCTTAGAGGCAGTGACAAAAGTAAGCATTCCAAATGCAAAGGCTTTACATCCAAGATGGATACAATGGGTTAATTCTTTTGCTGCAACAGACGTTGAATACGTTTTTTGACCCTAATTTGAAAACACAAGAATTTCTACAAGATGAACAAGAATGTCCTCTGCCCACTGAGATTCTGCCACTAGAACAGTACGAATGTATAATTTATACAGACAGATCATCTCAACCCGCAATTGGGGGTAAACAAGCTTATAGTGGTGTGTGTGCTGTCGTTAAAGGTAGCTGGCGCGATGGTATATTCCGACCTATGGTCACAAAAACTCAATCTCTTGGAGATTGTACAGCTCAGCGAGCTGAACTACAAGCTTTCAAGATGGCGCTTGAAAATACCGATCGCAAATAACCGACACTCATAGTGTGCGATTTGTATTATTGCGTTCAATCTTACAATGAATAGTTGTAGAACTGGATTCAGAACAGTTTTAAAGATGCAAAAGGTGGCACAATCAAGCATAAGTTTCTTTGGGAACAAGTAGTTCAATTACAGAAAAAACTACAAAAGACTCCATACACTGAGTCATCAGCGTGATGGCGTTCACGTTGAAGGGAATTCATTGGCTGATGAGGCCGCGAGGACAGCTGTGCAAGCGGCTTCCATAGCTGCAATCACTCGTTTTAAAACAAAAATAGACGGCGAAGCAATGCTAGCTGTCAATGCCACAAGCAAAGGCAGCAGTAAGTTGTTACCTCTAAAATATCCACTCGAATATTCATACATAATTGATGCCACCTCTGTCCCTTTTGCTCGAATCCCTGGAGTGGGGGATAGAGTAATTCCAAACAGGAGACGTAGAGGAGCTTTGATACAAGACGCACATATGGAGAGGGTCTGATACATCAAAGGATCTCTAAATCCATTCTAGAATTAAAAGAGACGTACAGGCGACCAGGGATGAATACCCACATTTATGAATTTGCAATTAATTGTCCTGACTGCAACAGAGATCGCAGCAGAGAACACCTGGACAGACACCTTTGCTAGACAGCATTAGACTATCTACACACAGATGTCACTATGGACAAATGAGGTCCCATATCTATTAGGACAAGATTCATTTGGATGTGGCCTCAGCGCTCGGCTGACTCCCAAACTGTTATAAAAAATTTGCGAGTCTTTATCGGCACATACGCAGCCGGCATGGTAAATTCTGACCAGGGTCCTGCGTTTAGCTCCAAAGATTACAAGGAGGCCATGGCCAATCTGGGCGTTGCATTGCGGTTTTCGAGCCATCCTGAGTGAAATTCTGTAGTGGGAAGAAAAAACCGGGACATAAAGCAATCTATAACAGCTAGGGTATTAGGCTCGGGTGACGGGTGGGTCGAACATCTTATAAGTGTCCAACGTAGTTTAAATAATCTGCCAAGAAATTCTCTGGGTGGAATCACTCCATATGAAATCCCGTCATTAGACATAGGGTTACGACATATAAAATGGGGGTATTTTTGTACAATCTAAGAATCTGGAGATGTATGTATAACTGTAACAACAAGTACCCTGCTAATTTTAATATGTATGTATGTATGCAAAGGGCCCAGCTTAATTTTACTTTGTAGTCTGTTACTCTGACATATATGACCTACATATGACCTGGAGATAATATGATCTTGAGAAAAACTCATCTTTTCAAAGGATTCTCTGTAATATGTGTTGTTCAAAATGGTTTACAAAGAACAAATATGAAAAATAATAGGGCTTTATATAATCTGAAGTATACGCCATTGTCATCAATCATATATGTCCACTTTTGAGGTAATTCTATACTGCCCGTTTGAACATGTTTTTCTGGAACATCATGTATGTAGAAATGGTATTTGTTACATAGTAACCGAAAAGATAATCTGTCACGCCAATCCCCTCTTAATATGGGTGTTCCCCCCTTTACTGTTCTGTTCACCAATCTCTTACTCTTGCCTTTTTTATGTAGATGTTTTTAGGCCACATGCTCTAACTGACTCTCTTCGACACTTGGGACTCGTTTATACTACAATACTGCATCACCCACGGTTCATTTAGACCAGGCTTTAGCAGAAAATGAAACACCACTCTGTAATGGCGCTCTTACTGCGAGCGAGTGAGTAGTCCGTCTTTCGTTTCATCTTTAACCCGGCCTTGACCCCGACAATACTTCCAGGTCAGTGTCAATTATTTAGCTTGCTGCGATGTGTTTGTACTCGGTTCCGTGAAACAAGAAGAGATCAGCGTGCGGGAACTGTTGCCAATAATTGACAGGTTAGTGCAGTAGGACGTGTTATTACATTTCTTCTAAGGGCTATGGAGTCTGAGAACCATACCAGTTACTTTGAAATATGCGGAATTCCTTAGTCTAATATGGGAATTGAACGTATCTTTTAAATTGCCATTTTCTGAATAATTACACTAGCCAATATACATTCTTGTTATGGTCAAGGTGTTTAAGAACTGGGACTAGCTACATTTAGCAAAGCGGGATTCACTACCCTAACATGGGATTTGAATTCATCCCTTAATCTTCGAAATGCTGCACTCTGACTAACTTCATTAGCCAATATGCATTCGGACACTTGGACTCGATCATTAGATTTTTATAGGTATTTGTGTCAAACTATTATAGACTAACACATATACCCGACACAAATGTTATTTTTATTTTTTTTGTGGACAATCTTGCACATAAAATGCAAGTAATAGTCCTATCCAGATTAACTATGAAAACAGTTTCTTGCTACGTGATTCTGTATACAGATCTGCCTTTTAGTGATAATTTTATCTGAGAGCCCGTAGCCCTCACCACATTCTAGCAATCCTATTACGTTTTTCTGCAGGTAGAGTGTGTTACACCCACTTTATACAATTGTGGGTATTTTTCACAAGATGAATACGTGGTCTCTTTTCTTCATGACATGTTGATATTGCCGGGTGATGTTTTTTAAGTGAATAATCAGGATTATGACATCAAACATACCTCTATTTCTTTTTAATATCTAGGGTCTTATCATAATACCCAGAAAACTGCAATTGAACTGCGCCTTGAATAAAATGGCAGTTCGTATATCTTTGGAATGTAAGTTGTTTTTAAATAAGACATCCTGTATATGGATAAATGTCTGGTTAATTGATAACTGAGTTGAACTTAACAATGAACATCCTCTGTCCTCTTAAATAATGTAGGGTCTTGGCTATGACACTTCAAGGGCGTGGACATTTACATGTTTGAAGACTCTGCTAACATAGACTCTTTCGCTGTTGTCAGTAAGTGTCTTATAACTAAAGTGCGACACTGTGTTTAGATCTCTCATGTGAACTACTTTTATAAATCAAATATTAGGGAAACCTCTATATTGGAACAATAATTGTTTTTGTGTATGACATTTTTTGTATTTTAGAATTTTACCCACTATAACTTTGTCCAAACGACTTTTCTGAGGTACATGTACACTTTCTTTTGATGCCAGCCGGGCTGAGTACTTCTGACTGGGGCCCGTGTAAGTTGCTTAATTAATAGGAAACAAACGATTTTGAGATTTTGAGATTATGGTATTGTTATCATACAAATGTTTGACCGCAAACCTTTACAATTATTAGGTTTTTGCGGTGCTGGAAGTAGATGCGCAATTGATGCCTTTGATACACGGAATACAATAGGAGAAGCGGGGATCAATAGCAATCACCACAAGTGAGATCTCCCTAAATATCCAATCCAATTCTAAGCGCAATTAAGAAAGGGTCTTTGGATACAAATATAATCTGATCTTAACTGTTATTTTATATTGTTCTTTCATTTCAGCCATTTGTTGTATATTTGCGAATCAGGACCAAGAACCCTCGGCATTATCGGGGATATCAGAGCCAAAGAAAATGTTATTAGGACTTGCAGATTACACAATATAAGGTCATTTTTTGTCTTTCACTTTATAGTATCCTCTTTGGGGATGCCCAATATTATGAAGACTATTCTTTTCTGACTCTCACATGGTTTTTCTTTTTATTTCACCTTACTAATCTGGTAATCTCACCTAGACAATCCCCTCACAATTCAACTTGTTTCAAATAATTATCACTACACATCAATGTGTTTGTGGTTTGACACAATATACCTATTGTGGAATATTCTCGGACGTTGATTCATTTTCTGGCTTGAGGTGTTTCTTCTTTTCCCTGCACTTGCCCTTATATAATGATTATTGTATATATTCACTGTCTTTACTTAACGCAAGGAGGTTTAATACGAATACATACATTTCCAGCACATGTGCCAACAGCTGTATCTATGCTTATCTTTACAGCCTTGAGGAAGTCATGGTGGTGATGAAACACGCGTTGGCTGTTTCTTACTCTACCTGACTAAGAAGTGGGACTAAGAATACATCACAGAAACAACAGAAATCAATTTAGTTTTTTGTGAATCTTTTAACTTTGGTTGTGGTACCAGTGAGGAAGAATAACTTTCCTTTGATATTTACTTGCGAATAAACACTTGTAAGAAATTAATGATATCTGTCTCTATACATAATTCCTGTGATAGAAAGTTTCACTCATCATCGTGGTGTTTGTTTTAGCTCCAAGATTGATCTGTAAAACCATAGAAATGAATAATTAGAGTGCAGGGGTACCTGCTTTGTGTATATTACTATACAATCCACTCTGTGTTTTGTGATTATTGATACCCTAGGTAGTGGGGTACCTTATCCTGATTGGCACCTACCAGACTCTCTTGTTTAGTTATACCTATATGATGCACAATCCGACAATTTCTGTATCTACTAACTATGTTTTGAAGTGCGACTAGTTTGACCACCACTACCTTGTGTATTTTTGGACTATAACAGCTAGGGTATTAGGCTCGGGTGACGGGGGGGGGGGTCAAACATCTAATAAGTGTCCAACGTAATTTAAATAATCTGCCAAGAAATTCTCTGGGTGGAGTCACTCCATATGAAATCCTTTTTGGTACTAGAATGCTTGTCCAGGACCTTGATCGTCACACTTCAATGGTGGAACAAAAACCCTTTGATATCAAAGACCGTTTGGCTGTTTTGCAGGACTTAAATGAAAACATCTAATAAGTGTCCAACGTAATTTAAATAATCTGCCAAGAAATTCTCTGGGTGGAGTCACTCCATATGAAATCCTTTTTGGTACTAGAATGCTTGTCCAGGACCTTGATCGTCACACTTCAATGGTGGAACAAAAACCCTTTGATATCAAAGACCGTTTGGCTGTTTTGCAGGACTTAAATGAAACCAAGAGCAGTCAAAGGAACACAATACAGAAGCCAACGACCACTGAAGGAGAACCACCCATCCCAGCAAGGCCTGTCTGGATTCCAAAGATTGGGGATCTAGTCAGAGAAAAGATCGCGGACAAGAAGGAATTTGGGCCTTCTTACAGAAAACCAGTACCTGTACTAGCAATACACGGATCGAGAACAGTGAAACTGCCGCCCCTTGCTGGAAGAAAGGAGAACAGGTTCATATCCATTGACCTGGTCAAAGCACATCGTGTGGAAAATAATAAGTAGAAGGCCCAGTGGACTCCAAAGATGTAGCAGACAACCAAATCTTGCTACTATCCAAGAGGTTCAAACTGAGAGACTCGTCAACTTTGAAGAATCTGCAGTGAGAAAAGAAGGACTAAGCAATAAAGCAATGGAACTTGTGCCTCTTGAGACCCAAATAACAGTTCGCCAAGACACTCCTGTCTACAGTGATGTAGCATCTGACTATACTAATATGACAAGGGATCCAATAGCTCCAGTGATTTCAAGTAATCCGGATGCAATACCTACAATTGACAGAACTGCTTCTGGCTATTTCATTAACTTTGATACGTTTTCCGAGGATCCCAGTGAGCCTGAAACGACGCCAGCAAATAAAACCTTTGAAGGAATAAGTAACACATTTTTCAGCAACTTGAAAAAACTTATCTGGTTTCACCACGGGTTGAATTTTTTATTGTGCTAGGCGCACTTTTTCTCCTACTTTGCCTAACTTTGGGAATTCTGATAAGTGGAAGATATAGTAAAATGGACACATCAAGTAAGAACATCAACTTGCTCCTCAAGCCACACAAATCAACTCATTGTGAACAAAGAGACTTGACATCAGTGAACATCACAGCTGTTCCTATACCTGGTGGTATAGCATGGGGCAGAACTGATTATGACATCTTTGGCCCGGCCCAGCTGTTGAAGATTCCACATCAATTCAAGGTTTCCTTGAGTCACTTTGTTTCACCCAGCACATATTCTGATGATTGGGACTTTGAGACAGTTAATAATATGATGTCAGACTTAAAGATGTCTGCAAAATTTACAAAACATGAATACTTAGAAGGTTCATCAGGCTATGCACAAATGTACTGTTAGAATCACTATGGTCATCATTATTTGCACAAATCTGCAAACCCTAGAAATGTTTATACTTTCAATCAATGGGAACATTGTCCAACGCCACCAAAAGGTAGCTCAAAAACATTTTATGAAAAATTTCCATACTTCTCAGGTTTTACTGTCTCAAATCCAGAAACATTTTACTTTAAAAATGTTAATAAGACAGGAATTAAAAATATGTTGCCTAATACTAAGCAAATGTATTCTGCAGCCTTTTATGCCCAGCTATCCTCAATAGGTTCTGGTTCATCGTGGCGTCTGGATCGCAGTACCGTTGTGAACCGCGATCCAGACGCCACGATGAGGAATCTCTAATACAGGATCCGTAATTACCTCGGCAGGAAGTCTGCATTTCGTTTCTTAATTTTACTCTTAAGGATTCACCCTCTTGAAGTACATCCTTTGATTCTGGTCCTTGACCATTACGGAAATGTTTGGATTTTCCAACTTGTTTGTTTGGACCATTCCCACGTAGGATATATACCTTCTGGCCTCTCTTCTCCATTTTCGGGCCTATATAGGATAATTGCCCCGCATAGAATATCTCCAGTTGGGACCTCTATTGATTTAAGGAATCTTATTACTTTGAACTCCGGACTTTTGAGATATGCTTCGTCAGCCCTGATGTTCACATTGGTTCATATTTCAATATTATGATGACTGAAGCCTGGGCCACTAATGGTTTATGAAACATAATATGTGTGCCCTGATGAAGGACTTTTTATAAAATTGTCCTTGGTACTTTCCGAAACGCGCGTCGGCGCTTTTCATCTGTTTGTTTCAGTTGTCCATTGTTTTATTGATTGTTGCCTGTACTGTCTTATGTCTTTGATTGTAATTCCGGACTCTGTGTCCGTTTTTTAATGTTATTAATTCTTGGCTGTTGAACCTTATTCATGTGAACTTTTATTGACATATATTTGAATACTGTCATTTATGGGTTGCTCTTCTTTCTCCTCATATGTCTAATGAAATTCCATGGGGCACCTAAATGAGACTAGGTCACTGTGAAGTATTATGCAAATGGATTTATGTAAATGATCTTTTCTATATTTATCTCACCTTGCTTCTAAAAAAGAGAATAATATAATGAAAAATAAAATGAAAAATAAATAAGGAAACTCAAGTGAGCAGTTCTGTGGGTGTAATTTTCTATATTTTGGAACTTTTGTCGCTCTCTTAAAAATATTGGGAACACAATGTTCATGTTGTTTATTGCGTTTCTCTTCCTGGTGGGTTGTTCCCTTTGAACTGGGTTCTTCAGGGTCCCTCTTTAGTTTATTTAATTCGTCTTTTGGAGTGACAATATAGAAACAAAAACTGTCTGGGGCTCAAAAGACAGGCAGGTGCATTGAATAGAAGCTTTATTTAGAGCCTGCATTATCCCTGAACAAATAATGTTTTTGAACGACACTGTGCAACAGACATTCTGCCTTGGCCTGGCCAAGATAAAAGATTTAAACAAACCGTCCATACCTACACCTACACCTGATAGTAAAAACACTACAGAGGGGGTGGTCGATGTAAAAACAATTTTACTTAAAAACAGAACTGATCCTGATTGGAAAAAAGGTTAATCTGGCCCACAGACACAAACAACTGTAAAGAAAGATTTCTGAACAAGACACAAGGGTTTACATTAACTAGGCCGGATCCAAGATATGTCCAGAGACAACATCCAGGGATAGTAACAACATACAGTGTAGGAACACTGTGCCTTGAGTGGCTTCAACAATCCACACTAACAGAGGTTAAACAACACTTATCTTTACTTGAAGATGGTGTTGATTTAAGGGACTTCTTACAAGGTCCTGCAAAAGGGCATTATAAAAGTTTTATATACGCAGGTATATATGCCTTTTATAATGAAGCTTGGAAAGCGACACAAGCAGAGACTTCAGAACGAATATGAGGAATTGATAGTATTAATTTAGAGAAAGCTCTCTCTGTAGTTGACAATGGGTTAACGACTCTGTCATCCAGAATTTATTCTTTGGACCGCATAGTATCCTCTGCCATAGACATAATGGAACAGGACTTGCTCATGTTACAGCAGGGACAGTCACAATTGCGTTCTATAATGCTTTTAGGCTGGGTGTTACAAAATCTTCATTCTGGATATGTGCCATGGCGTCTAATCAACACCACGTCATTGTTTTCTGTATTTAACCTTACAGATAAACAAATCACTCTGGCACAAAGTGGAGCAGACTATATGGTGCTGAGCATTGAGAAACTGGAAAGATTACCATTAACTGTTACAGAAAAACCTGCAACGGAATGGCTAATACATGGGATAATCTCTCTGCCTGTCACAATTTTTAATTTTCAATACTGTTTGAAACATATACCAGCTGGCGTGTATGAAAGGTTGGGTAAAGAATACATTAAGTCAACCTGGGAATTACCATATACACACAGATGTTGGAGTGGGGGAAAAGAAGTATTTCTTAGTGGTACACAATGTAAAAGCGCACTAAGCAGTGCACTTTATGTCAGGGTATTAATTTACATGGAGCCTGTGATGGTTCTTCGACCAACTTATCCTGCCACCTGCAAGGTTCTTCAGCTGCAGTGATAGATCCAATTTTTAGGCAGCTTTCTAACGGAAGCTATATTATGTTGAATGATCACAGCTGCTGTGGCATGTTGCCAGGAACAGCCTATCTCGTAACTGTGCCACTTGTTGTATGCAAGTATTGGTTCCTAAACCTAAGAAAGACGGGGAGTATGGCCTTCATTGAACATCTCTTCTATTCGAATTGATACTTTAAGCAGAATGAAAGCCATTCTTTTACAAAATACTGTGCCACTGACCACGTCCAAAGAGAACTATGAACTACAAGTTGCAAGGTCCTCTGCAGAGATACATGCCCTTTTATCAACAAACTGCCCTGTACATTTCGTAGATATGTTAGGTCGTATCTTAAACATGTCTGATACCAGTGGTATTGTACATGTATTTAAGACAGTTTTTTCGGGACTGTTGGCACCTCTTGAAGCAGTCCTCGGCATTTTTCCAAACTTCGTGCACTCTGTATTCAGAGGCCTGCCTCTCATTTTGGGACTTGTAGCGGGAATACTATTTTTGTTCCTTCTGCTCTGATATGGAAAGTCCGGTCACCAGCGACAACCACATTACCATAGAGAACACTATCCTGGCAATGAAGTGTCGTGAGCGCATGATACAGATTCTGGGCCTGGCTCGTTTAAGAGACCTGAATACCACATGGTTTTTATCATTCCGAACAATCTGGCAAGATTGCATCCTACCTGTTCTACGATGCCTGCTATGTGGAGAAGAATGCGTGTTGGACATTTGTCTAAGAATCCCATCAGCACTGCCAACGGATGTTGATACTTTGCTTGGTTCGGTAACGGCTCATGCATTGTGTTGTCCCCAGCGGCGACCAATCCTGATTACAGCATTCATTGAGGTCTCACAGAAGCAATCTGCTGACGGTGACATACGTGGATCGACAGGCACACAGGTACCATCTCCATCTCCGATGAACATTGCTAGTGCGGCTAACACTGACGGCGATGCTTCACATTTTTGTGCAATCGGTTTACTTAACAAAGTGGTCCAACTTTCACCTACTGTGGTAGACAAGTTCTATACCAGTTTAGAAGATTTGATGTTTTCTCCAAACAATGAGAATGACTTTTGAAGTTAGCACACAGCATTGTATGGGACTCTGTATTCGACCGTCACTTGTTCAAAACAAAAACTTCCTACTTTAGAACTCTATTTTCCTGCGATTTGACTTCTTCCAAAATTGAACATTTTTTAGCACAAAGTAATCTGCTTAAAGCAGAACTATTCTTAGAGAACAAGAAATCTTAGAAACACTTCCAAGAGACAATATTTGGTCTTGTCCACAACCTAATCAGTTTATATATTCTGTCATGGAATGGTCTCGATTTTTTTCTTCAGTATTTAAGAGCCAATTCATAAATGTTATTTTATGCCTCATTCTGATAGCAGTTCCAATGCCACACCACATGCTTTGAATGACAACATTGTTTTTAAAAATGCGTACAGCACAAATGCTTATCTTTTGTGTACAACCATTTTGAATGCATTTTATGTATTTTGGGAGGGATTTTTCCACATCAAGCTTGAGATAAGTGTTAAATGCTTAGAATTTAGTAATGTCAAACATAATGAAGTGGAGTGGGTGTTGTTTGGCGTTTTAGGTTCTGAGCGAAATTTACCGATTCATGCCCTTATATAGGTACAATTCACATTGCCCTTATATAGGCATAAAAATCATAACCATATTTAGAAAAACCCATGCAGTCCAAATACAGGCATGGCTACTTCCACTCGTTCCAAAAAACCACAACGATTTCTTGGAAAAATCAGCTTAAGCTTTTAGGGACATCCACTTGCTTGAATAATGATTTGTCAAAGAACTCATGGAGTTTTCAAAGAACTTGGGATTCTTTGATGATGTTATTATGCCCGACTTTACGTAAAACTAGGCACCTTCAAGGTATAAATGTGCCTACACTTGCCCTAGCAAACACACAGTGGTTCGGAGCAGCTCGACTATCTACTTTCCCGACGCAGCTCGCTACAGCAAGTGCCGAAGGAAACTGACCCTTCAGCTGACGCACTGATCAAGAGGTTGCAGTTCTCCCTGCGAGAATCCAGCTTCAGTTTTTCCAAACTCCCCTTGTGGGGTGTTGGGAAATCAAGTCCCGAGACAGAGATACCAGACCTCCTTCATTCTAAAACCAAGGTACGGAGCTGATTAGAGCCTAGAGAGAAATCTTGGATAGATTCTTGGCAAAGAAAAACTAAACCTATGCTACACCTCACTTACTTCTCCCACATACTAGACTTAGGTTAGGTACATTGGGGTATGCGCATTTTAGAGGCACCAGTTGAGTACTTTTTAGCCTTCGTTATTTAGGTATGTATTTATCTATGGTTTAGAAACCATACAATGCTTTTACAGTATTATTTTATAATACTCTTCTCACTGTACGCATTATACTTGCATCAGTATTACAATTGTAGCAGTTCACTTCACTTGCATGAGACAGAAGACTGTACTATGAATCCTTTTATTGAAAACGCCTGTCTCTCTATTTCTCTGCACCTCTGTTGAAACGAAGCATGCACGATTGACTGATTAAAATATCTATCTATTGTTTCCACGACTCTGAAGATAAGTTTATTCTTGGGGAAAAAAGTTGTAATGTTTATGCGGTTGTCAGAAGCTAATCCCTTCTTGTTTATTCGAGAAAGTTTCTAGTGACCTCAGAGCTAGCTGGCACTCACAATTAAGTCTATTATATTCGATAGAGACCTAGTTGACCTAAGTCCTATGTCAAATCTATAGGATATATTATTCCAATGCGCAGGACCTATTGGGAATATAGGAACTACACTACACTAGGGAGGGTCCCGACTGATGTGCACCAACCATAAATGTCGGGGAGAGTAGCCAATAATCAATATTTGTCCAGGTGTTGTTCTGGCCTGAATAGTGGGTATATTCTGTGGTGTTTGGATTACGTTTGTGCCAAATAAAGGTTTTGCGCCTTGAAAGGGACCACTGTTATGGCAGTCCCTCTAAAGGAACATAGTTCACTGCTGGGGCTACAGTGATCTCTAAATTTGGCACGTGGTAGTTCATCGGGGCGACTGACATAATATCCTCCATTACTCTGGCTGACAGACTACTGCCTGCCAAATATATCAGACTTATAATTTAGATTATTTTGTATGAATGTTTAATGCTGTAAGTATTTCAGTTGATGTTTGTTGTGTATAGATTTAATACTGTAATGTAAAATCAATAATTTCTACTTTGCATAAACCTAAAATTGATCCACATTGTTAACGTGTTATCATTAATTGTGTTTAATATTCTTTTATCTACTGTTATGCTTAGACTACCTGCAAATGATTTTAATTCTTGCAAGAAGTGTTTAATGATTCAATGGTATTTTCCTGCAGTAGATGGGAAGGATCCATGTCACCTTTATTATTATTATTATTATTATTATTATTATTAATAATTAAAATTTGTTAAGCACAACTACAACCCCATGGGTATCCTGGCGCTGTGGGACATTAGCATGGCCATCCCGAGGGTAAATGACTGCCTGTAGAGCCATGTTTTCAGGAGTTTGAATAAATGATCTTGAGTTAGTCGAATGGTGGTTGGTATATTATTCCACAGTTTGGGTCCCTGAACTGAGTAGGCTCTGCATCTTGCTTTCTTTTACCTTGGAAACAGGAGTTTAGGCACAGAGGCTGAGTGGAGTAATCTGTCTGGTTGGTACGGACTAATCCTAAATGCAAGTATGTGAGGTGACTTCTGGTAGACTATCTTGTGCATCAAGCATGCCACTTTAAAAGAAATTGTCTTTTTCACTGGAAACTAATGCAAGGAATCAAAGGCTGAGGATGTGGAGGAGCTCAATTTCTGTCCAAGCGCCAGTTTAGACGGTGCAGCTTGGATTTGTGAGAGACACTTTGGGACCGATTATGATCTCGCTAGTAAACACTTTGTTTGACTCTGATCGAGAGGGCTTTGCACGCGAGTCGTGGTCCTAGAGTCCGGGCGAGTAAGTGCAATGCAGCAGTATGCTTATGGACTTGGTTCGCTTGGACTCCCATTGAACTCCATGGGAGCCTGTATACCAGACACGTACATAGGCTCCCATAGCAAAAAGGGGTGTGTGGGGAAAAGCGTACACCCTGTGGCGGGCCCCCCATGTTGCCTGCCCCACTGTGCATGCTTGGATTTGGGGGACCAATAGGCCCCCCATGACAGATTTGGAGGGCTCCAGTTAAATGGGGGGCCTGCTATGGTCACCCGAAGTACGTTTCTGACAGCCATTTTGTCTCGCTGAGACCAATTTGATGCTGCTGTCTGAATCGTGCATCGTAATTGCTAGCTAGGAATCCAGCTCCATTGCAAGGCATGATTCGTCTACGAATGATTGATACGGACAGGATCGGGTTGGGAAACGATTCATTTGACACGTATGCGATCTTTGCCCCGTACTTGGTCGTCCGGAACTCTGTACGATTCTGTCAGAAAAAAGGGCTATGAATCTAATCCGGAAACCCTAATCCGATTCAGAGGCCTTCCTGACAACATCGTAATCGGGCCCTTTATTGTCTTTTCAGGTGCACCGATAAAAACGGCATTACATTGATAAATATAGTTTATGATAGTACTACGAATACGGCAGGAAGTCCAGCCGATCGAAAGAAGTGGGAGGATTTTATGTAAACCTCATAAGTGCAAAAGAGGTATTGGATGTCTTCTTTGTTCTAATAACGAGAGGGTGGAGTCTAGCTGTACTCCTTGATCTTGTACGGAGTCCTTCAGTAAAGGTCTTTATCCCACTGTCTACAAATATTGTGTAGCAGTCCAATATGGCACTGGAAACCGTGGTGGCCTTCTTCAACCTCATCTGTTTAAGTGACCTATTCAGGTGCCCTTAAAGTTATTGTTAGAAATGGGGGTCTCTAGTTGGCAATGGCTTGGGCCAACGTCCAAATAGGGACCCTTCTTCCTAAGTCAGGGCAAGTGGGCTACCCCTTTTGATAACCCCTGCTCAACCCTGTGGTAACGTAACACGAGCAGTTAGACCTATCTCGGAGGCAGTGTGTAAAGCATTTATGACCATGCACAATAAGTCAGTAACAACACCACAAAAGGACACAATTCAAGTAGGTATAGAAAAATAGTATCTTTATCTAAGGTTTAACACATGACTCTCAAAGCGTTTTAACAAGCCACAATGCACGTAAATCAGTATGGACTTAAAAATGCAATAACGTATTCATCAGAACGTGTCACTGACTGAGTTAGAGGCCTGGTTCTATACCACCCGTTGCACACAAGATACCTGCCGTTGGAAGGGGACACAGTACACAGCTTCTCGAAGAAGCGGAGACAGTGACAGGTGGACTCCCAGTGACCACAACTCTTGGCTGCAGTGGTCTGCAGCATGCACTCACAATGATTCGGGCACTCGGGGACAGGCTGACTCTCAACGGCAGCAAAACGCGGCGGCCAGGGCTGGTGGTGGCGATGACTCTCGTCGTGCAGCACCATGTCTGGCTCACAGCGGCAGCAGCTCTCTCTCAGCTGCGGCGGCCCGCGAGACGATAGCAACAATCTTTGACAATGGTGAACAAGGTGCGGGCACTCAGCCGTGGCAGCTCTCTCTTAGCTGCAGGGGCCCAGAGGACAAATCACGATGAAGCAAAGCTGGCAAAGGTGCTGGCACACAGTGGTGGCAGCTCTATCTTAGCTGCAACGGCCCACAGGACAAATCACGATGATGCAAAGTTGGCAAAGGTGCGGTCACTCAGCGGCAGCAGCTCTCTCTTAGCTGCGGCAGCCCACAGGACAAATCACAATGATCCAAAGTTGGCAAAGGTGCGGACACTCAGCGGCAGCAGCTCTCTCCTAGCTGCGGCAGCCCACAGGACAAATCACGATGATGCAAAGTTGGCAAAGATGCTGGCACTCAGCGGCAGCAGCTCTTTCTTAGCAGCTGCGGCCCACAGGACAAATCACGATGATGTAACGTTGGCAAAGGTGCGGGAACTCAGTGGCTACAGCTCTCCCTTAACTGCGGCGGCCGACACAGATTCAGCGAAGGTTCATATTAAGGCGGACTCTCAGTGGCGGCAGCTCTCTCTTAGCTGCAACGGCCTACACAGAGTTGGCAAGGGTCACCAGTCTGCGCTCCTCACAGTAGAACTAGAGGCTCCGGATTACTTGGCGGAGGCTTCACCTGCAAGTAGAATTCCTTGCACAGGAATTCAGACGGCTGACAGGGTGAAGTCTAAAATCCCTGAGACTTCAGGAGGAGGCACTCTCAATTCAGGACCTCGGGTAGTTTCTTCAGCAAGCTAGGTGAAAGTTTCAAAGTCCTTTCCTCCTTTCACTCGGACAGTTTCATCTTGTCATCCAGAAGGAAAACACTTGAAAAAGGTTTCAGCGTGGCGTTTTATACCTAAATAGTCTTTGTTCTCTAAAGTCACAAATCACTGAATCCAGCCAGGACCAGTTCGGTGGGTTCGGGGAGCACTTGGTTTACGAGGTGACATCCTGCCCTTTGAGAATGAGGGGGTCTGCTATCAGACGCCCAGTGGGAGGTGAAGCCATCATTCACCTTGCCAGGCACAGCCCTGCTCAGATCAAAGAGTCACCCGTCCCCATGCTCTGAATGCCAATCTCTCTCTCCAAACAGGTCTGGCCCAGCTGGTCCTGCTGCTCCAAAACCAGACGGCAAAGCCTACAGAGAAGCTTAGGCAAGAAAATACCTTGTTTCTAGAAGAGTCATAATCAAACAAGAGATATGCAAATGATCCCTACTAAAAGGTGTACCTCAATGCCCTGAGATTACACATATCAAATTCGAATTTCCTTTCCGGTTCCTGGGGTCAGGTAGGTTTATGAAATGTAGTACTCAGCCTGCCCATTCTGGCCTAAGAGAACAGATAGCCTCACAATAGTAAACAGAGAAATTGAGGGTAACTTGCTATTAGAATATGCTACACATACCTAGGCATGTTCTCCCTGTCACAGACAATGCACCCTGCCATAGGGGTGTGTTACAGGGCACGAAGGTAAGGTGCAGGGACTGGGAAGTGGTTACACCTCGCAGTTACAAGGGCAGTTCTGGACTGCCTATAGACTCTGCAATTCGGTGGGTAGCGTAAATCAGCGCTGCCGGCCCACCAGTAGTATTTGGTCTACCAGCCCTGGGCACACACAGTGCAATTATACTAGGGACTGACAGGTAAACTAAACAAGCCAATTATTGTTATCCCAATTCATACAGTCATCTCTACACAAGGAGCATTCGCGCTGTGGTACTGATTAGCAGTGGCACAGCGCCCCGAGCGTCTATATCCAACGAACATAAAAGATTTGAAGCGGAAAGAGGAACGGAGAACCATGCCAATGATGCCAGTTTTAACAGTCATTTAGAAAGTTGACCAGTTTTTCTTAAGTTTCTCCACAATAATAATGTTGGTAGAGTGTATTGAACTATTCTTCCACCTTGCTCATGGGGACAAAGGCTAATACTGTTAGCTATTTCATTTTGTGCTGCAGTTTTCTTTCTGTATTACTCTCTTCTAAAGGTCTGTTTATAATATTTTTCTCCAGATTGCTTTTCTAAAATGAAAAAAGAGCCATGTATTTGTCTTTTAGGGTATACTTTTCTTTTTATATCCATCATAGGCAATTTGTAATAATTTATTATTATTGTAGGTTGAATTTTCTATTTTTGAATTATTTTAATTCACAAATTCATTGTACAGCGGCATGTTTATCAGGGAATAAATCACATATAAGCGGTATATTTTTTCCACTATTGATGTGGGTGAAGAATTGTGGCCAATGTTTAATGATATCATCCAAATTTGGTTTGATTAGGCGTTAGTGTATTTTTATGAGTGGAAAAAATCAATATTCTTTCGTCGGAAAAATCATTGCTGTAAAGTCGAATGGTTTATGTTATTTTCAGTGTGTTAGGTATTTCTAATGGAGTGTATTAAAGGGTGGAAGGGTGATCTTTTACTTATCTCTTGCATTTTGTGGTTCATTTTAGGTACTGAATTGAAGGTAAGAGGCATGCCTCATGGTGGGGTGCTTTAAGATGGGTTCATTTGATAAGCATCCTGTGAGTTCACTGGATTTGTACTAGCTTTGTATTTAGCGTTTTTATTGTTTCGCTTACTTCCCTTTGTAATGATGGTTGCATGTTTATGATCTGTTGTTTTTGACATTTGGAGATTTATTTAGAATGCTTTGAGGAAGCCCACCCTCTCCCTTAGAGGCAGAAGTTATAACCTCCACCACCCTGGCTGCCATAATTAGAGGTTTTTTTAGTAGGTGAAGTTGTTAAATTTTACTGGAGCGAGCAATAAACCGTTTCAGAAAATTTTGAAAATGTTCGAGGATAGCCACATGGGAAGTATTGTGGGAAAGTTACAATTCAAAGTGTTATACCTGCTGGTTAGTTTATTTTATAATTCGGATGTTGAAGGTTAGTAATAATGAATTTCAAAATGTAATGCACCTCATTTTGCAATTAACACTTTGAAACGTGTATTTATATTATCGCTTTATGTAAAGTTGCTAAATATATTGAAATAATTATTTCGTTTGGTAAAGGCTTGCTTGCCTTGTAAAAACTGCCTGGTAAATTTTCATGTGAGATAGTGCTGTGAAACCTAAATTAAGCAGCTGTTATACTAATCAGCCAGATGAAGGAAAATAGTCTAAAATTACGATGGAAATATAATCCCTCCCTAAAAGAATATTATGTAATGCTTCAGCCATGCAGTCAAATAGCAGCAATGGTGGCATGGCATTGACTCTTCAAAGTAAGACCTAATAACAGTTATTCTAAATGGAAAGTACTTTTTTAATGACTTCTATGAAAACACAAAGCCCCCACAACACACTGAATTTGTCACGTTTGACATAAATCTATGCCAATCTGTGCCAATGCTCTATTTATTATTTCTTTTTTATGGGTTTGGCCAAAGCTGGCCCTGTTATCAACTGATGGGATGGAGTGTGCCCATGCTAGCAGTATACCAACAATCTATTTCCTATCATTTGGCTCATCAGGGCTTTCCTGCATCTGTGGGGTTAAAAGCAATAGGACAAATAAAGATGATTTAAATGCTTGCTGAATTGAATAAGAGCACAAAATATTCTTGTGCATTAGTTCCAATCTAACAAATGTGATTTTTTTATTACATCAATGTATTGTTGAATTCTAACTCCTTGTCTATTTTGAATTCTATTGCAAAGATTTTAATTAATAAAAAAAATACATTTTATTCTGATTCTGAGTCTAGAGAACAAACACATTACCCCATACACCTCTCCCACCAGGTAGGTCATCAATGTGGACAACAAATATAGGTAGGATATGAAATAGAATGATAAAAATCGACGGATTTCACCTGGCATACCTATTTATACTCATATACCTTATTTCTGAAGTTGTAAAATGACTTAAAACGAAACATGAGTTCACTTTCTCTCAGTTATGAATCTATGCAAAAGATGAGAAGCAGTCTGTGAGCAGGAAGCATGCTAGAAATAAAATCAGTAATTAGTTTGGCTGAACACGGAGAAAATGCTGGAAAAGATTGTCATTATTCAAAATATTGTTTTCAAGCAGAGTGCAGGTGTAACTAATTGAAATGAAGGTCTAATTAGTGGCCATTCATCTGTGGTTCAGCTGAAGACACATTGTATTTATTTTGGAAACATTTCATGGCAGGATTGTGGGTAATCTCTGATTTGAGCTGAGGCCGAGCGCAGTTCATTAATTAGTACATGAATTTTCTGAATATTTATTAACACACAATACTACAAAGGGACATCATGACAACAAACTACAGTGCATAAGAAGTTTCATTCAATACTTTGGGGTGATGCTAATCAGCACAAAATATTTTAGGGTAATTTCTTTAAAGTACCCTAGAAGTAGCGCAAAGCACTTCTTTGCATTACTTAGTGCCAAGGGGGCGTTAAATGGGTGGAACATGGGCCTTTCTACGCAGCCACCCATGCCTTTTGACACAGAACCGTATCTACAAAGAATTGTAGAAAGGGTTTAGCACCAAAAGTTAGCTCCCCTTCAAAGGAGGCGCTAACATGAGAAATTATTTTTATTTATCCTTTCCGACTTTGCATGCTGTTCTGCAGCACACCTACAAAGTGGGAAAGGCTTTTAAACGTGTCTAGGCATGGTATTTTGTACAGGAAGGGTGCCCTTCCTATACAAAACCTATGCAAGACTCACACACACACACACCCTAGTGCTATGGTGCTTTGGTGTGTGCGTGGTGCTCAGCAACTGAAATCAGCACCGGCGCTAGGGAAAGGGAAGGAGAGTGCCATATCGCTGTAGATATGATGCTCTCCAGCTCCCTCCCTGTCACACAATGCAGCAGAGTCTCTTTGGGGGCTCCACTGACTTGCGAAACGTTTAAAAAATATAGCTCTTTGTGTTTCATGTAAAGAAAGAAACTGAAAAAGGCTTATCAAAGGTAAACAGAGGGGTCAGAGCAAACTCAGTACAGAGAACTTTACAAAAGAATTGTTCAATTATTGGATTTTTCTGAAGAGGATAATTTTTGCTGATAAATTTCACTCCAATTGCAATTTTTCATTGGAAAAGTAAACAAAGATTAATTCACAAAGCGTTTTGTCAAACCTAAGTAGTAGTTAGGTGCCCAAGATGGGCAGGTTCATGCGACAGAGAATTTTGTAAATGTGCTCAGCGGTAAATTGAATAAACATGCTTGCATACTGAGGTGTGTGTCTGTAAATGTACATGTTTACACATGCATCTCCCCCCAGCAAAAGGTCTGCATATGACAGTGTGCCTGGGTTTGTGGCAGGCAGAGTCCAGGGCATCCATCCATAACTGATGGATGCACTGGAATCTGCCTGTATCAATACATCGAAATCTAGGATCTTAATCTTCGGTAACAAGAAAAACAAAAAAGAGCTTGGTAGACAAATGCCCAGAAGATTAAAAGAGCACCTAGCATCAATTCCCAAGGAGTTTGGATTAATGAATGCAGCCTTTCAACCCCGAATATCGAGGCTTTCGCAGCATCCTCTACGGCCCTCACTTTTGCTTGCCAGTGCCTACTTCGAAATCTCTCTGTCCTGGACCTGACAGCAATCTGCAAAGTTATTGAAAGCAAATTAATTCCCAAGAAACTGGTGTGGGAGCACACTGCTTTACCTCCCAGCAGAGTCGCCCCTAGGCATCATGGTAGATGCAGTTTAGTTCGCCAAGCGAGTACACTTGGAAAGTCTCTTGAGTGTTTCACCAAACTGAACTGCATCTACCATGATGCCTAGGGACGCTTCTGCTGGGAGGTGAAGCAGTGTGCTCCCACACCAGTTTCTTGTTTAAAGGCTCCCTCGAGCCGCTTTGAGCTGACAAGCTCCTGGAGAGGCACCTGCGCGCCTGAAGAGATACTGCGATCCAAGAATAAGGCAGCCTGCTCAGCAACCCAAAATAATTTTGCCTAATCTCTGCTGATGATGGATAATAATCCAGAAAAACGTGTCTAGAGATGGCCAGCACTAATCTGCACCCACCTGGTGAAACACTCAAGAGACTTTCCAAGTGTACTCGCTTGATGAACTGAACTGCATCTACCATGATGCCTAGGGGCGACTCTGCTGGGAGGTGAAGCAGTGTGCTCCCACACCAGTTTCAAATTAATTCCCACATTGGCATACAAAGTTTGTGTAAATCACATCACAATCTGGCTTGACCAGGCTCAATGTCAATGCTATAGGTGCTTGTTCAAGTTATTGACATGTTCTGCGCAAGCACAGATCTGTTTGGAGTTTAAACTGGATGGACAAAACTATGCATTACATGCAAGTTTTTTTTATCTATGTGCTGCAAGCTTGCAATGGCCGTGCATGGATTGCTAAGAAAAAACTCTTGTGGGAATTCACAAAGGATTCAAAATCTATCACCTAAAAGCTTATCCAGGTAGCCACAGAGGGTTTGGCTGCTAGAGACCTCTTGAATACTGCTCTGCCCCTGAAAAATCTGTCACAAAAACTGATGAAGCTAGTGAGGATCTTATGAGTCCATGAGGATCTATGCTCCATTAACACCAAGAAGCATGCTGACCTGATAATTGTTTTGAACCAACCAGTGACTCTTCCTGTGTGATTATCACTTCCTATAAATTTTACAGTAAAGTCTCAACTAATGTGCATGAGATTCGGCTTAACACCACCCACAGCATACAAGCACAGTCACATGACTGGCACCTCAAAAGTTTTATTTAGGGGCAGTGGTTTTAATCAGGAGTCACATTTACATGTTTTTATGAGTGTGGCCCTTTATTACTGTCACTTAGACAAGATTATCTATTTTCAATTTTCAGGCAGTTGAGCATCAGGGCCTGCAGTACAGCTCTAATGCATAAAAGGTGACTTGAGCCAATTGACTGCAAGATTTATTAAGCTCATGATAATTGCCTCGTCAATGCTTAAAAATGCTACATCTGGAAAGCAAAGCTCATAAGTTGGGCATGTTCTCCTCTGTGATGGTCTGGGTAGCCCTAGGGATAATGGGGACTGGCAATTCTAGCATTTTCACTTTGGTTTACATAGGATGAGGGGTCCTTTCTCTTCTGTTAGCTCTGTTTTACACGTGCACTTCTTTTTGCACTTGTTTTAGTCTCCCTGCAATCTCCTGCCGCAGCTATTATGAACAGGGTTTTTGCTGCTATTTTTTTTGTTTCTAGTTGGCAGAGGTAGGTACCAATGTCCAAATAGGGACCCTTGCTTCTAGTCAGGGTAAGGGGGATACACTCTTTAGAAAACCTCTGCTCACCCCCTTGGTAGCTTGTCACGAGCAGACAGGCTTATCAAAGGCAATGTTTAAAGTATTTGTACCAACACTCACAGTATTACAATGATAACACAACAAATGGACTCCACACCAGTTTAGAAAAATAGAAGTATTTAATCTAAACTAAACAAGACCAAAACGACAAAAATCCAACATACACAGTTCAAGAATATGGTTTCGAAAGAGTTCTTAAGGTTCCGTTAAAATAATCCACAGTTGCATCACGTTTTAGCCAACAGTACCTTTAGATGCGACACAAGTTCCAAGTAAAATCTGCAGGGTTGAAAAAGAAGCGATGCATCGCTCCTGAGACCCTGGGGAGGCAATGCCACAACCCCGCTGGACGCAGTGGGTGTGTTGCAGTGAATCCGGTCTGTATGGGGAGGGATGCAATACCTTGTGTGGATTCCCGTGCCCAGGTTTCATAGGAAGCGTCTTGCAAAGGTACGATGCGACGATCTTCGGGATGACGACGATCTCTGAAGCGGGCGATGCGCAGCGTCGATCTTCTCCTCTCGTGGCCCCTCGATGTGATGACTCTGCGACGACTCTCGCAGCGACGTGATGCGGTCCGCAAGCAGGCAGTATGACGATCTCACCCAGTGACGACAGGCTCTCCGACGATACTCGCAGCGAAGGTACTTTTCCCGCACCGGAGCGATGCATTCCGCAAGCGAAGGATGCGTTGGTTCTTGCAGCAGCAACAGGCGCTGCAATGATCTCGATCTTCGCGGCGGCGGAAATTACCTCACACTGACGGGGATGCGCTCCGCATGCGAGTGATGCATGAAACTTTGCAGAAAATCTTCAGTATCTTCTTTTCCAGCTTCCCAAAAACAGGTACAACTTCCAGAGGCACCACAACTGGCCCAAGCACTCTAGGAAGGACAGAACTCTCTCAGTAGAGTTCAGGGAAGCGGGGGTAAAGTCCTTTGTTTCTGGGACTTCTTAACAGGGAGCCAGCTCAACTCAAGCCCTTGGAGATCTCTTCAAGCAAGAAGACACAGCACAAGGCAAAGTCCTTCCCCTCTCCTTGGCAGCAAAGCAACTGCAGGTCAGCCCACAAACACACAGCAGGACAGTCCTTCCTCTTCAGTCTTCCAGCTTTCTCCTTGGCAGAGGTTCCTTCTTGATTCCAGGATGATCTAATTTTCTGTAGTCTGGGGTCCTCTACTTATACCCTTAAAGGTCTTTGTTCCCTTGGTGCAGGAGGGCTCTGAGCCCAGTCTGAACCAGTTCTGGGTGTTCCTTGAGCACTTTGTTTTCCTGGCTTCTCCCTTCCTTTAAGAGAGCAGGGCAGGGTCGTCAGCCGCCCAGCAGGAGGTGGAGCCAGCATTGTGGAAGGCAAGCACAACCCTATTCAGGCCCAGGTGCTATCCCCTCCCACCACTCTAGATGCAGATGGAGCTATTCAGCCCAGGGATGGCCCACTCAGCCTCTGGGAGCCACCCATCCCCTGCCACTCACAAACCAGACAGTCAATTCACAAACAGGCCAAGGCACACAGAAAGGTCAGACAAGATAACAGCCACTTTCTAAAAGTGCTGTTCTCAAACACAGATTTAAAAAACACCTTTCCTAAAATATGTGTTATTAAATTCTGAGTTCAGGGATACCACACTTTTATGTCCTATCTTGCTCCTATGGGAAAATATGCAGGTAACCACTGAAGCCAGCATTCCCCATGGTAGCCTATGGGGCAAGATAGCCTTAAAATAGTGAAAAACGAAAATGGCTGTAATGCACTACCAGAGCATGTCACCTGCACTAGTACATGCTCTACCTTTCACATACACTGCACCCTGCCCAAGGGGGTACCTTGGGCCTTCCTTGGGATGACCAATGTGTACAGAAACGGAAGAGTTAGGCCTGGTCAGTGGGGACACTGGCCAAGTTGACATGGCAGTTCACAGACTGCACACAGGCACTGCAGTGGCAGGCCCTTGATACCATTTTAGGGCTGCTCATGGGGGTGGCACAATCAGTGCTGCAGGCCCACTAGTAGCATTTGTATCACCAGCCCTGGCACCCTCAAGTGCACTTTACTAGGGACTTCTTGGGGGTACAAATATGCCAATCATGGATAACCAATTACAATACCAATTTACTTAGGGAACCTTTGCACTTTGACACTGACCAGCAGTGGCAAAGTGCCCAAAGCATCTAAATCAGCAAAAACGAAATCCAGCACAGCGTCAAAAATACAGGAGGTAGAGGCAAAAAGACAGGGGAAACTAAGCCAAAGATGCCAGGTACAACAGTATCTTTTATAATTGGCATGATACAGTTTCCTAATAGCTTTGTATCTTTGTGCTTTTTTTATGCTTATTGTTTGCTGTTATATTAACCCCTTCCATGCTGATGACGAACCCCAGCCGTCATGCACTACGGTGCTCGTGTGCTGATGACGGTTGGGGTTCGTCATGGCCCGCCCCTGTTCATGCTGCTTCAGCACACCAGGGGAATCGCGGCCGCATCGAAGGGGTTAATTAACCGTGCAATCAGAATAAACTTTAAACTTTGATTTTTGCCTGGCATAACTCTTGTCTACTTGCTGAAGGCCTGTACAGGCACTTGGATGCTGGGCTGCTTTAGGGACATGTGTGATGCGGGAGGTGGACAAATATATTTCACATTTATGTTACTAAATGTATATTTATCAAACCCACCCACAAAACAAGTGCAGAGTTATGATTTTATTTGAGATTTAAATTGAGTGGCAAATACCCTGGGGTGCCTAGGTGCTGCCTTTAAAAATACTATTCAGAGGGAAGCAAAAAAGGATTTATGCTATAAACAGCCATGTTTTTAGGCTTTTTCTAAAACTGAGAAGATTGGATTCTCTCTTCAGAGAGGTAGGCAGAGAGTTCCATAGGCTGGCAGTTGTAACCGCGAAACTCTTTCCTCCCCATCTAATCTTGTTGACTCTAGGGACAATTAAGTTACCCAGTTCAGCAGATCTAAGGGCTCTAGTTGGAAAGTATGGCTTTAGCAATTTCGTCAGCTGCATAGGCCCCATATTGTTGAGGGATTCAAACGCAATACACAGTGATTTAAATTGAATCCTCTTGGCCACCAGAAGCCAGTGTAGTTCAGCCAGGGCAGAGGAGACTGAGTCAAATTTAGGAATGCCCAGCAACATTCTCACTGCTGCATTCTGGACCATTTGATGTTTGTTTGTGCTACGCCTCGATGCACTAGAGATAAGGGCATTACAATAGTCCAGTCTTGAGGAAATGAACACTGACACCACCGTCTTCCTTAGTTCCACAGATATTGCTGGGAGAATTTTCGTCAATATTTTCATGATAAAAAAGCAGGCAGAAGCGACCGAATTATTTGTGCTTCACAAGACAACATAGTGTCAAAACTGACACCAATGTTTTTAGCCTTCTGAACTGAGTTAGGTAAGGGGCCAAGTTGAGCCGGCCACTATTTATCTGTCCAAAATGATGGATTATTCCCTAGCAACAGGACTTCAGTGTTTGAGGAACTCAATTTCAAACAGTGGTCTGTCATCCATTTTGCTATGTAGCTCATACAGTCACAGAACCTTGATGCTGCCTGTCTGATGGAGCTGCTCACCAAGACAATAATCTGAGTATCGTCCACGTAAGACACAATGGCAAAATCCATAACTTCTTACTAGTCTAACAAGAGGAGTAACATAAAGGTTAAATAACATTGGAATCAATGAAGAGCCCTGGGGAAACCCGCAAGGTAGTGTAAATGGGGGGGATACCATGATCCCCGGAGCAACTTCCTCAGATCGCTGAGACAAAAAGGTGCCTAGCATGGATAGCGCCTTGCCCTTGAAGCCAATGGAACTTAACCGATCTCACAGAAGCCCATGATGAACCGTATCAAAGGCCTCTGACAAGACCAGGAGGATCAGGGCTGCGTTCCTCCTGCTATCTAGGATCTGTCTGAGTTCCTTCGTAGCAGTGATGTTCGCCTGCTCTGTAATGTGTTGAGCACGGAATCCAAATTGAGAGGAATCTAGGATGTTGCTGTCCTTGATAAAGGCTGGGAGTTCAGTATTATTTATCGCTCTTTCAATTACTTTTGCAGGAAAGGGAAGTCTTGAGATTGTTCTATAGTTAAGGGGGTCCTTAACGTCCAAATTATGCTTCTTTAACAGACGAGTATAGAAGCCTTTTTCCACTCTATAGGAAAGTACCCTGTGATGAACATTGAATTAAAAATCCTTGTCAAAGCAATGACTATAATTTGTGAGGAAATATGAAGAATATTTAGAGGATATGGGTCAGAGGGAGAACCAGATTTTGTAGCTGCAAAGAGTTTGGTGGGTTGTTCCACTGTTAAGGTGGTGAAAGATGAAAGGGCCTGGGGGGTTAAATCAGAGGGACCCTGCATTACAACAGGAAAGGTTTCAAAAGATTTATAAAAGTCTGCCAATATTCGAACTGAATGATTGTCCTGCTGTGCAAATAAGTTAAAGATGAACTTGACTTCATTCTGGAAAGATTCAGCTAATAAATTGCAGAATTCTTGGCTAGTACTGGTCTCCGGTGCAGCTGGAAACTTTGCCAGTTTTTTCTACAGTACCAAACAAAGTTTTGGGACATCTGTTAGCCTCTGTAATTTCCCTTGAGAAATATTGACCCTTCTCCCTGAGTATATGGTTTTTGTAAGTTAGAAGGGACAACTTATAGTCTGTTCGAGTAGTTGGGTTTTTCTTCGAGTCGCCATTTCCTCTCTAGTTTGCGACATATTTGTTTCTGGGCTCTCAGAATATCATTTATGTGTCAAAGCCGAGTCCACCAAGGCATGGCATTGAGCGGTGGCTAGGTCAGAATCAGTGGACAGATTTGGTAGTGTTTTTAACAGAGTCAGGTTTAAGGAATTGGCCTCAACTTTCTTCCAAGGTCAACTAATATAAAATGTCTAGGTGTCTTAAGAAACTTTTTATACAGCTGGTGGATGTTAAATATAACAGCCTTATGATTGGACTAAACCAAAGGCAAAGTCCCTTTCCAGCCTAGAAGGGGGTTATCTGAAAAAATTCCATCTAGTCTGTGTCCTGCTGTATGGGATTAGTCCAATACAAGTTGTCTGAGCTCTACGCTATCCATTTGATCTAGAGTGTTTTTATATTTGGGTTGTTGGGTATTTCCAAATGGAAATTAAAATCCCCTAACACTGTAAAGTTGGGATGGTTGGCTTTACATGCTAAATAATTACCGAGGTTGTCTAAAAAAATAGCCTTGGATTTAGGTGGACGATAACATAAAATTCCATTAAATGAAAGTTGACCATGCAACTCTACCTTAAAAACAAAGGCTTCACAGTCCTTGATGTCCGTATTAACATGGATATAGGACTTGAATCTAGTTTTGAGTATAAGAGCAATGTCCCCAACTTTCTTCCCCTTCCTGTCTAATCTATGAATTTTGTTCCCTGTAGGTGGGCTAGCTGTAGGTCCGGGTCCGAGGAGGCATCTGCCCATGTCTCAGTAAGAAAGGCTATTTCTATCATGTTTCCCTCCATAAATTCTCTAACTGAAAGAGCATTCTTGATTAATGACCTCACATGTATAAGAGCACAAGATATACCCCTGAGTTGTGGCTTAGTTGTAGTGTGGGTCTGTGTGACTAGTGGAATCTTTTGAATACTTAACCTACAGTGCGTGCACTGAAATCCGCCTTGAACCACTTTAAGGTTAATGGATGATCCGGAGTATGTTTTACCAGCCTGTGTTATACTGATGAGAGCGTCTCCATCATAAAGGAGTCTAGTCCCTAAATCAGACGTGGCTGGGCCAAATCGGGCAGCGTGGCCCTGCTGAGTACAATCTGGGTGCTCACGGATGCAGACAGGCTTAGGTGCACCAGTGGTATGCCTGCTGCGCGCAGCACTGAGCACGTCCGCTGTGCTCTGGGTTTCACCCATTTTAAATAGATATCAGCAGTAGGAATGCTAGACCATCACCTCCTCAAGGTGGCGGCCAGTTGTAAGTAAGTCAGGCACTTCTATAAGTGGCCTGACTCTCTCCGCAACAAATGGGGAAACCGGCGGCGGACCCGAGAGCCAATCTACACCAAATGGACTGTACTACCGATAGCTGTGTGAGTGCAATATTGCTGACTATAGTGAAGAGCAAGCTGAAGAAATGTAAAAACTATTCAAATTATTTTAAAATAACAATTAAGCGCGAGTGCAGTAATATCCTGACAATTGATTCCTTCCCAAGTGATTAGATCAAAGGCTGACCCAAGCGGCGCAGAGCTTACTTTGTGTGTCCGCTGCGTGCCCCGGTCTTGCCCATTTTGAATAAATATCAGCAGCAGGAATGGCTAGACCGTCACCTCCTCAAGATGGCGGCCAGCTAGAAGTAAGTCAGGCACTTCTCTAAGCAGCCTGGCTCTCTCTCTGTAACAAACCGTGAAACTGGCGGTGGACCGGAGAGCCAACCTACACCAAATGGCCTGTACTACCCACAGCTGCGTGAGTGCAATGATGCTGACTATAGTGAAGAGATAGCTGAAGAAATGTGAAAACAATTTAAATTATTTGAAAATAACAATTACTTGCGAGCGCAGTAATATCCTGACAATTGATTCCTTCCCAAGCGATTAGATCAAAGGCTGACCCAAGCAGCGCAGAGCTTTTTTTATAGTCCTTCAATACTGACAGACAGATTTTATATATTGGGTGCACATTGTGCACTGACTTTCTGTGACCTATCTGCAGTTTTGCAAAGGAACCTATGTATGAGAATGTTGTGTCACAAGATGTCCAGTCACAGGGAGGGGGTCACAGAATGACCTTTGTATGGAAGATTGATTAGGCAATGCACTGTTTGAGCTGTGAATGGCTATGAACACAGTAATGGTGGTCTGCAAGGACCAGCAGTCATTTAGCCCTGCATTGGCAATCCCAAATGGGAATATATCATTTTAAAGCAGTTCTTGTCCCTTAAGATAACATGTGCTGCTTAAAAAAAAATTATTCACTTCCAGAAAGACATTGGTGAGAGCAGGTTCTGGTCCCCTGGACCACTTCCCACTTCCCCCCGGGGCCACCACACATAATTCCTAAGGGCTTTCCTTTTGAAAATTAGTTTCCAACTTCTGAGAAATATTAGTAACTTTTCAATGTAGTTGTGGTCACAAACCATTGATGCAAATAATTGCTGATCAAAATTAGGAGGGATGCCTCTTTCAGCCGCCTCCTAATTGGAATTCAGATGGAGTTACCAAACCATTTTGTGATTTTAAAACCTGCTACATAGAGACTTCGGGAACCAAGCACTCATATTTCAATGCCAGTGCTAGATTGCTTTGAATATTTCAAGTCTACAGCAACGTTTCTGAGTGAAAGGATACTGATGATAACGTTGATTATCCGGAGTACGCTGTAGGGTCCACATTCTTAAAAGTCTCAAATTTGTGTACACAGAGGCTTTGGGAGTCAAGCGGAGATAAGTACAGCATTTATTTCATGAAGTACAAGGTAATAAATAGGGAGCCCACAGGCAGCCTGTCCTCATGCATCAGATGCCCAACAGAGACGGAGCATCCAATAAGGGTCACCATTATGGGCCATGAAGCAGAAACTTAAAAAGAATCACAGCAACTGGAATGCATTTACTTTTGACGAGTGAGCTCGCTTCATAAAACAGGAGCACACTCACTGATAACAAGTTCTTAACCCCTTCGCTGCTCATGACGTCATGCAGTACACTGGTCGTGCGCTTATGACGAGCTGAGCTCGTCATGCAAAAGGGGGATCCTGCAAATGCAGCACAGGAGAAAAATCTCCCTAGCAGCCAAGGTGTTAAAGATACCGGATGTAATGTCGGAACCCAGCCCGGGAGCATGCAAATGAATACACCACACATGGAGGTCTGTAACAGCGCCTTCATTCCTCAGCATATGATCACACACTGCACACTCCTTACACCCTAACCATTAATAACTTCACCTTAACACCTCCCAGCAAGTTTTGTAATTTATCTGGTGAGTTCACCCAAAACCATGAGGTTCCTAGCGCACACAGTCTCACAACACTACACTGTGCACATTACTGCATTGTCTTATTGTACAGAAAAAGCCTTTTCCAAATCGCCAAGCTGGTCTTGGGTATATTTGCATATAATATTTTGCGGTAACAAACTGTGATTTTGTCAATGCAATATGCGGGAATCTGCTAACATCAGTAACACCCTTTTAATACACCCTTGTGGCTCATGGGAGTCAATTAATAAAAGAGCAAGGTGATTTACACTCTTGTTTGTTATGCTCACTAGAAACTGCCAGATGTACTACCCTTCCAATTTGCGAAAGGGTGGTAAACTGCGAGTAGTTTGCGGCCGCAATTGTAGCCGCAAAACAATCTTACATTGAAGTGCATGTCGCGATTAGGAAGGGACACCCTTAGCATGCCTCTTCTTAATAGTGAATCGCAGACCCTATTTTGTGAGTTGGTAATAAGTTACTGACTTGCAAAATAGTATTTGTAAATAGGGCAGACCTAGTTTGCAGTCGCAAACGGGACGGTTTCCAGTTTGTGACCGCAAAAAATGGTCATACTTCTGGCCTCTTGTCACTTCCACTGGCTGTGGGTTTTGATTCGTGAGTCAGGATCTGCAGCCAAAAGAATAAATGGCAGTACTTTTGTGAGTTGTATTTCTATATTTACAATTGTATGGCCATATATTAGTGAATTTGGACCAATGAGTCTTCTACATCAACAAATCACACATCTCTTTCACAGAACCTTGATTTGCCCATGTTTACATGCACAAATGGCAATTGCCACTATGATATTCTGTTAGGATGTTGGATTTTTGCAGTTGTACATTTTGGTTGGGTGAGACGCCTTAGAAATCTTGGTAAACCCACCCAAATACACAACTTATTAGATATTTTCTAACATGTCCATTACCCACCCTAGTTTGCAAACTGTCACCTAACATCATCAGGCATAAGCGACACATTTACTGCGGAAAAATGCTTGGTCAGCCACCAATGTTTTGTAGTCTTACAGGAAGAGCAATTTACCTGGGGGTGAACGAGAGTCAAAACATAGGGCATTTGTACATTTACACTAATTCTAGTACTGCAAAGTTTCCAGTCCATGAATAACTCACATATGCAAGTTAAAGTTGGAAGTCATGCGCTAGCGTATAAATAAAAGCCATAGTCATAACAGGACTCAGTGTATGCCTGTGAGTTTACACATTTTCAATTAAAGTGTAATATTACCCACATTGTAGGTGCTTGCTTATGTTTCATGATTTCTTAATTTTAATAATCGTCTGAATTGGATGCTTGGTATATTTGCACCCGGTAGGTGTGCCTGCTGAGTACAGACAATAAGTTCAAGCAAATATGCCGAAGTTATGGCATGTGCTAGATGTATTGCTAAAGATTGCTAGTACATTTTATTGATTATGTACCCTTGAGCCAGAACCATATCTCAGTTTTCAAATGCGCTTTTTCAATGACCTTCATTCTTTTTTATGATGTCCTTACTTAACAAACCCTGCACGCCAGTCAGGGGTGGGATGGTTTTCAAGGACCTGACGAGAGAGAGAGAGAGAGAAAGAGAGAGAGAGGAGAGAGAGAGAGAGAGAGAGAGAGAGAGAGGCATACCAGGGCGAAGGCCGCCATTTTTAAATGTCACCTGAATTCAAAGACAATGCAAGAGGAAAAAATTAAACATGTTAATTTGCTGTGTACTTTTGTATGCTACATGCAGCTTGGAGCAGTGCAAGCTAATCAGGTCAGGAGCTGAAGAAGGCATTGTTCCTTGATGGCATACTCCCAGTGTGGCATTTCACATAAGTAGAACATATTGCTTTTAGAGAGTGAGTTAATGAAAACACAATCAGAATCATTCTTCATATTAATTCACAAGTCCATTGTGCGGAGAATGGGGGAGAGGAGAGAGGCAAGCTGTCACCATTAAAATAAATTCAAGCCTAAATAAAGGTGTATACATCTATGGCAAATTGGCTAGGCTGAGCCACATCATCCACTCGCTGTGAGCGCATAAAGCTTTGGCAAAGGTTTGCAGAAAAAAATAGGTGCAAGCAGTAATTCTTTTGTGCAATGAAGAAATACCAAGTTGGTCTACTCTTTAGAAATAATTATGCCATTATCTCTAAAGAGGTTTTTTTTCATACATGGAGACAGTCTAAACACAGGCGGGTGTAAATTGAAGCAGACATCATGTATTTTGTACTTGCAGCTGCATGTTACTGGAGACAGGCACTACTTCTGTATGCTGAACATTCACTCAGTTTCACACTTTTTCAAAATAAATGCTTTATGGCACAAAGTACCTGAATCAATCTCTCAGATCAGATTAAGAGCTAACATTTCTGGGATACACAAGAACAGCTGGATGCCCTACAACCTCCCTCTCTCAGGAGTTATATTACCTTTTGTAGTCTCCAAAGTGATGATAGAGTGACCGATTCGCAAAGGGACTTACGACTCGTAAAGTTACAAGTGCGGACTCTGCGCATTCTGGACCGAATCTACACACTGAATTGCTCAGTGCGGACATTCCGCCACGAGTGCGGACATTCCGTCACAAGTGCTGAGACTCCGCCCCAAGTGCAGAGACGCCGCACTCATACCTTTACGAGTCATAAGTCCCTTTGTGTACCTGTACGAGTCGTAAGTCCCTTTGTGTATCGGGCTCCCAGGGTTTTTAAGTTGCTTTGAAAATGAATTGTTTCAACAGTCCAAGTTAATGGTTCAGTTATATGTGCTTTCTTTTAGCAAGAGTGTTCGTTTTTCCCTGCAGCCCTAATTTAGAGGGGCAGTAAATCAGGGGTAAGATAGCAATGCAGCGATTGTATTTCCAAAGTCTAGATCACTGGAGCTGCTCCTGATTAAGGAGCTCATTCTACTTCCTGCAGAAATGCTGATTAGGCATGATTATACCTTTGCACACTAAATTGAGATTCAAAGTTTGTGGTGCTCGCTACTTCCAGTGACTTTTCCTCCACATGATGTTTAACAGGTAAAAGAGAGACACTGATCTGACATGAGACTGGCCAGCACTATCCCTTCCAGAGGTATCAACTAAAATAATAATGAAAGTACTCAATCTCTACCAGCAGTCCAGAGGCATTGGCCTACTGTGTTGGTAACCCTGAAAAGTCCCTCACACCAAGCCCCCATAAATAGCTTTATACTTCATTGCCTGCCAATTGACCTTCAATACTCAAAGGCAGGACAGGTGACTGGCTGTTCTTAGCCATGTCTACCTCTTTCGAATATAAAAGTGAAGACCTGTATGTTACTAGAATTGACTGGTCAAGTCTTGTCACAACCAGTGGGGTTTCAGACTGACTCTAACCCAGCCACACTGACTCAACCTGTGTTTCACTGGACATGTATACTTCAGTTTATACAGATAAATTAACTATATGCCACTTTCAGATGCTCTTGGCATGTCACTGTTGAGCCTAGCATTGAATAGACTCCGTCCCAGACCGATTAGACTTTCTGGGTCACAGCTTGGGCTTCCATGATCCCACCCCAGCCCTGTAGGCTTTCCATTGGGCACAATTACATGTGTGACTCCTAGTTGACTGCGTAATTGCACTTGCAGCATGTAAGTGACAATCATGTAATTTTGTCTTTGACACAGACTGACTGTGATCTCTGGGACACCGGTAAGACATGTCACTGATTCTCCCTATCCACTTTGGCCTCCCAGAGCTCTATCATGAGTGGGGCAGAAGAGAATGTCTGTAGGATATACTGACTTACCTGGCTATCAGTTTATTTGCTCAAACCCAGACCCTTTATCTCCCTTTATATTTCCACACATACATTCTTCCTAAAGCATTTACATGGCTAGAACTGGAGGAGAAGTGGGAGCCGTGTCTCCTGCCCGCCATCCGAGGAATCCTTGCCACTGCGCAGCGTACCTTCATCGTGGATGTCTACGCAATTGGTGTAATTTATGCCGATGAGCCTATCTACATAAGGATATTGACCTCTAGTACCAGGCTTCTACTTTAATATGTACCTGGAGTCCAAGGAATCTACCTATCGCATTTATCCTTGATATCTTTTGTTGAGCTAGTTGCAGCTCCCATCTGTGTGTCCCTCAATCCTTGGACTATTCATGAATTTCTTTGTGTCCCACACCATGCTTTTTATGTCGCCCTGATGAAGGTGTAGCCCACGCCTGGGTGAGGCACTGAGACGCGCATTGGCGTGAATTAGCGTGCGTGTATGGATTTAACTATCATCTCCAAGCAGGAGAACACACGGGATTCCATCATATGTTCATTGATGGAACCTGCTTTGTCCATTCATCTTATTGATCTATGTGCAACTTGAATGTGTTGTATGGATAGGTTTGTCTGAGTATGCTTGTATGGTTGACTACCTGAATGGATACTGGTTTTGAATGTGTATGTGTGGGACCCTACTTATTTCTACATGTTTGATGAAATTATGTCAGTAATTTTATATAGATGAATTGCGATCAACTTTATGAATGCTAATTATGAAAAATAAATATATATAAAAAACTTTTTGTAAAATGTGTTTCGTGTATGTTATGGTTGTTAGCCCAGTAATGGTATATATTTAGTGACCCTCTATGTGCACGGTTTATTGTTTATATAGGCAGGTTGACTTTTCCATAGTAAGTTGGTAGAACTGGAAGAGAAATATGATAATTGTCCTTGTATGTCTGAGTCATGACTGTGATTTCCACAATCCAGCTTTGAAACCTCAGAATACCGCAGTGCAGGAGAGGAATTACCAAGTAGAATTGCTAATTATGGCTTTAGTAATTTTGCCCCCTGCACTGAGCTACACATAATCAGAACCCTAGCGATGAAACTGCTACCCCTGGACTTTTCACCCTGGGAATTATGCCTAGCATATGACACAGGAACATGTGAGATGTTACACACAAAAATTGTCTTTCATGTCATTCAATAATGACAGATCAGAACTAGATAACTGAAAAACTCAATAAAGGGTAAAAACCAAGGGCCAGTGTGATTAATTTCATTAAATATAATGCAATTTATAAAAACTGGAGATTACGCAAATCCATTAAGAAAGTACTATTACCTCCTTCCATAGATTGAATACATTTTCTGGGTAAGAATACGGGAGGACAACCCTTGTAAATATATGCTGTTCATATAAACAGAGTCCAAATTGCGGCTGCGGCTATAGACTTCTTTATCTGATTTTATATGGTAAGTCTCTATAAATGACCTTTGGGCATAATTAGAGTTGTATCAGCATATCAAGCCCTTATTATATTTATGCACATTATATACATTTTTTCAGAGTCAACTTTGAACCTCTTATAAAATATCGGTGGCTCCACTGTACATTGAGGAACCTTGCAGTCACGATATGAGGTACAAAGTAATTTCTTTTAACTTACATATTTTAATCCTTACAATATTTTTTACATAATTTTAAAACTATCCATTATTATGTCTCCAAAAGGATAACGAACTAGACATGAGAAGCAGTACCCATATATTTCCAGTTGGGTCCTGAAGAATTAGGTATCTGAAACCTAAATCAAGATCCGTCTCTGGTACCTCTTGAATAATTTCAGTATGAGGTATGTAAAGGGAATAATTCTTATGTAGTGAATGTGAATTTGACCAATGGAAAGTGGTTTGATTAGGCATACTATGACATAGTTAAGTCGAGCAGTACTCATATACTTTTAGTTGGGTCCTGATGTGCCAATGATTAGACTATCAAACCAAAATTTGTTGGTGATATCTCTTGAATATTTTAATTGAGAGATGGGGACCTCAGTAGGTGTAAAAAATGTGACCATGATCGAAAAGTGTCTTGCTCTAGAATGGTAATGAGACTACAAGACTGAGACACTATTTCTCTGTTATTGTGTTCTTTTCCCTTTTATGTACAAACACTATGGTGTTTGGATAGGAACAAGATGCTATTGTATAAGACGTGGTAACAAAAAAGAGAGATTTTGTAATGTGAAGAGTGCCCTTTGCCCACTTGTGACAACATGTATGGTTTTTAGATGTATTGTTTAGTAATTCTATGTTTTTTGTCATTTAGAATTTGTCCTGAGGAAGATGTTTTTATTCCTAAAACCGAAACGCAGCGTTGACAACTGCTTCTCGAATTTTGTAACTTCACAAGAAATGTGATTTTATCATGTGATTTTATTTATTGTGTCTGATCATTTGGGATATATGAGAATTTGTGTATATTGTACTGAATAAAATGAAGAAGACATTTTATTATGACTTTTATAATTTTTGTTATTGTTTCTTTTTCTGTAATATGTTGTATTCACAGTGGGGTATCTAATATTGTGGCACTAGCATCTTCATCTTAATTCCTATGTTTGCGTTTAGTTTGAGAATATTTGCTTCCTTATTTTGACTGGGACTCTTTATAATTCTGCATATTTTCCCCCTTGTCCCACATTGGATTAGTTAGGGGGAGCTCCCTCTTTTTTTGTGTTTCATATAATGTCCTGGAGCCCCCATATGCACATTCCCACTGTACCTTCTGCCATATGCAGTGAAGGCACAGAACAGTGCTTGGTATTCAGGGACTGCATCCAGACCTCCATGTTACTATAACCACACTGCATAGGAAATTTCTAGGAAGAGAGAGTTGTCCTGAAATCATCATCTGATTAAAATGGCTTGCAAAGCAGGCCATGACCCAACACAATATAAAAACACAAAGCATTAAATTTTGTGTATGAAAAATGTATTTTCTCCCAGTCTTTCGACATTTCAATTTGAAATTCCAAATTTGAAATGTTCTCATTTTTTGTGTTATGTCTCATGCCTTACGGGACTGAGTTTTTCTTTGACATACCAAAATCCCAGAGTCAGACAGAAATTGCACATTTCACTGGAAATTATGACTTAAGAAATTGGAAGACACTTCTTTCTCATGAAGATAGGCATCTCACACCAGTTTTTCCTTTGTACCACATTAATGCTCATCATGTCCATCTTACTCTACAATTTTTGTTCCAAAATGCCAAGATTACAATTTCAAGGTGGCATGGTGTTTTAACCCTTTCGCCAACCAATGACAACACTAAAAAATTCAAATTTACTGAAAAAAACAGTTTTTTTCATCTGGTGCTGCACACGTCAAGAGGTCTCAGATTATTTTCCCTCTGATGAGCTCCAGATTTTTGTCTTTTTTACAGAAAAAATACCGCACAATTTTTGCGAAACCACAAACGCCTATATAGTGAGATCTGGACGTTTCACACCATTCAACTTGATAAAATTCGCTCCTGCTGCTTTTGCAGTTCAGTTCAATAAACTTTATTTAACTTTTTTTGTTAAAATAATAAAAGTATACATTTAATTTAGCAGCAATAAACCATAAAAGAGTACGGGGCAGATGTATCAAGATTCTGTTTTGCGAATCCTAAATAGCCAATATTTACGAGTCGTTATTTAGCATTCGCAAAATGGAATGTATGTACAAAATCGCTATTTTTTAGCGATTCCTTATTATTCTTTATTTGCCAATTCGCATTTTGCGAATTCGCAAATAAATAATATTTTCTAATGGATTCCTATGGGCCAGGAGGCCCATAGGAATGATAGTGCAATAATTCTCAAATTGGGAATTCGCAATTTGCTAATCGCAATTTGAGAATTATTTCAAGGGTACAGGGTTGTCTCAAAGACACCCTGCTGCACCCCTGAAATTTACATGTGTGTGCATGTGGCACACATACATGGCCTATGGGCATGTATGTGTGTCACATGCCACCCTCACAAATGACAAATAGGGCATTTGTAAAAGAAATTGCAAATTATCACCAACTATAAGTTGGTGGTAATTCGCGATTCCTTAACACAAAATCGCAATTTCTAAATGTTTCATACATATCATTAAAGGAATCGCAAAATTTGCGATTCCTTAAATGCTATGGCAAAATAAGGAATGGCAAATTATTGCGATTCCTTAAATTGCGATTTTTTCATACATATGAAAAAAGGCAAAAAGGTCGTTTGCGAGTCGCAAAGGCCGAAATTCTGCGAATTTCGGCCTTTGCGAGTCGCAAAAGTCTTGATACATCTGGCCCTACATCTTTTTGAGCATTATAAATAAGTCGCAGTAGTATGCATCAAATAGAAATACATCGAATATGAGATAGTTACAAACTTTATGATAAAACACTAAAACAGTTTATTAAAAATGGATAAAATTAAGAATACCATCAATGTCCTGGCAAGGTCTATGTTCTAAAATCCCAAAACTTAATAGCTTACAGATAGGACACGAGAGAAAACATGAAACAAAAAAACACAATTTGGGAATATTATGCAGGTCTAATTTGTCTAAAATGTTCAGGAATCAAAAGAGGCCTGATGTACTTGTGTTGGAGATTAGAAAATGTCGAACACACAAGTACTGTAAGCACAGTTTCACAAATCGAGGTGTTATCACAGCTACAGATAGGCACATTGGACAATTTATACCAGGCCTCCTTTGGAAACAAAAGCTGAGGAAAGATATCCAACCTCAAAAGTGTTTTTTTTTGTGTTTTTTTTGTTTTTTATTTTTGTTTGTTTTTTTGTTTTTTTGTTTTTTGTTTGTTTTGTTTGTTTTTTGTTTTGTTTGTTTGTTTGTTTTGTTTTTTGTTTGTTTGTTTTTTTTGTTTTGTTTTTTGTTTTGTTTTTGTTTTTGTTTGTTTGTTTGTTTGTTTTTTGTTTTTGTTTGTTTGTTTGTTTGTTTGTTTGTTTTGTTTGTTTGTTTTGTTTGTTTGTTTTGTTTGTTTGTTTGTTTGTTTTGTTTTTTGTTTGTTTGTTTGTTTTTTGTTTTGTTTTTTGTTTGTTTTTTTGTTTTGTTTTTTGTTTGTTTTGTTTGTTTTGTTTTGTTTTGTTAAGAAGTGACATTGCTAATTTGTTTTGTTTTGTTAAGAAGTGACATTGCTAATTAGACATATTCATAAGGAGATAGGTCTCTATCCCACTTACTGATTTAACCAGGACATACTTGGGCATGATCTGCTTTGTTACAGTAGAATTCTCCTATTCTGTGGCCACACTTTGAGTGAGGGCCTGTTTAACCCAGGGAAGGTCACTTTTATCTATGCCCAGGGCTTGGAACTTAAACTTGGTCGCCCTACTTCATGAAACAATTATGGGCTAGATGTAGGTAAATAGGTTTTACCGATTCTAAAATACTGAATTTTACCGATTCAGTATTATAGAATCGGTAAATTCTATGTAGGTAATTAATCGGTAAAAAATACCAAATTGTTAAGATTCGGTATTTACCGAATCGGTAATTACCGATTCGGTATTTGCCATTCATTCCTATGGGCCTGGGCCTATTGGGAAAAAGTCAAGGGTGGCAGGGTGTCACATGGCACAGGTGTAAATGCACATTTATGCATTTACATAGGAATTCCTTATTTACCACCAACTAATAGTTGGTGGTAAGTAACAAATTCTTTAAGCCCAGAAGCATTGTTTACAGTGCTTCCTACATCTCATTTACCGATTCGGTAAATACCAAATCGGTAAATGATGATTCGGTAAATACCTAATTGGTAAATACTGATTCGTTATTTACCGAATCAGTAAAAAAGCCTCCTACATTGGAAAAGGCTTTTACTGGTCGGTAACGGCCGATTTCGTCCGTTACCGACCGGTAAAAGCCTACCTACATCTGGCCCTTTGTTATGTATTGTAGCCATGGAATTTGGGCTGCATGTTCTAAGACCTGACAGTTCTGGAGTTTGAGCCTGTTAAAGTGTAAATCATCCTTTTACAGTAGGTGCAAACCTTTTTTCACAGGGAAACTAAAATTGGGCTAGTTAATTATAGTCTCTAACACCTACTTTTTAACATATGCCTCATTTCACAGATCTAAATCTTTGAAGTTAACTTTTGAGAAATGTTGTTCAGTTTCGTTAAAGGGGACAAAAGGTATTAAAGATTCTAAAAAACTGAATGTCCCACGGCGAGAATGATAACCCTAACTACAAAGTGGGTATCGCAGTTCTGTGTGTTTATATATTTAGATGCATACATACAGTGTCATGAAGCAAGTTTGCTTTCATTCACCCTGTAAAGATGATATAGAATATTGCACTGTGGCTATTGATTCAGTGCCTTTCCCCGTGAAAATATAATTCAGTGCTCACATGGGAGCCTTATTATATTTGTGGGTGTTTTGATGATGCGCTTTGTTGCCTAGGGATGGTACTGCGATGAACCAGCGAGACCCATAATTGTGTCTTACGTCCAAGACAAGAGTCTGATGCAGCATGTTCGGTGTGTCTGCTCTCTAATCTTAACTAAATCCAGTGTGTGGATGAAAAGATGAGCGAGGTGAGTCATGCTTCTGTTCCCTGCTAGATAATAAATGTACATTTTACATGCAGTGAAATAGCTAGAACCCTTTGTCATTCAGTAGTAATCAGTGTGCTGTTTTTGTAAATTAAACATAATAACATCATGAAATTCACCATAATGACTTCAGAGGACATTCCAGCAGCAACACACAAGTAATGAGCGGTGTATAGACAGAGATCTGAGTTGATTATTTATAATACCAGCCGGCATCTAAAAACTGTTATTTAAAAGCACAGCTGGGAATTCGATCTTGCATGCAGGAAGCAACCACCCACCTAATTTTAGGCGGATTTTTCCATTTAGTGAGTTTTTGAGATAAAAAAGAAATTGTCCAAATGTGGTCTATGTGGAAGCCGGGATGAAATGATTCAACGATTGCGAAATAGGGGTTACCCAGTGAAAATGCTGGAAAAGGCATCATTCAATGAATCAATCAATAGAAACTTTATTCGATCTTTTAAATTAAGATCATAAAAACACATATAAAATACAATAATCTGCACACAATTCCGGTGCATGTTGGTTAAAAAGCCATATAAAAAGTCCATAGGGAAATTCCAAATGTATATTTTATAAAGTAGATAGTTAAAATGTAGGTTAAAATACATGATAACTTCTATTAAATTGACAATAACATTCATGATAAGAGCGCCTCAGCCCAATTATGAATCCTGCTGCTTCCTTTTTTTCATACAGGCCCACAAATATGTCGCAACCACAAAGCACACTAAAGGATCGGGGAGTGATTTAAAAATTAAAGTGCAACCCAACATTGTTTAAAATTATAGCACTTTAGGAGCGGGGTAATATATTTCATCCTTTCCTTCTGGTATAAGCCACAGAAGCGTAATAAGTGCAGGTCAGTTTGGGGAAATAGCTTGTCACATGGGCACAAAGTCAGGCCTGAGTGCCTAAATCTTCTTTCCGGGTGGGCTAACATCAACCGTATCAAATTTATGCGGAATCTCAATAAAATAAATTTGTGTTGTGGTGTGGGAATGTCCGCTAGATAGAAATAACCTCCCTCTATCATGGACAGAGTTAATTGATATGCGAAAGCTGCCTGTTTATTATAGTTCCTCGCCTTTCGAATATATTGAGCCCTAAGCAAAAAATGTTAGTCAGCTTGTGCCTAGATATTTATGTACAAGCAGTTGGGTCCTTTAATTATTCTTTCATCTGATCTTACTGTAATTCTCCAGTTTTAGACAATGTATTATTATGCTTTGTGTTAGGATCACTGTGTCCCCTATTCCAACCATAGGATCAGGGCTAGTCTGATTGAGTCTGAGATATAAGGTAGACCCAGTTCTATATGTAAGTTATAATTAGAGTGGGATTGAGGGAGAGACACTAAGGTCTTAAATAATCTATTTTCAATAGTTTGGAGGAAGTCAAAGGAAGCCATGCCCCAAACGCCTGCCCCTTAAATTTCTGCTGACTTTGCTTTAGCATGATAAATATTTGTTATGGTGCCTAATGGTCTGGCACCCAACTTTTTAGAGAAAAATAGGTAGGGGGGTTTATCCTGTTTGCCAGCACCTTCTATAATATCCAATGATTTTGTCTTATTAACTTTCATGTCCAATGAGTCCATAAAAGCTGCGTAAGCTTTATAAGGCATTGGAGGCCAATTCGTGTTCTAGCAATCAGGACAGCATAGTCTGCATACGCCAATAATGGTAACCAATGAGAATTAAACGCAGCCGTCCAATGATACACCCTCAAGAGCTTTTTCAACACCGCTCCTATAGAGAGAGAAAAGGGTCGGGGCAAGGAAGCAACCTTTCCTTACCCTTCTTAAGATCTTAAAAGGGCGGGTACATTCCCCGTTTCCCCATAACGGACACAGGCTGTTGCGTTAGTATATAATTGGCAGATCAAATTAATTATAAGACAATCAAACCCAATCTCTTCCATTAAAGACCAGAGTTTGGAGTTAGACACACAGTTGAATGCTGCTGAGAGGTCCATAAAAGCCAAATACATTTTTCCGCCCTGGTCTACAGTGCCCTTTCCCCACTGAAACCCATACTGTGCCTGCATTAAGATGTTCCTCTCCTGGGCCCAGGCCAACCTAGTTAAAAGAAGACACCCCATAAGCTTTGCTGTTATACCTAATAGCTAAATCGGTCTGTAGTTCTTTGGGCGTCCCCTGTCCCACTTCTTGTGAATCAGGACAATTACACTTGTTTTCCAGGAAGGTGGAGGGTTGACTATAACTATGTTATTGAAAACATTGGTCAATAGAGACACCCACAGCTCTTCATTCTCCTGAAAGACCACCAGCCCGCTCCCCACTACTGTGAGTGAAAAGGACAGTGCGACCTGCAGGTTGAGATATGTATCAACGGGAGGTAGTACAAGGGAAATACTGGAAGACATTTATTTTCCAAAATGTGGCACCCATGCCTCTTCACCCTTATTGGTATCCAAAGTGGGGTATTTGGGATTTTTGAAGCACAGCACATTGATTACCTTCCAGAACTCTCTGCTATTGCCCAGTTTTTGTACCATGCTCAAGTTTAGCCCAGGTCTCCTCCCTCAGGACCTTCTCCCTTTTCCTTCTCGCCCACTTGTATTCAGTACAAAGTGAGTTAATGTAGGCTGCATTTCTAGGTTGAGTTTTTAAAGCTTTAATAGGAGCTATTCTAGTTATTGTACAGGGAGAGCACTTGTCCGTTGTGGTTTTCTCTGATTTCTGGCGTGTAAATCCCAGTATTAATTTCCCTAAGAGTTCTCTAAAACATGACACCAATACTGCTGGGCAAGTTTCTAGTTCTAAACATTTATTAATGTTGTCCTGAATAGTCTGTATTATTTGAGGAACTTGATTACGTTTATCAATTTGAGCCCACTTTAACTGGATACCATTTTTCTTTGCCAGTAGAGGGGATCCTATTATCCAATGATCGGTTGCCTCCCTGGAAGACAAAGTTATCTCACAGAATAGGATGGCATGGTTGCTAAAGGTCATAATTTGGCTGACTGCTGTATTAAGACTATTATTAAGGGGATCAGAGACCAATATGAAATCAATAGTTGATTCATAGGCATCTAGTCAGAAGGTTTTCTCTAGGGAACCCGTTGATATATTCGTTATATTAACTATTGCCATATTCCTGGTAAATAGGGTGCTGTTAAGAGATTCTCCATAATCAGTGTGGGTAAAATGAAATAACGGGTTTCCCACCAGGTCTTACAGGCCACAGACACAATCTTGATTGTGCTTACAGGGATATGGATTAAGGTCTCCAACCCAGATGATACTTAGAACCTCATTTTGTTTTGTAGGCCTTATGGCCTTGACAATTGCCCTGTTCACCTCATCTACTATTAGATGCGTGTTTCCCACAAAGTTATTATTACAATAGTTTATAAAAAGCCAGGTACCTTTGTTACCCACCTCAAGAGTAAGGAGATGGAAATAGTCACTCCTGGCTTTAAAGTTCTTTATATTTTAGGCCAAAGTATTAGGGATTACTGTGAAGAGACCCCCATTAGCCCTCCCTGATGCTGACGGTTTTGCCAGTGTCTGAAAAGAACAGTAACCGTTTATAGAAATGAGTTCCATTACCCATCTCTCCTGAAAACATGAGATGGCCTGATCTTTCCCGATTTTTAGCCAATGTTTTGTTACCTACTTTTTGTGCAATACCCACCACATTCCAAGAGTCTATTTTAATTAAAGTATCTACCCCCTTCTGGACCTCAATGGATTTGGGAGATACTTCAATGTTGGGTGCCTGGACACCCGGAGTGGCAGAGCCCTCCATGTCAACTGGGGTTAGTCAGTTGCATGCTTCCAGATCAAAAAAGGGCAGCCCCATGACACCCATATTTCCTACTAAGGTGGACCTCATAACACTTCCCCTTGTGTGAGTTCTAGATTCTCTGGCCAAGAAGGGAGTGGGCATAAAAAAGTGTGCCAGAGGTAATGCTATAATCTGTGTGCCCTCAGGAGGAACTCTATGTAGCTGGCAAGTAAAGATCTAGCTACAAATGTATTATTGAAATGTATCACCTCACAGTCACCATCCATCATTTTAGTTGATGCACCCAGCCACCCTTACCCTTCTGGCCATGATAATTATATTAGACAGTGAGGTGCCGCCGTCACCAGTGTAGGTTAAATGATGAGCCAGACAGTGAACAAATTTATCTGTTAGGTGGTTTGTTGGTTCTGATTGTTTCCACCTCAAAATTGAAACATTTCCCAAAACCAGCACAAGGGGGGATGAGGTTGGTGGAAGATGCAGGTACTGGTACGTAGTAGTGAACTTTCCCATCTAAGGTCTTTCCGGCCTACTGGGGTCACTTATCCCCCAACCCCTGGGAATGTTGCCCTTGATCCATTAGCGATGCTATTTTGGACACTCCTAGTGTGTGGATTTGAAGTTGTAGGATCCACTGGAATTTCAGTAAACTCAGTTGGTTGTGAGAGGTGCAATTAAGAGTGAGGATGAGTGGTTGAAACAGAATTTCCCAGATTGCTATTTAAGTGGTGCAACTGAGATCCCTCATTTACAGTTTCCATTGGGCGAGTCCCCACCATCGGAGGTAATGCCAGACCAGGGCCCGTTTAAGGACATGGATGTTGTAAAGGGGGTAAGTTATTAGTCTCCAAGCCCTCAATGTGTGATTATCTTTCTTCGATTTGAGTTAATTTAAGTAGGAGGGGACTCAGAAGTGAGGGGACCAGTGTCTCTAGCTACTTCCAAATGTCCTCATCATTTGCCAGAGGAGGGGATGTATTAGGATTAGTGGTTATCAAAATAGTGCTTAAGCCAGATTTGCTTTCTCCGATCCCCCTTGAATTACCGGTTCGAGCAGCTTTTGGATTTTTAAAGGGCTTTTGCTTCTGTGGTACACCCCCCTTCTTCTTTTCAATTGGGGCTAAGTATTATTGTCTAGAAGAGTTTTCAAAGTCTGACCCCTGGTTAATATTTTGGGACTAATTATGGTTGTTGTATTGGGAGGGGGGAAACGTTCAAAAGAGGGGCTGAATGGTCCATAGTTTAGGTTAAGAGGGGCTGTGAGGAGACATTGTCTGTTGTTTGTCCCCCCAAAGAGGCCCGCTTCTGCAACATCAGAGCTTCCAGTGAGAGGCGCCGCTCCGTTAGTTCAATTTTGTGGGTGTGAAAGGACTCAGCCTCATTAGAAAGGCATCAAGAGTTCTTGCTACTTCACCCCCGGGTGCTCGCTATGGCCCTTTTGTTTGACCATCATTTTGGGCTATAATAGAAGCAAGTAAAACGTATCACAGTACCTCAGAGTCTCAGGATCCAGGTATTAGAAGGGTGGGACGCAGCCCAGCCTCCTCCGGGTTCCAATGGGCATGGACGGGCCATCCCTTGGTCCAGGCTTTGCCAGGGCCCAACCCGGCTGCAGGCCATGCCTGCGGGACATGGTGTGCTTAAATGCGGAAATCCACAGCAAAGGTGTCCGTGAGATAGAGTCTTCCCACAGGGCACCCACGTGCTCTCCAGCATGTATCAGGTCATGGTGGCGGTTACAATGCCTGCAGGGCATGGCGTGCTTAAATGCGCGAATCCACAGCAAAGGAGTCTGGGAGATAGAGTCCTCCCGTAGGGCACCCACATCCTCTCCAGCAGGTATCAGGTCTCGGTGGTGGCTACCAATCATTCAATGTTGATGAATATAGTCGTGAAAGTCTATTGTTTGAGAACAGACTTGATAATGTGAATAAGATACAGGAACAATCTAGACACATTTTGTTTTATTACTACTTATGCTAAACAGGTAGTGCAGCTGAGAAATGTACTCAGAAAGCATTGGAATGTTTTACAGCAGGATGAGTTATTTACTGCAGCCTTAAAATGTTGTCCTTCTGTCCCTCATAGAAAGAGTGCCTCTTTGTGGGACCCTCTTGTGCATAGTTACTTGATTCCAACACAGAAATCTTGGCTTCATACCAATCCTGGTTTATAAATATGTGACGGTTGCAAGGCATGCAAATATAGTATATCAGTTAAAGATTTCTATTTACATCTCATCAACCAGAAACAAATAATTTCCAAATACATTACATGGAAAACGGAATTTGTTGTCTATGTAATATCATGTCCATGCAACAGATGGTACATAGGGGGCACTACCTTTCCTTTTAAGAAGTGCATTCTTGAGCATTTGCGTGCCATTGCTAACAAAGATATGAATTATAGCACTGATCACAATTTCAGTGAGGTGCGCAATGGAGATTGGACCAATACCAGGTACCTGGGCATTGATTACGTTCCCCAAAAATCCCCAAGGGGGGGATAGAGTCATGGCACTCCCCAGACTACCGTCTAAATATATACTTGAAGCAGGATGTATGGTGCCGAGTGGGATGAATCAGGGCGTTTTACACCTAGAATCTAAAAACAACCATTTAAACAAAAAACTGCACTTCTTCATGGATTTTGTGATCATTACGGAAGTTGTTGGCCTGCGGAGTGAGGCAGCATGATGTTCATTCAGTTTCTGATTAATATAGTATTCCAGTCCCCACATTAGCTCCAATGTAATTTGTTGTTAGTATGTTTGAGTTGAGTATGTATTGTGGTGTGACCTCTGATATGACAGAAGCTGTGGGATTCAGTGCCATATCCTTTGTTTAAAGTAGAAGGTTCCAATCAGACCTATTTTTCCCCTGTAGCTGTGTGTTGGAATTTGTGAAAAAAATGAAGTAGAGGATTGCTCTGTTCCTCCACTACATGGCAAACATGTTGACCAGCGAGTGGTCAAGCTATGGATTACATCTGCATCACTTCACACTGGGTTTATTTCAAGGGGGTAAAGCAAAACTAGCTGGTGGTCACACCATTGAGGATGCTTTTCAAGATGTTACCTACATGTAACAGTTGCAGTGGTTGCCATGGAGAAAATACATACAGCTGCCGACATCTTAGAATAATTTAACACCGTGGTCTTTGAATGGTTACACCTCAGAGGTATTCACATTGTATATGTTGTAACTGACAATGCCAATAATATTGTCAAAGATATGGCTGATGAAGGATCCCTCAGAGTCCTGTGTTTCGCGCATTGCATCAATATATTTGTGCAGGTCTTCCTCAAATAAAAAGAAGCAGTTGTCAAAAACATACTGGTTACCTGTCACATTATTTGAATTCATTTCATTCATTCTTTCAAAGCCGGGAACATGTTGAGGATCATTCATCATGCTAAGTCCATGCTAAAGCCATATATTGGATGTGCCAATCATTGAAACTCCGCCATTTTACATGCTGCAATGGTTGTTTGAGCAGCACAGGTCTATCAATGATTATGTACTACAAAAGAAAGGGATGCAACTGCAAATGCCATAATGATGGAGGTTGACTAATAGGGAATAGTGAAGTGCATGATCCAAATGTTACTTCCATATGAGTCTTTGGCGCAAGGAGTAAGCAAGGAGGACAGTACCATGAGACAAGCAATCCCATTGTTTCACTTGTTGGAGGATCATTTGAAAAAGGTGCAACAAACATTTACCAATGAAGAAGCAGATGATTTGGTCAATATCATAATCCTTTATTTGAACACAAATTAAAGGCTGCAAAAGAGTATGTGTTCTCCAAAGCGTAGGTTTGTGCCATTATGATGGATCTAAACTACAAAAATGCTCTGGTTACTTTACTTCCTGTTTCTAAAGAATATGAATCTATTTAAAATAAATGCATCATCAGGAAAGTGGATGAGGTGAAAGATGAATGATGCAAGTTTGATGCCATTGCTGAACTGAAATGCTGCCTTTAAATTTTGAAGAGGGCAGTGTCAGCTTAGACTTAAGGAGCATGTCGCAAATGCAGTAGCAATACTCACCAGTGGTAACGCCATTGCCTGCTACAAGCCTGCAGCATCAACACCTTCACTTCCAAGGTCTGCAATGGTGTAGTGCCAGAGGCACTCCCATTTATTGGGACCATGTGATGACCTTTGACTACCATTGTTTTAATTGATTTTATGTGTTTTATTTCCACTTTGCACTTGCATTTTGTGTCTCCGTAAAGCTGCAGAGTGGGTGTGTTTTCACAGAGTAGAACACCCTTGCCAGGAACATAACATGTGGGAGGTGCATTTGAAAGCATGTGAGAGAGAAAAGTGTGGAATGTACTTCTCTGTCTCAGAGTGTAGTGTTATATGCAGTGGTGCTAAAATGTGCCTTATGTTGTACATTGGGAAGTTTTAAGTCGTGTTTACTATTGGTTTTGACATGCCTTCATGCCGACTTGAATTCTGACTCTCTCTAGGTTGAGCCTTGTGTACACAATCAGGCCCCCATATCACTTAAGTTTTTTAGTCTATCCATGTTCAAGATTGTTTTCTGAACTTTTGTAGACTTTTGTAAGCTTTGCTAGGATAAGAGGCTGGAACAAGTGAAAGATCAGAAGAATACGTAAGAGCTCCTTTACCTTTGGCATGCTTGCATGGAGAGTGGCCCACTCCAGTAGGTTTCCTTGGTGCAGAGGAGGTCCTCTCGGAAACTTCTAGTGCATTGTGATAATAAAATTGGGGTTTGTTGATTTAGAAAGCTGGATTTTGTGTTGACCTGAATGAAGGACGGATGTATGTAATTCAGTGTAGCAGTTCCGGCTTGCGGAGTCTCTTGACCCTGGGTGTGACCCCCCCCCCATATATATATATATACACACACACATTTATATATTGTTTTCATTTCACATCTGGGAAAGCCTTTTTGTAAGAGACTATAAAATCACACGCTTTATTCTGAAAATTGTCTTTTGATGTGCCTCATTTTATGGGAATGAAATCCCTTTCTAGGTGTTTTTATTGCTTCACTGTGTGTGTGCCTCCGCATGGGAGTGCAGCATTTTTTATTATTTGGGAGGGCGAAGCAATACAAATGGTTGGGTGTAGGCATGTAGCAGGACTTAAATTTGTGCATAAGTGCAGACAATGCAGAAACAACAAGTGTCAGCAACAAGGACGCTTGAGAACATGATACAGTATAAATTGGATGATGCACCAATGATCTGCCTGGATCAAGACCTACTTATTGATATGGAAAGAAAGACCATTGGTCAGAACTCAGCGGGATGACAATAATGTATCTGGCATGTCCTGTAGCTGGTGTATCTTTAGAGCACATATTCAGTGCCACTGGGGCAATTCCCATATTGTCATAGTCAGAAGGACTAGGCCTACTTCTCAAAATGTAAAGAAATGACAAATAATGAAATAAATAAGTATTTTTTACCCAAAGATTATAGGGCTTCAGAAGTCATAATCATGGGTGAGGGAAGCATCTCTGGTACAGGGAGCGATCATCTTCCAGAGGGCCATCTTGAATTTGAGGAGGAACTCTACTTTCCGGATTAAACAAATTAAATTCAGAAGCACAACAGAAATGTCTACTATGTAAAAAAAGAATAGAATACATATATTTTTGCATTTGATTTGTGGCAAAAATACATAAACTGAACTGGACCTCTGTGCATGGCATTGAAAAGCAATCAACAAGGACAAAGCCACTTGGCAGGTTGACTGAGTGGTGAATGAGGGATGGACCGTGGAGTATCTATGTTAGTGATAGATGACTCCAGACCATTTCCTGAAAAAAAACAAGAGCTTGCCTCCCATGCCTAACCCTGCTTTCCCATGCTCAGTTGACAGTGAAGATGCAAAGGCCTGTATTCCACAGCTTATGTATGTCTCTTGCATGAGGAAAAAAGGTGCTTAGATAGGTCTACATACACAACACTTGCAACACGTAACTAACCCTGGGCGGTGAACTCCTCTCCGCTCGTGGAGTTTGCGGAGTTTTCCACACTCCATATTACACAGAGATCACGGAGTTCCCAAGCAGTGTAGCGGAGTTCTTTTTCTTGCTCATTTTCACCAACATCAAGTTGGCGAGCGAGGAAAATGAACCTCCCGGCAAGATTTTTCCTCGTTCACGATCATCAATATCAAGTTGGCGAGCGCAAGCATGGAAAATAGGCCTGGGCGGTAAATTCCGTTCCGCATGCGGAATTTGCAGAATTTGGGTAATTTTGGGTTCGGCGGAGAACGCGTAATTGCCAAAAATTCCGCGATCTGCGGCTTCGCAGAGTTTTTTGCTTGTTTGCGCTTTCAAAATGCGAGTTCACAAGATATTTCTCCCCAAGTACGCATACAGCATTTGCAAACACGAAAAAAGCATTGCGAATGGGTGGACCAAGCAATGCAGCGCGTGGGCGGAACAAGCAATTCAGCGTGTTTGCTGAACTTTTGTGTGCTCCCAGAGATTTTTTACTGTTTTGCAGAGCTTTGCGTAGCACGACTACGCAAATTCTGCCCACCTAAAATAAACCTCCCAGATCAGCGCAAGGGGGTCATGTTTCTCATTGCGAGGAAGTGCCGGTTCGTGTAGAGAAAGCTGCCGCTCAAGTAAAAATCTACTTAAGCAGCAGAAAAGGAAAGCATGCACTGTGCATGGTGCCATTCGCGATGATCGCACCGTGCGGACAAGCATCCAGCAGTGTGCAATCACCGCGAACAGCATCAAACTCCGCGGCTCGCGGAGATCCGCGTAGTGCGGCAGAGGTTTTTTTCCACTTCGCGGATGTAGTTTCGCGTAGCTGAACTCCACGAACCCTGCCCAGGGTTACATGTTACTTGCATCAGTGAATGCCAAATGATGATTCATTTGATAGATGTGATGGGCTTAGCCAAGGCAAACTTTATATATCATGCTTGGGTGATGTTAGGCCTGTCAGCATTAGGGTGGTCTTCACCAAAAGGTTTTGCCTTCACCACACCTCCTGTTTCACTGAATTCATTTTAGTTGGCCTAGGATTCTGCACACTTTACCCCTGCTAACCAGTGCTAAAGTTTATATATATACATATCTATCTATATCTATCTATATATATCTATATCTATATATATATATCTATATATATCTATATATATATATATATATATATATATATATATATATATATATATATATATATATATATATATATATATATATATATATATATATATATATATATATATATATATATATATATATATATATATCTATAAGTGAGGATATTGATCTATACGAAGCCCAGTTGGCCTGCAAAGAGAGGTTCCTGGATAGGGGCTACTCTGAGAAAGTTATAAATAGCGCCATAGAAAAGTCAATGAAAAACTCCCGTAGCCAACTACTAAATAAAGAACCAAACACTGAAGTCAATACTGATACAATAGCTACATGTGAGTTCAGGATCATAACCAAATACAATAACCAGCATAGACAAATTAAAAACATAATTGAGAAAAATTGGCCCCTTGTGATTAGCGACAGTACAATAGGACCATTACTCCCTCCCAAACCGTCCGTCACGTATAGTAGGGGACCCTCTATACATGATGAGCTAGTGAAGACAAGTCCTGAAACAATTGAGGGTACATCTTGGCTAAAAACACACAGAGGATTCTAGAAATGCAAAAGCTGCAAAGCATGCCAACATGGGGTTAATAGTCTGACATACATTACTCCATTTAGCTCCAAACAACATACGATCGCTAAACTACTTACCTGCAAAACGGAATATGCAATTTACATTTTATATTGCCCATGCAATCTCCGTCACATAGGGAGCACAAAATTATCTGTAATAGATTCTGTGCCTGCAAGCAGAAGAGGTGGTGATCGGGAATCCAAGTTGAGGAAATTGGAAACTAAATACATACTGGAGCTAGATTCGAAACAACCCCATGGTCTTAATATCATGGAGGATCTTCATACCTGTAACAACAACAAAAGGTATCCAGGAGTCACGACTTAGTGTTTTAACTCGAGACTTACCACCATGTGACTTAAAAAAGTAGAATGTGTGTTTATTCAAGTGTAAACCAACATTCAGTATGCAACTTGGGTAGGAATTTTTCCCATCAGTTGCCGCTCTGTACCACCATTATCACATCATTTGGGTCCTCCTTACCCAGGAGTTAGTACACAGAATCGGTCACACTGTGAATGGTGTGAGGACTATGTGAGTGAGGAGACCGATGTCATATGTGTTTGTTGGATGGTGTCTTAAAAGTGATGTCGACAAGGTTACACCTGAGGGAAGCAGTGCAGTGAGGATAAAGTGAAGGTGAGTAAAATTAGGTGGAACTGAGTAGAAGAAGTGATTTATTAGTTTCTCTCAGACCCCTAAGACTAAAAACAAGTGAAAAAAGTAGATTTAACAAAATATCTACAGGCAAGTGGTCAACATGTTTCTGCATTTAATCGGAGGGTTTCCTATGCATTCTTCAGGACCAAGATATTGCTACTGCTTGCTTAAATAAGTGAGAACAAAATTAAAGGGAAAAATTTCACCTGAATATCAGGTGTAGAATCTCCGCCACAGTCCAATACTTGTGGGGAAGGCGCCTCACCTCACCTGGCAGGAGCTCAGGTAAAAAAGGAGCACCGCTCTCTCCGTCGGTGTCTCCAAACGTCCCTCTGGGCTCTTCTAGGGAGACCTGCCTAAACTAAGGAGGTTAATAATGATATTGCATTAATGTAGCTTATATAATTGTGAATTGACGGATAATTTTAATGAATGTGTATTTATTGATATATTTATTGAATTATTTATATCTGAGTATTTAAGTATTTATTTATTTATTCTATTTATTTGTTAAGTCATAATTGTTATATGTAACATACAAACTGAGACTGAAGCCAAAGTAGTATAAAATCCAATAAGTGATGCCCATCCTTTTTAACATTTGATCAACCTTCGGCAACGAGATAGAAGAACAATGAATTAATATGTATTACTGTTTAGTACCAAGCTACATGCAGGTATTTATACCGTAACTATGTCCAACAGAATCAATAAGTAGCAGATCTAGGGCTCTAGATTCTTTTCCCCCCCTTGTACATACCCTATGCATTTTATCAAAGCGCACCTCCCACTATATGGCAAGTCTTTTCAGGAATTAATTTATGGGTATTAAAACCATATTAGACATAATTTTAAGTGAAAACTTGCTTGGGAGTTTTGACATCAGATTGCGAACTTTGCACTAAAGCTTTATATTTTGCACATACACTTTGCACTTCTTATTTTGCACTTGCACTTTATTAGGGACATAAAACTAATACTCGCCAAATCATATAATATATAACAATCGACAGAATGTACCTCAATATCCATTTTGTCAAACCTCTGGCAGTCAGCAACTAGCAAGGTTTGATGTCATGTTTTTGTTTTACTATCTATTTTAGATAAAGCAGAGCCTGCCTAGGCATAAACTATGGAAACTAAAGGTAAACATCGAGTTATATTTATGAGATATTTTGAAACCGTGTATTATACATGAGGTTTTCTGATTCTTTGCTTATCCAAGAGGTTTTACAATTGTATCTGTATTCATACAGATTATTCTTACAAATGTTATGCTTTTTTCATAATTAGCAAGAGGTTACACTCATATGTATTGTTAGAATTACAAAAGGCGACAAAAATGTGTTTTCTATGTCCATGATATCATTTGCACACATGTAATCAATGAATGAGCACCTTTCACTTTAAATGACGGCAACTGCGCGTATTCCATGTCATGTGATCAAGGCCTGTAAGGGGCTGAAACGCATAATGGCGAGACTCTGCACCCTATTGAAATAAAGAAAACTGAAAGCACAGTACCGTGGTCCATTCCGTTTGTTCCTACCTGAGGACGAGTAACGGTGGTTTTATACATATATATATATATATTCCCTCACGGTAATCCCTCCTTCGGATCCAATGTAGGCGCACACCAGGGGTATTAATCTTTCTTCAGTTTATTCTCCGCAAACAAAAAGCACACCCCCCAAAAAAAAAATATACATATATATATTTATATATACATATGTATGTCATGTGATCAAGGCTCTCCGGAGCCGAAACGTTATGGCGACAGCACTAATAAAATAATCAGCATCTCATTACCGTGGTCCGTGTCCATTCCTGCATGCTGAGTACGCGAGCTGTTACAGCGTGAACGACGGATTCCTGCACATATGTATATATATATATACATATATACATATATTTTCACTTAAACTTACCTGTGATGCATTTTGCAATGTATTAAATATAAAATTTAAAACATTTAAACATTACTTACCTGTCTCTACCACCTCAAAATCGACCAGGTTAAGGAGGTCTTGCTCTGGGCCCAGGATGTCTTCCCAGTAGTGTGTGGCTTGCCGTTGTGTATGTGAGACCCGGTGTGGTGAAGCATGTGACATTGCACTCACCCCCTGAGCAGGGTAGACTGTGCTCAACTGTACCCTCTGCCGGGCCACCTGCTGTCAACATGAGGGGTAGGTAACGCTAAACTCCAGCACAGCCACCTCCTCCGCCTCCTAATATTTGAATTTTGCACACACCCATTTTCAAGCCAGGACCATGGTAAGGGGGGATGTACTATAGTAGAATAGAAAATCATTTTTATATTGATATTTAGGGAATGAAGCTTGTAGAAATAGAGGGTACAAAAAAGTAAAATGCAATGTTGTATTTTGACATACCCCATATATTTGGAAGTACTTTGAGGTCCTCAGCTGATGGACTGTAGGAATGTAAAAGAGAAGCTTTGTCATAGACAATGTGGTTCTGTGCTGTAGAGTCTACTCTAAGAAAACTGGAAGTTTAATTAAAAAGTGAGTAGATTGTAAAGTGAACACAGCAGTTATGTCTCTGATGTGCACAGAAACGTTCATGTACAACCCATTTGTATTTATGCACCAAATAATTATACCCCAGAAATACTAATTATTAGATAGAAAAGTGCAATTTTATGAAAACTTTATTTAAGTGCCTGTAATGCCTGCATTTATATTCAACCACTACTTGGGACCTCTGGCTAAATATCCATATTTCGTAGGGGCTCACATTTATAAGTACTTCAAAGACATCAGTTGACATTAGTTTCTCTCATGGTCTGCCACTCAAGAGCAGAAGAAAGAGACATTTCTATATTGAGAAAATGCCTGTTGGTGAATGTCTCCCAACTTTCTTAACTCAAACCCCCACTAATACTGAGGTACTTCTTACTTCGCCTCTTCAGTTCACATTTTACAAAATACTAGAATTAACAACTTGGGTTATTGGTTGAGGGAGGTGAACCCCTACTCAAGAACTCCCACAATCATTATCATTGTGAACCACAAATATTCACTAACTGAACCTGTGGTTAATCTTCGGGTAGTTTGGCACAAACAGAAATGAAGTGAAACTACAACATAAAAAAAATCCCACAACAAGCTAATGAAATGGAGTAAAATGTCATAAATTATTTGACAACAAAACTACACAAATCCAATATGTAGAACAAGAGATGTGCAATTTCAAAGATTTATGTAAGTATAGTGCCTAAAAGTACAGAGAGCCACTTTCTTCACATTGTGTCCTAGAATTTCCTTCCTTCCCCTAACCAGGCCCCAAGATGTCTAGGGTGACCAAAGGCTAGTGTGAATTCCTTTGTGAGTGTGCTGAGGCAGTTCCTTAGAAATGTGGTAGATGATGTTCATCAGAATGGCCCATCTCGCCAACAACCAGTCCCCCTTTGTGACACTGGGAGAAATGCAAACACACCTAGCCATGTGTCCCCGGATACAGGCACCAAACAGTTAGAACAAGCTAATGCCAGCTTTCTAAAAGAGGGGTTTTCAAAATTGTGACTTAAAATCTGACTTTACCATTGAAAAAGTTTTTAATTACAATTCCCTGGAGACTGAGCATGACATTTTTGTCTGTTCCCGAACAAAAGTTATCACATATTAAATCTAATAAGGTAACCAATATTAGCCTTCGGGAGAGGCAGGCCTTGCAGTAAAGAAAAACGAATGTACAAGCTTTTCACTACCAGCACATATAAAACTTAAAAGTACATGTTTAACTCCAGCACTACATATGTCCAAATACTGGTACTACAACACACTCCCATAAAAAATAATAGAGGTAGGGAGTTAAAATAAAACCATATAGAAAAAGAAAAATTAAATAAAAATATTTAAAATAGCTAACATATAAATGAATCTAAATAATTGTTTAGAATAATTTACAAAAATAGTTACTAGTAATAGTAACTAGTATTGCATAGTAATATTTACATTCAAAATATTTTAATAATCTATTTTGAATGGAAACATTATTTAATAACACATTTTATTAAAGCATAATTATATGTATTTAAATTAATTCTATGTTTCACTTTTAAATAATATCAATGCACAATACACTATTTTGCTCCTTTATGTCGGAACATATTTCTTCGTTTATCAGAAACATATTTTTAATTTAGTTTAATATATTTCCATTGATTAAAGTTTTAACGTAAAATTAATTTTATAGTGTTGTGGCATGTTTTTTGTTCTAAATTTAAAGTAAGTATATCAAATGAATTTGCATTCATAATAACATGAAAATATTTTAAATAGTTATTTTCTGTTCAATAAATGTTAAATGTTTTCCTAGGCTTTACCAAATGGAGACTTCACAGTTGTGGTTGAGATCTCTTCAAAAACCACAATAGTGCGAGGAACTACCATCAGACAAGCGACAAGGGTTACAGTCGGCATAGTCAGTAGAGGCTCTGCCGAATGGTAACCCAAAAGTTCCTCACCTCTAAATAAGGTGGGGGAATCACAGGTCTGGCAGTGGAGAAGGACTGTGGTTTGTGGTGTTCTGCCCTCTCCTATAAACCCTAATGAAGCCCTATCACATTGCTAAATTCAGTTGTATACTACAAGGATAAAGAAAAGATTTTTAATAAAAATAATATCATTGTAAAATAATAAACATGGCAGAAGATACCAAGCATGTAGATAAAGAAAGACACCAGGTTAACCATAAATTATTTACAAAGTAGAAATTTTGAAGAACAATAAATATAATGAAATCTCATCAATTGTTAGTCGACATAGTGGTTATTGCACATATTGATCCTGTGCATGGGCTCTGCATCTCAGACCAACTATGTTAGCTGAGCTGTAGATGTCTTGAACAATCAGTTGCAGGTGGGGGTTCATGCATCCATCAATGCTGGGTCTACAGGGTGATTACAATGTTTAAAGGACAGAAGATTTCCTATGGCAATGTCAGCTGAAATTTCAAGTACCTTTGTTAATGCATCTTTAAATATATGTTAGTCTATACATCACAGTATGGAGAATTTCATACACTTTGCCAAGAACCAGTACTGTACTTTCGATAAGAATTCAGACGTGGATGGACAGCTTAGGGGCAAATGTGAAGAAATGGTCAATCGTTGAATAGAGTAGGCAGCCATATTGCACGAGCAGAATACACAACACGAATCATTGAAACATATGTACATTTGAATCAATGCTTTCATTCAGCCTGTTCTGCTTGGCTTAATGTCTGAAAGATTGGGCGCAAAGTCGAGCAGTCAAAGTGAAAACAGAATAATTGTGGGAACATTAGGAGTTCATTGTATCTGATATACATATTAACACTTATTTTACCTTGTTTTTTCACGTGCTTTTCAAGTTTTGATAAATTTCTAGACCTATCGGTCATTCTGTTTAACATATGTATCATTCAATCAACAATGTAAAGAGCTATAGTGATTCTAATAACAAAATAAATTTGAGCACAACCTTCTTCCTCCTTGAGGTTTAGTGTCAGCAGCATCATTGCACATCTTCATTACAGGACTCAAGCACTAGTTCTTCATCCTCATGCTTCAATAAATACAGAGCATGAGGATTAAGTGCCGTAGAAAACATGAAATGTTGTACGCTTCTGGACCTGTTTATCACACTAACAGCTACCAAACACATCTCCAAAATGAATCTTCTAAACCCAATTGTGGTTGTCTATCGCAGGTGGTGTTATTGAGGCATGGCATCTCCTTGAACATTTAGGGGCATATTAACAAGAGGCAGCGATAAGTATCGCTGACCGCGCTTAGCGCGTTTTTTAGTCACTGCCTATCGCTGGAACTTATCGCCAACCTAGCATTGTATTAACAGCACTCAGCGCATTGGCGATAAGAATTCCAGCGATGACAGGAAAAAGGGCGAACATCGCTGGAAATCCAGCGATGTTCACCTAAAAACGGCGAAAACCTTACTGATATGAGCCTGTGCTCGTAACCCAAGAATCCACCTCCCATGCAAAGTATGCCCAAATCAGGATTTTAGCAGACATTAAAATCCAGTGTTAATGGGCAGTTAGCACGATTTTGTGTATCTCTACGGCGGCCGGGGCATTGTAAATATCGAGAAGCCCGGTTAGTGATATTCTCCAGTGTAGTTTTGTCAGGCATGCCTCCTCTGCATATCATTAGCGTTGCAATGCTGGGTATTTAGAAAACGGGCGCTGATGCATAAAATCACGCTCTAGCGTGTCCTTGATGATAATGGCATACAATTATCGCCGCTTTTCGCCGGAAAACGGACATTAAAGCGAAGATAATTTTATCGTGGCCCTTTGATATTATGCCCCTTTGGTCCATATTAAAAGAGGCCAGGTAGTTTCTGTGATATGTGCCAAATCTGATAAAATCGAACACCTCCGAGTCAAAATTTATCAGGTGCAATACATACTACCTAATTCTAGGTTTTGGTGCTTACTGCACCAAAATGTGCACATTCCTGTAAATACCGGACACTGTTCCCCAGATATAGTGCAAGTTTTGCCTGCTGATATTTATCACAAAATTGGTAATTATGATACGTGCTTTTCAGGCTTTTTCACACATATAAAAGTAACCATGCCGCTCTTATGGAAGTGGTTTTTGTCAATATGTATAGAAATTATATAAGAAGAAACAGCCAAATTGAATGTTTGCATACTAAAGAATCTTAGTAGGGTCCCAGTAGTTGTTCATGAACAAGCACTTGCAAACACATATTCAATGTATATATATTGTGTTGCTGTCCCAGCTGTGATGATCTTTAATCCAATTGTTGAGAAAAGACTAGTTGGGATATCCTATAATTGAAAGGTTTACCTGATTAACTACCATGTGTTCCACACCTTCTAAATTCGAGATGACTGTCAGTGGTGTATACCTCTGGATGTTAGTTGCAGCAGGCAGGCCCTTCTCACATAAACACTGTTTTATTCTTCAACATAAATATGCATTTTCTATCGCATGTGCACCAGAAGACCAGAACTCTTTGGTGGGATAAATAAGGGTCCTCTAATTTCTGAAAGAATGGTTGAAGCTACAGTAAGTTTTAAGATTGTCAGTTCTTTACCCATTTATGAATTGAAATAGAGTAAATAGAATATTTTGTCAAAAGTAAGCAACAATAGAAAGAAGGTATCACACAGTAGAACAAAATTAATTCGAATTTTACTTTAGAGAAGGGAGGCCATGAAACTAGCATAATAACAATGTTTGTGGCAGGTTTAAGCCTTTAAGCCTGTAATAACGTGGGACGTAACTTGAAAATAGGTGAAAAGTCACATAATTAGAAAAGGGCTGTGTTTAGGGACAAATTATATAGATAAGAAGTGAAAACTGTGTTGATGCTTGCAAAAATCTAGGGACGAAATCAGCACCAGTTAATTCATGCATTGAACTATGGAAAAGATTACTTATAATACCAGTCCAAATTCTTTGGGTAATTCTATGGGCAATGTTACTTAAAATACTATTAAAACATCTGTGGGTAGTCTTCCATATTATTCTTGCCTAGAATTCGTGTATAATGTTCCATAGGATAAAGACTGAAAGGGGAAACAGGAAAGCTTAGATATTGGTTCAACACCCATTGGTGATGGTCTGTAGCCTACTATACTCACATCTGGGCAAATGTCCCATAGAACGCTCGTCTAACATCTGTGGCTACTGTTTTATAAGATATTAATCTATATGTATGACTTATGATTGACAGGATACTAGTTTAGGATAAAGGAGTGATGTTGTAACCCAGAAACTAACATGCTTCTATAAAAAATCGAGGGCTACATCTTTGCACACTACACATCCAATCGTAGATGAAATACAAACTCACCTAAAAGGAGGATGGATGTGAATTACCACAGGGGAAAACAAGCATCAAGCGCCGGGACGCCCCTTTGCTGGGGCAGCCGTGCGCTATACAAGAAAGTATAACATAACATAACATAACTAACATAACATAACATCTTATTATCAGTGGAAGGTCGCCGAAACCAAGCACTAACTGCACGCAAAAAAAGGCATCGATTTGAATAGGAACCTACATTGAGTTATGTTATATCCCCTATAGACAAGTAGCAAATAGCCATCACCCAGTATTATTGGTATTATCTCTGTTAGAGTCCTCGTGAGAGGCAGTTTATTTGATTTACCATTATGTTGATGCTATCTAATTACAGTACAGGATATTGACACAAATATCTCTGGACAAGATATGACATCAGCCATTAAGACCTCTGTCAAATGAAAAACAATATTTACCTTTGGTCTGCATTCGCCAAAAATACTACTTATGAACTGATTACAATTTGAATGATTTGTATCGTCTCTTGTTGATATAATGAAAAACAAGCCAGGATTGCCTTGAACGTTTTGAAGGAACTATGAATGACAAGTGATATGGCATTTGTATTGATCTACTTCTGTGTGAATTGGCAGGCAGGAAATCAGAGAGTATTTTTTAAGGGCATCTTTGGGTTTAAAAGCATTCTTAGATGTTAGGGGCTTTCATGCCCCTTTTAATTTGTTTATGTAGATAGAGAAAGGAGGGCCAACATCAGTCCAGTTTCAAGGTAGCCAGAAGAATGTTTTTCCAATTTAACTTCTTAGAAAAGGCGCATCCATTCTCAAAGCATGTTAGCACTTATGAGAAAACACTGTCAGTTTACAGGGCAAAAGTACACCAGGGAGTGCAATGCAATAGCTCTTGCATTCAAGCAAGTTTGAGCTATTGGCATTGTAAATGACAATGCCTTTTATTTATGTTTTGGGTTTTAAAACATAAATAAAAGGCATTGTCATGTAAAATACTAATAGCCTAAACTCTGGTAAATGTGAGACCTATTGCATTGCATTGAAGGGTCTTCTCGACAACTTGTTTGATTGTAAATATCAGAGGCAGAGACTGGTGTGCAACGTCTTCAAAGTATTGATAAATAGTGCAGTGAAGAATATGTGTAACCATTGTAAATTACACAGACACAAAGTGTGAAGTGAGAGCTACATATGGTCCTAGCTATAAACACTAACAAAGTGCTCCAACACCTTTCGCTCTGTGATTACACTGTTGTGGCTCAGGAGGAAGAGCGTAAGAGGGGACTATTTCCTGCGCTCTTCGTGATTTGAGTGTGCAGTGTGGCATTGAGTAATGTCATTGCTATCTTTGGCCTAATAAAAAGACTCCATCTGTAGAGGGCCCTGGCTTCACATCCTGGTGCAGGGCAGGCTGTGCTTTATGGCAAGCATGGAGGGAGGGAGGGATGGTCTGTGCTGCAGCTCCGGCCTTGCACAGTGCCCCTGCTATTACTAGTGAGGGAGAGGTGCTGAGGTGGTTGTATTGGTGGTGGTGGTATTGTTATTGGTGATGGTGGTATTGGTGGTGGTGGCATTGGTGTTGGTGGCATTGGTGGTTGTGGTTTTGGTGGTGCTAGTATTGGCAGTATTAGTGGTGGTGGTATTGGTGGCATTGTTGGTAGTGACCTCCAGACTCGTGGTGGCAGTCTACCATCTGCTTCATTATGACTTGCAAAGTCACTGCAGCGGAGGACCACCGGCTGCACCAGGGAACACTTGTTGCCTGGTGGTGGAGCAGCTGCGCCACAACGCAATATGCTGAGCTGGGACTGGCGCAGTCCTGCACAGCATATTATGAGTTTGTCCACCATCAGCATTTCATGGCGGCTATGAAAAGGCTGGTGGGCCCACTTATGCCTCCTGCCATGGAGACATATGCAGGGGGGCACAACATGTGCCCTCCTGTCTATATCTCCACAAAGTTCCAGCACTGCATGGATATCCACATCTGTGTCGTGCTGGTACTTTTTTACCATTCCCATTGCAGTGCCTGTTTTCCAGGCGCCGCCAAGGGAAAGTCAATGTGCAGACCGTATTGCGAGTAGAACTCATGTAACACAAGTTCAACTTATAATATGGTTGGCGGTCCTTGCGTGGATTTGGCGCAGAGGAGACGGCGTTGCTCCGCCTCCGCTGCACCAAACTCATAACCAGGGCTTGACTGGGCATAGCGGGCACCGGGGGTTTCCCTGGTGGGTCACCAGGGTGGGGTGTGGTTTAAGACCCCTGGGGGGCATTTTTGTTACCGGAGCTGTTCTGCAATATCAGCCCCCTGTAACAACAGCAGCTGCATTGTTTTCCACTCCCCCTCCCCCCAAAACTGCCAGTTTGACTCAAGTGCTAGGGCTTGTTTGCCTTCCTGGTCAGCACAGCAGGGCAGAGGCCTTCAGAGCAACAGAGTGGCAGTTCTTTCAGTAGCACAGCAGTCCTTCTTCCTAGCAGCGTATCCATGGTCCAGGTGTGTACTCAAGAGTTGGGTTCTGAGGTCCAGTGGTTATACCCAGTTGTATTTTTCATGTGTTGAGAAGCTTCTAGAGGCATTCCTTTGAAGTTCACAGGTGCCTATCCTACCTTCTCTGGCTCTAGACTAACTACAGGGAGTATGCAGCCTTTTATGTGGAGGCAGGACACATCCTATTCAAGTGTAAGTTGGGATGTGCCCAGCTAATCCCTGCCATCCTGCCAGTTATGGCCTATTCAGGCACACCTAAGCCCCCTATTGTGTGTGGCTGTCCAGAAAGAACACATAAAGACCAACTGTCAACTACACCCAGTCATGTGACCCAGAGACAGGTTGCGGGCACCAAATCTCTAAGGCAGTAAAATGGCAACTTTCTTAAAGTGTCATTTCCATAATTGTAATTTAACACTGATTTCACCATAAGTTAGTATTCTTCATTACAATTCCAAAACAATCAAACAAAACCTGGTTACTTGTTCCCATTTGAAAATAACACCTATAACATGTAATCGAGTAACTCCACTGTTATGCTATGGGAGAGCTAGGCCTTGCAGTAACAAATGTAAGAGTGTTTGACTACTAGGACATGTAAAACATCAAAGTACATGTCCTACTTTTTAAAAACATTGCACACTGTCCTCTGGAGTGTCTAGGACCTACCCTAGAATTGACTTATATATATATATATATATATATATATATAAATATATATATATATATATATATATATATATATATATATATTAAAAAGAAAGGTATGTGGCTCGCAAAAGGTTTAATTTGCTAGGTTGAAATGACAGTTTAAAACTGCACACACAGGCTGCAATGGCAGGCCTGAGACATATTTAAAGTCTAAAGTCTAAATCAGTATCGCAGGCCCACTTGCAGCATTTAATATACAGGCCCCTGGGCACACGTAGTGCCGCTATACTAGGGATTTAGAAGTAAATTAAATATTCAAATTCTACCATATTTTAAGGAATAAGGAGTGTAGCACTGGTTAGCAGTGGTAAAGTGTGCAGAATCCTAAAAGCCAACAAAAATGGGTTCAGGAAATAGAAGAGTGAAGGCTAAAAGTACAGGGAAGGCCCTGCGGAAAGGGCCAAGTCCAACAGTTTCAATCTCTGACATAGAATGTTGTCTTTAGCTTGCATCATCGTGGTGGTGCATTTGTCATTTGGGTGCATGGAGGGCATGATAGCAATTAGACTAGTATTAAAATCACCGAACTAATTCAGCTTTCTACATATTACATTCATATTTCCTCTGCTAGGTAGGATCAAAGTCTTGCAGTCTTCCTAGGCACAGTTGGTGTAAACTGGTCTATTACCGCTGCAAATATTTTATTGTAACATTTAATAACATGTACTTAGACTGGTATGCACTCTGTATTTTGAATGTGTTGCATACATATAAGGTACATTACGCGGCACTTGCAGAAACATATTCCTTGATGACAGCCCTGTAATGGCATGAACTGCAGACGAGAAGCTATAGGAGAGCTTGACAAACTCAAACTCCTTATCTCTATGTGATACTTACTAGTCCTGTGGGTTATGTAGTCATTTTTCAAAACCCAGTATTTCTAACTAATCATCATCATCATTGCATCAATTTCCTACCTACCAAATTACTTTTTTATTACTCTCCCTCATTACTGTTTTGATGAGGTTATTCCTTGCATTGGATATATTATCAACAAACAATATACACATGTAGGTATGGCCTATTTACTATATGAATGTCCCTGACTTTGAAATATGAGGCCATCGTGAACATGAAGGCTGTGGCCCGTGTCTTTTGAGGGGTGCTGACATAAATGTTATTGAAATCTCAAAATAGAACTTTTTGGGTCATGTGTTCAATTCGTTGATTCACGTTAAGAGACAATAAACAGTTAAAAAATGACTCTTACTTTTAAAACAGTTCTCATTTCTTCAAATTAAAATGTCAGCTTTGCATACACATCTGTGCTCTGAAAAGGGCACCACAGACCTGTATTAAAATATGCAACTCAGCATGCTAGAAGTGCATTTTCATTTCCATGATTTTCGTTTTACATGGAAGTCACATCTGTCCTCTGTGAAAACTGCACATTAAAGCAAGCTTAAGAAAATGTTTTTAAAACTAACTTCGCAGACCAATAATACTGGCTCGTGAAAGTTAAATGATGACAATTAGCCAGAAAACAACACACCACAACAAATAGGCGCCAGTGGAAAAGGCCATAACACAAATAGAGCAATTTTATTCTGTACGTGCTTAGCATAGCGCAGTTGATAGTACAGACATAGCTAGCAATTGACTTTAGTATTTTTATAAAATCACAGCCAAGAATACTCATGCCGCTGATCAAAACACATGCCTGAGGTGCGTTTGTCCAGTTTCATTAAAGGAGGAAGGCCCTCACTCCGCCAGGTGTGGCATGCTTCATCATAGGGCGGCTCTTCACACTGACACTGCTCGGGGTGCCAGCATGCTTCTCCCATCTTAAGAGGGGGTTCTCTTGAGGTGGAAAAGGGTCAGGAGGGTGTCCTCTATGTGGGTTGGTTGGTGTCGCCTCAAGGGGGGAAACTGCAGAGTGGAGACACAGAACTGCTAAAACTACCCCCTGGTAGATGGTAAACTCTAATCCTGTCCCAGTGGGAAGACGATAAAAAGAAGGTGGGGGTTAATTCGACACAATATGGGAGGTCAATTTTGATCTAAGACAGACTACCAAGATGATTATTTGTTGTGTTACTGTGATTAGATTATAAGGTAGACACAATGCTTGTTTGGTTCCCCTCAATACTGCCTCTGTGTTCAAATGTGGTACAATATTTTTATGCCACTCCTAGATACTCTCAGAGAGAATATGGATATGTGCTTCATGGGAACACAGAGAAGGACATTCATTGGTGCACAGACATAAAAGTTTGGTAGGGTTTTTAAACATTAAGCGCCCGATGTAGGTAAATCTAATTTACCACTTCTAAAATACCGAATCATACCAAATCGGTATTTAAGAAGTGGTAAATTAGAGGGGGGGAAATGTAGGTAATTCTGATTCGGTAAATACCGAATCTGTAAGATTCGGTATTTACCGATTCTGTAAATACCGAATCGGTATCCCCCATTGATTCCTATGGGCCTTGAAGCCCATAGGAATCAATGTGGACTACCGAATCGGTATTTACCGATTCGGTAATTACCTATTCTTGCAAGGGTGCAGGGGGTGTCACTTTGACACCCTCTAGCACCCCAATTACAGGCTTGTGTCCCAAGGGCATGTCTGTGTGTCACATGGCACAGGTGTGCATGCACAGATGTGCATGCACACCTGGATTCAGTATTTTACCACCCAATTGGATTGGGTGGTAAAATACCGACTCCTGAAGGCCTGTGGCACTCTTCAGAGTGCCACCTACATCTCTATTTACCGATTCTGTACATTTACCGATTCGGTATTTAACCGAATCGGTAAATGTACATAATCGGTAAAATTACCGAATCTGTACTTATGTAGCCCCCTACATAAGTAAACCGTAATACCGGTTGGAAACGGCCGAATTCGGCCGTTTCCGACCAGTATGAGGGCTCCTACATCGGGCCCAATATGTTTTCTTTAAATTCGGTGACAATCTCACTTCTTTACCAAATGGTCATACATTGAAACAGTCTTCTGCCTTCTGAAAAGAATATTGAAATTGCTTCAGATTTCAGTAGCTTTCTAGTGGTAAATACATTTATTCTATACTAATTCAGGCGGAAAAATGACAATTTCTGTACAGCACCGAGCATCTCGACTATCAGGTATTTCACTGCAAGTCAGCTCGCTAGGGCTCTAGTTTCTGTCCATTGTCTGTTGCCATTGTTAGCAGACGGGCCAAGAGCTGATGCCCTCATCTGGCGTTGGTGGTCCCTTTTGAAGGTGCTGTTCCAAGTGTGTTAGATGTATCATATAGAGCCATCAAAAGTTGTCTCTTCACATGAATGTGCCCTTAGTTACCACAGGCATCTCTTTGATTTGCTACAGTGACTCGAATGGTCACAGAGGACGGATATCTCAATAAGATTGCTGTCACTCTATAATGCGAACCATTTCATCCATACATTCATTCATGAATCCATTCAATAATTCATGGGGAGGGGAGCAAAAGTTGCAGCTGAAGTTGGAGTGGTGATCTTGGTTGAAGTACTGCCTATACAGACGCTGTTAAAACAGGGATCTAGAAAGGTGATCTTGTTTGGTCGGGGTAGTGCAAGAGCTCTTCCATACTAGTTTATCTGATAGTTGGAACTCTCTACTATCACAATAACTATATGGAGAAAAGAGCAGGTGTGAAAGATTAAGAGATGCTCATATTTTTCAACTTTTCATATGGGGTTAAGATTCTGCAAGAAACATGGGTTTTTTGGGGGCCACCAAACCCACTTGTTGCCTCCAGTAAGCACCAGACAGCGGGATTGCTGAGAGAACTTGAAGGCCATGCCCTCTTTCTCTTCCACTCTGCAATCACGCCTGCTGGTGCGCTTCTGGTTGGGGAATGAATTCCACTGTACTCCTGAGGGCCTCAGGACTAAAGTATACTATTTCCCCCATCAAAAGTGTGTCAGGAGGTGCATTTGCAGAGTGGTAGAGACCTCTGACAACCACTCATCAATCTTTCTGTGTGAATCTTACTGGAGGTGGCAGGAGGAGTAGGTGGCCCCAAGGACTCCCAAGAGCCAAGGGCACTTCATTCCCCAACTTGTAGTGCTCCAGGAGGGGCGTTTGCAGGCAGCTTACTGGAGTTAACAAGAGGGGTAGTTGGCACCCAAGGATCCTCTGGAGGCAAAGGGACTTCATCCCCCAACAAGTTGTGCGCCAACAGGCACATTTGCGCAGTGGTGGAGAAAGGGGGTGTGGCCTCTGACAACCTCTCAGCAAATTTGCTGTGTGGGATTTTTAGTTAAAAAAAACATTGAATATCACTGAAAAAAATCAAAGGTTACAGTTACATTATAGTTAGGAATTAGCTTTTAAAAACCTTAAAAATTCACTGAGAAAACCAAAGGTTACAGGGACGTTATACTTAGGAATTAATTTTTTAAAAAACCTTAGAAATTCACTGAAAAAAACAAAGGTTACAGGGATGTTATAGTTAGGGGCGGATTTCTCTCGTACAAAAACCAGAGAATTTCAGCAGTTATAGTTACCTTAGATAACTATAACTTACACCCCCACAATGCACTGCTTATGACATCACATATTACATCACTCATGACATGGTCAGTGATATCACTGATCATATCTCAAATGACATCACTGATTACATCATCCACAGAATGACTCACACACCTACTCATACCCCATACAACCTCTTGTTTGCCCACTCGCACCTACGTAAAACCACTGACATACTCATTCACAGACCTAAACCAGACCTAAACCAATAATCACATACAGCCACGGCCCGTGGAGAGAGTTTCGGTGGGGTGGAGAGGCGGGCAGGGGAGGGGCAGGGTGGGGGGTGCTCAATCCTGGAGTATGGATAATTGAAGGTAAGTAAACAATTTAATAAATAAAACGAATTTCGTAGCGCACCCTGCATCGCATTTTGCGATGCAGGGCGCGCTACGAAATTCAAAAGTCTGGAAGACATTTGCATACCACTAAGGAAAATGGGGCGGGACAAACAAGTGGAGCTTGTAGATGATTTTGAGCATTAGCATATTCAGGTTAATTAAAAGGGAGAACCATACTCTTTCCTTTTAAATGTATACAAGGAGGCTGCATGCCCCCCCTCCCTGGAGCGATTTTGGCCCCTAAGACCCCATCTCCTATGGCCTAGTCAAAACCTAATGGGGGAGGAGGGCCAAGCGGAGCCCCACCCCTGGCTGAATTTGTCCCTAGGGGATCCCATTCCTGACACCCAGCCAAAAATGTAATGGGGGAGGAGGGCCACATGCTCTGCCCCCCGGGACTATTGGGGTCTTGTGGCCCGATCCCCTGGATTCTCTGGAGCCCACATAGGGCACCCACTGTGCTTTTTTGGAGACTGCAGGTGGAGCCTCAATGCCCAGCGGCTCCTGCTGGCTCCCTCCCTCCAGCAGGAGACGGCATTGCTCCCACTGTAAGGAGCAGCCAAAAATGCTGCTCCCTGCATATGGGGGCAATTTTTTCATCTGCTTTCCTGTCTCATTTGACAGTGGGCAGGAAAACAGATGAAAAGTCAGCTTCTAGCAAGTGGAAGCTGTTTTCCTGCTCCCACCCACTGGGAGCGGTCTTACACTTTGCTCTTGCTTGGTGGGTGCTGTCAAAGCTCCCGCAAGTGACTGCAAACTGCTATCACCTGAGGGTGGGCACCTCAGGAGATGGGAAGTGGCCCTGGGGGTGGCAGTCCCCAGGGCCATTAAGGGCCCCAGGAGTGGAGCTGGACTGTCCTCTCCTTTCATTTTCAAGGGCCTGCCCCAGGTAGGTGATGGTCCCCAGATTCAAACATTGCCCCAGAAAGAGGTTTGGGTGACCCTCCTCCCTCTGTTATATTAATGGTCCTGGGAAGGTGGTGGTCCCCATGGCCATTATCAAAATAATTATACAAAGAGCTGCAGTTCCACTAGTCATTACTAGGTGTCCCTCATGAGTCAACTGCAAAAGCAGTGAAATTATTACATCAAGCTACAGTTCAACTAGTCGTTGCTAGGTGTCCCTCAAGTCAAATGCTTGTACATTTGACTCATGAGGGACACCTAGTAACGACTAGTGGAATTACAGCTTGATGTAATAATTTCAATGCTTTTGCATTCAACTAGAAACGACTAGTTGAACTGTAGCTCTTTGTGGAATTATTTGATATTGGATACTATAATCTTCACTGCCCACTGCTAATCTTGTCCCATAATGCTTTGCAGGGTCTTTGGTTGGGATTGGCAAGAATTATTTATTGTTTAAGTTAATGAAAACCATAACAATGTATCAATATAAAATGATCAAAAAATGTATATAAGAAGAAAGAAAAAAAGAAAAGACATGTTAATTGTTTAGTCCAGAAAGCCGGAAGTGGTGTCCTTATCATGAGACCAACTAAAATGTGTTCGTAATTCTGTAATGTCAGGTTGTTGTCGAGTTACGGTTTTAACAAATATTAGCATTGAAAACATTTTAAACATTTATTTTTTTAATTACAATAAAGATCCTAAACATTACTGTATTGGCAGTGCCACATACTTTTTTCATAAAATAATAGGAATTTCATCATTTTATAGGTCAGTTGATGGTCTGTTGTACCAAGTCCTCTAATGATGGCAAATGTACAAGTTCGAATTCCTCTGCCATTAAAAGCCTTTTTTAGTAAAGAAACGCGTTACGATTTTAGGTTGGGGCAGACACATATGAGATGGATAAAATCTTGTCATGCAACACCACATAAGCTACAAGATTTGACGCCTGTTTACTTCCATGCTGGTTGATCAGCCAGGCTTGGTAATACCCCCAATCTGGGTGCCATTAGCTTGCATTTCAAGTGGGGCGAGTATGTTGTGCCGAGGTATTCTGCCGGTCGGAGTGATGTATAAGATTGGAGAACCATCCAGCCATGAGATCTTTTTGCTAAGGTACATTTGTCTTCCAATGATGATTGTAGCTTTGCCGCCTTGTTTGTTATGCTACGGAAGATTTGGAAGGAAGGGTTATGTGCTCAAAGTTCCTTTATCTCGGTATCCTTCAACGCCATTTTCAGGAATTTGCCGTAGCTTGAATTTGGATCGCCTTCCTGGGCTTGCCACAGGGCGTCATTTAATGTATTAGATCGATTCTGCCAAAGTTTATACCAAGTTTTAATCACTGCATATTTTCTCCCTATCTCCTGTTTGATAATGTCGAATTCCAGTCGGACCTGAGCCGGGGCTGCTGTCTGTGCTAGACTGAAGACTTTTTTGTAGGCCTTTGTTGGCAGAGAGTCTAGGAGATTTCCATCTTTGCCATTTAACACTATGCTTGCAAGGGTTATTGCAGGTAGTAGCTTGGCGGCCATCACTGTTATTAGTGCGTGAAGGAGGGATCATATCGTTTCTTTGCGATGGCGCAAAAAGCATACATAATGCCTTTCCTTTTTTTTCCAGATATTGTTTCTGAAATTGAAAATTTAATATTTTGTCTATGTATACCCCAGGCACTTATAAGGAACTACTATTCCAAGGCGCGTCTCTCCCAATTTGAATTGATACTGATACCGCGTGCAGTTCGTGACTGACATAGTTTTTGTTTTAGTGTTGTTGATTTCCAATGCGTTGGTATTAGCAAACATTAGGAGCTCATTAGGTGCTCTTTGTAGGCCTACTGGGGTCAAACTAAACAAAACTATATTGTCTGCGTACGAGAGATGTGTTATGAGCAATGTTCCCAAGCGCAGAGGATGTGTATTTGCCTGATCCAGTCGGGGTGAGAGCTCTGCCATAAAGAGGTTAAATAAATGGGGGGCGGGCTAATACACAGCCTTGTTTAAGCCCACTCTCAGTTTGTATCTTTTTAGATAATTTTCGACCATTCGCTATTTTCACACGGACCCACGTGCACGTATACAGTTATATAATGGGTCGTAACATTGTTTCCGGGAGACCCAGATTCTGTAATTTGGTCCATAGGAGTCCGCGGTTCACACTATCAAATGCGGCTTTGAAGTCTGAAGGACTGGGTTCTTTTGGACCCAGCGGTGCCAGGGCACAACACCTAAAACCTTTGTGGGTAACCTGCTCCGGCGTACAAGTCACAGAGACACGGGACACTTCCTCTGACGTCAAAGATTCAAGGTTTATTTGCTGCAGGGAACACAGAGATCACGACAAGTACACAGCGTGCAACTTGGGGAGACTGCTTCAAATTGGTTCTGTGGATCGCTCCTTTTATACAGTTTTTACCCATAGGGTAACATTGAACACAAAAGTTTACAACCCAGTTCCCACAATTAGCCCCCAGAGGGGTCGCTTTGGTCACTTTGAAACACATGAGGTCCGGAACATGAGTGCGGAAACATTTGGCGGTTCCCAACTATAAAAACCATCTTCCCACCATTAGCAAATTCCAATCGGCAGTAAAGTAGATCGAAATAGGAATGAAGACAGGTGCAGAGGAAGACGGAGACAGTGGGGAGATCGGAAAGGGTGTAAAAGGGGAGGTATCGGGAAACACGAGATACAGACATCAAAGAGACGTGCCTAATGAGATGCACGGCTGAGACAATAAGTCCGTGCGGCAAGATGAGCCTCGAGCGGCGCCATTTGCCTTACAGTAGCATCCCCCTCATCATAAAGACACTTACAAAGAACATGTGTCTTCCGCAAATATCTTGGGAGTCCCAGGGTCGCGAAGCGGACAGCGTCCGTTCGCTGGCTACTTGAGGGCAAGAGACAAAATGGATGCCGTATCTAAGATGGAACCCGTGGGTACAGATGAAAAACCCACGTAACAAACGAACGGTTTAAGTTAGCACAGCGAAACTGCGCACACTTACTAAACTCGTCATTTGCGGTTCATAGATACCAGACTCGACCATATTCGTGCGAGTCGAAAGCACCACTTACAATTGTCACGGAACCTCAGACGCTCCTTTTGCCCTCATGTAGGCAAGCACTAGTCGGAATCATATTCGATATTCATCAGACCCTTGAGATGTTGCTGTAGCATAGCTCTGTCCAATCGAGTCCCCTTGGTAACAGATGGTTGTCTTATACACGTTGTAGCACAGAGGCCACATAAGGCAGGACCACACTGTACACAAAGGCAACACGTGAACAGGAACACTACCACAACTCCAATGATCATCAGAATTTTCCAACCCCAAGTCGACATCAGGCCCCAAAACCATCCAAGTAGCGTCCAATCCCCTACATCCACGTGTATGGATTCGGAGATCTTATGCAACCTCAAGATGGCTTGATAGACAGTAGGAGCATTATCTGGAATGAAAATGCAGCAGCTCGAATGGATCACCTTACATACCCCACCGCGATCTGCTAGGATGACATCTAAAACCATTCGGTTTTGTAACGTCATAAGCCTCTCCGCCTGAAGTTCTGTGGTGATATTACCAAGGGCACTGGCAGTAATATTAGCTGTCGATTCTACCACTCGAGTCAACTGCCTCAGGTTCCTACTATTAACCATAGGTCCCCAAAACGGGAGGAAACCCTTGAAAAAGTCTCCTGCCTCTTGACCGGCAGTGTCCTCTTCGCTAATTACGCCTCGCACAACTCTAGTCTTATGATAATCGGCATCTACAGTGAACGTCGGAGGCAACAGATTTGCAATAAAACATGTGCCCATGAAGTCTGCGGGCAACCATGTGTATGCACGATCATAACAGATAAAGTAGGTACCCTTGGCAGCCAGAAACACAGGGGATGAGAACATTGGCAAAATGTAATTTTCGATGCAACCACTTGCTCCAAGTCGGGCTTGCGATCTTCGGCCACGACCCATGATACAAAAATTACCAGTGTGGGGTACGACCCATATTGGAGGCGAGCTTTTGAGCTGCTTTTCACTAGTGAACACACTATATTCACCTCTACTTAGGACCTTATAGGCTCGTACCTCTTCCTCAGGGATAAGCGAATAGTCATGGATCTCACTCTCCATATCCTCTATTGCTATCGATAAAGGCTTCTGATACGAGGTGGGGCCAGAGTAGGGGGAATGTGGTTCTCGAATGGGGTGGAAACCCAGTGCGCTTCGAAACATTGTTTGAAATGCACGAGCTGACCCTTGGGAACTATACGGTAACACCAGATATGGAATTCCCTTATCTGTAGTATGTGGCATCAACCCACACACCCAACAATTAGTAGTGTTAACCACTAACTGATGCTGATGAAGGAGCTGAATAAAGGAATTATTGCGGAATTCTACACGTCTAGCCTGCTCGTGTTCCGGTAACATGTGAAAAGAATGGGGAGAAGCAGTAGTGGTAAGATTAGGGTAAGGAATAGGAGTAGGTGTAGCTGGTAAGAAGTAGGACATAGTGTAATACACCCCACCCGCCAATAATGCAGAAGCAGTCAAAAACAACATAAACAATTGAAATATGAAGCATTTAGTACGACTGAGTTGCTGCAGCTTGAGTCTGTAGTCTTGAGCTCCTTCCAAATCATTCAGCTTCGAGAATGCCATTCCCTACGACCGTCCGCAACGTTTCTTGACGCACTCCGTTCTGTGCAGCAATAGTCAATCCCTAGGGGTTCCTAGGAACCGACGGCCTTTAACCTAGCGTCAAGACCTACTATCCAGAAGGAAGTACGCGCGCGGCCCTACGGCCTTCAATACACAATACGTATATTCAAGCACAAAGTCTCTCTGCTGTAAAATGAAAAAGGTACAAGGAGGAAGCTCAATATATGTACAAAAATTACAGTGATACGAATGTTCAAAACTGATCACGGGAAACGGGGATAATGCAGTTTTCGATTTCAGCAAAGTAAGAAAATTTTATTTGTCCTTAGTGTGAGATCGCAAAGAATATCGATGTTTCCCGGGACGTGTCTGCTCGTCGAACAAAGGATCCGTTGAAGAGACAGCGTCCTGCTGATCAGTTGATTGATCTGGTCTCGAGTCTTTTGCTGACAAATGTTCAACAGTGGCTGTCTGCTGCGCTGAGGGTTCTCCAACAGGCTGTGCGTCGCTGAAAGGCACAAACACCGGCAATGTTTCTGTCTCTGATGATGCAATGCCTTTCCTTACCCACGGGTCTGCCGGCAAAGGAATAGGGACTCGCTTACAATGGGTAGCATGTACCCAATTTTTCCGCCCCTCAAGACGAACGGCAGTCCTCGTGGCCAGGAGCACCTGGTAAGGTCCGGTAAACCGGGGGTCCAGATTGTTCTTTCGTGAAAAGTTGCGTGTAACCACCCAGTCTCCGGGCTGGAGCTGGTGGCCTGGACCCTCCGTCTGCGTCGGCAATGCGTCGTAAACCTGTTGGTGAATTAACCTCAGTTTAGCAGTCAAGTCATGTAAGTAGTCAATCAACATTGGATACTCAAGATCAGAAAATATCCCTGGCCTAGGAACCCCCCACACATTCGCAGGACGGCCGAACACTATTTCATAGGGACTAAGCCCTATTCGGGAGTGTACAGTCGCCCTTGTTGACAGTAATGCTAAGGGTAAAGCGTCAGGCCACGAGAGACCAGTCGTAGCCTGAATCTTTGCTAACTTTAGTTTAAGGGTGCCATTGTACCCTTCAACCAATCCAGCTGACTGGGGATGATTGGCGCTGTGGAATTTTTGATTAATTCCAAGGCCCTTACACACACTCTTCATCACACTTCCGACAAACTCACTTCCGTTATCTGACCACACGACTCTAGGCATTCCATACCGAGGAAAATATTCCTTCAGTAGGATCTTCGCAGTTGACAAAGCAGTATTGTCTCTGAGAGGATAGGCCTCGATCCATCGGGAGAATGCGCAAACCACAACTAAAACGTATTTCAGGTTATTGCATCGCTCCATATGGATGAAGTCCAATTGAATCACCTCAAAGGGATGCGAAGGAGGAGCAAAACTGCCAGGAGGAGTTGGGGTTCCTTTGCCAGGATTGTACATTATACACACCATACAATTCTTCACCAGACGTTCAGCACATTTCGTAATTCCATCATTCTTCCACACAGGCGACAACAACTTACAAATACCTTTCGCGCTAATATGTGCCAACCCATGTGCCATTGTCACAACGGCCAGTACATACGCGTCAGGCAACATCCATCTTTTCTGATCCGACAAATCAATCCAACAACCATTTGCATCCAACTTTCCCGTACTTTCTTTCCACTTCGTCTTTTCAGTGTCGGTGGCCTCATTCTGAATTGCTTTCACGCTCTCAACAGTATCTTCACACATACTTGATTCTGTAGGCCACCTGACCGAACTCGTCACATACATTCGAGTGCTAAGGTTCCGGGCAGTCTCCTTAGCAATCTCATCTGCAAACGCATTACCACGACCAACATCATCCGTCACTTTACGATGTGCACTACATTTAACAATCGCAACTTGCGTAGGCAAAGTCAATGCATCCAAGAGATCGTTCACAAGCTGGCCATGCTGTATCTTCGTACCGTGCGACGTCAAGAAACCACGCTCTCGCCACAATCGTCCAAAGCTATGCGCTACACCGAACGCATATTGACTATCAGTGTACACATTCACACGTTTCCCTTTCGCTAACACGCATGCTCTAGTAAGAGCAATCAGCTCCGCAGCTTGGGCAGAATTCTGATTCAATCTTGCAGTTTCAACAACAGTGTTCAGTGTTACAACAGCATAAGCGGTAGTCACATCGCCATTCGACAACTTAAAACATGACCCATCCACATACAGAGTGCCATCCGGATCGTCCAATGGGGTGTTTTTAAGGTCCACTCGACCTTTCGTTTCCTCTTCTGTCCGCAAGTAACAGTCATGTTCTGCTACTTCATCTGACTCTGAGCTAATTGGTAACAAAGTTGCCGGATTTAGGACATTACAACGTTTTATCTGAATATGGCTTGCCAAGAGCGTCAATTCGTACCCAGACAACCTCGCACTCGTCAAGTGCTGAGTTTTCGTACGATTCAACAAAGTATCGACTGCATGCGGAACCATCACCGTAAGCATATTATCCATGACCAATCCTGCTGATTGTCGGATGGAGACCGCAGCTGCCGCAGTTGCTCTCAAACAACTCGGCAATGCTCTAGCTACTGGGTCCAAGGTCGAGGAAAAATATGCACATGGACGTTGCTTACCACCGAAAGGTTGCGTTAAGACACTCAAAGCACAACCTTCCCTCTCGTGAACATATAGTGTAAACGGCTTACTGTAGTCAGGGGTACCTAGCACAGGAGCCGAACACAATGAATCACGTAATTCAGAAAAACTTTTCTGACATTCTTCCGTCCATGGTAAAGGAGTTGGAACATCCTTGCACGTAAGAGCCACCAATGGTTTCGCTAGCAATGAGAAATTAGGAATCCATTGCCTGCAGTACGACGTGATACCTAGAAAGGCACGCACATCTCTTTGGGTTTGTGGCACAGCCATTCGCGCAATCGCTGCAATCCTCTCTGGGGTCAACCTCCTTCCCTCCTTTGACAATAAGTGACCGAGATAGGTTACTTCTTGACAACAATATTGGAGTTTAGAAGGTGACACCTTGTGATTTAACTCACAGAGATGTTGCAGCAACGACACCGTAGTAATTTTGCAAATGTCCTGAGTATCAGCAGCCACCAATAAGTCATCGACGTATTGGATTAAGGCCGCACCAACCGGCAACCGAAACGCATCCAGTTGACCCTTCAAGGCTTGGCTGTAAATAGATGGACTTTCACAGTAGCCCTGAGGAGCGCGTTTGAACCGGAAGCTACGCCCACCGAGAGAGAAACCGAAAAGGTCCCTACTCTCTTCGGCAATCGGGATGCTGAAAAACGCATTTTTCAAATCAATCACCGAAAACCATGATGCCGTAGCTGGAATCAGAGTCAGTAGCGCCGTGATGTCGGGCACAACAGGAAATTGAGGAACCACAATTTTATTTACCTCCCGTAAATCGATAACAAAACGATAAACAGGCGGTTTGGTAGGATCAGTACGTTTAAGAATGGGCAGTACAGGGCTATTGCACACGTTTCCCCGCGTCTCTTCAATAACATCTTTCTCCATTAAGTCATAAATGATCGCTAACAGTGCCCGTTCACCATCAAGGGAGATACGATATTGGGGAATACGTGGCAATCGCACATTCGATTTCAACTGAACAACATAGGGAGAGATATCAAGTAGGCCCACATCATTTGGACCCGTCGCCCACAAAGACGCAGGAAGAGAACTCAATTCCGGTGGAAGCCTATCGAGAGACAAATACATAGGAGAGACAACCCTCTCTCCTAACGTAAGCTTCACACCCGCAGGAGAACAGTACAAAGTTGCATACAGACGTTTAAGCAAATCCAGGCCCAATAGATTTTCACCACAACCCGCGGTTAAAATCAACGGAGCTTGGAGCTCACGTGGCCCAATTTGAAGGGGCAAAGGGCGAGAAACTGGATTGCTAACGGGGGCGCCAGAAAATCCAACGGAAACATTTGTTAAGCCAGACAAAGGTGCGCCAGGGAGTTTCGAATGCATGATAGAACTTTTTGCTGCACCAGTGTCCAACAGAAAAGGCTCAACGACGCCCGATGTAGCAACTGCGACGTAAGGCCCTCTCTGATCAACCGGAACTGATACCACTCCCTCTCCTTGTCTATGGCTGTCCTAGTAATTACTGTCGTCAGTTCCCTGATCGACGTAATAATCGTCTACAGTGTACTGCGCCGATCGCCCTTGCGACGATCCACGTTGATCGAAACAATTATTAAAATTAGATGAGTTGTCTGAGCGATCATTTTGAGCACCACGACCTCTACCACGTGATGCCTGCTGTGAACCACCACGGCCTCCTTTAGACGAATTACCACTATTACGTTCATTTAGAGCAGGACAATTGAATTTGATGTGTCCCTCTTGTCTACAATAGGCGCATTGATTGTACCCTAACGAGGACCTTTGGAAGGAGGAATCATTACGCGACTGTGATCGATTCGATTGCGACTGCGACCTATTCTGTTGAGGCGCATTCTGATTGGAACGCGGCGGGTACGCTTGTTGCAGCAACACTTTAGTTTTCAGCTCTTTTGTCTTTTTGTCAGCACGGTCATTCTCTTCTTTCTCCCTATTTTCGTAATATTGTGCCGTAGCCAATATCTGAGCCGAGGTAGAAACGGCCCATGCACTCTCTGAATTCTTCAATTTATTGCTCAAATCGGGCAACAAATTCGACACAAATTTATCCACAAACAACCTCTGTCCACCCTCAGTACCCATATCCTGTCCACTATGGTCAATGAATGCTTCCTCAAACCTCGTAAAGAAGTCGGAAACACTCTCATCTTTCTTTTGTTTGCAAGCGGACAATTTGTCCCAATTTACTCTCATAGCTGGCATAAGCGTTTTCATAAGCGTTATTATTCTTTGAGGGAGAGCAGTAATCAATTGATCGGGTTTAGTAGCAGCCACTTGTCCAGCATCTGCCGCTGTAATGGCAGCCCAATCACCACCTAATTCATTTGCGTGATCTCGGTGACGAATCTTAGCCCATACCGGCTGCGGTACGACGTTGCCAAACAACATGTCGATATCGGCGAGATTCATCACCGTAGCATCTACGAGCTGCGATAATTCTTTATAATACCCTGTAGGATTTTTACGAGGATCGGGCAAAGATTGTTTCACCTGAAGCACTTCCGATCGTTTCCATGGGAGGTGTATCCACACTCGCTCAAAGTGCGCCAATACCGGAGGATTAGCATTAGCATCAGCTGGTATCCAAACCGGCGGAACTTCACGCATAGGATATTGGCCAGACTCGTCTTGTTTTTCAATATCCTCAACAAATAGTGCATGAGGAATAGGAGCGGGACGAAGAGATAGCAACCGCTCAATAGCACGTCGGACATTAGTATCCACTATCAGCCCAGTTGCGAACTGAAGCCGAAGGTCAGACAGGGCGGTCAGCACCTCGTCAGGCGCATCGGCCGCTATCTGATCATGTAGGAACTTGCACATCTCATCAAACACATACCTTTGGGTCGGTATGTTGAATTGATTAAACGTTTCGAGAACAACACGGGGTGGATTTCTAAGGGGGTTTACCATCCAACCCATCGCCATATTATATAGTGCAACACGTTCTCTGTTTCCAGGAAGCTGGCTACGTCTCTGAGGACCATCAGAGCTAGCAGACCCATGAACAGATCCGAGCGACTGAAAGAAACTAGCTGCAATAGGAGAATTACGACTACGAGTAGAGGGAGAAAGATAAGACACAGGACTAACAAGAGAAGGAGTAGAAACAGTAGCAGCAACAGGGGTTAACAAAACAGGAGCAGTAGCGGGAGCAGGAGTATGTGGAAGCGGAGGAGCAGTAGGAATAGAAACAGACAAAGGAGCAGGAACAGTCGGAAGAACGGGTGCAGGTTGAGGAACAGGTGGAGGAACAATAGGTGGAAGAACAGGTACGACAGGGACCACAGGAGCTGCGGTACCCTGAACGTACGGAGGTGGCGACTTCATTAGGTAGGACATTAAAGGATCCTCAACTGCCTCTTCCTTCTTATCCGACTCCGTAGGTAAAGCAGGATAACATTTATCTATGGTCATACGCTGTAATCTCTCAAACACTTCCTTATCCTTATCCTCCTTATCACGCTGGAACTGCTCTGCTTTCTTCACTATGGTAGCAACATTATCTCGCTGACTACGTTTAGTCTGTCTGATTTCTTTCTGTCGGGCTTCTTTGCGCCACAACCGAAAGGCATCAAACATGGCCGGCCTTGATTTTCGTTCGAACAACTTCATTTCTAGATTATCTAAGATTGACGCCTCGAAGCTACCGTGAGGTGGCCAACGAAGGTCGCCGTCTTTCTTTGTATATTTAACCCAATAATCATTAAAGGTAATCGGGCCTAGCCCATGTTTGCTATATAGATCATAAGTAGGAGTTCCAACCGGAGGTATCGGACACGAGTCCTCCAGCAGGGAATCCGCACCACAAGGTCTGAGACAACTAAACAAAGTACTGCGACCAGGCATCTTGCACACTAGCCGAGTTTCACAAACTTCGAGGGTTACGGGATTTACCAGGTCCCAGCAAAGAACAAAACCCTCGGTTTTTGGCGGCTGCAGTCGTCAAATAATACAACAACAAAGTACGCTAGCAAAGTGTCACCGACAAAAACACTCACACAGCGTGAACAACAAAAACACTCGCTAGAGTGTCAATCAACCAAAGACTATGGGAGCGACCCACAAATACTTAACTCAAAGATCGATGGCGTCACCAGGAAGGCCCGTCTATCGTCTCGCTCTACCAAGGTCTACGCCAGGCGCCAAAACAGGTCTACAGTCAGGGCAGCAGTCCGTCGCAGCCGTCCGGAGGCGGGAATCTTCGCGGGAAAAGTCTTCGGGCCACTTATTTCGACAACAGGATCGATGAAGCGGGGTGCACCTTCCCTCGGAGATTTCACACGAAGTTCCTCACGATCGTCGGGCTTGGACCGGTACCACTGATGCAGCCCCACGTTGGGCGCCAACTGAAGGACTGGGTTCTTTTGGACCCAGCGGTGCCAGGGCACAACACCTAAAACCTTCGTGGGTAACCTGCTCCGGCGTACAAGTCACAGAGACACGGGACACTTCCTCTGACGTCAAAGATTCAAGGTTTATTTGCTGCAGGGAACACAGAGATCACGACAAGTACACAGCGTGCAACTTGGGGAGACTGCTTCAAATTGGTTCTGTGGATCGCTCCTTTTATACAGTTTTTACCCATAGGGTAACATTGAACACAAAAGTTTACAACCCAGTTCCCACAATTAGCCCCCAGAGGGGTCGCTTTGGTCACTTTGAAACACATGAGGTCCGGAACATGAGTGCGGAAACATTTGGCGGTTCCCAACTATAAAAACCATCTTCCCACCATTAGCAAATTCCAATCGGCAGTAAAGTAGATCGAAATAGGAATGAAGACAGGTGCAGAGGAAGACGGAGACAGTGGGGAGATCGGAAAGGGTGTAAAAGGGGAGGTATCGGGAAACACGAGATACAGACATCAAAGAGACGTGCCTAATGAGATGCACGGCTGAGACAATAAGTCCGTGCGGCAAGATGAGCCTCGAGCGGCGCCATTTGCCTTACAGTAGCATCCCCCTCATCATAAAGACACTTACAAAGAACATGTGTCTTCCGCAAATATCTTGGGAGTCCCAGGGTCGCGAAGCGGACAGCGTCCGTTCGCTGGCTACTTGAGGGCAAGAGACAAAATGGATGCCGTATCTAAGATGGAACCCGTGGGTACAGATGAAAAACCCACGTAACAAACGAACGGTTTAAGTTAGCACAGCGAAACTGCGCACACTTACTAAACTCGTCATTTGCGGTTCATAGATACCAGACTCGACCATATTCGTGCGAGTCGAAAGCACCACTTACAATTGTCACGGAACCTCAAGTCTATAAAACACAGTTGCAGTGGTCTTCGCTGGCGTTTGCATTCATCTGCTATTGTGGCAAGGGCTAAAATATTTGTTGTTGTGCCACATCCTTTGCGGAACCCAGTTTGGTTAAATGAAATCAGCCATTTTATATTGGACCATTCTACCAAGTCCTCCAGGATTAATGGGGCAAAATATTTCGCTTCCACATCCATAAGTGCGAATAACCGATAGTTTGCCGGGTCTGCCCTATCACCTCCCTTGAAGATCAGATTAATGATTGACCCTTTCCAGCTTGCGGGAAGGGTATTTGTTAGACTAATTTTGTTGTAGAGACCTGATAATGATTTTGCCCAGTGGTCGGGATCAGCCCTGAAAATGGCCTGGGGCCCCATCATTGTGACCCTGTTTTATTATTCTTGCGATATCTTCTACTATGTAGTATTGACTTTCCAGGGTTGGGGTGGTACCGAGATCTTTTGATCCAGGGTGATTCTTCCCAGAGAGTTTTGGGACAAGAGTTTTGCTGTTACTATTAGTTACACTTTCATGAATGCTGAATGATCTTCAAATGTTTTATTTAGATGAACTACCCAGCCGTTCTCTGATACCGAAGCATTGTTTAACACTTTTTTTGATCTTATTGTGCCATTTACTAATTCCCCAAAGAGCCTGTTGTTTGCTTGTTTGGCACTAAAAAGTAGCTTTGTCGAGAAAGTCTCCGGTTGTGCTTTCTGGTCCTTCCAGATTTGAATTTATACAGCCTTTTGATATTCTTTATTTCCCAGGATTGTATTTTTGCCCATAACAGTGCTTGGGGTGGTCCTACGAGGATGGGACCACCACCGAATCATTCAGCAAGATGTGCTCTTTGTTTTCAAGGCCTCTGCTTGGTTCTCTCCCTAGGTTAGGGAGGCTCCCAAAATCATCACTTCTCTCACCACTTGCTAAATTTTCATTTTCACTTCTGTAAAATGACTATATGCATTTTAGCATGTAAAGACAGAGGTACTTGCTATTTTACCAAACGCATATGAGGTTTCTGTTTTATTAATTGGGAGTCTGACGGAGTGAAGATGCGGAATTCACAGAGTTTTTGTTCCACTTCATGGAATTCCACGTAGTAGTACTCCGCCTACTATGCCCACCCTTAGAAAGTTCTCCAGTTGGGTGGCCATTTTGTGCAAAACTATGTACTCTTGTTGGGTAAAGGGGCAGGTGAGGTTCTGTTCTGGCGCAGTCACTGACACAGCTACTGACGTACTCACAGAGAAACTCAGAAACCCATTTTCACAACCATTCAATCACTTCACATCTACTCAGACACATACAAGCCACTTCCACACCCATACAGTAACACACGCACCCACTCACATACCCACAGAACTAATCACACACCCACTCACAGACCCAAACAGTAACACAAACACACACTCACACACCCACATTACCACTCACATACCTACTTACAGACGCATACAGTCACTCACATACCCACAATATCACTAACACACCCATGCAGCCACTCACACATCCATTTACAGATCACACAGTCACTCACACACCCACTTACAGATCTATACTGCCACTTACACACCTACTCACAGACCCATACAACCACTCACAAACCCACTCATACAGCTATTCAAACACCCACTCACAGACTCACACAGTCACTCAAACACCCACAAAACTATTTGCACACGTACTCATCCACCTATATAGACACTCAAAGCATCCACTCACAGACCTATACAGCACTCACACACCCAGTCACTGACCCATACAGCTACTCACTCACCCATACAGTCAGTCAACTACCCACACAACTACTCACATACCCACTCACAGATCCATACAGTAACTCACACACCAACTCACACACCCACATTACCACTCACACTCCTAATACAGACCCATACAGTCACTCATACACCCACAAAACCAGCAACACACCAATACAGCCACGTGCACATCCACTTACAGTTCAGACAGTCACTCACACACCCACTCGCAGATCCATATAGCCACTCACACACCCACTCACAGACTTACACAACCACTCACACACCAACTGACTTACTCACAAATCCAATCACATGCCCAATCACACACCCAGAAACCAACTCACACACTCACTCATAAACCTATACAGACACCCAAACACCCACTCACAGCCCTATACAGCACTCACACACCCAGTCACTGAACAATCTAACCATTCACATGCCCACTCAATGACCTATACAGTCACTCACACACCTACTCTCAAAGGTTACAGGTTACAGTTAGGAAATAAAGTTTAAAAAACCTTGGAAGTTCATTGAAAGAAAACAAAGGTCACAGAGAGGTTATAGCTAGGAAATGAAATAAAAATTTTTAGTAATGCACTGAAAAAAGTAAAGGTTACAGGGACATTATAGTTAGGAAACATAATTTTTCTTAATCTTAGAAATTCAATTAAAAAATACAAAGGTTTCAGGGACATTATTAGGCTCAGATTTCACACATACAAAGCATAGAAATTGAGCAGTTACAGTTACTCGAGCTAACTATAACTTACACCCCTGCAATGCACTGCTTATGACCTCACATAATACATCACTCATGACATCACTAATGACACCTCAAAAGACATCACTGATGAAATTTCCATTACCCTGTTGTAAACTCACATACCTTCATGAATTTCATATTACAATTGTTTTGTGATATTTACAAAACTGCACCATTATGCCTATGGCATGTCAACATTTTAGCATGGGAACATTGGAACAACGTAACTGGCCAGGACTGGAGTTGCTGTTGCTCACAGTACTTGAGGTTTTGGCACTTTTTTAGCAAGAAATGCGCCCATGAAAAATAGATGTGAGGAAGCACTTTGCTCTAAAGGATAGCACTTAATAACAGTTTAGAATTTTGTGTTATTTCATGCAATTACTAATTATTTTGGCAGCAATTCACATAATTACCAAAATGGAGATAATGTGAATTTTGCATATCCTAGGGTTTAACAGCACTTCTGGAAGAGGTGGCGAGGACAGATAGTTGAAACAGTAGTATTTCAAAAGATTGTATACACCACAGTGTTTTATTTAACACATATTGATCTCCTCCAAAATTTCATGCCGGGGTATAACACAGTCTCTTACACCACTGCAGATTGGGGAGGGTGCAAATCTGCTGGGGATTCCCCTCCTAGCTTTTTGGGGAACCCTCTTTTAGCTCATGGTCAATGAATACCTGTAGAGTATGGGGTATTCAGGGGCCCCTCATCACATTCTGCGGATAGGCGGGGCATTATTTTGCTTTACGCCACTGCTAATATAGTTACTAACTGGTGATCACTGCTGTTTACTTTAATTGTATGTTTAATAGGGACTCGCAGCCAGAGGAACTGTATTTAGCCACTGATGACAGAGCAGCCTTAGTCCCACAGACACAGGCCCTAAGGAAATGTGTCTGATACCCAGGGGCGAACGTGATGTAAAACCTGGGCCAATGCAGACCCACACCCACCATCTCATGGCTTAACAGCTTCAGTATCAGTGTCAGAAGTCCATGGAAACATTCCGTGTCTAGCATGGCACCTTTTCACAGTTCAAGCCTATCTCTTCACTGTTGCAGGCGAAACACGGCCTGTGCCATGTTTTGCTACTTGTGTTTCTTCAATTTTCACAATATTTTGTGCAAAGCTATGCACTCTGTGTACTTTGCAAATTATTTAACTTCAGGAAAAGGCTTTGACAATCATGAATTTTCATCAAGTTATGTCACATACTTACTTATTTGATTTTAAAACTTTTCTCCAGCGATATACTTCACAAAAAGCAGTATGAAATAATGTAAACAATTCAAAGTAGAGGAACTAACACTCCAGGCTCATTATCTCCCGTCCCTCCCTTGCCTTCCTTCAGTACAATTGAGGCCCCGCCTCCCACCCAGACCCTCCCCCAGCATAAACATCCACCTGTTTTTTTTCTGTCTGCCTAGTGAGACTTACCTTTTCATCTCCTCCCTATGGCGGTGCCAGGGAGTCTTCAGTCTGGTTCTCTGCAACGGTGGAGCCCTCTGCAGCGTTCTTCTGGTGGTGCCTCCTCTCCTCATCTCCCAGGTGGTATGGGGGTGGAGCGGTGGCTCAGGAATCCGCGGCGGTGTCGGGCAGTCCCCCAGTGGCTGGGGCTGTGTTTCCGGGTCAGGCTGCGTGGTGCCTCCTCCCGGTATGCTGTCTTACCGGAGGCCAGGTAGGACGGGTTTGTGCCCACTTTTTGCTTGTTTTCCCCTTCCTGCTTGGGCGGTTCTCTTGACCTGTGGTACCAGCCTTGTTGCTGTACTTCGAAGGATATTCTGGTGCCTTTGGTGGCACTGTGTTTCGCTGGCTGGGATTTGTTTCCTGCCTATGCTCCATTATTCCTTTGGTGGTGGCCTTGGCGGTTATCTACCACTGGGTCGGATGGGGTTGTTGGGGGCATGCTGTTAACCTCTTCCTCTGCGGCTGGGTCTCTGGTCCCCCTTGGGCACTCTGGTTGCCTGGGCTCCGTGGGGGGTGTTCTGCCTCTCATGTCTGGAATGGTGCTAGACTTGATTGAAGTTGCTCTGTCCTGTGCTCTGGGGTTCAGTTGGCGCCTTCTACGTCCCCTCCTCATCCGGCAGTTCCTGTGGGCGACTAGTTCCCGTCTGGGTTCTTGGCTATTGTGGGTCCTTCTCCCACCTCTGACGCTGCGTGTGGCTGCAGGATGGTGGGCATTTGCGACGTGGTCGACTGGGTTTTCCACTTTCCTGCTGGGCAGGGACTGTGGGTTTCGTTCCTTGCTGTTCACGGCCCTCTTGGTTGGGCTTGTCCTTGGTCCTGGTGTGGGGGGTTGCTGCTGTGGGAGTGGCGAGCGTGGTTCTTATTAGTTGTGTTTCTGTTCTATCCTCTATTGTGTGCATTGTGCTTGTGGCTTTGTTCACTGTGATAATGCCCAGCTGACAGTTGCGTTGGTTGCCTGTGGAGCCTGCCGTGTGCAGTCTCTCCTCAGCCCTCTGTATTCCTTATGCACGGTGTTGGTCCTGAAGGGTTTCAGGTTTCTCTGCACCCTCAGTTTGCTTCAGGGGATATCACTTCTGTGCTGCGGCTCCCTCTCTTCCTCCAGTGTCTTTGCTTCTGGGGGGGTTTGCCCCTTTCCTCCCATTGTGCTGTTTGGGCTTCGTCTTGGCCGCTCTGCTTTGCTGCTGCTGTGGCACTGGGGGCTGGCCTGTTCTCTGCTTCTTCGGTACCCTCCTTGTGCAGGGTTACGTGGCGTTGGCGGCAGCAGTTCGGGGTGGATGGGTGTCGCCTCCTTGGGCCCTCTGCATGCCTTGCCTTTTTTGGTGCGTCCTGGCTTTCTCAGGTGCCTTGCACTGGGTCCTCTCCGTCGTCCCCCAGGTGGGTGTCTCCTCCAACTTTCGGGTAGGTGCGGTTTTGTCCATTTTTGTTTGCCCTGGCTTGCTGTCTCCTTGCCTGGGAGGCCTGCCCTGTTGGGTCCCAGTTGCTGCTGTCTGGTGGTTCCTTGCAGGGGAGGTGGTCGCTTCGGCATTTCCTCCTCGGTGTCAGCAGCACGTTTCTGTTGGCTGGGTCCTGTGTACTGTGGGTTATGGGTACGGGGTCGTCTTGATGCAGGTTGCTCCGATTCTGGGTTTCGGCTGCCTCAGGTGCCTGTCTCTGGTTCCCGCTGGGTGGTTCTGCTGGGCTAGTTGTCCTGTTTGCTTGCCATGTGATCCCTCTTCTGGGTTCCTGTTAGTGGGGCTCGGTCTGGGGCCCGCTCCGTTATTGGGCTTGGCTGTCTGGTGGCTTTCGGCCTGTCCTGGTTCTCCTGGGGGTCTGCTCCTGGATTCGGCCAGTTCTCTTCGGTGTGTTGGCCCTTCGGGCCGTCTTTCCGCTGGTCCTGCCTGGCGGCTTTTGGCATGCCGGGGGTCTCATGGACGCATCTCTCTGCATCCTGGGCGCTGCTTCTTTTCTGCATTTCCTGAGGATCCTAGTGGGGGATGCCTATTTCTGTGTTGCGTCCTTTCCCTTGGGACTCAGGCCATTGCCCTGGGTCTTCCTGCATGTCCGGTGGGGGTTTTCCTTCGTCCTTCTGTAGTCGGCCACTTGTGGCATGCGGCTGGCGTGTCTTTTTACTCTTCGGGAGATCTGGTTTTTGGTGACCCAGGGAGTGTTTTCTCTGGTTCCTCTCGGGGCAAGGTGTTTGTCGGGGCTCGTCTTCGGACTGTGATGAACCCCGTTCCTTTGTCCCGCGGGTGCCTGGTCTCTCTTCCTTTGTGGGTTCAGGCCTTGTGGTCCCGGGGGCTCCTCAGGTGGTCCTGTGGCTGCGGGTGCTGATTCACCTGGATTCTGTGGTGTTTCTGGTTCCCTGGGCTCGTTTTCTTCTTCTCCACATGTCCGTCTGGCTCCTGTTGGGTTGGGCTCCGGGTCTGTTGTCCCTGCTGCCCTTCTCGGTCCGTCCACGAGGGGGCTCTCTTGGTGGCTTGACCGCTGTTGCCTTATGGCTGGGTGTTCACTGGCTCCTCCGGCTCCACTTGTGGTGGCTTCGGTCACTGGTCTGTTCGGGGCTTGGCTGGGTTCGGTTCTGATTCCAGTTCTGGTTCCTGTTGCTCTCCCTGGGGTCCTCTTGCTGGCGGCTGTTGAGGCATTTGGGCTTGACCTGGTGCCCTTTCAGGGCTCTCTGCGGGTCTGTAGGTGTTGGCTCAGTCTGTCGTTCCGGTGGCGTACTCCTCTACCACTGTCAGGGTGGGTCCAGGTTCTGGTCCTTGTTCCTTTGTTGCCGGCGTCCTGTTTCTGTGGACTCTGGTCTGGGTGCTGGGGCTGTTGGCTCTCTGCCTCGGTGGGTGACCTGTGTGCTGACTGTTCTGTTGTGCTGGGTCCTTCCTTCATCCTGGGTTTTCTCTCTCCTTCCATATGTCTGGCCTGTTAGTGGGTTGTTGGGGCCTCCCTGTGGTAGTCCTGTTTGCGGCATCAGGGTCGGCCAGGGTAGCCCGTTCTGGTCTCTGGAAAAGGGTCCCGGGAATTTGGGGGGTCGCATCTGGCCCTCTCCTAGGCCTCTGGGTCTTCTGTGTGCCTCCCCCTTCCCCTGCCCTGCCTTTCCGCTGCTCAGGGCCTTTCTGGTGTGGGCTCTGTGGGTCTGTGCTCGGGGGTTGTTGGTTGCTCCCCGTTGGACTCGGGCTCCTTGTTTTTCCTCTCCTGTCCAGGTTGTGTTGCGCTCGGTAGAGGTTCCTTCCAGTGGCTCCTTGCCCTTTGGAGTTTCGGGTCCTTCTCCTGGGTTCTGTGCGGGGTTTGGCCTGCTGCCTGGTGGTTGTGCGTCTGGACTTGGCTGTGTTGGACAGTTGGCAGTGGCTTGCGGGCTTCCCGTCGGTCCTCCACTTGACTGTCCTGTGCTTGGTGTTTGCTGGCCTTTTCGGCCTGGTGTTCTGCTCTGGGTTTTGTTCCCATGGTGCTGGCCTCCTTTTGGTGTGGCGGTTCCCTCCGGCTGGGGCTCTTCTGGGGTTGTCGTGGCCCCTCTGCGGGTGCTGTGGATGGCTTACCGGCTTCTTGGTGTTCCTGGCTTCCTTGCGTGTTGCCTGGTTATTTTTTCCGAGTCTGGTGTGTTTGTTTCCCCGCCCTGTCGGGTCCTTCCCTTTGGGGTCTTTGCTTTGTTGCTGTGTCACTGTTCTTCTTGTTTCGGTCGGGATCCATTTATAGATCCGGCGGAGCAAGCATAGGGTGTTGTAGCAGGAGGAGGAGACCGCGTTGACTTGTTTGGACATGGAGAGGGAGGAGTCGAGGATGAATCCTAAGTTGCGCGCGTGGTCAGTTGGCCACCAGGAGTCGTCCCAGGCTGAGGGGGTGGGTCAGAGGATGTGGACCTCCATCTTGTCGGAGTTCAGTTTCAGACGGCTGCTCCTCATCCAGTCAGCGATGGCCTTCATGCCCTCGTGGATGTTGGTTTTGGCGGTGTGGGGGTCCTTGGTGAGGGAGAGAATGAGCTGACTGGGCTGTTCAGAGCTGTTGGTTTTGGGTCCAGTTCCATCCTTTGTCCCTCCGATGGCTCTGTGTTTTGGCTCTGTTACGGGTTGGTTTTGCCTGTGTTCTGTCCTGCTCCTTCCTTGGCTGTGGAGTCTTGTTTGCTCATTTTGGCTGTCTGGCATCTTTTGCTGTGGTGCCTGCTGGTTGTGGAGTCCTTCCGGGTGGAGGGCTCTTTGTTTATTCGCTTTGGTCCGACTCAGGTGTTGTTTGCCTTCCTGGTTGTTGGTTTCGTTCCGCAGTCTTGGTGGCTTTTCCTCTTGTGGGAGTGGTTCCTCATGTGGGGGTTCGGGCCACGGGGTCTTGTCCTATTTGCGAGGCCTGGGATGTTGATCTGCTATGTTAGGGACACTGTTCTGTGTTCTTTGTCACTCAGTTGTCCGTTTCTATTTTCTTCTGCTTGCTATGTCCTCAATTGTACTGAAGGAAGGCGAGGGAGGGACGGGAGGTAATGCATCATTTCTAACGATAATGGCATTACTCCTAGTCCTACTCCCTCGTCTTCCTTCGAGGACCCTCCCTCCCTCATGGGCGGTTCAACTGAGTGCTAGCTCGGCTTGTTTATGTACAGGTGGAGGTGGATTTGGAATCGACAGGTGATGCCAGCCCGCGCAAATGCTTCACCCTGTGGTGCGAATATTTGTTTGAGCTGTTTTAACTGGGCAAAACGTCATAATGAGGCCATTATTGCTTTTCTTTTTTTTTAAATATGGTATGCTATATGAGAGGAGCACAGAAAATACCAACATAAAGAATATTTAAAAATGAACAATTTGATGACAAGAAAATTGCATCCGTATTAAATAAATGATGATTTTAGAGAAACAAATTAGTACACTTCAGTTTCACATGAAATGTAGATGAAGTTTGAATTTGTATTCCATTTTACAGCCCACTTAGTTCCTAAACTGTCACTACCAACTATTGTATATTTTACTGTCATACTTTTAAATACTTATCCCTTGCTTCAAATGAAATACATTTGCATATGGCGAACAGCGATGACAGTTACTTTCAGTTACTGCAAAAGGAGAGATCTTTTGCTGTTTTATTTAGTAGCATAACTGCATTAGAGCTCATTTATTCAGCAGAATGACACCCTCTTCCCTGCTTTGCCTCCTCTTGCCTCTTTCCTCCCCAATGGCGCTTGTCTGGTGTACAGAGGGCATTTTGTGAGACAGCTAGATTCATGAAGCATTTATGCGGGCGCTAACGGTGCGAATCGCAGAATTCGGCCCGTTTGCACCTGCAAAAATGGCATTTGAAATTCATCATTGGGTAATGTACTGGGAAATTGAGGAATCGCAAAAAATTGTGATTTCTCAAATTGTGATCGCATTTAAGGAATCTCAATTTGAGAATTCTTAAATGCTATTCATGATCCAATAAAAAATTGCGATTTCGCTATTTATTCCCGCTATTTACCGCGAAGTCAGACTTCGTGGTAAATAGCGAAAACTGAGAAAAATTCACTTTTGTGCATTTTTCTCAGTTGTATGTTACACACACACATGTCCTTGGGACATGTGTGTGCGCAACATGAGTCTAACTTACATTTCAGGGGTGCTAAAGGGTGTCCTGTGGACACCCCTAGCACCCTTGAAATCGCATCCTTCTTTGCAATTAGCAAATTGCTAATCGCAAATAAGGAATAACTTAGGCCCATAGGATTGAATGGACTTATTCCTTATTTGCGATTAGCAATTTGCTAATCGCAAATAAGGAATGTGTAGGAATCGCAATTTATTTTGCGATTCCTACATGAATCCCGTTTTGCGAGTCTGTAATAGCGATTCCCTATTATTCGCTATTACAGACTCGCAAAACATGCCGATGATGAATCGGGCTGCATGATATTATTCATTTCTCTTTAAGCCTGCATTGCAAGATTCTCTGAATTTCCTATTTGTAGGTAAAAGGAACTATGGAAGGGTCAGAATTCCGAGATGTGTGGTAATTCTGAGACCCTGTTCACCAGTTACAACCTGGCAAAATATGACCCCGGAAAATGGCACAAAATGCAATGATTACAATAGGAAACTGGCATGGAGACACTGATTTCAGTAGTAATTGAAATAGCACCTTCTAAAGGGACATAGTCGAATAGTACAGTAAAACCATGCAGAGAAATTACCACATACCTACATGTCATGAGTGGTGAGTTATGTGGCATTACTGCACCAGGAGCCCTGCAGCATGGGGAATGTTGTCCTTAGTGCTAAACCTAGATTGAATACGTAAATCCAGACATCTAAGCACACGTATAACAATTATTTGTCATCACTATTGTGCGTTTTAAAGTGCAATTCCACTGTGCACTATCATGCCCGAGTGCAACACAACGTGGAAATGTGGACATTTTGCCTATGTGTGGCCCACTTTTAGGCCCGTTTGTCGGACTCACAATACCTCCAGGCAATTTATGCTTATTGAATATGAACCATGTAAGTGAATAGAATTTATGAAAAAGGAGTAGATGGTGTGTTTTTGATGAATAAGCACGCACACACCTGTTTTGTATGCAAATAGTAAAGTCCAAATTTTAGGATCTATAATTACAGTTAAATTTAGATGTGCTTGTTTTCATAAATTGGTACTTTTGGATGTCTCTCGCTCGTTCTTCGAATTTGCCATTTGAAAAAAAAATCGGTGCACGTTTTTTCTGCTTTTTGTCTCCACTTAAATCTGTCAAGTGCAGAGTTTATTATCCTGCATTTGAATCAATTTATATCTTTTTCACAGTCTGTGAGTCATTCATGAACCATGCTATGCATAGTCAGATGTCTGAAACAGTTTAATGGCTTCTTCATGGGAGAGATTGACTGTGAACAGAGAGAAAGCGAGGGACTTGAAAGCTAAACATATTAAAGAATACAATTGATGCAGTCAGAGAAATTGGCAAAATAATGGGCATTATGGACCTTATCTTGGGTATTTTGCATTAATGTGCTTTAAATTCAGTTTACACATACAGTCCATCCATGTGAATGCTGCAGTAAGGGAGTGGAAAAGAATGCACCTGTGCGTGGTGTATTTGGGACAAGTCCTTAGCACCCTGTCTCTGAACAGGACTCCTGCTGGCCACAGACACAATGGAACTCAATAGGATTGTCCCACCACTGCAGAAGATGGGCTGGGCTTAGGGGAAGTGGCGGCTGGCAAAATTACAATATGGTGAGATCAATGCCAACAACTCTCACCATATATACTGAGCTTGCTGGCCGCATGCTCTAGATGTGGTCTACTTCCTCCTCCCGGCACTTTCCCTTGGCTGTGACACATGCATCCCGGCACTTTCCCTTTGCTCTGACACATGCAGAAAGAGAAGGAGGTTACCTCCTTTTACAAACACGAAACCAACTCTCTAGGATTGGTTGGAGCAGGCTAACCCAGCCCTAATTTTTAGTCGGGGGGGGGGGGGGGGACCTGTGGCTGCAATCCCTCAGCTTTTTGTCAGCCCAGGAATTGCAGGCTCTGAAGTGCGCATGTCAAATAGCCAGCTCTAGACAGCCAGCGTATCTGACTTGTGCACTGGCAGGGGGCTGCATTAATAATGCAATTGCACTAATTAGCCCCTCCCCCTGCCACTGCAATGTAACAGCGTAAGCCTGGGACACATACAAAAATTGTATTTATTTCCATTTTATTAATGTGCGTGCCTGCTGCCTTATATTTTATTAATGTGTGTGCCGCCATAACGGAGGAGCCGCCACTGCTTCGCGGACTTACAAGAGGTAGGTCAGTCAGAGAAGGAGTTTCTACACAGACTGAAATGAAAGTATGAGTAGTAGTAGACAGCGTAATTTCCTCAACAAATGGTGCGCGCTCCTTTCTGCGCCTGCGCACAGGTGCAAAATGGAATCCTTAAATGGCCCTTGTGTTGAGATGTAAATCATACAGGGAGGCACCGCACCTCCTGGAGCAATAGTACGGAACGGGCAGGAACGAACGGTGAATCGAAGAACAGCAGCCAAAATGACAGTGGGCTCCTGAAACGACCTCCACTTGTCATAATTATGTTGAGATTGAAATGATGCAATCAAGAGTCTCCAGATATATATCAAACATGAGTTTATTATTGTAAATAAAGGAACCCACGTCCCATATGTCTTGCCTCCAAGTTATCCACGCTGTGAGTGGTTAGCTGCAGCTGGATACCATGGAGAATGCCGCTGAACTCGCGACACGCAGGGGAGCATGGGCGGGACAGCGCCCTAGTCCCACACGACGGGCGAGCAGAGCCCTTAGCACGGCACCCCTCCTGGAGCCGTCCTCCTTACACTAGCAGCCAATAGGGAGGGCTCACCTGGGGATGGGGGCGTTCCTTGTGGTATAAAGCGGCGCAGCAACTATGCTCGGCCTCTCTTTCCCGTGCCTGGATTCCCTTAGGCTCTGCGCTTATCCCACCCTTAACCCTGACCCAGCTGCAGAGCGGCGGGCTGAAAGTTGTGAATTTTTAATGGTCATGTTTTGTGTTGCAGGCGGAGTCACAGGGCGATCTGGAAGCAGATGGACAGTAGGGGTACCTCTGCGGCAGAAGGATACAGTCTAGATACCTCTGCCTGGCACAGTAAGGGTGCCTGAGCCAAGAACCTGGAGCCGAAGGAGGTTCCAGGAAACAGCGTCGGGCCCCGTTAGTCCTTCGGGCGGTCGGGGGGCCTGAACCGACCAGGGGTGTGCCTCATCGCTCCGCCCTGACAAGGGGGGCGGGAGTATAACGAAATGGTAATTTACTGCACCGTCAGAGCATCGTCTCGCCGTGCAAGATGGCTCCTTAGGCATGCGGGTCAGCGAGGGGCTGACGCATTGGATCGCCTGTAGATGACCCACCTTAACAGCTACCTGTTGTACGAAATAAACCTGCAGCACTGCTTTCCCACAAATATGTCTCATGAGTTTCCTTTGGTATATAAGTGTATAATGTGCAGTGCGGAGCGAGCGCTGGCGGTGTGGGCACTAGGAATCCAGAGTGTGAGTGAGCACAAAAGTAAAGGTACAAACATAAACAGCAGAGGTGGCAGCAAGCCTAACAGAGAAGTTGCAATTGGCATATGAAATAAAAATGAAAGAGGGACAAAGTGTAACACTACACCCTGTTACTCAGAGCTTTACAAAAGAGAACAAATACATGAGAGTGAAATGCACGTTATTAATATTCCGTGAGCCGTTTTAAAGAGGCAGAAAAGCTGTTAAATTCTGAAATGTCATTTTCATGAATTGACAACTGAGCAGAAGGGCTGTCGGATATGTGAGCTTTTAAGTAATCATGACAAGGAGTGTGTTAAATATTTCTTCATTCATTCAAGAAGTACATCATTTCATGCCCGCACTGTGGCATTTCTCATGCCATGTTGAGCACAGTTTTCAAACTGTATTTTAAATGAGTGGAGACGGATTAACTGAAGTCTGCAGACTTCAAGGGCATCGTTATCGGGACAAAAGAAATTGGTATTAAGATGATTTGAAAAATGCAGCCTTCTATAGGGTGAACTCACAGTGCTTCATTACTTCTTCGCTGCGCCAAACTAGGGCAACTTAATTAGGCATCTGACGTTATTTGTCGACAGGCTGTTTTTAGACCATCCTTCCTTCTTTTACTAGAGGACCAACCTACACACACAGAGGGGCCCACGAGCACTCATTTTGGACAGCTACCTCATATTTATCCTCATCAGACTTTCACGCAAAGCAAAAGAGAGAAAAACACATAAGTAGGAAAAAGGAGGAAGAGAAAGATTGAAAAAGAAACAGTGATAAAGGAAAGAGTAGCGATGTAAAGATATCTGAAAGAGTGAGATAAAGCGCGGAGGAGAGGGCCTGGTGGTGGATTAAAGAGGCATGGCGTGGAATCAAGGCCACGCCAAGTCCTAGAATAGAGTTGGCCGCGGCTTCTAACAAATATTTGAGTACTGGCACTGGGATAAATCCTTCTGAATAGCTTAGTTGGCCTATTCTAAACTTGTCAGAAACCAGTTAGACATATATTATAATTTATAAAGAAGATACGGTGAAGCCATTATGCATTATTTTATATAACTTTTTGACTTCTTCCTATTTTTTTTTTTTTAGATTTCATTCAAACCTTGTTATGGTTTTACTTGCAAACAGACATATGCTGCATTTTCCTCATAGTTTATAGGCAAACATTTTAGTGTAGAATCAGTTTGTGCATTTCAGAAACCCTGAATAGGCTACACATTGCTCGTGAGTGGACTGGTAGGACCAGGAGTGTAAGCGAACCTGGGGTGGAACCAACATGCCTGGGCTACTCCCTACTGTTCGACTCATGCTGTTGCATGAGTGTTGCGATTAGGAGCTGAGGAGGTTGTCACAATGGAGCATACCATGCAGAACCCTGTCATCTGCTTCTCTATATAAACATTATCAGATGACCTAACTATGGACATAGGCTGCCTTCACTGTGAAGATGCTGTCAAAAGAGCCAGTGCAGAAGTTGGGGAAAGTCAAGGCTCTGAGTTTGACTCTCAGCGGAAGCGACTGTGCTACTGTGGAAGACCTGGAGCACAAGGGATCCCAGCTGATACAGGGTGAGGTCCAGATTAGAGACACACTCTGGGAGATGTAAAGTGCATAAAGTGCATAAAGGCCAACGTGTCCTCAATGGAGACGACCAGTCAGTCACTTACAAGACACATCATATGTACAGAGCGTTATGTGGGATGAATGGACCGCCGACTTGTGGAAATGGTGAGGAGTCTCAATCAACAATAGGAACGTGGGAACCCAAAGGAGTCAACAACATGAGGACTGTGCCATGGTCCCAATATCTACCCTTGAAACAAAAGTGGACCAACTAGGATGTTGTGTGATGGCAGCAAGGCTCAGGGTTTTGGGACTGCTGACCTGGAATGACACAAATGACTTAAAAACAGAGCTACAACATTTCCTTATTACTCTGGTTCTTTAGGTTTTGAAAGAAGACACAGGGTTTTGACACTTGCAACGAGACTGCCTTCTAAAAGTTCCCTAGGGTCGGAAACCAGTGCTGACACCATATTGGTTGACTTTAGTGACCCACAGCACAGAGAGTGGATAACGTAGCAGAACTTGGTGGCTTGAGACACCAGAGTCCACCTCTTTCCTGATTTAAGCTACATACCTTTGAGGCAGCAACTACAACATGAGAAAAACAGAATTGATAGCCTTGGGAGGTTGGGTAGCATTCCTTTGGGTTCCCACTAGGAGATGGGTTCAAGATGGAGAGAAAACATATACGTTTCAAAACACATGCATGGCCAGGGGACACTTGGATTCTAAGAAGAGGGCCAAAGGTGACTCAGAAGGCGGAGAGCCAGCCTCAACTGGTCACTCTAGTGTTGATATCTATGACTTTCTTTTTGTATTACAACTCTGTCAGTTCAAATAGTGCTTCCTCTTTCAAGGCTCAAAGGTTGTTGTATGTGGGTTGACTTCTTGGCATTTTGTTTGTTGCTTGTAGTGAGAGTTCTGATCATGGAGGTTTGACATTATTAGAAATGTTTCCTTATATATGCTGTTGGACTTTAATAAAGTGCTTACTCACAATCACAGCCACTGCGATTCTGTGGCAAAGGAGTGACAAAAAATATGCGCAAGGGTTACTCAAATCAATCAATCAATCAAAATGACTTTATTCGATTAATAATAAAAGTTTAAATATACATCACAGGTAAAAACTATAAAAGAGAACAGTTCATTCATATCAGCAAATAAGCGAATTCCTGGTTTTCAAAGACATACATAAAAAACGAGGCAACACTGTAGCAGGTCAGAGGGTCAGTCATATACATAATAAAATAGGGCCAGGTGACATTGTCTAAAATTATGCTTACGCAAAAGTGGAATTAAAAACCTTTTCCGATGATTACAATAAAATTTACATAAAAAGGAAGATGTGGAAATCGGTTTGATGAGAGAAATCATCTCATGGGCGAGAAGGGAGACCATTAGTAGAATATATACCAGCAGGGTGGCCCAACATACAGGAAATATAATTAAGTCGAAACCTTAACAGAATAATTCCGTGCCAAGAGATTGCTATAAACTCCAAGTAGGGGGCTATCCTCCCAACCTGCAGTGGGCTTTCAATGCATTCCCTGATAGTCGGTTTACTGCGGTGTACATTTATTCTCGCATCATTGGCAATGGTTATAAAACGGATCTTCAAAGCTCAAATCATTTTGACAGTGTTTACTGTTTTGGGTAGCTAGCTATTTCAGACAACTGTGAGACATAAAAGATTACTGTTTTTAGTGTGTGTTAATATGGTGCACAGTCTAAATATCGAGTTTTAAATATCCACCTACAGTAATATCGAGTTGGAAATATCGTAGGGACAGAATATCGAAATCAAGAATATCGACAACCAGAATATCGACCTGAAGGTAAGAAATATCATTTTTGTTAATATCGAAGTTAGTAATATCGATAGCAAAAATATTGATGTTACTAATATCGATATTTATATTAGTGTTGTGTATTTTATTAAGTATTTTATTTGTTTTTGTTTATATTTTTTGTTAAGTATTGCACTCGTTTTTGAATATATGAATAACATTTTTTAGAAGTTAATAATGTTTTTTATGTAAATTATGCATTTTAGTACTGTAGCGGGTTGTGGGTTTATAGGGGAATAGGGTGGGAAGTAATTTAATTCTAGTAAATTAATTTAAAAAATGAGGAATTAGTCATTCTTTTTAAGTAAACTTTGCATTTTAGTTCTGTGGCGGGTTGTGGGTTTATAGAGGAATAGGGTGGCAAGTAATTTAATTGTAGTTAAGTAATTGTTTATTTTTATTTATTGGTATTGATAATTAATTTATTGTTAAATAATTATTAATTGGTAATCCTTTTAATTATTATTATTTTTCTATTTTGAAAATGAATGTATAGTACATTAATTATTCATTGGTAATTAATTTTTATTAACTATTATTTATTGGTATTTATCAATAATGTATTGTTAATTAATTATTAATTGGTAAATAATTTTTAATAATGATTGTTTTTTGGCATTTGGTATTGAAAATGAATTTATTGTTAAATAATTCCTATTTGGTAATTAATTTTTAATTATTATTGTTTATTGGTATTTATAATTAATGTACTTGTTAATCAATTATTAAATGGTAAGTATTTTGAATTAATTAGTTAAAGGTATTGTTAATTCATGTATTGTTATTTAATAATGAAATCATAATTTATTTAAAAATATATATTTGAATTATTTGTATTTTATTTTTACCCCTACGCTATCCAACACTTTCCCTACTGTAGCACTCACTGGAGAGGGATTAGTCATTTTTACTTCTACGCTATCCAACACTTTCCCTACTGTTGCACTCATTGGAGTAGGAATAGTAATTTTAACCCCTACGCTATCCAACTCTTTCCCTTCTGTTGCACCCACTGGAGTGGGAATAGTAATTTTTACCGCTATGCTATCCAACACTTTCCCTACTGTTGCACTACTGGTGTCACTACCAGGTCATGCCACACAATGAAGTAACATGGCAAACCTCTTACCTACATAGCACCCTGCCCATAGGGCTACCTAGGGCCTACCTTTAGGGTGACCTATGTATAGTAAAAGGGGAGTTCAAGACTTGGCAAGTAACTTTAAATGCCAAGTCGCTGGGACAGTAAACTGTGCAGTGGCAGAAGCCAGAGACTGGTTTGAAAGGCTTCTTTTGTGGGTGGTGCAAGCCATGCTGCAGGCCCGCTAGTAGCATTTAATTTACAGGCCCTGGGTATATGGGATACCACTGTACAAGGGACATAAAGGTAAATTAAAGAGGTCAAAAAAGTATAAGACAACCATACCACTTTTAAAAGAGAGAGCACATGCACTTTATCACTGGTCAATAGTGGTAAAGTGCCCAGAGTCCTAAAGCCAACAGAAACAGATCAGAAAAAATACAGGAGGAAGGCAAACAGTTTATGAACAGCCCTGCAAAAAGGGCCACGTCCAACAGAACTTTCTTCAATGTTCCCTTTTTTAAAGAAGTGTTTGATGTAATCTTCTGGATATTGTCAATGGCTCATGGGTGGTGCTGTCCACTAGGGGCACCTGTACACAACTCTTTGAAGACCATGCAGGAGCCTTAACGATCACATTGTCAGTGAGACCCATCCCTTTGATTTTCCCATGGGCCAATACTCCTAGGTGGATGCAAACTGAAAAGCAGGATGTATCCCTACTGAGTTTGGTGATATTCGAGGTGCTTGAGGAGCTTCGGACATTGAAGGTCCTTGTCAACGGGCCCATTTGCTCCTAGGTTGGGATAGAAATGCATGTCCCTCCACTTTGAAAGGGCAAATTATGTAAGTGCAACATCTAATGACTGAGTGTATCACTCAAGGGCATCCGCAGCACATTGGTTCCCCAGGGATGAAATAATTATCTCTTCTGGAAACCAAGGATAATTTTTGCAGTCAATGAGTCTTTTTCAGTTTGTTTTGATTCCACTTGGACCTGGTGGTTTACTCCAAACACGAGAAGGGTTAAATCAAGAGCTCCTGACCTCGAAAAATGTGCATGTTCTTCCTGTGTGCTTTTCCTCAGATTCCACGTACTGCTGCTTCACCGTAGCAGCAGTGGGCTGTAAGGAGTTTTGGAGACCTGACATCCTATGCCAGCACTTGGTAGTCTTCTGGCCTAGAGTCATCTTGCAAAAACCCATGCCCTCAAAGCAGATTCCAACTCCTACCTGCACTCCCAAGCACCTAGGTGTTTTTGCCACCTTCAGGGTGCATGTGTGAAGAGCAAGCTAATTGACACTGACTGAGTGTTTAGGACCGAGGAAAATGTAAAAAAAAAGTAATGCCAGTAGCTTTTTTTAAGTCCCGCCATTAGAAACTTGTATTTTTAGGCAACTTTTATCCAAAGTTGAATGAAGTTAATGCACTACAAATTGTACACTTCACCCAAAGCAAAGGGGGCTTTCTTTTTGAACTCCTCATAGAAATCTAAGGCTCAATTAAAATGTAGTTACATTATTCTGGTTCCCATCTGCCGCAGTATTAGCTGTGCACAGATACTAGACCGAGACAGACAACAGTTCTGTCAGCCTGCCCACGAGTGCACCCGGGGGTGCACGTATGTTCCTTTGCAATCAGCACAGTCTCTTACCTAGCTATGAAGCGGCAGACATTATTTTTAGGCCTCGATGGAATTTTCAATTCTGCTGGCAGAATTGGAGGAATTGTTGGAATTCCACATTACAAGAGTAGCGCGCACTTTCTGGTGAATTAAAATTCTGATGCACTACCACCAGAATTAAAAAGTTATGCAGTGTTTCTAAAGTTTAGAAACCACTGCATATACCATTTGGTTAATAACTGCAGAGTATACAAGGGCATCGATTTTTATTTGGATACACAATTTTCTTACACAAAATGCATCCTCACATTCATCTTTGGAGGTGAGGGTGCATTTTGTTCTAAGAAAATTCGCAACACATTCCACTCCGCCCCATTGTGGAATGCCGTAGGATCTCTTGGAATTTTTATGTAATTCTGCGTCATTCCACTGAATCAAACTCTATACATTCCACCTACCCCATATTTTATCAAAATATGAGCACAGGTGGATACACTTAAACATTTTTAACAATTTTTACAGTAACTGAGACTCCATAATGTAGACACCATAAGGAAGATTTACTCACTGCACCCCCAAACACTAGGAGAGTTTTTGCATGTGTGTGTGTTGTGTGTGTATGTGTGTGCATGCATACCGGGGTGTGTGCGTGCATGTGTGAGCGCATGCGTGCCTGCCTGTGTGTGTTAGAGCGGACTCAGAGAAAACCACCAGCAAAATAATGTCTTGACCACTTTTGCGAGGCGCACCTGCCCCGGAACGCCCACCCTGCGCCGGAACGCCCACAAGTGGCGCAGGGCTTTACAAAGTGACGCATCTGCCTAGATGTGTCACGTTGTAAATGGGTCATAGGGATGCGCCACGTTTACGCCGCGGTTGCGTGACGCAAACGTGGCGCATTCCCAACATAAATATGCCCCTTAATGTCCCTGCATCACAGTCTTTCATTTTTAAGCACTTTCTAAGCTGTTCTCCTTAATAAATAAGAAAAAAGGTGGTGTAAGGTTGACTTTGTTGTCTCTGGTGCCCTGAAAGAGGCAGTGCTGTAAGTGATATTTGTAGAAACCCCAATACCATTTAAACACTCATTTCATTTTGATATTTTCCTGGTTGTCACGGCAGCATCTGCTACTTTCGCCCTTCTTGCTCTGTGCAAGCAACTCAATTAGTATTTGAAATTGTTATTTAGGAAGCCAGCTACAACTGAATTCACCCTTGACACTTTGTGCTTTATTTAATATCTTGTACTGGCAGCAAGATCAATGTGTACACTTCATCACCTGCTAATTGATAAAGGTACAACCGCCTTGCCAAAACATGGTCTTGTGGCCAGCATATTACATGCAGACCTGTGCGTCAGGTCATGGGTCCACTACACGATGTTATCAGCAGTAGTTTTGCATGGCTGATCTTGAAAAGGATAATGTCACTTAATTTAAAAATTTAAAGAGTGGTTTTCCTGAATTTATTTTTGTAAATTTTTTATTGCTCCTGCTGTTTCATGTTTGGCACTTTTGGATGTGGTTTCTGGTTGAGCACTTGCTTTCAATTGGATTTTTTAAATCCTGTTGATTTTGTAGATTTAATTATAGGCTTTCTTAATGCAGGGCACCATCATTTTCTAACACTGTTGTTGTCTCGTCTGAATGGTAATATATCTCTGCGCCTGGCATTGTCTGATAAAAGACCCCGAATAAAAACCATTCAACATTGCTGATGAATGGGCTTCTTGGGAAATGCATATTTACATATTTTGCTCCTAACGATTGCAAAATATATTTTTTACAATGTTTGGCCCTTTAAAAAAAACATTTATTTATGGATAGATGATTTTCCTCCTTTATAGAAGATTTTACAATACTTGTAGGTTCTCATTGAGAGATCTGGTTTCCACGGAGTGCTAGACTGAGTCCTTTTTACCGCTGATTCTGATTTATTTTCATCTCATTTTAGGATACTTTTGAGTCGAGATGTAATTTTAGCGCCTAGTTAAACTTGTTCAAAATACCATAAATATAGATTCTTCGCAAAATATTGTCGAACTCTTAGACATTTTCATAATTTAAAAATAGACTGCAGCTGTGAACTTTTAGATAGCCTGTCATAGTTAAGATTAACATTGCAGCAAAAAAATATTTTGAAAATAACTGACACAAATAAATAGTGGCAGCAGCTGCATGGTATATTCAGTGCTATTTTGCACAATGCACTTAAACGTGGTGTAATTCCACTTTCCCCTGATTGGTCATTGCCAAAACGATGCATTTTGGCAATGCTATACTGCTTTTTGACCAAAACATGGCTAAAAATGACATCAATGTGGGCGGAATTTAAGTGGGGACATTTGGAAAATTAAGAGTTATTGAACCAAAATGAAAGTCGAAATTATTATTTTTCCTTGCAGTAACAAATGAGGGGATTAGTTGATGAAAAAATCCTGTAAAGAAATCTGCCTACACAGAGGGCAGCTTACCCCTATGCCACCTCCATGCCCAGTACTGAAACACATGAAACTGATTCATCTGTACCAAAGGATGCAGAGACCCAAGGGGTATCCCCTAAGACAAAGGTCCTCAAACTGCGGTACATGCACCCCTTAGGGTCCGTGGTGCATTCCGAAGGGTGTAGCAAATACCTCTGCAAATACTTGGAAATGAAGCCGACCTAGAAATATGACCTTGTTTATTTGGGGCATTTCCAGGCTGTCTTCATTTAGAAGCAGCTCTTGAAGTGTGTTGTGAAAATCTGGGAACTGTGATCCTGCATGTCATGGAAGCGGGGATCAATGAGTGTGGTGGTAGAGTCAAAGGTGTGACTTGTCACTGACAGTATCACTCAAATAAGCTTAGGGTAGGGGTGCGCGGCCATCTCCGTTCCGCCCACGGAATGTGCAGAGATTTGCCCCTTCCGCCTTGTGCAAAGAATGTGGAGAAACGAGGCAAATCTCCGCTCATTCGGGGGCGGAATGAAAGTTGGCTGCCCGCCTCCCGCTCGCCTCCCGCCCGCCGTATTAAATGATATTTAAAAGCCTAAAATTAAATTGAAATAAAACTTACCTCATCCGCATCCTTGCCTATCGCAGCTTCATCTGGGAACTGCGCATGTACAGGAGCCTGCGCATGCGCATTCCTTGCCAGGGATGCACGTGCGCAGGCTCCCACTGCATGCGCAGTTCAAAAAAGAAGGCGCGATGGGCAACGATGCGCAGGTAAGTTTTATTTACATTTCATTTTAGGCTTTAAAATATCATTTAATACGTCGGGCAGGAGGCGGGCAGGAGGCGGGCGGGGGGCGGCGCGTAACGGAAATATGCAGAGAGGCACGGAGATTGGTTCAATCTCCATGGCTCTCCGCAAAAGTCCCTTACGCAACTTCCGCCCACCCTTAGTTTAGGGGGCTATTCACTAGGAAGTGGCGGAGAGAGGTGTTAGCCATCTTGGCTTAACGCGTCTCTCCGCCACTTCGGACACGCAAGGCTGCCACATATTCACAAGGATATGGTGCAGCCTTGCGTTTCATACCTTAGCGCCAACACAGGCACCCTTGCACCAGAGTGCAAGGGTGTCTGCCAGCAGGGAGGTTTCTTTATGTACAGGACTCTTCCTGCACATAAACAAACCTAAAATGCCAATTTGTAACTAACATGTGTGCTGCTTCATGCAGCAGACATGCATGTTACCAAAACGGCATTTGGAAAAAAGGTTTGTTTATGTACAGGAAGGGACACCTTCCTGTACATACACAATACATGGTATTTTGATTTTTCCATGTGTGCTGCACAAGGCAGCACACATGGAAAAAAGTAAAAACCAAAAAACCAGAAGAAATAAAGCATTTCTACTTGTTTTGCCAACTTAAGACGAGGGTTTTCCTGGCCTTAATATTGGTGCTGCCTCCTATTTTACGCTGCCCTTGTGAATAGGGACAAAATCAATGGGTGTTGCGGTGGAACACCCACCACAACACCCACTTCATGCCCCCTTCATGCTAAACGCAGTGTGAATAAGCCGAGGCCCTTATCACCCCCACAACGTACCTGAAAGTGATATTGTGGTGGCGATAGGGGCTTGTGATTATGCCTCTTAGTCCCTTGTGGTTATTCTGAAAGTTTTCAATATAGCAGGAGTAAATTGTCTTTTGTATATTACTTGCTACCAAACTTTTATATTTTAATTTATACAATAATAATAACATGCCCAATTCAGTAGTGGCCATTTTGTTAACCTTTAACAGCTGAAGGGATGAGTCAGTGTTGGCAGATTCAATGTCAACAGAGTGTCCTTAGTTTTTCTGACCTACCTCAATATTTTAAAATACATTTTGTTTATGGTTCTGTGCTTTGACTGCAGGAATGGGTATCTTAGAATAAAGAGAAATATAAAGAGAAACAAAGAGCACTCTTCAAAATAAACTGAAATATAAACTAAACTTAGGTGTTAGATATTACATCACAATGTAATGAAGCAGTAATAGATGTCAAATCATGGTTAATTTGCACGGCTAGATATATTTCTGGCCCTAAAAGTGACATCTCGGATCCATCGCAATTGCCCTAAAAATGTGTTTGGCCATCTTTCATGCAACGAATATATGCAAAATTATTCGAAGGCAACGAGGGGGTATATTACCAGCAACTAGCGATATTTATCGCTAAGTAAGCTTAGCGGCAATTTTTTTATCACTCGCATCGCCGGATATTACCGCTGAGATAACGTGCTATTAGCAACGTTTATCTCAAAAGCGATAATATTTACGGCGATAGCGGCGAAATCCGTGAATATCGCTGAGAATACAGCGATATTCACACATTGGGCCAGATGTAGGTAAATCACATTTACCGATTTTGAAATACCGAATTTTACCGATTCGGTATTTCAAAATCGGTAAATGGGATGTAGGTACCAACATCTGGATTTTTTACCGATACCATAAAACTCGGTATTTACAGATTCGGTAAATACCGAATCGGTATTTGCTATTGAATCCTATGGGCCTTGAAGCCCATAGGATTCAATGCAAATACCGATTCGGTATTTACTGAATCCAGTAAATACCGAATTTGTCAAGGGTGGAGGGGGTGTCACTTTGACACCCTCTAGCGCCCCCAAAACGGGCATGTGTGCAATGTGGCACACAGACATGCCCTAAGGGCACGTCTGTCTGTCACATGGCACATGTGTACATGCACAGATGTGCATGTACACAGGAATCAGTATTTTACCATGGATTTGTATTCCATGGTAAAATACTGATTCTGAAAGCCATGTGCCAATGGAAAAGTGGCTACCCACATATCAATCTAGCATTTTCGGTAATTTTACCGAATCGGTAAATATTACTGAATCGGTAAATTTACCGATTTGGTAATAATACCGATTCGGTAAAATTACCGAATATGTGCACCCACATCTCCATAGCCCTTTACCGATCGGAAACGGCCGAAAATCGGTATTTTCGTCCGATTCCGATCGGTAAAGGGCTACCTACATCTGGCCCATTATCTCTTACAGGGTCTTAGCCTTTATATCCACCTCCCATTGGATATAATGGCTAAGAACTGGTCTGAGCAGGCGTTAGTTTTTGGAGATATTAGCGCTTAGCGCAAATATTTTCATCGCTACGCCTGCCTTGCTAATAGGCGATAGCTGCTTTCAGTTGCTAACAGGTTGGGTACGCCAACTTTGCATGTCATTAGCGATAAATATCGCTGACATGCAAAGCGGGCCCCAAACCACTCGCTATCGCCTACAAGCTGTTGCTAACTGCTGTTAGCAACAGCTTGCTAATAGGGCGAAAGGCCGAAAACGGCCTCTAAAGCGGCGATAATCACATATCGCCCACCTTGGTAATATGTTTGAGATCTTAAATTTTGCATCACTTCCCTTCCGTCGGCTACTTTTGTTTCTACTATTCCAAAAATGAATGCCAATACTGCCAAATAGATTCCCAATCCTTATTTCATACTCCGCACAAGATCAAAACTATGTGCATCAAGGAATTTTATCACAAACCTAATCAATTTCAATTTGCATTTAATTTGCAATATTCTTCTTTTTGTATATTTTTTCAAAACATTTTTCTGTTTCACCAAGATTTTTTGAAGCACATAAACAGTTAAACAATACAAACAAAAAGCATGTCACTACTTACTTTTATACACCATTCATACCAAAAAACATTACAATCATACTATAAACACATTCACACTACTAACAATGTAAAAGGAGATACATTTTTTCATACAATTATATACATTTCATGAGAAAGAAACCATAGATATGCGTTTTTTGAATCAGAATCAATTTGATCAACAGAATCGTTCAATTCTCTTATGGTTTCCACGTAAGAAACGTGATATACAGGGGTCTACGCGTTTCAAACTCCTTAAGTTTGGAGTTCTCGTCAGGACCGAAAGCTGTGAATGACAAGAAAACGGGGACCTCAGTTAATATGAGAACTCTATCTGTGTGAACCCCTAGCGGTACACACAGATAGAGTTCTCATATTAACTGAGGTCCCCGTTTTCTTGTCATTCACAGCTTTCGGTCCTGACGAGAACTCCAAACTTAAGGAGTTTGAAACGCGTAGACCCCTGTATATCACGTTTCTTACGTGGAAACCATAAGAGAATTGAACGATTCTGTTGATCAAATTGATTCTGATTCAAAAAACGCATATCTATGGTTTCTTTCTCATGAAATGTATATAATTGTATGAAAAAATGTATCTCCTTTTACATTGTTAGTAGTGTGAATGTGTTTATAGTATGATTGTAATGTTTTTTGGTATGAATGGTGTATAAAAGTAAGTAGTGACATGCTTTTTGTTTGTATTGTTTAACTGTTTATGTGCTTCAAAAAATCTTGGTGAAACAGAAAAATGTTTTGAAAAAATATACAAAAAGAAGAATATTGCAAATAAAATGCAAATTGAAATTGATTAGGTTTGTGATAAAATTCCTTGATGCACATAGTTTTGATCTTGTGCGGAGTATGAAATAAGGATTGTGAATCAATTTGGCAGTATTGGTATTCATTTTTGGAATAGTTGTTAAGGCAGGGTTTGGCCTTACTGCCTGGAAACCCATACCCAGTTTTGTTTATCACTTTTGTTTCTACAGCATGCAAATAATGCTAATCAAAGTGAGCAGAAGATGCAGTACCCTCTTCAGTTACCAGAGGTCACTTTATTTCCCCAGTGAAATGGATTCCTGTGTAAGGCTGTAATTTCTAGCCTCTGCGACAGGATGGAGAAGGGCAAATGTGCAAATTGGGAGGAGAATTGGTGCTTCCTATTTAAATACAGAATCTATTAGGTGTGGAGGTGTGGTCAGCTCACACGTATTGCTTGCATTTCAACCCTATACAGACCTAGTACGAGGGGGATGAACTGATCCCATAATGCATCTTTGGCATGGAGACTCACATACCAGCAGTGGGTCATGGTCTACTAAGGTTTCATTCTGCAGTGTCCCTTTTTTAACTTTAAAAGGAATCTAGAAATCAGTACACGGCCCCCTCTCTGAAATTATGACGAGAGGCCAAAACGAAAGAAGAGTAAGCAGGTCTTTGAAAGTAATAATAATAATAATTAATTAAGTACATTAAGTACAGCCTCAGCCCTTTGAACCACCACAGATTAATTTTTTTTTGAATAACCTGGCTCCAGTAGTGAGTAGGGGGCATGCATTCAGGATATAAGCAGGTGCTTTCTTGTTGTGGTTTGCCAAATGCAGCAATAAATTACGTGTATTCCCAAATAAATACTAACATTGAGTGTGTCTCCATTATTTGCCTGTTTTGTATGGTATTTCTAACTTTCAGCATTGCTAGATCAAAGTTTCATTGTAATAAAGAAATACAAATATTAGGGACAATTCAATAATGTAATATTTCAAAGATTGTGTTGTAATGACGTTATAGTTCTTTTGTTCTGAGCTGTGGGATCTCTACATCAGAGTAAATGGTTTCAGCAGCAATGGCTAATGCAGTCACCACAAATGGATGGGTTTAATCAGGTATTCTGCAGCTGTCACCTCCCATTAGGCAAGACATGGCTGATATTTATTGATAAACTCAGTTTCTGTGAATGACATGTTTACTTTGCATAGAGTTACTTCCACACGGCAAGGTTTTAAGATTTCAGAAACAAATGCTAAGCTTAGGGGCAGGCAGGAAAGTGAATCACCAGTGCTCAAGAGGTGGAACTAGGAATCTTTTCCAAGAAGGGTGGCATCTGTAATTAAAGTTGTGGCTTAACACATCTGATCTAAAGTCCTGTGCTTCAAGCAGTGTGCCACCTGACCCATTTTTGGTGCCACTCTTGGAGTTTTCTGTTATTTGATCCAGATATATCACACAACAACATAAACCCAAAGCATACCAGACGTATTGGCTTTGACAATTGCTTGTTTACAGGATCTAATAAAGGCGTACTAAAAAATATGTTATTGAAAATAATTAGAACTTAAGACATATCAATTCTGAAAATATGAGATTGAATTAAACATCAAAACGGTATGTTGAAGGGTAGTGGTCTTCGAATTTTCATGTACATTTCTGTTCTCTCCTTCAAACCTCTTTCCTCTGGAGTCTCCCTGCCACTTAGTCACATATGCCTTTCTTCACACCATGCCATTCTGAAATCCTCCATCTGTATAATTCACCCATTACCAAGTTCGGGAAAAGCAATTAACGTTAGGAAATGCGCAAAAGACTAAAACGTGAAATGTAAACAGAGAATCATTGCAGACATACCAGGACCATACCCGATGAAAACCCTGAGATTGTTATCTTCTTTTTACTCTGTCCTTCTGCAAGCACATCCTTGCGTCAACTTCCTTAAGCATGCACTCTCTCTCACACACTGTCTCTCTGCCACATTGCACCTTTGGTGCTGTCAATATTTCAACAGCTTTGTACCTCTTCCATACACTTCACAAAGAATGGAAATTACAATTGGTGTTTATGTGTCCTTTGCTCTATGCTTTCTTCAGGGAGGCCAAGGATTGGATGATCATATAGTCTGAACACTTTGACCAGTGATAGGCATTATGAGAAACTCATATTGCAATCAGCCTCAGCTCTAAATCTGACATTCTTGCCCAGGTGTGAATATCCATTTCCAGTGTAAACGCATCCCAAAACCTAGAAGAAATACAGTCAAATTATGCACTACACAAGAGTTATATTTTTCATAAGCAACTACAGAAACAGATCTGGAAAAGCAAGTGACATTCGGAAAGGCATGCATAGCTAAAACTGTAAATGTAAACAGAGAGGAGCAGATTTATGTTAACTGGCGCATCCCCAGGGATGCGCCAGTTAACATGCGCCACAGTGCGCCACAGCTCGGCCAGCCATGGTGCGCCACATTTATAATGCGGCGCACCATGGTGCAAAAACGGCACAGATGCGTGACGCATCTGTGCCGGAAATGTGGCGCATTGCTGGAGTTGCGTCGCAAGCGCGACGCAGCTCCAGCAAGGCTCGGGGGGGCCCCATTTTAACAATGCTGCGTCAAGGCCTACGCCTGCTTCAAGCAGGCGCAGGCTTTTGACGCAGCATTGGCTTAAAAGTGACTGAGTGAAATCTCATAGATTTCACTCAGCCACTTTTGCGAGGCGCACCTGCCCCGGAACGCCCACCCTGCGCCGGAACGCCCACAAGCGGCGCAGGGCTTTACAACGTGACGCATCTGCCTAGATGCGTCACGTTGTAAATCGTTCGTAGGGATGCGCCACGTTTACGCCGCCTTGCGTGACGCAACAGCGGCGTAAATGTGGCGCAAGGGCCTCATAAATCTGCCCCAGAATCTTTACAGACATACCAGGACCAGACCCAATTAAACCTTTGAAATCTACCCATTTGTCACAGCGCTATCATTGTAAGTTTTTTTCTAGGTGTTAGACCTGGCATCCTTGGTGAGTTTTGCCCTGTCTATTTGCCTCTGCCGCCTGCTTTTTTGATGTTACGCTGGACTTTGTTTTTGCTGGTTTAGGTACTCTGGGCTCCCTGTGTAAATTGTGGTTCTGAATGGTTATCTCTGATTGGTATATTTGATATACTGGTAAGTCCCTAGTAAAGTGCACTATTTTTGCTCAGGGCCTGTACATCAACTACGAGTGCTACTAGTGTGTCTGCAGCACTGGTTGTGCCACCCACAAGAGTAGCTCTGTAAACTTGTCTCAGGCCTACCATTGCACTGTCTGTGAGAGTAGTTTAAACTGTCATGTCGATCTGGCAGGTGCACCCACTTGCCAGGCCCTAACCTTCCCCCCTAAGGCAGTAATACCTCTTATAGGCACCTACTTGTGTCCCTCCGGTCAACATTCGGACCGGAGGGACACAAGTAGGTGCCTATAAGAGGGAGGTATCCACAACACAAATCTGCTGGGATACTGAACCCCTCCGAATCCATGGGGCCCAGTTAGGTCTCATGACATGAACCACGTGTTTGGATTAAATACGTAGGTATTACTGCATGCACTTATTAGAGTTTGCTGCAATTTCACCTTATTTTATTATTGTACCAATATAACTCTTTGGAGAGCTAAGGAGTGGCAAACACAGGGCTGGTCCCTGTGTAGTCCCGAAGAAGTGCTTGGGGTATGCACGAAACATGTCGACGATAGGAGTTGATAGGTACACCTTGACACATTATGTTTAGGGCGCCCTATCTATCCACCCCGTTTTTAATATTACCACCTAGAGGCAAAACTAAAGTTTATTGTCAACCTACTGGGCAGGTATTTTTAGATACATCACATAGTCCACTCCTCAAAAACACATGCACCACACATAGTCTTCTGAAAAGTGCTCCTACGTAACTCGCAAGTCGTAGCACGCCCCAGCCCGTAGAGGACTGGGATGGCCACAATGATGAAGTATGTCACCATGGGGCAACCCTGGTGAGTGAGGGGACACCTAAAAAAGGAGCAATGTCTCCTTTTTTTACATAATATGAATTTTCCACGACCGACCCCATTGTGTGTTGATTGTGGTTCATAGTAATTAGCAAGGCTCTTAGGAATCTGGTAACAGAGACCATTTCTTTGACTATAGTTTTTGGAGGGCGAGCCTTAGCCATTGTTCCTCTAACTCCCTTTCTTTAGTGTATTCACTCTAGCAGTCACTCAAAAGTCTGCCCTGCACATCCTAATTGTCCGTCACCAGGCTGATGGACCTTCAGAGCTGGACTGATGGGAGGAGTGTTCACTCACACATGAATAGGGATGTGCCTGGCCTCTCACAATGCTGTCCCCCCACCCCTGGAGTGTGTCTGGAGCCAAGACCAGGCAAGGCAAGAACTCGTGCACTAAAAGGACAATCCTTTGAAGTATGCCGTCTTCTAAGGTCAAAAACGGTATACGTATTAGACCATAAACCCCAGACTTTTAAAACACTTCTGAATGAAGAGGAGACTATGCTAAGAGCTCAAAAGCTGTAAGGAGGAATACTGCCCCTTTGCTGTGTGTTGCTTTGCTGGGTTGGTCTGCAGTTGCTGCTTCTGTCAGGGAGAGGAAAAGGACTGGACTTTGCCATTTATCCTGCTTGAGAAGTTTCTCCAAGGGCTTGTGTTTGCTTGTCTCCTGTTAAGAAGTCTCAGGGCCATCAAAGACTTCACCTGCATCATCCCTGAACTCCACTTCTGGGAGTTCTGGCCTGCCAAGTGGTGCCAATAAAATGTAGGGCCCTTGGATGCGGTTCCTGCTGCTAAAGACTTCAAATATGATGTTTCACTCTTCCAGCACCTGTTTTTCTGATGCAGCACCACCATGAAACGGAGAAACTACAGCAACCTTAGTTCAGCGCACCACGTCCCTGAAGTCTGAAACCACTGCACTGACTCAGATGCAGGCCCTGTTGAATAGATGAAAGAATCAAGGCATCATGTGACCGCAGCTGAAGAAATTGGCACATTGCCTGTTTGCCGCATTGATCTCCAGTACATCTGGATTTCTACACATCGCACCTGGGCACCAGGTTTCCCCCCGCATCACCCCCAGACCAAAACCATCTTGGATTTCAGCGCATCCCTTCTCCTTACAGTCCGGATTTGACGCAACACTTCTCCTGCGTGCAGCAGAACTGATGAATGGCTTTCCCAGGGACCTAGGAATCAATGCATCGCTGTGTTTTTTGCCACTTCCCCCCTCTGCCATTATTTTTCCTTGTGGATTTTGACACATCTAAAATACTTTGCCTTAATTTTGATGATGGTCGTTTAGTCTCCGACCGCTCGTTGGAGGCTTACCGACCAACATCCTTAGTTCGAATTCTGACCGATATATTACGATTATGGCAGTTGGAATTCAAACAAGCGGGTCACTCCAGCTGGCTTCCGAGTGTCTTAAGGAGCCTGTCGGCCAGTTGGAAACCGAGCATAAGAACATAGGGGCATATTAGCAAGAACCTCATTAAAATTATCGCAGTTTTAGCGGCAGGAAACTACCGCTAAAACAGTGATAATGGGCTTGCTAATATGCGTTATAGAATTCCAATAAAAGCCCAGGTTAGATGTGCAGGACATCTAACCTGGGCTTCTGTTGGAATTCTATAACCAATATTAGCACGCCCATTATCGCTGTTTTAGCGGCAGTTTCCTGCTGCTATAACAGCGATAATTTTAACGAGGTTCTTGCTAATATGCCCCATAATCCCTTACGGGTGACATTTCCATCGTCGGGATTATGATGTAGATTCCCGAGAGGCTTTCCACTTGTTCAGAATAGCATTATGATAGTTGGAATCTAGATTCCATGCAATTTATTTAATTTATTTAGATACTCACCAGTCTCATTAGAAGTAGACACAAACACTGAGTGTCCTAACCTAAATCCTCTCTGACTTTACCTAAACCCTTCTTAGTCCTCCCTATTAACATCCCCTTTAGGAGTAAGTCTGTCTTTTCCCCTCCCACTTCCTGGTAATCCTTCCACATTTACTACAAAAACCTATAATTACGTGCAAGGAGACTCTGCAGTCAGGAGGAGAACTCTGCACACATAAGTATTAGTAACATTTATATTTTATAGTACTGCAAAACATTGTACAAAGCTCAGTTCATTAATCAGTCCTAGATTTTGTCAATACCAAAAGTAATAAACTTACTCCAAAGTTAAAACGTACTCGAAAGTGTAAGTTTTCTTTGTGAATAAGGCCATATGAGTTAATAACTATGGTGATTGTCCATAATCCCGACTTGTGAATTCAGTTTCAAAAATGTAATGTTTTGACTATTTAGCTGATGAATTCACAAGTCAAAATCAAGGCAGAGAAACATGTGATGAGTATTTGGAGTGAGGAATAAAAACAGGAAGCAATTTTTCGGTTTAGGAGGGTACACAATCATAAGATGTCTGTGCTCTAAGTGAAAACACACCCCTGCTTTGGAATTTGGTTTCTGACAATCAACAAATGTGGCTAGCCGGTATGTCATGGAGGACCACCTTCAGTATCATTTGCCAAGAAATCCTCCCTGGGCAGCCTTGGGTCTCTGGATGTTTTTTGTTGGTTTGCCGAAGGCTTGGCTGAGATGAGGCTGACACACCTGCTGGTTAGTGGACTGCTTTTTGGGGTCATAATAATAACAGGTTTGTGTTTTTTGTACTGATCAGGCCTGATGTAAACACTACTATTAAGCTGTCAACTGTTTGTTGATTTTTTCGGTATCAACAAGTGTTCAAGAGGAATATGCCAAGCCCATATCATAACTTTTTCCACTAATTTCATCTTTCCTTGAATTTGAACCCTGGAATATCTGCCTCATTGAAAATGTCATCTTTTAAGAATTACCTGTATGTCAAGTGATCTTTGAGAGCTCATGAATGTTTACTATACAATTTTAGGAGAATTTTTCTTTTTGCAGCATTTTCTTATACCATTGTGCACAGTAAGCTCTCAACTCTTAGGACAGTCAAGTCCCTGTCACATTTACTTCCGCTGTAGCGGAATTTTGAGTAGGGTCTTTAATTGTTAAGCACAGCAAATAAACCTCTACATCCTTTGAGACGCATTTTTACAGCTTAAAACCACAACCAAAAATATAAAGAAACTTTTCAAACAGCTAACGTGTTGTATTTTTTTCTTCCTTACACATGTCAAGCCATTTGTAATATAATGCACAGTATTGTAATTTTCATTACGATTTAAAATAATTCTATGCTTTTGATGTTGTTTTTCAGGCTGCATTACTGATTTTGTAACAACATCATTGTCTTTCTGCGACCGTATCCTGCTCCCTGAAGATTCATTGGCAGATGCATTACCTGATGGTGGTTTAATGAATTTTAAACTAAGTTGGAAATAAGTGAGGCATTTGTAAAACCGACATAACGAGTAAAACTACACATGAATACCAGGCACGCGAGCTCCACGGTGGCTGTAATTGACAGCTTTGACTGAATTACAATCCATTGATTTGTTTACAGCGAGGTTTCGTTGCAGCGGTGATATGGAGCCGACACAGATGTCAAGAGCAATGGAGAAAACTTGTTTCCGCACAGACGGCAAGCAGATATGGTAATATTTGTCACACAGCAGCCGATTACAGGTTACAGAATCATGTCACTGTGGATACTAAAAGGCAACAGTAGCAATTCATAGTGACTTGTTCAATGTCTGATATGCGACGTTTTGTTGATGTACAAGATTTTGTTATTTGATTCTGATCGCTACACTATTGTGGCCAATTGAGAATGGTAAGAGTACTTAAAAGAGTACTTCTGCAGTACTATTTCATGTGCCCTCCACTACTTTACTTTGTGCATCGCCCCCAAAACATCTAAAATAGGTATAACTTGGCATAATTCATATAAAGTTGGTATAAATAGAAATGATTGGGCCCAATTTATACATTTACTAATAGGGAGTTCGAAGATTTGGGGTTGATTCACAAATGTGTAATGTGTAAGAATATGTAAATGAGTGTTCCTGTACTGCTACTTCCTGTACTCATAAATGCTTTTGTGAATTGGCCTTATTATATGTCACTCAATATAAGATCTCAGTGGCTGACTAAGCAATATACAATAAAATGTGTAAATGTTGCTTTGCGTAAGTTTACCTTCTTTTAATCGTTTTAACACTAGTTGACTTACCTATTTGCAGAATGTCCAACTTGACTTCTATTTCCTGGTGTGCTGTTGTTTTGGTGGTCTCATGAACATTGAATTAGAGAATACAGGGCTCCAAACATAATTGTGTTTGTTTTAATAGTGGCGCAATAGTGCTACAGTTTGGAACGTGTCCAGGGATGTACATCACTGTTTCCATTTACTGTTGAATACTTGTGATCCTGAGAACAGCCACTACAGTGAAATGCATATTCAACTATTCAACAGAGTGAACTGCTTTGAATAGGCCAGCAGTGTGCTCCGCACCCATCACGGACAAACATTTCTAGAATTGGCGCCCACTAACAATTTCAAACTCTGCTAAAATTTGTTTAACCTTTAACTATTTGGTTGGTGTATATTGGAAACTATGAGGTGTTCTTTTTCAATAATAACATCCTACCTTTTGAGATGTTTTCATTTTTTTATTAGGATTGTAAAATATTTGAAAGCTTTAGATTTGGCTTATACATGTTTATAATTCACAACAATTGTACTTCAGAATATCGAGGATATGAATGTCATGATAGAAGAATATAGTGGAAAGAATATAGAAGACCACAATATCAATAGGTAAACACACATAGGAAAATATTGATTTACTTTTCCTAACTTCACATCTATGTGTCTTGAAAAAATGTATATGTCACTGTACATATATATGGAGTAAGGTATAGAAAAACGATACTTACTTACCTTTTGCTAATTTGGGTTTGATATTTTGTCCCAGTGTCTGAACGCAAAGTCTTACGCTGTAAAGGTCCCTTTAGCAATTCCTTCTCTGCACGTGTCATGCTAACCTGTGCAGAACTGAAACAATCAACACCTAAAGACCAAACAGTGAGCCACAGCTGTAGCACCGGCCTGGGTTAATTTTTAGAAAATTCACTTTTAAGGGCCTTTTCACAAACTGAATTTTGTAGAACATTTCATAGTACTACAAAACACACTACAAAATGCTAATCGCAAACCTTTGTGCAGAGTTCACATGGGCGTTTCACCTTTATCTGTGTGTGCAGAGATCTCTTCCCCAACAGCAGAGTCTCTGCAGATGTAGGTATAGGACTTAGTAAATGTGGGAGTGTCATAGTCATAGTCATAGTCAAGAATCTTTATTCGGTGATTAAAAAACACCATAAAAGCACACATACATATACATAGGTAAAAAAGCATTAAATATTAGTCAAGATCCATGTACATAGATGATACAGTAAAAATACCAACATACAGTGCCATAAATTTAAAACAGAGAGTCCCAAGTCTTTCATTCCTCTCCCCTCGTCATCCTTAGTCGAACCGCAACCTTGATAAAATTCATAACACAACATAAGGTTAGCGGGTCAGAGGCTTTCTGCAAATAGACGAAAGCATCCCTGGCATGTTCCAATTGGGCTTTTTTTAAGATGTTTACTAGGAATCTACGCCTGGGCATGGAAAAATAGGGGCAAAGCAAGATAAAATGAAGGGAATCCTGCGGAGACCGGTTATCGCAGCCGCAGGGTCCCTTCTGCTCAATTGACGTGGTGAAACCTGCTGGAGAAGCCAACATAAAAGGAAGTAAGTTCAGCCTAAAACGACACATGAGAAATCTGTCCTGTGTGTTATGCACAAGATACAGATAGGGCTCCATGCCCTCCACACTCTTCACCAAATTATGAGCCCTCACAGACTTTTTCTCTCCTTCAGCCTCAGCACGGCATAGGGTTTTCCGCTCTAGGAAAATTTCCCCTACTTGTTTCTTGTGCTGAGATGGTTGTGGGGTTCCTGAAGAGGTTTCCGAACCCTAGATCCTCAAGAGTGTTTCTCACATATTTAAGCCAAGGGATGCGCATGCAGTGAGTCCTACCCAAGCAGTCCAATAAAATTTCTCTGCTTAAGTGCGCATCTGGGTTTACCCAGATTTTTAGCCACGCCACAATTGGCCTGAGTTTTAACAAGTCAACCAGGTATGGCCTCCCTAGCTCCCTATGAGCTATGTATCCAGCAGTACTGGGTGGTGTCCTCAGGATAGATTTCAGGTGTCTGTTTTCTTCCTGTTCAATTCTAGCAGTGTTCACAAAGCCCCAAACTTCTGCCCCATAGCTTACTTTAGAGCATGTTATGGAGCCGTACAGGTTCATCACCTGTTCCGGACTCCATCTGCCCAGCCTCCTGCCATAACCGGCTATTGCCCCATTAGAGGCAATCATTTTATTACAGCGTTCTGCCACCAAGGAGTTAAATTGAAGAGCACCATCAAAGGTTACTCCGAGATAGGAGAACGTTTTAACCTCCTCTAAACAATGGGTGCCTATTGTGTAAGAGAATTTAGAAGAAGGTTTTTTGCCTGCCAGGAGCACGTATGACTTGCCTAAGTTGACAGATAGGTCCAGGTCACTCATGAACTTAACGAACCCATCTATCAGAATTTGTAGGCTTCGGGGTGTACGCGCAAGCAAGACCGCGTCGTCTGCATAAAGCAGGACAGGGATGTGCCGCGCCCCGACCCTTGGGGAATCTGCTTTTAAGCCCAAAAGAAACTGCTCCAGATTATTAATGTAGAGGGAGAACAAAAAAGGGGCAAGAATACAACCTTGTCTGACTCCACTTTTACACGGAAAGGAGTCGGACAGTCCACCCTCCCTGTTAAATCTCACTTTAGCCGTGGTATCGCTATGCAGCTCTCTTAATATGGTGATTAAACCACTCTCGATCCCCAAGCCTGCCATCATGTCCCACAACTTCCCTCTGTTGACGTGGTCGAATGCTGCTGCCAGGTCCATGAATCCCATATAAATGGGTTCATCACTGGCCAGAGTGTATTTGGCAGTCAGCATATATAGGTTCAGACATTGATCGCTAGTGGACCTCCCTGACCTGAACCCATATTGAGTGTCCGAGAAGATGTTATTCTCTTCGGTCCACTCGGACAATCTGTTCAGAATTGCCCTTCCCAGAAGTTTAGCCGAGACGTCAATCAGGGAAATAGGCCGATAACACCTAGGGTCGTCCTTGTTGCCCTTTTTAAAGATTGGCACAATGATCGCTTTAGACCATGATGGAGGGAGACCGCAGGTGGTAGCAGTATTTAAGACCCTAGTCATCAGGGGGGCCCATAGATCTATATTCCTAAGAAAAAGGTCAGGGGGAATTCCATCCGGACCCGGGGCTTTGTTCTTAGTTAGACTCTCCATCCCTGCCACGATCTCCTTAAGAGTAAATACTACCGGGGGAGCCTGACTTGGGGTTGCTGATGACTCTACAAGGATGCCCGGTTCGTGATTATACAAACTCCTAAAGTGGGTAGCCCACTGCTCCGGTAGGATATTAGCCCCTATTTCCGGAGAATCATTTTCTAGAAAGGTCGGTTTATTAATGATTCTCCAGAACCCCGCTAGGTCCCTTCTTTCCCCTGCCTCTCTCAGATCTGCCCAAGCTTCTGCCTGCAGGGTGAGTTTCCTCCTTTTGGTCTCTTTTTTATATTTCTCTCTGCATGCCCTAATTTTTTGTGGATCCCGTGGTTTTGACTTAAGAGAGCATTTCAGTTCCCTCAGTGCCTTAGAACAATCTTTATCAAACCGGGGATTGACCAGATTACGTGTGGGCACATTGGACCTTAGTAGTCCGTCTATCAGATTTGCAATATGGTCGAACGCTTCTAGTAATCTTGGGCCCTGGACTTCCAGATCCAAACAGTCATTTATGGCCTGCAAACCCTTATTGCTCAAGTTTTTATAAAACTTTACCCCATCTATTCTAGACCATTTCAGTCTCCTGCCTTGATCGGTGACCCTCTCCCCAATTAAACGATGGACATTGGATCCAAAACCCGCCCTATATACAAGCATTAAGACAAGCGGGTTATGGTCACTGAAGCTGTTCCAGTCTATCCCTACACTAATTACTTTGTTAACCACTTGGCTGCTAAGGCAATATTTTACTCTTTATTGAATTTCCATTGAAATCAATGGAAACTCCATGACGAGTTACCCTTGTCATTAGCGGCGAAGAGGTTAACCAGGTATCTCGAAACCAGAATATAATCTATAATAGATGAGCAGCCCCTGCCCTTAAAAGTTGGTGGGAGTGTGCCGTCCGACTGTGGGTCTATCATGTTGATGGTATGCTGTAGGTCGTACTTAAGCCGAAGCAACCTAAGAGCCGACCCAGTAGGCGAGTGAGAAAAATGAGGCCCCTTCTCAATTGGGCATTGCGCCCAATCTGTGTTTGCTTTAATCAGTGCCGGGCAGAGGTGACAATTAAAGTCCCCCACCACAAGCAGCCCGTGAGATGGGCCCTTGTTCTGGGATATGATTTCATGTCCTAACCTTTGATCAAGTTCAGTTAATACCGGGGTATGGTTATTTGCTATCTCGGTGTTATACAAATTAAAAACAGAGAATCGTAACCCCTTTCCATGGAACCGAACTGCCTGGATCCCGTGTGAGGACCAGTCTGGGAAGGACCAGGTGCCTGGGAGGTCTAAATCTACATAGAGGGACAAACCGCCCATTGCTCTCCCAGAACTGGATTTTCGGGCGGGAACAAAAAAGCACTTGTACCCCTGCAGATGATAATTATTCTCCACAGCCCATGTCTCCTGTACACATATGATATTAAATTTTCTAATGTAGTCAACCCATTCCTTATTGTTAAATTTGCCCGCTATGCCAGCTACGTTCCATGAGATAAATCTCACACCCTCTCCACTCCATTCAGCGCCCCCCTGGGCCCTTGATCTTATTTCCCGCATTGACCTTTGCATTGCCTGCCCATGTCCCCCTCCTATACTATTTTTAGCTATTACCTTAGGTTCAACACACATTAGATCCCCCACACCAATCGCCGAGGTTTGTGGGAGTGACACAGGTGAGTTGCTGGCAAAAGGGAATACTGATAAATGAAGGGAAGGGGTTTAGGGTAGAGTACAGAGGCATTTAGGGAGGACCAGTGAGAATCAGGGAGGGACATCAACCCACCCACAAAAGAGAAAGTCTATAGCCATTCTTAAGTTGCACTTCTGTAGCTGCTACAGCCAAAAAGGGATTCAAAACAGTAGTAAAGTACAGATCAGAGCCAGAGTAAGTTTAGCACCACACATGTCCAACCACTAGTATTGCAAACCCCTTCGTAGAAAATAATCAAGTTAGAGACTCGAAATAAAACCCCACAAGAAATAAAGTTACGTTTAATTAAATTCTTTAAAATTTTAAAAATGTATATTATGTAATGCTAACATAATTTGTAAAAAAAGTGCATCATCATCATCATCTTCTTTATTTGATTACATAATCATAAAGGAACAATCAACATAAAAACACAGAATAAAACATCATAGGAATTATATATATGTCATAATGTTTAAATATTCATAAAGTTATGCCCACTGGAGAGCACATAACATCATCAGGTAAACAAACAAAGGTAATAAAATGCGGGCCTACATTACTAAAAGCCCAGAGCTTTTATAACAGGTGATAAAAATCTACATCTAAACGGTTCATAATACTTATAAAAAAGGGTAAAGAACATCAGTGACTGTGGAGAGGTGCCATCACAGGGGCACGCAAGGATGCATTGTGTATCATACAGTCCCAAAGGGAAACAGAGATTGCATCTGATAGAGCCCAGCCGGAACCAGGTCAAAAGTGATATTTCCCAAACATTTATGACATTTCAGACATACATTTCAGTACCCTGGCATGTCTTGAACATGATATCGACTCTCAAAGGTGTTTTCTCTTGCTCCTTTGTCTCTCTGCAAAAACCACACTTGATGGACAGAATGCAGAACAATGTCATACATTCAACCCAGTACAGAGATCTGGACCTAAATCCATCATTTTTTTGCACTCCACAACCCCCCGTTCAGACATGGCCATATGCAAATCAGTCTGACCCTGTGCCTCATTGGAACAGTCCAGCCCGAACTGCCAAGCCATGCCTTCCCTGGACCGGAAACAAGCTTCTGAGGACAGGTTTCTGGCATTCCAGCCGTCTTCAGCCGGGCTTGCTTGAATCCAGTGGTGTGGAGAGCATGAGACTCACGTCTGAGCATACCCATCCCACTCGGGGTGACAAAAGCAAAAACCACAGTTGATGGACAGAATGCAGAAAAATGTCATACATTCAGCCCAGTACAGAGATCTGGGCCTAAATCCATCGTTTTTTTGCACTCCACACCACCCCAGTTCAGACATGGCCATATGCAAATCAGTCTGACCCTGTGCCTCATGGGAACAGTCCAGCCGGAACTGCCAAGCCATGCCTTCACTGGACCGGAAACAAGCTTCCGAGGACCGGTTTCTGGCATTCCAGCCGTCTTCAGCCCGGCTTGCTTGAATCCAGTGGTGTGGAGAGCATGGGACTCACGTCTGAGCATACCCATCCCACTCGGGGTGACAAATGCAAAAACCACAGTCGATGAACAGAATGCAGAACAATGTCATACATTCAACCCAGTACAGAGATCTGGGCCTAAATCCATCGTTTTTTTGCACTCCACACCACCCCAGTTCAGACATGGCCATATGCAAATCAGTCTGACCCTGTGCCTCATGGGAACAGTCCAGCCGGAACTGCCAAGCCATGCCTTCCCTGGACCGGAAACAAGCTTCAAAGGACCGGTTTCTGGCATTCCAGCCGTCTTCAGTCCGGCTTGCTTGAATCCAGTGGTGTGGAGAGCATGGGACTCACGTCTGAGCATACCCATCCCACTCGGGGTGACAAATGCAAAAACCACAGTTGATGGACAGAATGCAGAACAATGTCATGCATTCAACCCAGTACAGAGATCTGGGCCTAAATCCGTCGTTTTTTGCACTCCACACTCCCCCCAGTTCAGACATGACCACATGCAAATCAGTCTGACCCTGTGCCTCATGGGATCAGTCCAGCCCGAACTGCCAAGCCATGCCTTCCCTGGACCGGAAACAAGCTTCCGAGGACCGATTTCTGGCATTCCAGCCGTCTTCAGCCCGGCTTGCTTGAATCCAGTGGTGTGGAGAGCATGGGACTCCACAGTTGATGGACAGAATGCAGAACAATGTCATACATTCAACCCAGTACAGAGATCTGGGCCTAAATCCATCGTTTTTTTGCACTCCACACCACTGTGGTTTTTGCATTTGTCACCCCGAGTGGGATGGGTATGCTCAGACGTGAGTCCCATGCTCTCCATACCACTGGTTTTCAAGCAAGCCAGGCTGAAGACGGCTGGAATGCCAGAAACTGGTCCTCGGAAGCTTGTTTCCGGTCCAGGGAAGGCATGGCTTGGCAGTTCGGGCTGGACTGTTCCCATGAGGCACAGGGTCAGACTGATTTGCATATGGCCATGTCTGAACTGCGGTGGTGTGGAGTGCAAAAAAACGATGGATTTAGGCCCAGATCTCTGTACTGGGGTGAATTTCTGACATTGTTCTGCATTCTGTCCATCAACTGTGGTTTTTGATGAGCTGTCTCTGACTATCCAGGCCGGGACCACCAGACAATGAGTGAATTTGTGCATTAAATAACTTTGGCACTTCACACAGCCAGCATTGATGAGAAGCTGGTCAAGTGGTCCTAAAGGTTGGATTCCATTTCTGTATGGCTGCGCATGCACTGTCCGCAAGGAACATGTACACATTGTAAAGTAGAGAGTGAATGTTGATGAAAAGCGCTTTAAAAAAAATGAAATGTACATCAGAGTGGGACATTGAATGTATCTTGTAGTCACTGTAGTAGATACTGCAAACCTGACTGAAACTCACTGGGAAAGAAAGACTTTATGTTTTGCCCTTATTAGAAACCTTTACTAACTCACTTGGGCTTGTATGTAATATAACGAGTATAGCTAATCTTCACTCCAAGCATAGACATTCCTGTGTCCAGGTTACTGGGCTGGCAGTCATGATGTTTTAAATTGTTTTTGCAGTGACTGATGACATATTCTGAGGACTGGTTGGTCCATAGTCAGGCTCTTGCCACCCTGCCAGGTCTATTACCCACTAAAGCTATCTATTAAATGCGGGAAACAACCTTTACAACGCAGGCATCACATTGCACTACATTTACAACGCAGTCATTACATTGCAACATCCTTTGCAACGCATGTCACTACAACGTAACCATTACATTGCATGTCACTACAATGCATTACATTACAACGCATGACACTACAACGCAGGCATTACATCGCATGTCATTACAACGCATACCATTACAACGCATAGTACCCCTACACTATCCAACACTTACCCTACTATTGCACCCCCTAGAGTTAGAATGGTAAATTTCACCTCTACATAATCCAATACTTAACCTACTGTTGCACCCCCTGGAGTTAGAATAGTAATTTTTACCGCTACACTATCCAACACTTACCTTAAATGCAATGTAATGGTATGCGTTGTAATGGTATGCATTGTAAAGGTATAATGCGATGTAATGGAATACGTGGTAAATGTAGTTTAAAAAGATTTGTTGTAATGGCATGCGATGTAAATGTATGCATTGTGAGGGATGTTGCGGTGTAAAAACTGCGTTGTAAAGGCATGCGTTGCAAATGTATGCATTGTAAACTCATACATTCATTAAATGCATTATGGGGCGAGCACGCGTACTACAAGCAAATATTTAATTGTTGTGATTACATTTACATCACCATCATGTCTTTCACTTGTACTGTGTCTGTGCAGAAATAAGCTGCTATCTGACTGTACACCACACCAGGGAACCCCACTCACTCTTTGTGCTCAGATGTGTGCCAGCTAAATCTTTTTCAAACAGCAATACATTTGGTATTAAATATCTATCTAATACTACACAGTCAGCTTTATGAGGCACATCACCTAAATGCGTGCCTATATCTGTCCCACTGAGGCCAATGTTTGTTGAAGGCCACAATTTAATATAATAAAGATCTCGCTTACACAACAGTGAGCCTTCCAGACAATTTTAAAGGGCTGATATGTCTGCACCTTTGCATTTTGGGACTTGTAGTTCCTGTTATGCATTCTCCAGAATACAAAGAAAACTGTACCCTGGCTTCTCAGGGACTGATCTGGAAACCTATTTAATTGGCATGAAAGGTTATCATTCGGTACAGAGACCCAGACTCAAGTACACTTCTGATTATACCTAGGGTAGAAGCATTATGTGCAAGGGAGGTATATTTAATAGTCCGGCTTGCTTGAATCCAGTGGTGTGGAGAGCATGGGACTCACGTCTGAGCATACCCATCCCACTCGGGGTGACAAATGCAAAAACCACAGTTGATGGACAGAATGCAGAACAATGTCATACATTCAACCCAGTACAGAGATCTGGGCCTAAATCCGTCGTTTTTTGCACTCCACACTCCCCCCAGTTCAGACATGACCACATGCAAATCAGTCTGACCCTGTGCCTCATGGGATCAGTCCAGCCCGAACTGCCAAGCCATGCCTTCCCTGGACCGGAAACAAGCTTCCGAGGACCGATTTCTGGCATTCCAGCCGTCTTCAGCCCGGCTTGCTTGAATCCAGTGGTGTGGAGAGCATGGGACTCCACAGTTGATGGACAGAATGCAGAACAATGTCATACATTCAACCCAGTACAGAGATCTGGGCCTAAATCCATCGTTTTTTTGCACTCCACACCACTGTGGTTTTTGCATTTGTCACCCCGAGTGGGATGGGTATGCTCAGACGTGAGTCCCATGCTCTCCATACCACTGGTTTTCAAGCAAGCCAGGCTGAAGACGGCTGGAATGCCAGAAACTGGTCCTCGGAAGCTTGTTTCCGGTCCAGGGAAGGCATGGCTTGGCAGTTCGGGCTGGACTGTTCTCATGAGGCACAGGGTCAGACTGATTTGCATATGGCCATGTCTGAACTGCGGTGGTGTGGAGTGCAAAAAAACGATGTATTTAGGCCCAGATCTCTGTACTGGGGTGAATTTCTGACATTGTTCTGCATTCTGTCCATCAACTGTGGTTTTTGATGAGCTGTCTCTGACTATCCAGGCCGGGACCACCAGACAATGAGTGAATTTGTGCATTAAATAACTTTGGCACTTCACACAGCCAGCATTGATGAGAAGCTGGTCAAGTGGTCCTAAAGGTTGGATTCCATTTCTGTATGGCTGCGCATGCACTGTCCGCAAGGAACATGTACACATTGTAAAGTAGAGAGTGAATGTTGATGAAAAGCGCTTTAAAAAAAATGAAATGTACATCAGAGTGGGACATTGAATGTATCTTGTAGTCACTGTAGTAGATACCGCAAACCTGACTGAAACTCACTGGGAAAGAAAGACTTTATGTTTTGCCCTTATTAGAAACCTTTACTAACTCACTTGGGCTTGTATGTAATATAACGAGTATAGCTAATCTTCACTCCAAGCATAGACATTCCTGTGTCCAGGTTACTGGGCTGGCAGTCATGATGTTTTAAATTGTTTTTGCAGTGACTGATGACATATTCTGAGGACTGGTTGGTCCATAGTCAGGCTCTTGCCACCCTGCCAGGTCTATTACCCACTAAAGCTATCTATTAAATGCGGGAAACAACCTTTACAACGCAGGCATCACATTGCACTACATTTACAACGCAGTCATTACATTGCAACATCCTTTGCAACGCATGTCACTACAACGTAACCATTACATTGCATGTCACTACAATGCATTACATTACAACGCATGACACTACAACGCAGGCATTACATCGCATGTCATTACAACGCATACCATTACAACGCATAGTACCCCTACACTATCCAACACTTACCCTACTATTGCACCCCCTAGAGTTAGAATGGTAAATTTCACCTCTACATAATCCAATACTTAACCTACTGTTGCACCCCCTGGAGTTAGAATAGTAATTTTTACCGCTACACTATCCAACACTTACCTTAAATGCAATGTAATGGTATGCGTTGTAATGGTATGCATTGTAAAGGTATAATGCGATGTAATGGAATACGTGGTAAATGTAGTTTAAAAAAATTTGTTGTAATGGCATGCGATGTAAATGTATGCATTGTGAGGGATGTTGCGGTGTAAAAACTGCATTGTAAAGGCATGCGTTGCAAATGTATGCATTGTAAACTCATACATTCATTAAATGCATTATGGGGCGAGCACGTGTACTACAAGCAAATATTTAATTGTTGTGATTACATTTACATCACCATCATGTCTTTCACTTGTACTGTGTCTGTGCAGAAATAAGCTGCTATCTGACTGTACACCACACCAGGGAACCCCACTCACTCTTTGTGCTCAGATGTGTGCCAGCTAAATCTTTTTCAAACGGCAATACATTTGGTATTAAATATCTATCTAATACTACACAGTCAGCTTTATGAGGCACATCACCTAAATGCGTGCCTATATCTGTCCCACTGAGGCCAATGTTTGTTGAAGGCCACAATTTAATATAATAAAGATCTCGCTTACACAACAGTGAGCCTTCCAGACAATTTTAAAGGGCTGATATGTCTGCACCTTTGCATTTTGGGACTTGTAGTTCCTGTTATGCATTCTCCAGAATACAAAGAAAACTGTACCCTGGCTTCTCAGGGACTGATCTGGAAACCTATTTAATTGGCATGAAAGGTTATCATTCGGTACAGAGACCCAGACTCAAGTATACTTCTGATTATACCTAGGGTAGAAGCATTATGTGCAAGGGAGGTATATTTAATAGTCCGGCTTGCTTGAATCCAGTGGTGTGGAGAGCATGGGACTCACGTCTGAGCATACCCATCCCACTCGGGGTGACAAATGCAAAAACCACAGTTGATGGACAGAATGCAGAACAATGTCATACATTCAACCCAGTACAGAGATCTGGGCCTAAATCCGTCGTTTTTTGCACTCCACACTCCCCCCAGTTCAGACATGACCACATGCAAATCAGTCTGACCCTGTGCCTCATGGGATCAGTCCAGCCCGAACTGCCAAGCCATGCCTTCCCTGGACCGGAAACAAGCTTCCGAGGACCGATTTCTGGCATTCCAGCCGTCTTCAGCCCGGCTTGCTTGAATCCAGTGGTGTGGAGAGCATGGGACTCCACAGTTGATGGACAGAATGCAGAACAATGTCATACATTCAACCCAGTACAGAGATCTGGGCCTAAATCCATCGTTTTTTTGCACTCCTCACCACTGTGGTTTTTGCATTTGTCACCCCGAGTGGGATGGGTATGCTCAGACGTGAGTCCCATGCTCTCCATACCACTGGTTTTCAAGCAAGCCAGGCTGAAGACGGCTGGAATGCCAGAAACTGGTCCTCGGAAGCTTGTTTCCGGTCCAGGGAAGGCATGGCTTGGCAGTTCGGGCTGGACTGTTCCCATGAGGCACAGGGTCAGACTGATTTGCATATGGCCATGTCTGAACTGCGGTGGTGTGGAGTGCAAAAAAACGATGTATTTAGGCCCGGATCTCTGTACTGGGGTGAATTTCTGACATTGTTCTGCATTCTGTCCATCAACTGTGGTTTTTGATGAGCTGTCTCTGACTATCCAGGCCGGGACCACCAGACAATGAGTGAATTTGTGCATTAAATAACTTTGGCACTTCACACAGCCAGAATTGATTAGAAGCTGGTCAAGTGGTCCTAAAGGTTGGATTCCATTTCTGTATGGCTGCGCATGCACTGTCCGCAAGGAACATGTACACATTGTAAAGTAGAGAGTGAATGTTGATGAAAAGCGCTTTAAAAAAAATGAAATGTACATCAGAGTGGGACATTGAATGTATCTTGTAGTCACTGTAGTAGATACCGCAAACCTGACTGAAACTCACTGGGAAAGAAAGACTTTATGTTTTGCCCTTATTAGAAACCTTTACTAACTCACTTGGGCTTGTATGTAATATAACGAGTATAGCTAATCTTCACTCCAAGCATAGACATTCCTGTGTCCAGGTTACTGGGCTGGCAGTCATGGTGTTTTAAATTGTTTTTGCAGTGACTGATGACATATTCTGAGGACTGGTTGGTCCATAGTCAGGCTCTTGCCACCCTGCCAGGTCTATTACCCACTAAAGCTATCTATTAAATGCGGGAAACAACCTTTACAACGCAGGCATCACATTGCACTACATTTACAACGCAGTCATTACATTGCAACATCCTTTGCAACGCATGTCACTACAACGTAACCATTACATTGCATGTCACTACAATGCATTACATTACAACGCATGACACTACAACGCAGGCATTACATCGCATGTCATTACAACGCATACCATTACAACGCTTAGTACCCCTACACTATCTAACACTTACCCTACTATTGCACCCCCTAGAGTTAGAATGGTAAATTTCACCTCTACATAATCCAATACTTAACCTACTGTTGCACCCCCTGGAGTTAGAATAGTAATTTTTACCGCTACACTATCCAACACTTACCTTAAATGCAATGTAATGGTATGCGTTGTAATGGTATGCATTGTAAAGGTATAATGCGATGTAATGGAATACGTGGTAAATGTAGTTTAAAAAAATTTGTTGTAATGGCATGCGATGTAAATGTATGCATTGTGAGGGATGTTGCGGTGTAAAAACTGCGTTGTAAAGGCATGCGTTGCAAATGTATGCATTGTAAACTCATACATTCCTTAAATGCATTATGGGGCGAGCACGCGTACTACAAGCAAATATTTAATTGTTGTGATTACATTTACATCACCATCATGTCTTTCACTTGTACTGTGTCTGTGCAGAAATAAGCTGCTATCTGACTGTACACCACACCAGGGAACCCCACTCACTCTTTGTGCTCAGATGTGTGCCAGCTAAATCTTTTTCAAACGGCAATACATTTGGTATTAAATATCTATCTAATACTACACAGTCAGCTTTATGAGGCACATCACCTAAATGCGTGCCTATATCTGTCCCACTGAGGCCAATGTTTGTTGAAGGCCACAATTTAATATAATAAAGATCTCGCTTACACAACAGTGAGCCTTCCAGACAATTTTAAAGGGCTGATATGTCTGCACCTTTGCATTTTGGGACTTGTAGTTCCTGTTATGCATTCTCCAGAATACAAAGAAAACTGTACCCTGGCTTCTCAGGGACTGATCTGGAAACCTATTTAATTGGCATGAAAGGTTATCATTCGGTACAGAGACCCAGACTCAAGTACACTTCTGATTATACCTAGGGTAGAAGCATTATGTGCAAGGGAGGTATATTTAATAGTGGATTGAACTTGACATTCATACTAGTAGGAGCTGAGATCTGAGTGCTTTGATGGAGGAATGCTGCTGATACATAAGCTAGTGCACTGCTTGCCTTGCCATGCCTACCTGCATCTTTTGTAAAGTGGGGCTGTGACTCTGTGACATGATCTGTATGGATCGGTCTCTCTAGATACAGGGATGATACATGGTTCAGCAGAGGACTGAATATGCATAAAAAAAAGATGGCACTGTGACTGTTATCTGAATGTACTAAATCTCAACTCTGCTGTGGTACTTTTATGGATGTTTTTATTCCGAATAAAGATCTTTTGACTTGACTTGTGGGCGGAACCAAATCTTTTGATGTAAGGCAGCGTGAACTGTGCCAGCAGCATGAAATTCAGCTCTCTGTTTGTCTGGAACTGAGGCTGGCACATCGCACAAGCACGGAAAAGTCTCACTGCAGCAAAATGCAGTTGTCTGTCTGTCTCTGGCTATTATTATGCTGACATTAGGCAGTGTGTGTGAAATGTTCTTGAGCATGCACTGCCCTGCAGGAGGTCCGGGGTGTGACTGGGTTCTCTGAGGCATGAAAAATGATAGAGCGTCATGATATTCTGAAATTGTAGGGGTGCATCATAATCACCGGTAGTCCGCACCCATATGTAATCCTGGGTTGAACTAAGTATTAATCATTAGAAAATGTGAATGTAATAATGAATAGTGTATGTGTATTGCTAGAAAAATTAGTTTGTGTTAGTAGAAAGTGTAAACGACATTTAAATGTAATCGCCTATTGCAAGTGCTTAACGAATCAGTTTTTGTGTAATGTAATGCATTCAATTAAAACGTTCACTATAGAAGTCTGCACTTGTAGAAATGACACAATGTGCCTTAAGGGTGAAGAAAGGTAGTTCACATACTTGCAATGTTTATTAAACATGTAGATTTGGATGTGTAAAGGCCTGAAATTAAAATTCGCGTTTTGTCATGAAAGGCATGTTCGTGGTTTTTTATGTTAGCTGAATCAAGTAGGCCTGAATGTATTTTTCCTTGGAAGGGCTCTCAGTTGAAGGCAGTCAGCAGAATTGTTCGTGCAAAGTTGATTTGTTCACATGCTTACCGATGCAGGTGCAAGGACATTTTCCTCGTTAGTTAGACTGATGCTCTTTGTTTTAGGAGTTAGGTATGGAGGAGACCAGTTACAATTTTACATTGGAATTTTGATAGTTGGAAGCTCGCTGGAGAAGCCTGGGACCCAAGGACAAATCAACCATTCTTGGACGAAGCGCAAGTTGTGGACAATCACCTGCTGAAGATGTCCATCCAAAGGCGGTGTTTGGGGCGTGTTCTTTGAGTTGATCATTTTGTACTAGGGACAGTGCCCCGAGGGAGGAGAGTCAGACGAGGCAGAGAGGGCAGATGAGAGCAGAGAGCTGTTAGGAGGGTAAGAGAAGGGATCGGTTCTTAGAATGAGACTTAGCTTCGGCTTCTGACCCTTTCCAACGTGAGTGTACTTCTTAGGAAGTCTTCCCGAGCTGACACCTTTTCTTAATCTTGCCTAAGAGATGCTATGTAGGGATGTCACCTTAGTGTTAGAGTAGGGACAGAATTAACCGATTATTTTTTCTTCCTGTGAAACTGATGAAGACTAATTTGGATATTAGAGCAGTTGTTGCTTGTTTAACATTCCTAGAAATGCTTATTCTTTTCAAAGTGCACAGGATTAGGTTAATTTGTAGAATGAATTTTGTATTAGTGCCTTTATGTTTTTTCAACCTCGTTATGAGGTGCTTGTATGTTCAGTTATTTATGGCTTTGTAATAAAACCCTTAAATTGTAAGTCGGAGTCAGTGATCTTTTTCGAGTCTGAATTGATTAGTCTTTATTGATGATGGTGATTGTATTTGGTTTCTCCCCTTTACACTTCTCAGCAGATAAAAAGGTCCAGTCGACCAAAGAACCTTATAAATGGTAAAATCTGATAAAATTGAGATAAGGATCTGGCGTAATCACCAACATCATGGCGATCACTGCCATGCCCATGCATTTGCCTGTCTCTGGAGTCTGGCTGTTACTGCTGCTGGCCATTAGGCAGTGTTTCTGAAATAATCTTGAGCATGCACTGCCCTGCAGGAGGTCTGAGGTGTGACTGGGTTCTCTGAAGCATACCGACAACAAGGCGATGGCCATCACTGCCACACTTTGGCCTGTCTCTGTAAAAAGCCATGGACACTGTCACTCAAACATGGCCCCTCCTCATTCCTTCTCCCTTATTTGCCACGGCTAATATAGCCAAAACATGGACGTTTTCATGGATGTAATGGAATCACATGATGCACTAAAGTGGAATTCAAGTGCTCAAGAGTAACAGTTTGAACCTGCTTCTTGCCGATGGGGCAATGGTGGGCATGCTCTGTGACCGCATCCTACCTGACCCTAGTGTGCAGGTGGCAAGGCTAGAGACCAACACAAACAGTGAGTACCATGGTGCGCACTCACAATGAGTCACTGCAGGAAGCCATTTTATGCTCCCATACAAGCCAATAGACCCAATTCAGGTGGGAAACTTCTGAAGTTTTAAGCCAAAAATTGTTTCAATTTCTCTTGCCTCCCACCTGAAATGGCCTCTAGTTCAACTGAAGTCAATGGAAGAAATACATTCTCCCAATTATGTTTTTTAAAATGTTGGTTTGCATGTGCTCGCCTTCAATTTTTAAAAGACATGGGCCTGGGTATCTGTGAATTCAGAGAAGTAAAAGCATTGTTATCTCAAAGTCTGTTATCAGGTTCTGTGGTTATGCTGTATAAGCAGCTACTTACATCATTAACATATGAAATCTCTTTGTTGATGTCGTATCTACACTTTCACAATTTACTTATTAACCTTCTTGATTTCTCAAATTTGTTTAAAAATGCACCATTATCCTACTCTTTTTTCAATGTTACGATGGGCTGTCACTCACCCTGAACTTTTATGCCTCACCACTTTCAAATGTCACCAGCCACAACTGTTCAATTACACAGCCTCTTTTCCTCCTGTGCCCGATGGCTTCTGGGACTTGCAGTCCAACACACCAGCAACATAGAAGAGCACGTCCCGCGCCCACAGATTCCCAGCGCTTAAGGGCATATTCAATTGCACAGTCTCACCTTTTCCTGGGCCTGATGGCTTCTGAGGCTTGCAGTCCCATTCCCACAGCAACACAGCTGAGTGCGTCCCGTAGAAGTCCCAGTGTTAAGAGCACATTCAGTTGCACAGCCTCTCCTCCTCCTGGGAATGATGGCTTCTGGGGCTTGCAGTCTTACACAGCGGCATCAGAGCGCACCTGAGCCTGCGGCAGTCCTTCACTTAAAAGTGCATGCTATTGCACAGCCCATCCTTCCGGTCTCGATGGCATCTGGGGCTTGCAGTCCCACACAGCAGTAACACACTAGAACTTCGCCCACGCCTTCAACAGTCCCACTGCTCAAGAGTGCATTCAATTGCACAGCCCCTCCTCCTCCTAGGCAGGATTCTGGGCCTTGCAGTCCCACACAGTGGCAACACAGCAGAGTTTGTATGATTTGAATTTAATTACAGAATATTTTAATAATCTTTTATTGCATTTCAAAATTGATGCAATCATACATTCTTTACTTCATTGTTAATATTTATTAATCCACAATCTTCTTACATTACGTGGGGAAGTGTTGTTTTTTAATTTAAACATCAGAAAATGTGTTTTGATTAAATGTATTAATTATTTACTTGTAGTTATCATATTTATTTGTATTTATTATATTTATATTCAAGATTAAAATAAAAAATACGTTTTTATTTAGTTCTATATTTAAAATGTATATATAAAATATATTTAAATTAATATTTCTCATGAAAATATTTTCATTATTCCTTTCCTTATTTGAGACTCTGAGGGAGCATATTTACAAGGGGACTGCGCCACCGGAACATCACTTTTTTCCAAAGTTCCGGTGGCGCAATCCCTGCACCATATTTACAAAGCTGCGTTAAGCCACTTTGCATGGCTTAACGCCTTTTTGTAAATATGGTACCCTTTTACGCAGATATCTGCGTGAAAGGCACATGCAATGGGTGATGCTCTGGGCGTTCCACCACAACACCCATTGCTTTTTGATGCTGCCCCAGATTTACAAGGATGTGTGAGCCTGAGACAGCAACCAACACCTAACACCATGCAAAAGCAGGTCTTAGATTGGCACAATGAGGAGAAATATTTTTATTTTTCCTCAATATTGCTCTTTCTATGTGTGCACCCCACATAGAACAAGCAAATCACCTTTAAAGATTGTTTATGTGCAGGAAGGTGTCCCTCCCTGCACATAAACAATCATTGCCCGCAACATAGAAACCCTTGCGCTGTAGTACAAGGGTGACTGCAATGCAGGGAGGATTCCGTGCAATTCAGGCACCCTTGCATTATGCTGCAATGGTGCATGTGTTGCAGAATTCATCCCTGCAACGCAGGCACCCCTGCTCTATGGCACAAGGGTGTCTGTATTGGAGTTAGGCAGCTATTTTGTACACCAGCACAAGCGAAAACACAGGGGTGCACCATATTCTTGATCTCTAAGATAACCTTTAAACTGTTGAAAAAGAAGATGAAAACTGTATAATTTGTCAGTGATTTACTAACTGTAACAAAATTAAAGCAAACTCATTATACATATTCAACCTTTACAAATAAAAGAAAACTTGACATAAGTTCTAAACTAACCACATGGGCAAAAAAAGTATTTTTACATTTTAGGCTTTTTCATATTTCACTGCTGCATTTTGAAAGGTCTTGGAAGAGAAGAAGAGTGGTGATAATAACAGACAATGCCATTTGTGTAACTTATCTCCTGAAACAATAGAACATATCCTTTGCTTATATCCTTCTGTACAGGATTTACTAAGCACACATTTCAAACCACTCTTTCAACAAGCAGGTACAAGGACACTTCAAAACTTTACATAGTCTTGCTTATCCAGGGTCCTCTAGTAAATCTATTGATTGTGCAACAAATTGTGTCTCACTTATAAAGTCACGTATGAAGGCAGAATGTAAATAAAGAATATCAGGCAGCCGTATAGAGCATAAAGAAAGTTTGATGAATAATGTCAATATCTTTTTATATCTCACTGGAATTATTATGTTGTTTTAAGATATTGTATTGATTCTTAACATAATTTGTACAATAACATTTCCCTACATAAACCACTGATGTGCCTTGATTGTGGGCTTACAAAATGCATGGGCAAAAACAGGCCTTATGAATAAAACACTCCTCTGCAGATGTTAATCTTGTGTAATTTGTTTTTTTAAGTATTCATTGATATATTTAGGATGTCAAAGCTTTTGAACAGACATTTTGTACAAAAAAACAATATCTAAGTAAAGCATACTAGGCTCAATGAGCAGTTAATATATGCCAAAGGGAGTGACTGAGGAGAGGTGCAAAGGTGATTTTGTGTGACAGATTAGCATACAAAAAATAAACCTTAACTGCAGTAGAAAGCTAATCCTAATAAACAAAAGTGACAAATTTAAAATTTTATCACATAAGTCCAGGGAGTGTCAGTCCTTGCTTTCTTCAGTTAAGTGATGAGGTATGCTTAAAACTAATGCAGGGTGTAGCTTGCCCAGCAGTCAAGTGTTAGTGAATTCCTGTGGAGAGGTCCAAGAGGTCCGTACAAAGTAAAAGCTTAACACTTCAATGTAGCAGAAGGTGGTTCTTATGTGGGCAGTAGGATGCATTTTGGAGATCAAATGTAGCAAATGGATGAGTAACTCTTCCAAAGTCACAAAGGTACTCAGGAACATTCTGGGCGCCACTTTGAACACTATTTGTAGTAGCTTCTTAAGGGTCTTATTTCCAGATGGGAACCAAACTGCTTGGTGGCAATATGATGAAGTGGAACTGTTCAGAGTGAGGCTGTAGACAGTTCTAGAAGGAAAGTTAAGAAGCTTATCATGTGAGGGGAAAGGACCGGCTTCCTGACAACACTTACCCACAGGTAACGGAGGGGTTAGATCACCCTACAGGTATTCTGTCAGGTTCAGCTACTCTAGACACACTTTGATAGGTAGTGCTATTCAGGAGCAAAATATAACAATGTATATGTGTACACAAATTCTCTGTAAACAGCACAATGGTTGAATTATTCATTTTTGTTCACCATTTTTGTATTGCTGATCAAACTATTCTGTTTCCTGCTATTGATTATTGCATTGCACATATTTACTGAAGAATCATAATGCTTCTATAAATATTGAAAGTCCATGTTGTGTTTTTCTTGTGTATCTCTTTGGGTATGTATGAGTTACCAAACAAAAAAGGTTTTAGATCTGTTGACATGATTTCCTTGGGGAGTCAGGGTTGTCATGTTCTGAGGTTACACATTCCCCTCTCATCCTGTAAGGTTAGGGGTACAGATGGTGTACTGTGAGCTAGCAGGGCTAAGGCCAACATATTCTGATGGTCTGCGTCTATCCAGCCATTGCATAGTTGTGAAGTTTATGTTGCCCAACAAACACACAGTTTTACTGAGAAACTATAAGCCGTAAAACAGTAGTGCACAGTTTCTAATTTTGGAGCTTCTGATGGCTGTCGTCATAAATACTATACCTGACAACTCAGCTGGCACAGGTCTGAAAGGTCACAGTGATTGTTCCCCCACCCTACATAAAGTGGGGTGATTATGACTACGTTCATTTATGACTGCGCCCACCATGGACGACATGGTTCTTTTGGGTGGATACATTCATCATTTGCCCTTTGCATAAGGAGAAAACTACCTGTATATCATGACCAATCAATTTGTATTTTTCTAAACTAAGAGCTCACATTGGGAGGTCAACAAAATCTAAATATGAATGATAAATTAATCGTTTCTAGACTGTAATGCTGCTTGTTAGGGCATGATTCTATCACACATTTCTCTACTGAACATCCTTGATTATGTGCCATAATTAAAAGAGTTGAGCAGTCTCCCTTGTAAACTTTGTTATAACCTAGCAAGATACTTGGTGGAGCAGCTCTGGCAAATTAATAATTTTCTAAAAGTTTGCAAGTTCAAAGGTAAAAAATGTCAACCGGACCAAGCACCAAGCTTTACTGGGCTATGGTCAGTTAGAAGTTGACTACAAGATAGGCAAAGGTCTGAATCATCTGGATTAAAGAGTTTCCAAGCGTTGTTCAATTGTCTCTGACATGTGCCCCTCTCATAAATGTCCTCTTTTGCATCTTTCTTGACTTAAAGCTAATGTGACAACTTGTACAAAGTCCACTGTAAGAGATGCAAGTGCTGGCTTACACCGTTCATGAACCACCAACAGGCTGAACAATGTATTGCTGTACTGGTGGAATCACTGCTATAAATGTTATTGAAGGGTCTATGAACAAATTTGAAAATGTCAAAAAGAGCCTTTGTATATTTGTTAAAACCCTTTAGAGATCACAGTATCCTCCTTTTGCACCTTAGTATTGGTGTGAATGGAGCATCAACAAAAAGTAGTATAGCTAAACCCAAATATTTCAGATTCATCAATGTTTTCCAAATATCTTTTTAGTTTATTAACAGAGTAATTCAATATTCCATCTACAGACCTAACTTATTGGAGAGAAGCAGCATCATTCCACAGAGGCAGCATGCTTGGATTGCAAGAACGATTCTCCGTCTGCGTCACCTGGGGCTGTGGGCAGTAATTTGCGTGCTTGCAGCTGAAGTAACCCTAAAGGGTTTCCACTGGTGGAGGGGTATCCTGTGTAAGGTATAGGATGGTAGGCTGAGAGTTCATAGTAAGGCATATAGTGGTATGGTGGATTAGTGGAACAAGGACAGGATGCCTGGATTTAAACCTTTATTCTTGCAGTTGCCATACAAGGACACTGGCATTTTCCTGTGGGGGTGGTTGTGGTAAAGGTTACATTCCTTCCTAATGAAGACAGTTTTCTTTGAAGTTTGTAATGCCAGTGCTTCTCTGTTGGGGTTTAACCTTTTCATGTGATATCATTTGCTCTTCAACTCTTAAATAAGAGAGCTTGAATCTGAGAAGGATGAGTGGCAACATTTTGCCATCCCCTATTTTCCCCTGTGTTTACCGCCATGCTCATTTGTTACTGCAGATCTTTTTCAATGTTGGATTCTTCAACCTGGAAGATTATGCTAGACTCCTTCTCAATTCAGTTTTGGATAGTTTCAGAGTCCTGTTTTCAAATTATTTTAAAGCTTTTCATCTTCAATAATGAACTATCCAGGGGATTCTGTTTTAACCATCCTTTTCCTCCTAAATAAAACCTTCTTAACCCTTTCGCTTCGGCGGCTATTCCGCCGCAGCGCTAAGTGGGCGGGGCGGCCGCTCGGCGGCCGCATGCTGGTGACAGAACCGCTCCGTCACCAGCCGCGGTTGAGCTGTGCTGGTGACGGAGCGGTTCCGTCATGACCCGCCCCGCTCAATACAACGGCCGCGCAGGCGCGAAATCAGCGCCGCACAGGCGCGGCGGCCGAGCCATGACGGAACCGCTCCGTCATCAGTACAGCCCAACCGTAGCTGATGACGGAGCGGTTCCATCATCAGCAGGGGAGGGGTTAAAGAGACATGCCACACACGTCAATGTCATGAAAGGTGGTCCTACTGATACTAGGAGGAGTCAGGGACTTTACAGAGTGAATCTCTTTTGTTCCCTTTATGAAATGCCCAACATCTTTATCAAATCGTCCATTCTTGACTATAATATCTTTAAGGAAAACTGTCCAGTCAATAAGTCTTGCTTCTCCATTTCTTTTTTCAAGGTAAGGAGAGCATCTAGTTTGTTTAGCACACCATTCAGTGCTGGGTCAAGTCCCTAGAAAATCAAGTATATACATATGCACAATAGGCAGTCAAACAATAGTATAGCCAAGCTAGAAACAACTTAATGATGGTCTATACAAATTTTGTAAAGGAATGATTTAACAAAATGAGTCAAGTCAAACACTAAGGAAACTGTGCAGAAGTGCTGACGACAGCATAGTGGCCATATTGTGGCAAAACTCGCCCAGAGTCCTTTAATGTGTGTAAAAGAAAAGTTTACATGAACAATGTCAGTCAAACCACAATGTCTCATCAAATGAAAAAATTGATGTCATATCCTGGATAGCCAGTTCAAAGGCAACAGACAATAGACAGCAGACTTAAAAACTGCAGCTCAAACAGCATTGTGGCCGATATGCAAGTATCGAGCTGTTTCATGGAAAATAAAGAACAAAAACTCTTCTTTCTCTGTAAGTGAGGTGGGAGTGATGGTATGGGACCCCAAAGATTGGGATTACCTTTTGTCACATCTTTTCTTTTTGGTCTTCATGCAGCAGACTATCTTTGGGCCCCTTTGTTTCTTTACTCCTTGGCATCTCAATGTATTTTGGTCCTGAAACCTGAAGCTTGTGAGCGGGTGAGCACTAGCTAATTCCCCTACATCTGCCACTTCCATTCTGGTCCTTGGTTTTTATTTCGGAATGTAAACAGCTTTCAAGAGCTCAATGAAATTGACTGAAATCGTTCTCTGGGTTGAGTTATCTATTCAGTCTGTAGGCTTATTTAGACAAACAAAACTAACAGGTACTCAAAGAGGCTCAGATTATAACAAAATATGACAATAGAGCAGCAGAGGTGCTGTTGCCTATGAGCATGTATGGGAAACAATGTCAAAAAAGGAGCAGGAAAAATTTGAATGCCCAATGATTTTGTTTGTATTTGGCGGGGAGATTAGATGCAGTGTGAAGGTGTGGAACAGAAAAGAAATGAGTGCAGAGAGTAAGGTCAGAAGGAAAATTTGTTGTAGCAAAGCCTGATTATTTTTAGTTTAGAGATGTGAGTGTTGTCAATTTTGGAAATCTGAGCTTTAGGGCTTCATTATGAGTCTGGCAGTCCAAGGATTGCGAGACTCACAGGGGCGGTCTGGCCTTCGTGGGACCACCACAAGCTCAAGGGATAGGAGGTGGCGCAGCGGTATTGAGGCCGCAATATGCTTGGCAGAGCGGATATGGCCCCACCTAGCATATTACGAGTTTCCTCTCTGCCAGACTTTTCATGGTGGTGCGACCTCCATGAAACGAGTGGCAATGACGAAACACTCACGTCATGTGGAAGCACACAGGGGGGCCCAACATGCATGCACACCAGTACCTTCATGGCATGGACTGCAGCAGCCCATGCCGTGCAGGTACTGCTTTTGATGATCCTGTTGCAGTGCCTATTTCATAGCGCCGCCGTGAGAAGGCCAAAGAACTGCTTGCCAGCCCGGAGATAACTCCTAATCTGGTAGGCAGCTCAAATATGGGTTTGGCAGTGCCAGAGCGGGCGGTCCAGCTCCCTCACAGCCAAACTCATAATAGAACCCTTAAATGTTTGGCTAGTTGAAGGGGGACATGAGACCATACCTCACTTGGACAGTTACACATTTAAATCGCAAAGAAGGGATATGAAACTCAGAAACCAGTCAAAATAATTATGTGCATCTGCTCTTGGAAATGTTCTTTTCCCTGATGAAATCATTTCTGGTGAGTTAATTTGTAAAAAGAATATAACGTGCCTGAAAAGATTTTCATTTTTACAGCTTTCATAACACTTTATCTCCCTTCTTCAAAGATGTTGCTTGAGAAATTGTAGATTATTATTAAACTTATCAATTGGAGAGATTTTATCTTGGCAGGTTCATCATATGTTGCCTAATTTTGTTTCTGGTATCATTGTTCTAGTATTTTATAGTATAGTTATGGTCATAGTATTGTTGAAATGCTGTTAAGATGCGTCTGCTATGTCAGACTTCCATGAATGTGTTAAACTAGTGTTATTGTTTTGATGTGCTTCAAAGTTGGTGTTGATTCTGATGACAGTTCGTTCTACCAGGATGACCGAGTTCTTGTTGGAGGCAGTGATAGCTTAGCAGCTTGTTAACAATATAAATTAAAATGTCATTATGATACACTTAAAGGTAGAGCACACATCCCCACACACACTTTCTCACACACATGGGCACACACACAAACACACACACATACCACTTGAAAACTAAGGGCCTCATTTATGAAAAGTGTTGCATCTCTGCGATAAAACAGTGATGCAAAACTTTTCAGTGCACCCTTCTTGCAACACTATGGGTATGTCGTATTTACTGTATGGCGCTCCATGCTGCAAGGATTGAAAGACACGTCAGGAATCCTGACGTATCTGTCGGTGCAAAAATAGCACATTGCTGGAGTGTGTCTGGAAACAGATGCAACTCCAGCAATGTAAATTTCACATGGGGCAAGCCCCATGTGAAAGTGGCCTGTACCACTGATTACGCCTGCTTCGAGCAGGTGTCAGGATTGGATGCAGTGATGCTGTAGAAGTGTCGCTGTCAAATCTCAATGATTTCATTTCGACAAGCCTTTTCTGCACCAGAACGCCCAGCCAGCATACATTATACCTGACACAGGTATAATGTAGCACAGGAGTTCTCAAATTGATTCATCTGCTTAGATGAGTCACTTTGTAAATATGGTGCAGTGTTCCGCATTTTTTACCCCACTGCAGCGTCACAAAAAGTGACGCAACAGCAGCGTAAGTGTCTCATAAATAAAGCCCTATTTTTTGGGACGAAGAATACATTTTCATTTTATTGGCTTCTGCTCCCTTACAAATATTTTTCTGAAGAACTTCCCTTCTTGACTTATAACGCGACTGAATGGCGCCTCCATATCGCGGAATACTACAGGTATTGCATGGGTCTAACTTGCATTCGATTCTTCACATGAAGTAAACTTTTGCTCATTTGAGAACGCTATGGCGTGCCTATCTACATTTGACTTTTCTCATTGTTCTGTAGTCTATCTTTCAAAAGCACAAGCAATGAAACTTTACTAGGAGGGACTTTGTAGTTTGATATAAAACAAATGTTGATAATTCTGATACAGTTACAACATTCTGGTGGCAGTCTTGATTTGAACCACCCAATACCATGTGCCATTTCTGTACATTATTACACAGTGCAATGCCACAGTCTGTGCCAGGGTACAGTTGAAAGCCATCATAGGAAATATTTTTTCTGATGACCTATTACTGATTACACACAAATAGATGACACATTTTCAGTCCACATTTGAGGATATCAGAAGAAGGTGCTTTCACTCAAAACTGCATTACAGCCTGAGTGAAGAAGTGAGAAGTCATGCAGAACAACGCAATGGCAGGCTCTGAGCCGCCTCTCATATTTTCAGCTCTGTGATGTGTGGAAAGGAGAAGCAATGAAGGGAGAAGGACAGAAATAGGGTTGCCTGGACACCGTCAAATCTGTGATTAACCCATTTCAGAGACACTGCTATGCTGACAACTCGTGCAAAAACCTTCAAACAAAAAAAGAGCAACCTGTGCAAACCTGCTGGATGATCTATAAATAGATGAAAGTTTAAAGGCTCTTTTGGGTATCAAAGAAAAGGACGTAGTTGACTCCAGATATATTATTACATAGGATTAAAGTGTTCACTATGTGAAGTTGTAATTATATTGTTCGTCTCTGTTCTTCCAAAATAAATATTAATCGGTCTGATGCTACAAGGGCAGGTGGATTACTTGGTTCGGTTCAGCAATCTGCAGCTCCTTTCCAGTAAATGCTGTTTTCGCAAAGTCAATATTTTATAATTGGTTAGAAAGCAAGACATTTAACAAGATTTGTGCAGGATTCTAAGTTAGTTTTGGATTAGTCAGATTCAGCAGGAATTGGTGGCTCTTTCTAAACAATTAAAGGTAGGTTTTGAGCCTCACCTTGAGTTTTGTTTTTGTAGTGCTTAATTTGAGGGGGAGGTTTCCACATAAAAAATTAATCTTACCTGCTGCCCAAACAATTTTTATAGCTTTGGGGGCCTGAAATAGTCCTAATTGTCCCACTTGTAGGAATGTGATGGTTAGTAGGTGTGTTGTCACTATCATTGGCAGCACACTGTAAGCTGCAGTGGCCTTCTGACTGAGCCCTGGCACTTATTTTGCTACAAATTAAGCACTTTTTGGTGAGTTCCTTGTTGAGCACTGGTTGTATATATTTAATGATGTGACCATGTTTTGTGTGTCTTGAGTATTGATATCGACTGGTACAAGCTCTGTGGCTTGTGTTTATTTGTGCTTGTAAGTGCTCTCTACAGTATTCATATTGCATGTTGAAATTCTCAGAAAATTGTTTTGGTAGGCTGTCATGGTTTTAGAAATACAGTATAGAATGAGGTGAGTTGTTATTGTGTTCCTACAATTAACAATATACATTGGTAACCGCTTGAGTTGGTAAATCACGATGCACTTTGTGAATACAGTCATTGTTCTGATGTGCAAGGTTTTTTCAATGTATTTTATGGGTATTTCATGGAGAAATGTTTTCAATTTAGATTTATTTATGTATTTATTGTATGTTTTGACATAGCATACTATGCCTGAGTGCAAAAGAGGGCTTTACATTCTAGCAGTGATGAGAGTGAGTCTTTAAGCGCTTTACATGCAATCCAACGTATGTGCACTGCTGATCTGCTAGAAATTACATCTGAAGAATTTCCAATATCTGTGGAATATGTGACACCAACACAATCAGTGAAACAGATTGAAAGAAGTAAACATTGGGGGGGGGGGAAGGGGTGGGCAAAGAGCTGAAAAGGGCCACAGGAGGTAAGACATTGTCAGTTTTTCTATATAGACTTCCTATAATGTTTTGCCCTTTTTTAGACTGATTTTTGCCGGTCTTATGACTCATGTCACTGTTGGACTGTCACTCTGTGTCACATAGTCTGTGTCCCATAAACATGAGGTACAATTGAGTAAACCCAATCGGCCTTTTTCATTTTCCAGTAAGCCATGGTTATTGGAGCAGGTGGTGTATCCCTGGTGTGACAATTGAATGCTATGGTATGTTATCACAATTTCTATAGCACACTAATACCCTTAGGAGTCTAGGCGTTTGTGGACCGCATACTGCACAGAAAGTTTAGTTTTTAAATTGCCATGTTTTAAGGTTTTTCCTAAGAGTAACCGGGAGAGAGTTCCAGAGCCTAATGGTACTATGACTGAAACGCCTGCCACCTCAGTTTGTTGCCCTGATTCTGTAGGTAGGCATTAAGAAGGAAGTAGACGAACGCAGTTGTCTGGAATGGGAGTACCAGTTAAAAATCTGCCAAAGAAAACGTGGCCCAACTCTGTGTAAAGCCTTATGTGCTAAACACAAGGCTTTAAATTTAACACAATGAGCTACTGGCAGCCAGTGCAGCTTTTGTTTTCCAGCCCTAATGGACTTGTGTTTGGGGACATTGAGTACCACTCTGGCAGCAGTATTCTGTCCTGACTGCAGTCGTCTAAGTTGACTAGACTGTAAATTAATATATAAGGCATTACAAGAATCTAGTTTGGACAACACAAGGGAGGTTAAAACCATTTTTCTTGCGCTTTCCGGAACAAATGGAAGGATTTTGCTTACTGTTCTAATGGTGAGGAATGCAGAAGACACCACCTTAGATACTTAGGATTTAAAGTTCAGCTTGTCATTGATTATGACCCCCAAGCTTTTAGCTTTTACTATTGGCGTGGGAGGGGGGCCCAAGATGCTTGGCCACCAGACTGCGGACCAGAGAGGGGCCAGTTTACCAAAAAGCACCACCTCAGTTTATCTTCAGTTGAGCTTCAAACAGTGTTTGCTCATCAAGGAACTCAGGGAGATCATGCATTCGTGCAGATTGTTAGCATGATCGACCTCCTTATCAATGGTTGAAATGACCAATATTATTATTATTTTATAGCATTTATAAGGCGCACAGCTACCCACAAAGGGTTTCCCGGCGCCAGAACTGCAAAACACTCAAATATTACTGGGGGGAGAACAGACAAAGCAATTATTTATTAAACAGCCACGTTTTTATGCTTTTTCTAAAATTCACGTAGCTTTCCTCCTTGCATATGTGGATGGGCAGTGTGTTCCACAGCATTGGCCCCAGGTAGGAGAAAGATCTCCCGCCTATTCTGGCTCGTTTAAACCTTGGTACTACAAAGTTTGCCGCTGTACCTGAACGCAGGTTGCGGTTTGGGAGGTAGGGCTTAGCAAGGGCCTGAAGATATTGGGGGCCGTGCCAGCTTTGATTTTAAATAGGTAGCTCAAGGCTTTGAAACGAATACGGTTCTCGACCTTAAGCCAGTGCAGATCCCTGAGATGTTGGGTGATCCTAGCAGATCCGGGGATTTTGCAAAGCAGTCTAGCCGCAGCGTTCTGCACTAGTTGCAGACGCTTTATCACTGCCTTATTTGAGCCCAGGTATAAGATGTTACCGTAATCAAGCCGAGATGTCACTAAAGCGTTGACCACGGTCTTCTGGGTAGTAGGTGGCAGCATCCAGATGATTTTGCGTAACCATTTGAGAATGGCGAAGCATATACCTGCTACTTTGTTCGCTTGCTGGGACATGGATAAACAGTCATCAATGATGACCCCAAGGTTTCTAACCTGAGAGGCTGGAGGTGGAAGTTTACCCAATGATGGTGGCCAATGGGAATCATTCCAGAGATCTTTACTATTTCCTAACAGGAGAACCTCTGTTTTATCTCCATTTAGTTTGAGTTGGTTGTCTGACATCCAACAAAAAATTTCTTGGAGGCCTACTTTTAATGCAGATGGGGTAGAGACGTCAGATTTAGAAAGTGAGAATAAGACTTGTGAATCATCTGCATAGGTCATTAAACTTAGGCCAAAATTTTCTGCAAGGTTGGCCAGTGGGCGTAGGTATAAATTAAAAAACAGAGGGCTCAAAATTGATCCTTGTGGCACACCGTGAGGAGAGTGGAATACCTCAGAGCATGCCTCCGAAGAGGAGATCTGGAAAGTGCGGAGGGATAGGTAAGATCTAATCCATTCCAGAGCTCTGCCTTCGACACCATTCTCCCCCAGCCTGTCTAGCAGTATGGAGTGAGAAATGGTGTCGAAAGCCGCACTGAGGTCTACCAATTGAGTATCATCTGCGTACGAGGTCGGGATCATGTTAAAACTTCGAATCAGGGGTGCTAGTTCAGACACATAGATATTAAAATGTGTGGGGCTCAAAGATGAGCCCTGAGGCACCCCACACGGCAATGTAAAAGGTGAGGATTTGAAATCGCCTGGTTGCACTATCTGAGACCTATCTGAAAAAAAAGATGTTAAGATTGAAAGGGCCTTGCCTCACAGGCCAATAGCTTTCAGCCGTTCTGTCAATAAAATATGGTCCACGGTATCAAATGCCGTGGACAAATCAAGGAGGATCAGGGCTGCTGATCCCCTGCCGTCTAAAGCAGCACAAATCTCCTCTGTGGACTTAATTAAGGCTGTTTCAGTGCTATGGCATGGACAAAAGCCACATTGGCTGTGATCCAAAACATCATTATTCAAAATATGAGTGGAAAGTTCTGTATTAAGAATGTTCTCAATTATTTTAGCAAGCAACGGTAGTCTCGCAATTGGCCTGTAGTGAGCTGGATCCATTACATCAAGATTGTTTATTTTTTAATAGTGGTAGTATACAGGCCTATTTCCACAAAGTAGGGAAACTGCCTTGTGAAAGCATTTGATTATAAATGCCAGATAATTGAGGACTAATGATGTGACTAATGGTATGCAATAATCTAGGAGGGCAAGGGTCATCCGGATAGCCCGATTTAGTTTTAAGGAGAAGGTAAGCAACCTGCTCGGGGTAAGTAACAGTAAAATGTATTAGTGGTGCCATGGCTTTGACTCCCTGGTCTAGGTCAGCATTTTGAGAAGTATGTCCGTCAAATTGGTCAAAGATCTGAGCTACCTTACTTTGAAAAGTCTGGGCCAGTAGATTACAAAAATCTTGAGTACAATTCTGATTCCTATCCTTTTGGTGGTAGTCAGATTAGATATGACTGAGAAAAGTTATTTGCTGGAGTTTCCTGCCATTTCTATTTTCTGCATGTAAAAAAGACTCTTCTCTGTAATAATTGTATTTTTATATTTTGCTAACATAAGCTTATATTGTTCTTTTTCAGCTGTGTCATAGTTTTTCTGCCATAATCTTTCTTGTGTCCTACACGCCTGTTTATCAAGTCTTAGGGCTTCAGTGAACCATAGGGCCGAAGGGATTTTCCTATTTCTATTGGCCTCGGACATAGGGGCTGCTTTGGTGAAGTTAAGGTCTAGACAGGATGTATAACCTCTCGCTGATCCATCTGCCTCCAACTCAAGGACAGTAATGCTTTGGATTAGCTGGGTTTCTAAGGCCCCTGGGTCGATCTTATTCCAGGCTCTCCTGGCAGATTTGTTGTTAGCTGCGTTAGTAGTCATGGGATCAGACAAAGCCCACTAAGCAATAACAGCATAATAATCGGTCCATGTAAGGGGGAGGATATAAGTAATGAATAAGGCAGGATTGTTTGTGAACACACCATCCAAGGTGTACCCAGCTTGATGAGTCGCCCCTTAAACTAACTGTTGGAGGCCTACATCTGAAGTGATGTCTAAAAGATCCTGAGTATCTTTGTCAGCTAATATGTCCAAGTGAAAATTCAGATCACCTAGCATAGTAAAGCAGCTGGATGAAATACCTGGTTCTTGTACGAATGATAGGTTAATACAAAAATTAGCTTTTGAGCCTGGCCATGCCATATGTGAAATGCAAAGTAGATTTCAACCCAATCACATGTATGACTGAAAAGTATTGTCCTTTGTATATCATTGTGGCCTCATCATCTCTACCTTAGTTCATTAGTTAAGTTTCCCCTAGGAGCACACTGCAATCCTTAGGGGTTGGGTGCTTAATGTTTAAACATAGTCATGTTGCATATTAAAGAAATGTATCCCTCTAAAGTGGACAGGTAGCAGATGATTTTATCACTGTGTTGGTACAGTGATATTTTTCTAGGAAAAGCCATATTATAATAAGTCTATTTCTTCTAAATGTTTCTCAGGAAACTGGTACAAAAATGGTGAATGGTGCTATTTCCCAAAAATCTGATCCAGAAGTGAAAGTGTGCTTTTGATATATAAAGTGGAAGGTGAACTTCTAAAAATCATATTTTGTGCTGCCTGGAAGTCTAGAAGGGTAACTTTGTTCTGCTGGCTATCCTTTTCACTACATGGGAGAAATATCCCATTCTCATCCTTTAATTTCATGCCAGTTCCCAGAGGTTAAATGATTTCTGTCAACCAGTGGTTTCTGTTTTCTAGTTACATAAATGTTTTAACTGTGCTGTTTAACTTTCACTTTGGTCGTGAATACATATTTTAGCCTTATCCTGCAGACTCATTTTATCTCATCTGTCTACAAAATGATTACCCCCAGATGTAGTGTGCAGCCGTGTTGACAAGTCTCATGCCATCCAGCTGCTGCATACATGTTTTTTTTCTTTTAACAAGTACTAGTGTCTTATCTCACAGTACTTTAACTCTGTTGAATTCATGAACAACATTCCATTATTTTTATAAATATATGAAAGAGTCTTGTATTTGAAAAAGATGTTCATATTAAAGTTCATCAGGGATCTGCACTTCTTCCACATTTGCCTAAAAATTGCTCACACTTGCTAGTACATTTTAACTTTGAGTGTCTGTGTCTGATGTGCACTTACCCATTTTGTAGCATTCATTTTACAACAGACCTCATGTCCTAATTACATTACAAATACATCCTCTATGACCAGCCACCCTTAATGGCAGCTTCTCCATTGTCCTCCTGCTATTAACATGCAGACCTAAGCGCACTTCACCCCAGCTGCAGTGCCGACCAAGGAAAGCTCTCTAGGGAAACCAGTTGTAGAACCTCAGGCTTGGTAAAAAGACTTAACACCCTGTATATGAATGCACTCACAGATGTGGAATTGTTAGAGAAATAAAAAGTACTTGTAAATAATTCCTTTTAAACTGTGCCTGGATTGGACAAGTGTCCGCCAATTTCTCATCAGTATCCAGAAAATGTCATGTGAACAATGTTATGATCACATTGCTAGCAAATGCATCTTACATCACACTGTTACTGGTAATTACGTTTTGAATTGATCCCCTAATGAGCTGCAAATGAGATAGCTTGGTGGGTTTATCACTAGCTGTTCATTTCATTTTGGGCACTTACATTGTTTTTCCAGTTCCTAAATCCACAAGTGTCCAAATGTTTGTATATTTTTCAGTTAATGGCTGCATTCTGGCAATCATTTCAACAGAATTAATGTGTAGTGTTCACTAAACAAAACATGTTTCGGAAAAGAGGTGGCCTTTAATCTAAGAACAGCTCAAGGACCTTGTGCCTTCTGCAGAGTTCTGGGTGCAGCACTGCTGGTCAGAGAATGTCAATTCCTCTCCAGTTTCAGCAGTGTGTTGAAAATAGTAACAAATTGATGATGATTATTATTTTTGAAAATGACCTCAAGGTTTTTTAGACGGGACCAACTTTGAAATGCGAAATATGCTATTGCTCAGAACACAGCTGTGATTTGAGCAAGGTCATGTGTGACAATTATAAGGTCAGACATGACTTTTTACTAAATGATAGATACTTTGCAGGTTTTGTAATCTATGCTTATAATGGGAAAGATGTGACTATGGAGCCAAGAAAACTTCAAATTATGTTTTTAATGAAGTATTTGATCTCTACTTTTGGATATAGTTACACAGTTTGCTAATTGTTCTGTATCTAACTGCTGAATGTTGGACGATGACTGAAAATGTGGGGTCTTTCACCCTAGGCTATACAATTAAACAACAGTCTCTCTAACCATGCGCTTTACAGCTCAAAGAAAATGCAATTTTCCTTTGGATCCCCCTTTTTCCTGGGGGCCCCCGTTTAACTGATCACCTCAAAACTTTCTAGGAAGGAGCTGAGGTGGAAGAACATTTTTTTGGGAATGTTTTGTGAAGATTCATCAAACAGTACTGATGTTTTAAGCAAACCGCTGGAAAAAGCATAGTTTAAAGACATGTTATAGATAGGTGAAAATTACTGATAAAACATACTGTTTTAAACAAACAAAAGCACTGAAATTCACCAGGTACAGTTATGTCAAATAACGGTAACGCATGCCACAAAATAACTATAACTTTTACCTCTGCCATGCATAGTGTTGTCATCAATGATGCCATTTCAGACGTTGCAGTGTTGTTATTAATGACGTCATAGAGCATGTCATGAGTGATGTAAAATGTGAGGTAATTAGCAGTGCACAGCAAGGGCACAAGTTATATTAACTTTAAGAATTATAATTACTTGAAACAACCATATTTGGTGTGTGAATTTCAGTGGTTTTGATCATTTAAAACTGTATGTTTTTACTGACATTTTCATCTAAATATAATGACCCTTTGACCTTTGCTTTATAGTAATATATCGATATCTATAGTCACTGAAAAAGTAAAAGGTTAAAGTCATGTTAAAGTTAGGTGGAAATTTCAGTGCCAATCTTAAATTTTGAACAAAATCAAACCAGGCATTCACCAGTTATAGTTAGCAAAGGTAACTATAACTTGCTCCCCTGCCATGCACTGCTTAAACCCTCACCTATTACATCAGTCATGACATGTTCTATGACATCCTTTATTACATCACTCAGGATATCTCAAATGACATAATTGATGACATCCCCTTTATTATTAATTTGGGTCCCAGGGGATGGGGTCCCAGGGGCAGCCATTGGTTCGAGGAAGGGAGCCACATGCCCCCTCCTTAAGTTAAGATATCTGGCCCATGGGCTGATGTATTTTTTATTATGGCCTCGGTGGGGGTTCCTCTGGGTTCCCCCACAAGGTCTAGGGTAGGAGGGTATCTCTACCCTGCCCCCTTATAATATTTTTATTTTTAGTTTTCAGGACATTTATTTAGTCCATGAGTCCTGTAATGGCTGCCAGCAACATTTTTCTCATGCTGCTATCATCCAATAAGAGCACTCGCTCCTGTGGTAGTCTGACTCCCACAGGACCAAATTAACACAAGGGAAAAAAAGCTCCCTGGTCCAATCAGAACACTCTTTTTTTTAAAACTGGGTTTGAGGTGCTCTCACAAGAGTTCCTCAGACCCAACCATCAAGATATACAAATATTTTTCCACCTTAAATCTACCCCTAAAACCTATTTTCCATGTTCGCAGTGACACAGGGAGTCACGACAATAAAGGTAAACACGATGATCATGCTTTTTTTTACATCCTTAAAAACACATATATCCACACATATTATAGTATTTTTGTCAATAGGGTTTATTACTGTATTCATGTTTTTCAAGTAAGTTTCTATAAAAACTATCTTTAAAACCAATTTTCTGTTTTTGCGGTGATGCCGTGATCAGCATGACGACATCGGGAAAATACAACGCGAAAGCAGGAATTCAATAGACACCACCAAATAAAAACATTACAGCTATATAATTCAGTCTAACCATCACACTAGATAAATCACTATCTGAATACATCTATAAAGACATTTATCAGCCTCTAAATAGCTCCTTAACATTGTTGTTTAATTATTCACTTAGTTATGTGATTAGGTGCACAAGTCTCCAAGTGGGTCTGTGACTGGCAACATGAGTACTTCAGTAGGTCTAAAAGTGGGTGCTTTACTCTCTGACTGTGTACATGAATGGGCACATGAGTCTTTGAGTGAATTTGTGAGTGGGTCTATAAGTCTCTGACTGGGTATATGAGTGGGTGTCTGAGTGTCTGACTCAGTATGTAAATGGATAAATGAGTGCCTGAGTGGGGATGTGAATGGGTACATAAGTCTGCAACTGGATCTATTAGTGGGTTCATAGCTGTCTGAGTGGGTCTGCCTATCAGTGGGTGTGTTAGTGGAAGCATAAGTGTTTCAGTGGGTGTGTGAGTTGGTGTGTAAGTGTCGGAATGGATCTGTGACTGGGTGCATGAGTCTCTGAGTGGATCTGTGAGTGGGTGTTTAAGTCTCTAACTATGTATGTGAATAGCAGCATGTATCTCTGAGTGCATCTGTAAGTGGGTGCATGATCCTCTCAATGCTTATGTAAGTACACACATGAGTATCTGAGTGAGTCTGTGAGTGGGTGCATTAGTGCTTGAGTGGGTATGTGAGTGGGTGTATGAGTGTCTGAGTGGAAATGTGAGTAGGTACATGAGTCTGTGACTGTGACCAGCGAGGGTATGTATATAGATATAAACATTTTTAGCTTTATATTTCCACCAATATTTGCAACGTTGCTGTGATATTCGTGATGTCCCTGTGACGGTTTATGGGGGGGCCACACTGGCAGTCCGGGCATCATCACGAATATGTGTGTATGAGTCTAGTTGTGCATGTCAATGTGTGAGTGCAAGTGAATAGCTGTGGATATGTGTTTGTGTGCGTGTGACAAAGTGCATGGTTGTGCATATGTGTAAATCAGTGAGTGTGTGGAGGCTTGTGTGTAGTTGTATATTTGTGTGTTTTACATTAGGTTTTTTCAGCTAGGATATATATATGGGTATATATCGTTCTAGTACTACTTGTAAGACTCTCTTTATGTATGTGTCATTAAATGTAAGTGTACGTGTCTGCAATTCTGTATGTGAATATGTTTCTGCACACATATACTGATGTGTTTGTATTTCTCTATTGCTGGCTACCTGTGAGAGCACCTTGAAGATGATCCACAATGTTATTATTATGTGCCTACTGATACCTCAAAATTCAGTACATACAGATAAAGGGTTATAACGAAAACACTATTGACAAATGAAGATGAAACATAAACAGTATTTCATTATTATATCAGTAACACTTTAACCAATTTTAAACTCCATTCTTCGCCTTCTTCCTCTTTACTTCTCAACTTGTTGGTAACATTTAAACCATATAAAAAAAATGTAATATCATAAACCTACATTTTAATTCTCATCTTAATTGAAAATACATCTCCACAGCAGGCATTACTACTTTAATTTGCAATATAAATAGGCACTCGCCATTACATCCTTCCCTCATAGACTTTTCTACAAGCCCAGTTTCCGTGGCAACCAATTTAAAAATCATTATAAGCAAGCTCTAGGTGAAATGTTCATAAAGTTTTCACTGCTCTGCAGGTCTGGTTAACAGTCCTATTAAAGTTGCAAAAATATAAATCTATTACAATTACCATAACAGTAATAGTATTTTTCTCTGAATCAGAACATTACATTTAGATAGTAGTTATTTACTACCTATACTAGCAAACAGCACTCCAACATCAACCAACCACAGCCTTTGCACAACTTTTTTTCAATTTCCTTCACTTCGCTCACTTTATGGACATTTCTCATTGTCTTACTAACTGTTGCTATTTCCAGCTCCTGTTTACCAGCATCATGGTTAGAGTGTGGATTGAGGGCAAAGCTTTGACGTTTTGGTCCAGAGACTATGCCAAACATTGTGGCATTGAAAGAGATCTTGGATCTCCCAAGTGGACTTGATTGGCCACTGAGGTACTAAGTGGTATCAATTATTGCCTAATATTGAGAGCATTTCAGCTTGTGAGCACCTAGACTTTATGATTGTGGGGAACTGTGATAGTAACAATATCGGCACAATCACAGGGGTTGGACTTGAAATCCAAATGTGGGAGACATTTGCACATTTGATGGATCTCTTTCTTCACACTACCTGTGCATATTCCAAGGTATGTCAAAGGAAGAATTGGCAGTGGTCATCTTAATTTCGTCCAAAGATTGATAAAATTCAGGAGACATGTCAATAAAGCAATATCTGCATTTCTCTGTGGCCATAACATGGGCTCCATTTGCCCCTATAATATCTGCTTTGACATGCCAGGAGTGTACCAAAAGGACAGAGTCCATTTCATAGCTGAATGGAACCTGATTTATGTTAACAACATCAAGGATTGTATCCAATGAACAACACGCTATAAACAGAAAGGCTCTTTTCAGAGCCACACAATGAACAAATGGCAACAAGGGTTTTGAAACATTTTGAATTTTTTTCCCAGATCCACAATACAATGCAATGCCCAAAGCCAGTGCTTTAACCATAATTCCATCTAAATAAAGGGCAATAGTAAATCCTTTGATCCAATAAAAAAATTGGCGTATGATTAGGACCCAGGAGGGTGGAAACATGTTATGCTGCATTGTGCCTTCACCAATTGGCTTAAAAAACGAAAGGTGGGCTCGCTTGGGTTCTGAAAGAGGAGTGTGCATTGTTTGCAATAGATGGCGGTGATGCTTGTCTGCCCAAGAGACTAGGGGGCACATGCATCAAGCATTTTTGTCTTCGCAAACCGGCCGATTCACAGAATCGGCCCGTTTGCAAGCGCAAAAAATGCTTTTCAGATGCAGCAAACCCTATTTAGCGATCCGGTAATCTGTTACCGAATTGCAAAACGGTTTTGCGATTCGCTATTAGGAAGGGGCGTGTTTAGGGCATCCCTTCCTAATACCGAATCGCATCGGTATGTACAAATGTTTTGTGACCGAAATGCAGTCGCAAAACATTCGCATTTTACCACCTACTTTAAGTAAGTATCAAAGTACGGTAGTGGTGGATACAGGGATCGCACAACAATGATAGAACAAGTATAAATAAGCTACCAAGTACAAAATGCAATTGAATAATTAAAAAAAGGTCAAGATGGTGGCATTTAGGGTAAAAACACCCCACTACCTTGGGTGCAAAAGACACAGGTAACCGAAAGTGACCAGTGAAACTAATTTACAAACACTGGGTATACCCCGGCACTCATAATATTTAGGACTAAAATATATGACACTGTTTAGTCAAGACTAATGAGACTGCGGTTGCCTTTAACACAGGAAACAGATGAGATTTTATTTATCAAAAACATTCACAAATGTTATCTCACATATATCAAAAATGACTGGAACAGCTTTTTACAAAATTTGTAAGGACTGAAACACTAGAAATGCATAGATATAGTCAAACATTTAAGTCTCTATGTTCGTAATATAGCAGTCCAGCCCTTGTTACCAAACACAAAAACTGCCAAACCATGTTTCGTCAAATCCGTGACTTCCTCAAGGCTCTGAAAAAAAGTGTTTTTAAGTAAATGGTAACCCATTCGCAGATGGGAAGAGGTCCCCAAGGGACCCCTTCCCCTTTGTGAATGTTTTTAAAAACATTTTTAGAGCAGGCAGTGGTCCCAAGGACCACTGCCTGCTCTTAGAAAATGAAAGGAACATTTTTCATTCTTCTTTTTGTAAAAGCAGCCTATTTTCCTTTGAGGAAAATGGGCTGCTTTACAAAAATAAAGATTGCTTTATTTAAAAGCAATCATAGACATGGTGGTCTGCTGAACCTACCAGTCCAACATCACTGTGATTTTTGCGATTCCTAGGAGGTCACAAAGTGAAACCTACCTCATTAATATTCATGAGGTAGGTTATTTGCGATCCCCTAGGAATCGAGAAAGTGTTCAACACACTTTCATGCATGCCGCTTTGCAATTGCCTAATTGTGAATCACAAGGATTCACAAACACGCAATCGCAAAACTGTTTTTTCATGCATTTGGCCCTAGAACTCTGGAAAACAATTAAAGCAGCCAGGGTATGCGTGGGTTTTCACCCTGCACAGATCAGGAAGCAGTTTTAATTATGCACAAAGGCACTTGGAACAGCTGGTCCATTTAAAAGGTCCATTAAAAAAAAAAAGTGATGGCAGAGGTGTCCTCTTTCGTGAGTGGCAGGACAATGAATTACTATGCCCTACATGAAATTGATTTCCTTGAGGTAATAGTAGTAACTTATTGACTAGCACAAACACAGTGCACTGTGAATACTGTGGTCCATGTATGGCATATCATCCAATTGGAGAGATTCTATAAAAGTATGAGAATGTCTCTGCACTAATTAAGAACTATATTTGAAAAAACAGAATCACTGACCACAGAGGCCTGCATTTGAAATGTACTGTTGACAAATATCACTGGCAGTATTTGGATGAACTTACTAATAAGGAGGTCTTTTTTCAATATTTATGTATCAGGTGCTTAAAAGGACGATTGGCTCATCACCCTGCTTTTTGCATATGATGAAGACCCAGGAGGGTTGAAACGCACTATGCTGCATTTTGGTTTGACCACACTAAATTGAATTGGCTTAAAAACCAACTGGTGGGCTTGCTGTGCTTTTGAAAGAGGACTGAGGTTTGTTTGCAATATATAACTAGGACGCCCACCTGTGAGCCCCAACCCGAGAGGCTGAGCATTACTCCTGCATCACATCTCTTGTGGAAATGTATAAGTGGGGGACCGCTGGCTTACAACAAGGTGAAAAGGAGTTGTTTGTTTAGGGCAAGGCCACTGTGAGCAACGGGAGGCCTGCCCTAAGGAATTGGACTTTAGAAAACAACGGAAGCAGCCAGGGTATGTGTTTTTTTTACCCAAGCACAGATCGGGAAACAATTTTAAGTTGTTCAAAGGTACTTTGAACAACTGTTCCATTTAAAAATAAATAAACAAACGTGATGACGGAGGTGTTGTCTTTTGTGACTGGCAGGACAATTAATTACTATGGGGCATATGTATCAAATACTCTATTTACGATTCTCAAATAGCGATTTTTTGAGAATCGCTATTTGAGAATCGCAAACGAGATGTAATTAAAAATTCGCAAACAGTTAGCGATTCCTTGGCATTCCTTAGTTTGCGATTAGCGAATTGCGAATCTCAATTAAGGAATACCTTCCCATTCAGTTCCATGGGCCAGGAGGCCATTAGGAATGAATTGGAAGATATTCTCAATTTGCGGTTCCCAATTAGAGAATCACAAATTGAGAATAATTTCAAGGGTGTTATAAGGACACCCTGATGCACCCCTGAAATGGACATGTGTGCACATGTGGTGCACATACATGCCCTAAGGGCATGTATTTGCGCCACATGGCACTTTGCAAAATAGCAAAACGTGCATTTTTCAAATCAATCGCAGATTACCACCAACTTGAAGTTGGTGGTCATATGCGATTTCTTAAGGAGAAATTGCAAGACTTGGGTGCTTGTTAAATCGCATTTAAGGAAACGCAATTTGCGATTCCTTAAATGCTTTTGCAAAATAGTGAATCACACATTATGCGATTCCCTATTTTGGGACTCCCTTTTAGGATGATACATCCCAAAAGGCCTTTTCCCATTCGCAAACAGGCCGATTCTGAGAACTAGCAAAGGGTTGATACATATGCCCCTATGTCCTACATGAAATAGATTTCCTTGAGGCAATAACAGTAACGTATTGACTAGCACAAACGCAATGCACTATGGATACTGATGTCCAGGTATGGCATGCCATCAAAATGGAGTGTGTATGTGTATGACCGTGTGTATGGTTTGGGTTGTGTATGTGTATGAGTGTGGTGGAGTTGTGTGGCTGTGTGTGAGTGGGTGTTTATTGGGTAGTGTGGGTGCATGTGCCACTGTATGTGGGTGGTTATGTGGATGCACATTTAAGTGTGTGTTTAGGACATTTTGTGTGTGGTGGGTTATGAGGTTGGGTATATTTGTGTGTGTGTGTGAGATTCTGTGTCTGGGGTGGTGTGGGGTATGTCAGTCTATGTGTGTGTATGATTGTGTAGATTTGTGTGTGTGAGCCTATGTGTCACTTGTTTTGTTTGGCTGTGTGTGCTGGGTTGTGCAGGTGTGCATGTGAGTGTGTGAGTGTCAGGTTGTGCGGTTTTGGGTGCTTGACTGTGTGAGTGCATGTGGGGGCTTTGTGGGTATGTGCATTTGACTGCATCTCTCTTTGTTGTGGGTGGGTGTGTCAATGTGCGTATGCGGTTCTGTGGGTGTCTGAGACAGTGTGTGTGAATAGTGTGTTTGTCAATGTAGACATTTGTAGGGGGTGTGAGTGGGTGTGTGTTGGGTTGAGTGGGAGTGTGTATCAGTGTGTGTGGGGGGGAGACTGTGTGTGTGTCTGTATTTGTGTGTGTGTAGTTCATTTTTCCATGGATCCATTGCGAAGCCTCTGGTATGCAGTGCTGAGTGCCGCAATGGATCCGCATATACAACAAATGGTCAACAAAAACCTTATTTTTACCTTTTCAATCAAAGGACCTCTGACCCATCCAGTATGCCAGGGTACCTCTACCCTGCCCCAATGCACCATTTCTATTTGATTTTTTTAGACTACGGGGAATGCGTCCAGGAGTCCTAAGAATGCAGCCACAACTTGTTCAGGTTGCCGCTAGCAAATCAGAATTCACAGTTTTGCTCGTGGATTTGCTGATTTAATATGAAGGATCTGCGGAGGACCTGCATCGTGAAATATACAATGTTTTTAAGCTTTAATAGCACAAAAACTGCAAAATAGATCTATATCACATCATAAATAGCATGCTTTCTGGCCCAAGATCCAGCATTCTGCCAAACTGGGGCAATTCCTTTCAGCAAATTTCGTGGTATTGCTTTTCAATTTTCCCATGGAAAAATGATGAGCAAAAAAACATTTTGGGACCCCCCCTTTTTCACGGCCTTCAACGGCACACAGTTCCTAATGAAACCTAAAAGATTTCCTATGGAAACGCAGACCTAACTATTACTAACCTGTGGTGACCAGTGGATATATATATATATCAAGGGTGGTGAGGTGGAGTGCGGCACAAAAAAAATGTCACTTGTCTCCTAAGAGCTTTGGAGGCCTGGGCTTTCTTCAACTCAGCTGTCTAATGCAGCTAGGTTAGAGAACTTTGAAATGCGTATGTCTGGCTGACAATCCCAAGACGGCGGACCAAAGAGACACCTGGTGCTGCCACTCTGTCCTGAAACTTAGTTCAGGACAGGTTGCTGAAAAATAAAATTGTAATAAATAAACTTTGTTACCATTTTATTTTTCATCTCTGGGGGTTGTGAGGTGACGCTCCTCCGCTCAGATGGAGGAGTCAATCCTGCTTATTTATTCCAGTTTTTCAGTTCCAGGACATGTTAAACTTAAGCCCACATGTTCTATTTTTTAAATACCATGCACCCTTCCCTATGAGTCTTTAGGGCCTGTCATAGTGCCGACTTATGAGTATTTATAAAGAAGCTTTAGAACTAGCAAAAGGTTTATTTTCCCAGGTTGAAATGGTAGTTTAAAACTACACTACAGGTTGGGGAGACATGTTTTAAAAGGCTAATTTAGTGAGTGGGTCCCAGTCCACTACTAGCATTTAATTTACAGGCCCTGGGTACATGTAGTACCCAGTGCTTTATTTGTAAAAAAAAAAAGTGCCGGGGCTCTCATCAGGAGGCAGTTTGCACCAGCCTATTTATCTTGTTAGTGCTGCCTAAAACAAAACCATCTACTAACCATAAAAGTCGGGTGAGGACGTGGCCTAATGGCCAGAGCTGGCGACTTCGGAGCACAGGAACCAGGTTCGAGTCTTGGCTGCGGCTCAACATCCGGTGATTCTGGGCAAATCACTCAATCTCCCACTGTATATGAATGTGTTCTTAACTGGTGCTCCTGAAAAGTGATGGTTCTGAGCACTGGAAAACACCGGCAGAAATTAGTCACTGTTCATAAGGTGAGGATTAAAGTGAGATGCAGTTTTCACTTATTTGTATGCCAATGTAACTGGAAATAAATATAGCCAATAACACGTTATTTAGTGCCACTGCACTAACAGACATACATCACTACAGGGCAAAGGTCAAACTCAAGTTTTTACCACAGAAAGTTGAAAGGATGAAAATATTTTTTTACTTCGTCACACCCTGGCAGTAACAATTACTTTACACAGGTAAACAACTGTCCTAATATTCATGTATCTCTTCAGTGCAATCTTACACCATTACATCTGGTTTTTAGTTAAATGCCACCTTACATATTTTCGTCTTGTGAATCATGGCTCTCCCCCAATTTCTACTTTGGCAATAAATAGCGTATCCTATGCTGCATACCTACTCTGAATATATGCACAAAACAAAGCACAGCAAAGAATTAGAGAGGCAACCGGACACTTTTTCATCCATATTTCAAGAATGGTGTGCACTACTTTTTCTCTGGTATCATCTATGTGCAAACAGAGGGAATGTGATTCTATCCCACAAGTAAAATGGTAATAAAATGCATTCTAATGAGACCCCGGGATAATAAGTAAGTTTCTGTCTGTGAAACACGCAGGTGGCCTGGTGCGAAAATAGCACCCTGATTAAGAGGACACTGTCAGAGGCATGGGGCTTGAGGCGCTGTTTTTGCAGCCTCTGGGACACTAAATTGATACTTGTATAGCGCACTACTCACCCGCAAGGGTCTCAAGGCACTTGTACGAATACCGCTGTGGAACCCATCCTGGCTTTCCCTGTGAGGCGTCCACTCCTGGGCACCCCCAAGGTGGAGGCCAGGCATCCTTAGCGTTGTGGGGGCCGTTGTGGAGATTAAGCAAGCTATTGCCCAGAGTTGCAGAGTGGGACTCCACGAGGCGAGAATTATCAGGTCGGTGGAATTTTTTTGAGCCCAAGACCCGCCGAGGCGGGGAATTGAACCCTGGTCCCAGGCTTGACCTCTGTATCAGGGTCTGCCGCTCTAATCATTGAGCCACTCAGTAAAGCTGCCTCTTCCAGCTTCAATAAATCCTTCAAGCCTACTTCACTTTTTTTCAGATATCATAAGCTAGGGCCCAAATGAATCTGTGGAATTATCAAAGGAGAATTTCCTAAATGTGAGGGCCTGGGGCTCCACTACATTCAGTCACCTTCTGCCCTCTATGTAACCCAACCCGAGCTTGGAGAGACCCTGGGCTAATCACAAAATGGGACTTCGTGTGAGCAACCCCCACGAGGAACTGGTGGCCCTGAGTGCCCGCGAGCCAAGGTTCTTGTGCACGTGTGGCAGAGGGGTCGGAGGCTGCTGAACAGATTCCGAGAATTCAGTTGCTGGCAGAGTGATAATCTCTCTGATATGTGGCAATATGGTGCTAACAGAGAGACCAATTAAATGCAAGTAAGGTGTCAGGAAACTATGAAACCTTAACGTAGTCTGCCCGGCCCGGGACAGGAGAAGGCTAAATGAAGAGCAGCAGGAGCGGGTGCAGGGCCTTTGGAGTTTAAACCCGTTACCCGGAATTAATCACCGAGCTGGAGCTAGCCTGCCACGCAGGTGACTATCGCAGACAGTGTCATGCCACCCAACACGCTCGCCACCAAAAAAAGCAGCGTTGCTACTTACAGTTAGTTACTGCTGCTGCTGGTGATGGGCAGCCGGGCACTGGCCGGTCTGCCTGCCTTTATTCAATAGGCAGTTTAGGCCTGCTGCTGCCTGCACTCGACGTCTGGAATATTGATGACTCTTGGCGGGACGGTGCATGCGGGTGTACTGGGGCGTGGCACTTTGAAATTAAATCTACGCAAGTTCAAGTTCAAAAATTTGTATAGCGCTCTACTCACCCAGAGGGTCTCAAGGCGCTTGAGGGAGGGGGGGTACTTACTTATCGAATATTCAAGTTTTTAGTTGCTTTCTGAAGGAGAGGTGGTTCTGTGTAAGGCGGAGGTGGGTGAGGAGAGAATTCCAGGTTTTGGCCGCTAAGTAGGAGAAGGATCTTCCCCCCATGGTGGATCAGTGTCTCCCGGCCGGGCCTGCCCATCGCAGCAACACTGAAGGGCTGCAGCCCGCCACTTGCCGTTTAACGCAAATTTTAAATGCGCATCGTCATTAGAATAAATAAATGAAATGAGTTACACAGTCTGCGCGCGCCGCGTCTGAGCCTGCCTGGAGTAATTTAATTTAATGACTACCGTAGTAGTCTCCTGTCTACCCACATTCACATTGCCTGACATATGACGTGCAGAGTCAGAGTTGCAGTGGCGTGGTGTTATCTAGACCTGTCGCTGATAAATTAGTGCTGGTGCTAAGTACTGGAAAGCACTGGCACAAATTAAGCACTGGTAGTACCCAGTACTTAGGACTTAAAAGTAAATTAAATTAGAACAATTGTATCATGTTTTCAACTGAAAGCACAAGCATGTTACCCCTGATTAGCAGAGAAAAAGTGCATAGAGTCCTAAAGCCAATAAAAACAGGTTCGGCATCCTAAAGCCAATAATAACAGGTTCGGCAAAGGAAGACAAGAAAAAAAAGAGAGAGAGAGACAGAGAGAGAATGAGAGAGACAGATAGATAAATAGAAAGACAGACAGACAGACAGACAGACAGATAGATAGATAGATAGATAGATAGATAGATAGATAGATAGATAGATAGATAGATAGATAGATAGATAGATAGATAGATAGATAGATCGATAGACAGATAGACAGATAGATAGATAGATAGATAGATAGATAGATAGATAGATAGATAGATAGATAGATAGATAGATAGATAGATAGGTAGATAGATAGATAGATAGATAGATAGATAGATAGATAGATAGATAGATAGATAGATAGATAGATAGATAGATAGATAGATAGATTTAAACGCTGTGTTATTGTGGAAATACATTTATTCCGCTTTCACGCTGACGACGTCTTGCACTTAAACCATTTTTTGCTGAACGTGCCCTGTAATGTTGTGACCGCACAGTTGCGGTCTAGTTGATTAGCGTACGTAGACGTACGCACACGCGGTGGCGCACGGCGCCGCGTAGATTATATAAATAAAGGTGGGCGTGTCCCCGGGTTAGTCGGGACCACGCGACAAACGGAACAAGGTGTCCGCGTGAGTCCTTAATGGCGCGCCCTCAGCCTGCGCGCCCTCCAGGTCTTAGAACCTGACAATGGCGACGAGGGGTGTTTGACCCCACGCTGTGCCCCCCGCACAGCCTTCACCAGATCGACGATCCGGCCCAGGTTCACTTCACTGCCCCGCCTGGCCCGGCGAGGCCCTGGCCGTGACCCGTGTGAGGACAGGTGACTGGAACCACCTCGGAGTCGCCCTGCCTCATGATCTCGCAGCGCCCCCTGGTCATAGCGCATGCCGTTTTTGGCTCGCGAGAGCGGCGCACGTCGTCGCTGATCGGCAACACGTGCCCAGCAGCGACTGCCCGGCCAGTGGCGCCCATCACCACGTGGAGGAGCCTCGCCTCTCGCAGAGCACAGCGCCCCTAGTGGAGCTTCCAGTGCCCGCGCAACGATGACGACCATCCCCCCAATCGAGCCCTTCGTGATCGACGGCGCGCCTGCATCCTTGGCGCCAAGATGGAAGGACTGGACGGAGCGCCTCAACTTCTACTTCGAAGGTGCGGGGACAGCAAGGGACCGCCGCCGAGCACTCCTCCTGCACCTAGGAGGTAAGGACATTCACCGTATCTACAAGACGCTGACGGAAGCCACGCCACACACCTACGTCACGCTCCTGCAAGCGCTTAACGCCTACTTCGAACCCATGGTCAGCAAAGACTACAACCGCTTCCTCTTTCGCCAGGCCCGGCAGGAGGCAGATGAGTCGCTTGATGCCTTCCACGGGAGATTGATGGAGCTCGCTAGCACCTGTGGATTCAGGGAGGAGCAAGAAGAAATACGTGGTCAGATAATCCAGAATATGTATTCTTCCGATCTCAGGGTCAAAATTCTCCAGGAAGATGGGAAACCCCTGGCGGAGATCCTGAAACTAGGCCGCTCCAAGGAACTATCGAAGGCGAGAGCCTCGCACATGGAGGCTGCACTACACAGACCGGCTAAAAGCGAACAATCCAACGTCGCTGAACAAGTGCATGTTGTCCGCCCCAAACAAAGGTCATTCGGAGGGAAGAAGCCACCGGAAAGGCGGAAGGAGTGTGGATACTGTGGAGGCACACCTCACAGAGCAAAAGACTGCCCGGCGAATGGCAAGAAATGCAGCGCGTGTGGGCGATGGAACCACTTCGCATCGGTATGCAGGTCCTCGAAACCGAAGACGGAGGCAGCGCACGCCATAAGAGACAGCCCCGATAGCGAAGATATGGATGACGATGTCCATGACTACCCCGTACATTATGTGTTTGCCATCGATCAGCCGGCCAGGAAGAAGAAGCGCCTCCCGAAGTGCCGCATAAGGGTGAACCAACAAGAGGTGAGAGCCACTATAGACACAGGGGCCTCCATCGAGTTAATGGCAGCAGACGTGTACAACCAACTGCGGGACAAGCCAACCCTGAGCAAAGCAAAGATCCGAGTGTTCGCCTACGGACAGAAAACCCCGATACCTCTCATCGGGTGCTTCCAAACGGACATCTGTCACCTAGACAGGACGGTTCCTTCCACCGTATATGTGACAAAAGAAGGGAGTGGCATGCTACTTAGCGGAAAAGCCGCCGAGGAACTTCAACTCATATTCTACGCCATGGCTGTCCTAGAAGACGAACTCGATACCATCATCGAAGAATTTGACGACATGTTCAGGGGCATCGGGTGCCTGAAAGGGAAAGAAGTTTCGCTGCACATTGACCCGTCTATCCAACCAGTGGCACTCCGGCACCGGAGAATTGCCTTCCACCTCCGGAAGAAGGTCGAAGAAGAGCTCGAGAGCCTCGAGAGACAAGGAATAATTGAGAAAGTGGATGGGCCTACGCCCTGGGTGTCACCGATCGTAGTAGCGAGAAAGCCCAAACAGCCAGGGCAGGTGCGCATATGCGTGGACATGCGCCTACCCAACGCCGCAGTCAAGCGGGAGCGTCACCTGACACCCACTATTGACGACATATTGAGCGAACTCAATGGAGCCAAATGGTTTTCCAAAGTCGACCTCCGCTCAGGCTACCACCAGCTTCCACTCCACCCAGACTCCAGGTACATCACTACCTTTTCAACCCATGTGGGCCTACGCCGATATCGCCGGCTCAACTTCGGCATATCGAGTGCCGCAGAAGTTTTCCAAAATACTATCCGCGAAGTGCTCAGCGGGCTCCCCGGCGTACTCAACGTCAGCGACGACCTGCTGATATACGCCCAATCTGTGGAAGAACACAACCAGCGGCTGAGGGGAGTTCTGCAAAGACTCAGGGATTCAGGCCTCACCCTGCACCGCGAAAAATGCCAATTCCTCCGCAACACCATCAGTTTCTTCGGATACACCTTCTCAGACAAAGGCGTTGCCCCTGATCCAGAGAAGGTCAAAGATGTACAAATGGCCCCCGCCCCGACAAACATCTCCGAGGTGCGGAGTTTTCTAGGAATGGTCAATTTCTGTGGTCGCTTCATCCCGGACCTCTCCAACATCACCCGACCTCTTCGCGAGCTCACGAAGACTTCCACCCCTTGGCAGTGGGGCGAAGAGCAGGAGGACGCATTCCAAAACACGAAAGCAGCCCTATCGGCAGAGAAGACGCTCTCGTACTTCGACCCCTCCAAGCAGACCAATATCGCCGTCGACGCCAGTCCATTCGGTCTGGGTGCCGTCCTCACGCAACGTCAAGGAGAAGATAACTGGGCACCGATTGCATACGCCAGCAGATCGCTGACAGAGACGGAACAAAGATACTCTCAGATAGAACGCGAGGCCATAGCTATCCACTGGGCGTGCAGACACTTCCACATGTACGTGTATGGACACCCGTTCACTGTCTCCACAGACCACAAACCCCTAATTCCACTATTCAGGGGAACAGTATCAAAACCACCGCCCAGGATTGAGAAGTGGATCCTGCAGCTGCAGGAATATGACTACCTACTAGAATTCAAACCGGGTGCCACCAACCCAGCGGACTTTCTATCACGCCATCCGAGGGCAGCCACCCCGGGAGAGAGAGAAGACGCTGAAGACACTGAGTCATTTGTGAATGCGATAGTCGAAAGATCCAGGCCGCTCCCCATGAGCATGGAAATGATCATCGAAGCCACCCAAAATGACGAGATCTTCCAGATTGTCTCGAATGCCATACGCACCAACGAGTGGAAAACGCTCCAAGCGTCACTGGGCCAGAGGACACCGCAAGCAAAAGCAGCCCTAGAAGCGTTCTTGAGGGTCAAGGAGGAGCTGTCAGTAGATAGCCAGGGTTGCGTGCTGAGAGGGCCCAGAATCGTGATGCCGGCCAACCTCACGCAGCAAGCCATTGCCCTCGCTCACCGAGGACACCAGGGAGTGGTGAAAACAAAAAGCAGACTTCGTGCCAAGCTATGGTTTCCAGACATGGACTCGCAGGTAGAACGGGCCGTCAAAGAGTGCCAGTGGTGCCAAGCAGCGGGACTCCCAGAAAACCCACCGCCAGTCATCACAGAAGTTGGCCCGGAAAGACCATGGGAACACGTCAGTGCCGACTTCGGTCACCTGCCCGATGGAAGACACATGCTGGTCATCATGGATGACTACACGAAATATCCAGAAGTGGAGATCATCACATCACTCACCGCAAAAGAGGTGATCGCCAAGTTCGAGAAAACCATCGCAACCCATGGCATCTTCGTGAGAGTCAAGACCGACAACGGTCCCCCCTTTCAAAGCCAGGAGTTTGCGGAGTATCTAGCGGAGTGGGGGATCCTACACCGGAAAATAACACCCCGATGGCCGCAATCAAATGGAGAAGTGGAAAGATTTATGCGCACGTTGAACAAAACCATCCGGATTGCCCATGCTGAGGGAACATCGGTGGAAAGGGGAATCTACTCCTTCCTCCGAGAATACAGGCTCACCCCCCACCGCACCACTGAGGCAGCCCCAGGTCCGTCCACGATGGGACGCATAATCCGGGACACCCTCCCAAATCACCCCACCTGGGACCCCGCCAGTGCAGAATCATGGAGGACTGTGCACAACAGGAAAAAATCCAACGACTATGCTAGTTTCCGGCGGAAGTCCAAAGAGTCATCCATTGCCGAAAACGACCGAGTGTACGTCCGAGACAGGTACCCAGGAAGCAAGTTCAGGCTCCCGTTTGAGCCGCAACCATGGACTGTCACTGCCCGGAACGGGACCATGGTCACCGCCCAACGAGAAGGAGAAACGGTCACCAGGAATGTATCGTTCTTCAAAAGAGCTGCCGAACCCCAGAACAATCCATCCAGCTCAGAGAAAAAGGGAGGATCAACAGCATCACCAACCCGGCCAGAAAGCACTCCCGAAGCCGCCATACAAGAGTGGGGCATGGACTCTGCAGAGGAACCTCGAGCCTCCGGCACCTCCAGTGCCACTCTCCCTGAGAACCCCCAGAGCCCCCGGGGCACAAGCACTCCCTCCAGTGAACCACCCCGGAGAGTGCTGTTCCGTGGCCAAGCGGCCGGCTATGGGCTGAGAAGAAACCCGGTGCCCTCCTCCAGAATGGCGGACTATGCAGTGGGCTGAGAGATCCTGAAGAGACTGGTAACAGGCCGGATGGCCATGTTTTGTTATTTGTTTGGGACACTCAGAGCAAGACTTTAAAAAAAAAGGGGGGGGATATTTGTTCATACCAAAGGTGAAAAGGAATGTAATGTTGTGACCGCACAGTTGCGGTCTAGTTGATTAGCGTACGTAGACGTACGCACACGCGGTGGCGCACGGCGCCGCGTAGATTATATAAATAAAGGTGGGCGTGTCCCCGGGTTAGTCGGGACCACGCGACAAACGGAACAAGGTGTCCGCGTGAGTCCTTAATGGCGCGCCCTCAGCCTGCGCGCCCTCCAGGTCTTAGAACCTGACAGTGCCCTTCTTTGTAAACTTGCTGATTATATGAGCAGTACAATCAATGCTGTAGCTTTTGTTCAAGAGGTGGACATTGAGGCCAGCTGACCACATCGCTAACGCTCCGAATGCTGAAAGTTTCCAAGCCCTGCAAAGCTGGTGACTTCTTTAAGCCTGGTTAACTCCACCCTGGATTCCCTGGCTCCACTCCGAGACGTGGCTAAGTGAGTTTGGACAGTGATGAAAGTATCTGCAGTCTCTGCAGTAACATTGACTGTCTGGGCTAAGCCCAACATTTAAAAGACCGAAAAGTGTGCATTACTTACTGAGTGACATTAAAGTCTGAAATAGAACAACTTCAAAGAAAGAGCTCTCAAAGGCTGTAATTATAAAACTCTATCTCTGCTGACCCAGGAGTTTGCTATTATTTTCAGGGAAAGCTTTGGTATGTGCACGTCTTTGTATTTTATCCGAAATCTAATCTTGGAACAATTAACCAGTTCAGAGTCGGACTGTCACGAATTCAGCGCCATCTGAAGTTCTACATTTACTCAAACCGTTTGTGGCAAAATTAGGCAATAATCTTATTTTCTGTATCTGGCAAGTACAGTATTCCTATTAATAGAAGATGTAGTTTAGCACCTCCGTGGTGAGAGGCTGGCAAAGTTTCACTAACAACGAATAACAAAATTCATGAATTAGAAACGCAAGGAACAATAAATAATCCTTGCGATGAAGTAAAAAAAAAATCACAAAGTTGTTTAAGGAGTTCTTCTCACGGTTTAAAAAACATTAAACGTGATTGACTTGAAAATGGCTCACAAACATATGCCTTTTGCTAGAACCACCCTTTGCAGGACTGCCTGGCAGGAACATTTTATTTTTTCTTACAACAGAGGGCCAAGAATGAGTGCATTATTTTTGAGAAAGGTGAAACTGCTAAGAAAGGGCACTGGTGTTTATGGTTGATTCATCATTAACAATAAATGCACCCAACACAGCCCAGCAAGCCATTAAAGGAAACATTATACAGAACATGCCTGCTCTCTGCCTGTGCTGGCGCACAATCTGCTGCCTAGAGTCAACACAGCCACCCTTGCACGATGGTGCAAAGCTCCCTGCATTGTAGGTAGGATTGTTTTTGAGCAGAAAGGGGCATCTTCCTGCACAAAAACAATCCTCAAAGGCATTCTCCTCTTTCTATGTTTGCTGCAGAATGCGGCACACTTGGAACAAAGAAACAGCAAGAAGAATTAAAGATATTTCTCCTCGTTACACCTCGCCTGGGGAGTTGTTGCATTTTGACATATTCCCGGGGTATCACTAATGGTAAATCTGGGAATGCACCAAAATCCATAGGTGGATGTGTGGGAACATCCACGCTATACCCACTCTGAAGCCCATAGTCAAAAACAGAAAGCTACAATGATACAGTTATAATCAACATGATTCAGCACCATCTTTTATTTCAAGTCGAACTGACCAGCAGAAAGAATCCTCACAGGAGTCAGCACTCACATCGATAGTAGTAAGAAAATCGTTCTTAGGAAGATCTTACAAAGTTCAAAAGTAGGAACCTGGACTGAATAGTGATGGATGACTAAAATGTAAAATGTTTGAGGACAAACAGTATAGAAATTTTCTCTTTTAGCTGGACCACTTCCATCAGAACACTACTGGCACTTCAGCAGATATTAGGTCCATCCCTCCACATAATAACAGTTCAAAAAGGAGAGACACACACAGTGTCTATGTAATGCATTCTACAGCTCCCACAGATTTTTAAATCTTCCCTGACCATTTTCATTCTTATTTCTTTAGCAGAACACCATTTCAATACATCTTTTAATAAAAGCAGACATCTCTTGAACTTTCAGGGTCGACCATTGTATCGCCAGTCATCTGTTCCATAAAAGTACAGTGAAGTAAACATTTATTTTTCTCATTTTGTTTTTTAGCGCCTAACTTGAGTAGGAATACCCCAGGAGACAAAAATAGGGTCACTGTACTAACCACTTTCTGCTAGTAATTTTTCACCCATGGACAACTCCAGTTCAGGTCATAATATGTGGCTTCATCCTATCTACATTTATTTAAGATTCAATATTAAAGTATATTCTTTGCAATTTTTGGTACATGTTAATATTTTTGAAGTTTAATTTGTAATTTCTTTTTAATTGTCGGTTGTTTGGTTTGTGGGATAATACAGGGGAACGTTGTTTAAATTGAATTATTTCATACATTTTTTTGTTTTACTTAAATATTTCTTTGGGAGCTAATTATGTTAATTTTTAAATTGATTAGTTGTTCTGTATAATAACATTTGTAAAATATGCTCATGTTTTTGTTTAAAATGCTATTTGTTTTATTTAATTAGTTTTACTTACAATTTATCATAATTTTTGAGGGGGTTGTGTTTTATGGGCAGCAGTGGGAATGTGTATTTTTTAAACGTATTTTATTTTTTACATTAATTGCAATTCCATTTCATTTTATTTATTTATTTATATAGTATACATTTTTCTTTTGAATATATTTTAATATTAGCACGTTGTTGAATGTTTATATTTTTCTTTAAAATGATTGGTGTTTGTGAGGGTTTACCATGCCGAAGTTCAATACTTGCCCTGATTTTGCTTACATTGGAGTGAGAATAGTAAATTGCATCACTTCTAAGTCTAACACATTCCCTACTGTTGCTTAGCTTAGAATGTGGAAATTAACTCTAACCCCTCCACACTTCAACACTTTCCCTGATTATGCCTGCATTGTGGAGGAATAATGAACATGCACCAACTTTTTAATGTTGGAAGAAGAATAGTGAATCAAGCCCTTCGAAAGTCCAACCCTTTCTCTACTGTTGCTTAGACTGGAGTCGGATCAGTTAATCTAATCTCTCCAAAGTCCAACACTTTCCCTGCTTTTGCTTACGTTGAAGTGGAAATTGAATTCCTAACCCCTACAAAGTCCTTCACTTTTCCTACTGTTGCTTAGTTGGAAGTGGAAATCATAAATCTAGCCTTTCCAAAGTCCACCAATGTTGTTTGCTAATATTGGAGAGGGAATAGTGAATCAAAACCATCCAAGGTCCAACACTTTCCCTACTAATGCTCATAATAGAAAGGGAATAGTTAGTCTAAACCCTCTATAGTCTAAAACGTTCCCAGCCTTTATTTATGCTGGTGATGGAATGGTATTACTAACCCCTCCAAAGTCCAACCCTTTCCCTACTGTTACATAGATTAAAGTAGCAGAAGTAAATCTAATCCGGCCAAAATTCAACACTTTCTATGCTTTTACTTCTTGTGACATGGAAATAGTAGAGCTAGATCCTCTAAAATCCAACACCTTCACTGCTGTTGCTTAGCCTCTAGTAGGAATAGTAAATCTAACACCCCCAAAGACCAACCCCTTCCATATTATGTCTCAGATTAGAGTGGGAATAGTTAGATGTATTACTCCCTCTCCAACAATTTGTCTGTTTTTTTGCTTATGTTGGAGTGTGAATAGCCAACCAACCTCTCCAAAGAACAACACTTTCAATACTGTAGATCAGATTCAAGAGGAAATTGTAAATATAACCCCTTAAAAGACCATTACTTCTCCTGGTTTTGGTTTCCTTGGAATTTTGAAAGTAAATCTGGCTCTTTCAAAGCCCAACATTTTCACTACTTTTGCTTTTGTTGGAGTTAGTATAGTAAATATGACTCCTGCACACACTTTCTCTGCTATTGTTCATTTTGGATTGTAATTATTTTTTTTACTTCAAAATTATTTATAAGAAACATAAGCCCTCATTACGATTCCGGTCGAACCGACATAGTTTTGGGATTGGGACCGCCCGAAAAGAAGGCGGCACTCCTAATAAAAATTACGATCTGACCGCCGTGTAGGTGACCGGAAACATGACTTTTTTCATTGAGGCCGGTGCAGCGGCCCAGAAAAGAACTGCAGCACAAGCGGACCGCCACGGAGAAGCTGTGGGGGACAGTCCATCTGACATCATAATGGGGCCAATAATTTGTTTTTTTTATTTTAAATTGATTATATTTCAGGTTGTATCTTTTTAAATTAAGGTTGCTATATGTTTTTGTTTTATATATGTTTGTCAATTTCAATATGTAAAATAGTTTTTCATAATTTTTATGTAATTTTTAAAATAGTGCAAGTATTGTTTATATATATATATATATATATATATATATATATATATATATTTTTATATATATATATATTAATTGACATTTTACATACATTACTTATAATGCTATACATATGTATATTTTGATGCATTTACTTTTGGATGATATTCGGTTCCATGATATTTTTCTAAATGTTTGTCATTTAGATAACAATCTATGTAAGCTCATTGTTGATATTCTCTTATTACAATACTTTTGTAGATGATGTATTGTCATATAACCCCCGTGGTTCATTGACAACTCTCACTGAAACTTTTTGCATGCCTCACAAAGGGGAAAAGGTGAATACTTTTCATGTCAAAGGTTTCTCGTCTCGCAGCTTGTACACATCAATCTTGCAAGGCACTTTTTACTTTGATATAAAAATATAAAGGTTGTTTTTCCTGCTTTTTTCTAGTCCAATGAAGTTGTTACTGGGGTAAGGGTCGGCTATGCACACTAGGAGGATTTGCATTACACCCACAGACCCTGTGTGCCTCAGGCTTAAAAACACGTCCTGCTTTGATTCATTGTTGTTGCCCCACCCAGTACTGCTCTCTGCCCTGCTTCCTTAGAAGGAAAATGAGATGTTTGTGGCAGGGTCAGCCACAGCATCCTAGACTGCGCAATTGGGTCCACATCACAGGACATGGCCTCAAGTCTGAGCCTCCAGCTTCTGACAAAGCTAGAGGAGAAGGGCCACGAGGGATGCCAGATTTTCTTCTAAGGTGCTTTACTAATGTTGCACACATGTGTATTGTGGGCTTCAAAATGTGACCTTGCCTGAATCTGCTCTCCTACAGGAACAGTATTGTACACCGTGCCGAATATGATAGAAAGGAGACCAAGCAGGTGAATCCAAGGCAGGTTTAATGGAAATTAATTTCCTTGGCTGAATATTTGTCCTGACAATCAGTTTCCCTCCAACTGTGCACTATGCATAGCTAATAACTGATTTCAACTCTGCTAGCGGCCATTCATTTTTTTTGTTCATTGTCCTGTGCCAAAGTTAGTCTTAAACTCTTTTTAGTGTCTGTAAAACAGAGTAAGGCCAGGATCATGCCAATTTTTGAACATGTAGCAAAAGTAAGCTGAAGTCAATGTGGTTAAGTGTTATCATAAAACGAAAGTCATCCAGGTTACTAGGCAGGAGAGAACATTTCTCATGCAAGTGTTCTCTAGCATAATTTCTGTGAATTTGTGATACCGTTGTTATAAGAAATTCCCAAAATAATACTACTATGCCACATCACATAATTATGTGCCATTCACAGTAAACATTTAGAGCAAACTAGCTACCCACAATTACAATTTCATGAAATGCACCAGAATTATCTAAACAACAAAATAACTGTGGCTTTTATTCGCAGTGCTTTTGCTCTTTTGCACTATTGTTTTAGAACGAAATGCATCTTGTGTCCAAAGTGGACACAAGGACACATTTCTTGCTAAAATACAGCACCAAATGCCAGTTTTGCATTTCACATATTTTCTGAGATTTGGTGTATTTCTTCTTACGTTTTAGTTAATTACGCAATAGCAAATTAGGTAAACTTTGCAGACCTTTCCTGTTAAATCAGTTGTCTTGAAGATGTTATTGCTGGGTAACTTTGATTATATTTGGAATGTTCCTGGTTGTCCCTAGTTCTTCCATAGAGCATTTAGTTTGAGGTCCTTTTCCTACATATATATTAGTGTGTTCCTGTCCCTCAGAAAGTGTTTAGGATCTAAAGTAGTGGTGTCTAGTGGATTAGTCAGTGGCAAATGTCATGTTGTAGCATGATACATAATTATTTGCAGCATAAGACATGGAAACTTGCAATCCAAGTATAAAAGCATGTCTGTCATTTCCTTATTACAGTAAAGTTGTGACGCTTCTAATCCCCTTTAATATAACAAGATGTAGCTACTCAGTTGTAATAAGTTATTACAGTTAAATTGTGATGTCATAATACCCGAGTCCTGAGCAAGCAGCCAAGGTGAAAGGGAGGTCAAGGAGCACGACTACATCCGAAGTACCTTAAACACTTTTTTATTTTTCCTCCTTTTTTTTTAGATGAGAATTAATAAGTAGAAAGAAGAGATATATGGAACATGTTTATTTTTTTCAATCAGGAATGACAAAGTCTACCTGCTTGTTACTACTCATTCAGACAGACAGACTTTTTAAAAATCTAATTCACATTAAACTGATTCTATTTTGTTTCTGCAAATTACTAAATGCTTTTTGGTGTTCATAATTTTGCACTGTCTCCACTTTCATTCAACATGTCCACAACCATGCTCTTTCATATCAAAGAGTAAACAATCGAGTATCTAAGTAATTTGTTGAACGGAGTGAACATTTATTCTAAGGTATAAAATACATGCTGGTGTGCGTTAAAAGGATATTTCAAGCCAGCTCAGAGTTCCAAGGCTTATAATGGAACTAGGACTTAAGACGTGTCCCTATATATGGTCAGGGAACTCCTAGGTGACTTGCAATAGCCTTATAATGTATTGCAGGGTTAACTTTTTCCCATGTATAGCATTGTCTGTGATACATCTCTCATGAATGGGTATAGTAGCAGGCAAACATATCAATCGTCATTAAGGGTCTTTGATATTGCAGTGCAGTTTGTCACAAAATCACACTGAAAAAATACATGATCAAAGGTATGCATATGGAAAGCAAACTACACACTGTTGCATTGTTTCTATGGCATTTCTTTACTAATGATATAGTCACTGAAAAGAAAACTGACTCTTTTGAATATAGGAAGAAGTTTCAGGCTGAATAAAGAATCCATCACACTGGAAACCCACTGGCTAATGCCAAATATAATGTAGGATCAAAGGGGCTGGAAAGGAAATGGAAAGTCAAACATGAAAAGAAATATAATAAATGCATACCAACAAAACTTATAAGCAGTTTGTTATGAATTATTGAGATCATCTATACCCAAATACTAGAATGAGTGAAGAGTAAAAATAACATTTAGGGTCAATGTGTAGGTTTCTCATGTGTGTTATATTATTAATATAATTTAATTGAATATTCAACATATTTGTTGACAAAGTGACAGATTGTTTTCTATAAGAACGCAAAAATACAAAATAAACTATTCATAATTTGAAGTAGTAAACTTTCTCTATAAAACTGTTTTCTTTTTACTATAGAACGAGTCATGTGAAAATTAGGCCAGACAAGATTTAAATTATCGACCTGACAAGATTTAAATTATCCTGGCGTTATTTGCAGAATATCTGGAATTTTGCATTACTCTAGATATACGAAAATCCTGAAATTACGCCATTATGCCACATCACATGATTATGCCATGTTTGCCAGCAAGGCTATAGTGTGGTAGTGTAGGAACAAAACAAACAACCAGAACAAATCTTACTGTTGCAGCAGTGGTGCTTTTTGTGCTACTTTTTGTTGTGAAATGCGCCCTTGCATCATTAATTGACACAAAGAAGCAGGTTGTGCTAAAATATAGTGCTAAATGACAGACTTGCATTGCACATAATTTTCCTAAACATTGGCATAATTCTGCTGAAGCAAATTACATGAATTTTACACATCTTTAGTGAAAATACATGGACATATTGTGGGAAACAGTGGTTACAATGCGGGTGTTAACGTGCAGGTAGGTAACAACGCAGTATTGCAAAGACCGCGTTGTTACCACGCATGGCTTTACATCTAGGTGGCGTGCAACACCAGGGAATGTGTTGGATTTTAGACGAAACACGTGTCGACGGTGTGAGCTGTGAAGTTGTTATAAAAGTATTGGTATTTAATAAAAGAATCTTTGGAGGAATACAACCTGACTTGGATCTCTGAATTTGGAGTTGTATGAATACAAATACGGACACTATACAAACTATGATTATGGACTAACTTTAGACAATATAACCGGTTTGGACTCTGAATATAGCCAGATGATTTTCTATGGTATATACTAATTGAACATGAACAGGAGTGCTGAAGTGGCTTGTTATCTTCTTTTCGTGTGATTTAAGCATTCGTGCCTTGTTGACATCCCTGGTGGTGGGTGAGTATCAGGCCACAAGAGCACCCTTTTGCAGACAACTTAATAATTATCTCGTTTTGAACTATACGTCTTAAAGAATTACACTGAGAAGAATAGTAATTTATGTGCGGACGCTTTTCCGCTTTTAGGGGAACACTACCACCATTTCCTTTGCTTGCAACATCAGTACATGTTGGACTGGATGACCATGATGGAGGGAAAGGTGTGTGCCAATATTGGTGTTTTCTGTTGTACTTTTATCCCCAGAAATGACTTGGACAATATGACATTAGTCCATGCTAGCTAAGAACTGCACCATCTGCAAACAAACATGAAGATGGTGGGAGGTGCCCCAGAGCAGGACTGGTTTTATAGTACCTTTTTGTGGCTCCCCTTATGGGTATGCAAACTATTCACGTCCCTGATGCCAATCCTCATGTTTGTACTTCTGTTATGTGGTTTCCTACAAGTGGGAGTTTCCTGCTGTAAAAACACAGTCCTTAAATTAGGTAGTATGCATATATCAATGGAAAAGGTAACAGAAACTACACACACACACACTTTCTGATAAGATAACTATCATGAGATATGCAGAGGATAGAGTCATTGGAGAATCAACTAGAGGAGGGAGTGTTGAATATGATGTCAATGATTACCATGATGTGTGCAGGCCCGACAACAGCAATATCAATAAACACAATATCATTGTATGCCATAACCTGTGCCATCACAACCATGCCAGTGCCCATCAATGCAATGGCAATGTATGTCATAACATGTACCCGCACAGTTGCGCTGACCCCGGCAGTGACAATGTCAATGTTTGTCATAATCCATGCTCAAATGTATAAACTGTTACCGGTAAGAACAATGCCAATGTACGTTATGAATTAAACAAACTTAACTCTGTCAATACCAGTAAGAACAATGTCAATTTATCTTATGTACAATGTTAAGGATGTAGATAAAAAAAGATATCAGTGACTGCCATATAACTTTCAGGAGTTCTAATAAGCTCACATCATTACAGTCAGATTCACCTAAGGTGATCTCCCCGGCAACCCTGAGTCAGAGATACGTGTTAGGACAAGTCCTACAACTCACACCTGTGCCTATCGAATAGCAATGCAAAGGTGGGGCCTCTCAGGCCTAAAGGCAAATGCACACCCAGGGAAAACCCGATCGATCCCACAGATAGATAGTTTCACCACGAACAAGTCCGGAGAAATTGGCCTCAATAAAACACGTTTGGCCAAAGGCTCGCATTCCCCAAAAATACCCCAAAGCTATATTTCACATTAGATAGAACCACTCAACCAATCGGGGCCCAACATGCACACCACATTTAGTGATCACGTGCTCCTCATACTGGACAGATGCACACATACACATTGGCACACACTAGCTCTCCCTGAGGCCAAGAGCCATATGGGTCCTTATCAGATGCCTGCGCATGTTGATTTACAACTGAGATGCTCTTTTGGAATGTAGAAAATTGTTTTATTGTACCTTATGAACTGTGTATGACACCGGCAAAAATTTGTACATGAGAGACTTTGAGCAGACTCACTGTCGAGGCTCTCCCGCCACAGCAATTAATTAAACCAACGTTTTGACAAACTGCTCTTATCTTTTCATTTATTCAAGTTAAATTCACATTCCTGTGATGCTACAAAATGTATAGAATGTAAAATGTGTGAAACATTCAGTACTATTTTTAGTTCATATCATTTTCGGAAGAATCTCTTGCAGTGATTCTCAAACTGTAGCAGTGACAGCAGAAGCCACTGAAGCAACAGAGGAGCTAGTTGTTCAGCCCATGGTCTTTCTTCTGCCCCTGCCAAACTGCTCCATACCTACCTGTCTGTGATCCAGAGAGCAAGAGACTGGTGGGACACCTCACCATGCCAACTTTCCTTTGCATTCCCCAATCCACTGCAAAACAATCAAAATGCTGAGGAGAATGAGATAGATAGTCACAATGGTAAATGTCAATGGTTTGTGATTGCTTTCACAGTTGATTGATCATTTCCTGACACCTGAAGCAGTGGGCACTGCCTTGTGGTGAAGAGTAAGGCCTCACTTTTGGGGCATATTCCCTCTATTGAGTGAAGTTGGGTGTCCTCAGGTGAGCTGGTATTAGTTCAAGGGACCTGCTCCACTTGATACTGTTTAATGAAAAACATGTTTTTTAAATGGCAGCACTAGTTCCTTTTAGGAACATGGGTTTCTTTACAAGAAAAAGTTTCCCATTTGAGAAACTCAGGGATTATGATCTATGACTCCTTGCAGGCCACCATCCCGATATGTGTAGCCAATCACAGCAGGTCACCTCTTTAATTATTATTTATAAGGTAGGTTGTTCTATGACCACATACGACAGGAGATTTTGCAATGAAACCTAACAGCTTTTTTGGCTTTAAAAGCCAAGAAAGCGGAGATAAAATTATCTCCCCATTACCTAGCGGTCGCTAACACCAGTTAGCGACAGCTAGTAGGAGATAGCGACCATCTTGGGCCCCACTTTGCATGTCAGTGATATTTATCACTAATGACATGCATAGTGGTCGTGCCAAGATGTTAGCGACTGAAAACAGTCGCTAACATTGCTATCTCCTATTACCAACTTTTGGAGATATTTGCGCTAAGCGCGAATATCTCCAAAAGCGAACACCTGCCCTGAGCAGTTCTTAGCCATGTTATCCAATGGGAGGTGGATAACATGGCTAAGAGCATTAGCTCGGTAATGCATGAATATCGCTGACTTTTCAGCGATATTCATGCATTACGGCGATTTTTATCGCATTTGCGATAAACCTTGATAATACCAAGGTTTATTTGCGGTAAAAATCGCCGCAGCTCAGTGCTAAAATTTTGTCTCTAACCAAGCAATAGCGATTGTTTTTTTTGTTAGAACATTCTGTCCTCTAGTGAAAGTTGAAGAACTGATCCAAATACATTACAAAGTGCAACTAGATCTCCAGAGGATTTGCAGACTTATTTGCACTTGAAAACGCATATACGGAAGGCATGATCTGTGTAGAAGTAATCGTAGAACACATTTCACATGAGATAAACACTCAAAACGTGTAACATTATGAATGTTGACAACATTTGCTATAACTATTGACAGATGTCTTCACTTCCCAATGCATACCTACAAAGGGTGTATCTTGTACATTACAATTTTGAAGTTGCCCCATAGACCTACACCTTTTTTTTAAACATAATTTCGAGAGGGGATTTTTTCACATGACAAATCATTTCTGAATCTACAAACTATGGGCCTGACACACCAAGGAAAATTTACTTTTATAGATCTACTCATGTGGAGATCTACTTCTACACTGAGGTGTAACTCTTTTACCTATTCACCATTTCCAAGTGGAGATTTACATCTTGGTGCAGACTTACATGTCTCTACCCCCTCCAATGAAGGGGTGGACCTTCCTATGATTAATTATATGATTATAAAGTTACTATTGATAACTTTGCACCTGTCGGAGGAGGATGTATGATGTTACAACGCGATCAAAATGATTGCGGTACATCACAACGCATCTTTTACAACACAAGTCGTTACCACGACTTGCGCTGTAGGATGCTGGACTTAGGAATAGTAAGATTTACTATTCCAACTCCAGCCTACGTACAGTAGGGAAGGTGTTGGAATAGTAAATCTACTATTCCTTAGTCTAGAGCGCCCTCCAGAGCAAGTCGTGGTAACGACTTGCATTGTAAAAGACGCCTCGTAATGGCACCGCAGTGTTTTGACCGTGTTGTGAAGGTTGTTTACCGTCGGGGGAAATCACCCTATAGGAAATTCTATGGAATTTGAATACCCATAGAAAACATTGCTCTTCAATGCAGAAAAAATGTTGGAAAGGAATTCCACCAAATTTGAGACAAAGTTAGAACTTTACTCAGAAAGCTTTTTATGACTCGCTATAAATCCGTTTAGCTGTTTTCAAGATATTAGCATTTAAAGAATGACTGGGGTTGGGCATGAATAGGCTAATCCTCTGAAAAGAGATCTGGGCAGTTGGCACAGCAGAAATACCATGATATTCCAGCTCCCGCTGGAAAAAAACTTTCACCTCTGATTCGCCTTGAGAGGTTTTTTCTCCTGTTGCCCATTTCTGATCCATAAACCTGTACCTGTACAGGGGTACCGAAAATGATCTAATATACTGGATATTACATCTCATAAAATGGTGCAGCCCCATTTACAGGACTTGAGACTCGGTCCTTGAGTCCTGAAAAAAGGTCATGTTAAAGGCCAAGGTGAGCAAACCCTGATCCCCAAGGCCATGTGGTTGGGGGTCCCAAACGGACTCTCATGTAAATTAAATCTAAAGAAAGTATTTCTTGTCACACATACTGTGATTCCAGCAACCTGAACCATGGTGTTCAGCAAGGCCCCAGTTTACTACGGGAGTACCAGCAAATATAATAATAATTGGAGGGGTTTAGTCATAGACCAGATCTTGTCGACAACTGACAGGCCCTTCAGCCAACCCCCTCAGCACACAGGGGAGCCCGTGAGCAGTGGTGGGGTTGGCCGCAAGTTGCCAGAATGAGTTGGGTATTCCTCAACTTAGAATTTGTTATTAAAATTACAGAAATGTACTGAATTAAAATGGTAAAGTCAAGTTAGAGTAGAATTTACAAGTGTAAAGTTAATATTAGTATCATTGCATTTGTTGGTGGATATCACTCTATAAAAAATGATAAAACATTTTAGTTACCATAGAGAGATGTGCTCTTCAAAATGGTAATGAGATCTTACCTTATGTTAAGAAAAACCCAAAAGATTATCCCATGAAATATACAACATGAAAAACCTCATTAAACTTTTCACATCCCTCTGTAATGCACACTTAGGTCAACATAAGGTCATGCACTCGTTTGTGCAATGTTTATTCTGTGTATTAACAGTAAAGTGACTTGTAAAGTCTTGAAAATTCATGAAACAATTGTTATAAATATAACAAAACACATAAAGATAGAAAAGCTCATGAGTACACAAAACAATTAAAATTCGAACTAAAGCAATACCTTTTATATAGACTACATTTGCTAAAAACAGTTATACCTTAAATTGAATTGACAAAATGAGGGCAACATTGGAATCGTATGTTAAGTTTCAAGAGTTCATATGTTTCTTACTCACATATAACAACTCTTAAAGGAAGAAAAAGGATTGCAACAAACCACAGATGAACTATGTGACCAACAATGTGTTTTTTTGTACTCGAAGATGGAATTCATCTTTCTCCAGTAGAATTATGAAGAAAACTCTTTCTGCTCTGCATCTTTAGTTAATAAGAACATGGATCCCATAAATGTAATAGAATCTATAAATTACACTAAAAAAACACAATTGGAGGGGAAGTTCAGACATGATAAAAAATATCCAAATACACATGTTGTGATTACATCTACATAAGTGGTAGCAATCTAGAGCTACCATACATCAATTCAGCTATAAATAATACAGTGAGAAAAAATGGTCTCTTTAATTTAAAGGTAAAAGCTGTGTAGAAATATCCAGGAACACATTTATTTTTGGATATAAAGCCCACTATTCCCAGAAGAAAAAATCATATTGCATTATTGGAAGTAATCTATTTTACCCCTGCTAAGCAATTGCATAAAAGATGTACCCATTTCATTAGGAAGGATAACCTTCAAGTCCGCTGCAGAGAAAAGCAATTTTATTTGATACAGAAACCAATATTTAGAGCTATACAACTGAGCTAAGAAATAAAAGCAACTTTTAAGCTCGCAGTTCAGCAGGATTCTCCTAGCACTGGCATCTCATTTTCCCTTCCTTGTTCCATTCAAATATACAATGCATCCTCTCATGCATGTTTATCACATTTTGCATTTTCCCCTTTTCAAATGTTAGAGAATGCTATAATTGTTCCAGATCGTTTTGTGTAAAGGGATTAATAATATTAATTACTTGGATATTTTATATTCAGAAATGTAATTACAATGACACCCTGTTTATTATGTAGCGCTTCTTACTGCATGTGCATGGATGTTGTTACTAACAAAACTGTTTTACTAACCTCAGAAATATGGAGGGTTAATTGGGTCTTGCAAGTATTTAGACTCTTCTTATACAGAACACCACAGGCATAATTGGTGAGGGTTTAATTCACTAAGGCATCTTACCTCATCAAAAATCAGGTCTGAATCACAACAGTACAATCAAATCTACCTTTCTAAAGCACCCCGCAAATCCATAAAGGATTCCTGAGTGTGGCAAGGGCATGGGGGGCGGGGAAGGGGGGCGAGGGGTGGAGTGTATACAATTTTTCAGATGTGAATAATTTACCTCTACCACAAAATCCCTCTCACAAGATGGAAAGTTGACATTCCAAAGCAAGCCTTGTCTTGAAACATTGTTATTTGTGGGTATTCCCAAACTGGCAAGGGAGTACTTTCCTTCCAAGGGAATTGACCGAAGTGAGTGTGTAGGGGAAGGGTTTTATCCACAGGCAAAAAGGTTTTCCACATGGGGGAAAAAAGAAAAAAGTGTGTGCTTGCATTGTGGTTGCATTCCAAGCCAAGGAAGTGGAGTGGTGTGGCTCACTGGTTAGAGGCGGCACCCGGAAGCAGAGAACGGCCCGGGACCAGGGTTCAATACCCGCCGCAGCAGGGTCGTGGACCAGGGTCAGCGGACTCGATAATTCTCGCCTCGGTGCCTACTCTAACCAGCGATCACACTCAGCAACTCTGGGCATTAGCTTGCCTCATCTCTACAACGGCCCCCCACATTCGCCGGGGATGCCTGGTTTCACCTTGGAGATACCCAGTAGGGACCATCTCACAGGGATAGCCAGGACGGGTTCCCCAGCGGTCTACAGCGCCACGACGCCTCAGGGCAGCAGTGCGCTTTACAAGACACATACATACATTCCCCTTTGTATGAACTTCTCCACTTCTCCGCTACGGTGAACTGTGCACAGGGGAATAGGGTCCCCAAGGAAGCCTCATCGGACATTCCTAATAGTATGCTTGGAAACCTGTGTCAGTCTCAGCTTTCTAGGTGTAACAATAGGAACATTTGTGAATACTAAAATGTAATATATCTTCACTCACACGTGCAGGTCAATCTCTGTGCAGATTAACTTTTTTTTTTTACAGTGACGGTGCCTGCTCCCACCGCGTGTACTGAAGGTCCCGCAGCAGAGAGAAGTGCGGCTGAGAGCGGTGCTGCTGCGGGGGGAGGACGGGAGCCTACCCCGCCTCCAAGTGGACTGGTGAGGAGCCCCGGGTCCCAGAAGGGGGACCGAGTGAGGAGCTGGGCCGCAGCAACCCAAGGTGGGACTCCCGTAGTGAAGAGGGAGTCCCGCAGGCAGCCCATGCGCCAGTGAAGGAAGCCGGCACCAGAGGAGTTCTCCCCCCCTGCAGACCGGGTGAGTGTTCCTTGTCCCGGGAGTGGGGGGCCTGCTATGGGCATTGTGGCCAAGGAGGGCTATGTGCCCTTAGTGCCAAGGTCGGCGCTAGAGGTGTCCCAGTGAGCCCGGTGAGGGGGGACTCCAGGGGGCATAATGTTGTGGCCCATCACGGCACCCGGACGGTGGTTGGACGGTGTCAGAGCAGCCCCAGATGGCAGCGGGCCTCTCCAATGTGGCTGGTATCATTATTTATAGAGCCTAGATGGCTCCGTGGGGGTATGATGATTTTAAGAGCCCGTGCGCTCCACAGTGGCTGAGGTGAATTCAGGGCGGCCCCGGATGGCAGTGGGCCGCCCCAACGTTTTTATTAGTAATTCCAGAGCCAGCTTGGCTGTAGCAAGGGGCTACTTAGAGTGAAGGGGCCTCAGTGGGGGTCCCCCAGGCACCGTGGTGCCGGTTCGTTCTGGGCATGTATTTTTACCCAGCGAGATTGCTCCAACGCTCGCCCTTGGGGCATAATTGCTTTCCTTAGCCCCGTGGCTCCCACGTTTGGGGGCATGTTTCTTCCCAGAGCCCAAGTGGCTCCACCAGTGGGCATGTCGTGTTTTGAAGAGCCAAATGGCTCCAGAGGGCACAGTCAGTTGTTACTAAGGGCCAGTGAGGTCCCAGGCCGCAGTTTATTTCCCAGCTCCCCAGCAAGTAGTGGGCAGCTGCACCGTTTAGGCACCATTTGGGAACAAGTCTCTGAGAGGGACAGAAGTGGCACAGAGGTGCCAGGCCATCCACAACTGCACATCACTTAGTTCCAGCTGCAGCGTTTAGGCCCTGTTCTTGTTCTCAGCTGCCCAGCAAGTAGTGGACAGCTGCAACGTTTAGGTTTGCGCAGATGGCGCACCCCTGACTGGCGCTGCGTTGGCAGCGCGCCCTGACATTCTGGACACAGGGCATTTGAGCCCCTTCTTTTGAGATGGCCAGTTGTTGAGATGGCCAGTTGACTATAGTAGTGGTTTCTGCCTGACTTTGGCGCAAGCCTTAGCCAACCAGAAATCCCAGTTCTAACACAGACGTTTAACTCTTACACTGTGAGAGTTAGTGAATAAACTGTAGCTAGCACTGCTAGTAATGCTACAAATAACACATTATCACAGCTTCCGAACAGCACTGCCTGCAGCTCATGGATTATCTTGGTGAAATTCAAAGCTAAACGGAAGCGCTACTGTTAGTGCAATGACCTAAAAACTGTGTGCTGTGCATTCATAACACATCAGGATTTTATAGACTGGTAAAATCCATGATGGCAACCTGAATGCTAAAGAAACATTTTTTAAAACAAGCATTGGCTGTCCCAATGATTTACTTTTCTATGGTGAACAGGATTTTCCCAAGCTTCACTAGCACAAAACACAATTTAAGCATCTATAGCTAGAGAAGGTTAACTTTCAGATCTGCCCTCACTGTGATCAGATCACTGAGAGAATATCGGTCACAAAAATGAAAATCGGTAAGCAATATAGATTTACTATTCTTAACTTCACATCTACATACCTTGGAAATGCACTGCTATGACCTCACATATTACATCACTCATGAAATGGTCAATAACATTACTGATGACATCCCAAATGAAATCACTGATGACATGGCAGATGACATCATCCAGTGACTTTGAGTATTTTTAAAATGTTTATGAGAGTTAAATATATATACACCAAGAGAAGTGGACGAAAGATAAAGAAGAAGAAGTGGCTGATTGTTGAGCCCTTTTATCCTATTGCTTTTACTCCTTTTTCTTCCAATACTGATTTTCTCTTCCTTTTCTTTTTCTTCCTGTACTAGCCTCTCCTTCTTTCCTCCTTCAGCCTCTTTGTCTCTCTGCTCTTTTCCACTCTTTTCTTTTTCCTTTCTCGTCTCATTTCCTATTGAACCGTCATTTAATAGTCTTTTTTATATCTCATGTTTTTTCACATTCGGTTCTCATGTACTATTTTATTATCTTGTATTGTGTTTTCTTAAAACCAAATAAAAATTTCCTAAACTGAAAATATATATACACCAAGGTGTAGTGGTTAATCACAGGGTGTATGAGTGCCTCTATGGATGATTCAGTGGGTGTGTGACTGACTGTATAAGTGAGTGATTAGGTGTCTCAGCGAATACATGGGTGAATTACTGGTTGTGTGAATGTCTGTATCAGTCTGTCAGTTGGTGTCTAAGTGGCAGTACGGATGTGTGAGTGGGCACGTGAGTGGCTGTTTGGGTGAGTGATGGGCTGTTTTAGTACCTGTATGGGTGTCTTACTGTGTGGGTGGGTGATGGGGTGTGTGACTGCCTGTATGGATGAGTGAGTGGGTGAGTCAGTGGCTGCATGGGTTAGTGAGTGCATGTGTCAGTGGTGTATGGGTGAGTAACTAGGTATGAGAAAGGCAGTATAGATGAGTGATGGTATACATGAGTGACTCTATGGGTGAGTGAGTGAAAGTGAGAGTGGCTCTATGGGGGAGTGTGGGCTTAGTGATTTTTTTAGGTGAGTGAGTATGTGTTAGTATCTGTCTGAGTAAGTACGTGGGTGGGTGTGTAACTGCATGGGTTAGTAAGTAACTGTGCTGTGTGATAGACTGCAAGGGTGAGTGAGTAGGTGTGTGAATAGCTTTAAGGGTGAGTGGCTGTATAGGTATATGAGTAGATATGTCAGTGGCTACATTAGTGAGTGAGTGGGTGTATGAGTGGCTGTATGGGTGAGTGAGTGGGTGTGTAAGTACTGGTATGAGTCTGTGAATTGGTTGTGAATGGTTGTGTGGGGGTGGGTGTATAAAAGGTTCTATGGAAGGGTGAGTGGGTGAGTTATTGGATGATGTCATTAGTGATGTCATCAGTGATGTAGATTGAGATGTGATCAGTGATATCATCACTGATGTCACTTAGCATGTCATGAGTGATATAATATGTGAGGTCATAAGCAGTGCATTGCAGGAGCATGAGTAATAATTACCTGAGGTAACTATAATTGCTGAATTTCACTGGTTTTGTACGAATGAAACTTGAGCCTAACTATAACATCTCTGTAACCTTTGTTTTTTTCAGTGAATTTCTAACAATTTGTTATTCCATTTCCTAACTATAACATCCTTGTAACCAGTATTTTTTTCAGTGAATTTCCAAGGTTTTTTAAATGCTAATTCCTAGCTGTAACTTCCCTGTAACCTTTGGTTTTAACAGTGAATTTATATGTTTTTTTAAGTAGTAATCTCGTTTGCAGAGTGGTGGAGAAAGGGGACACACAGGAAGTTCCATGAGGGCTTCTTAGCTCCCAAGGTACCTCAGCATTCATGAGAACTTCATTCCCCAAACAGTAGCGCACCAGGAAGTGCGTTTACAGAGTGGTGGAGAAAGGGGCGTGGCCTCCAAAGACCTCTTAGCAATACTGTGGTGTGGGACTTACTGGAGGTAACAGGAGATGTTGTTTGCCTTCAAGGACTCTCAGCAGCCAAGGGAACATCATCCCCCAACTAGTAGTGCTCCAGGAGGTGTGTTTGAAAGGGGCAGAGCCTCTAGGGATTTGTTGGTCCCGTATTTTTTATTCATATTTTTTATGGGAAGGGGCCATGTGGCTCCACTTTCCTGGCCCAATTTGGGTCATAGGAACGCTATACCCCAGGGCCAGGCCTTCTTTTATGTGGGTGGGGGCCATGCAGCCATTTACATATTGGATGGGGGCTGCATGGCCTCCTCCCTGGACCGAATTGGGCCCTGGGGACCCCATCCCCCTGGGCCTGACAATTTAAAGTGGGTTCCTCCAAGGTACCCACTCACCACTGGGACCGAGGAGGGAGCCTGAAGGCCACCACGCCTTGCCAGCTCCCCACGTCCTGCAGGAGATGGCATTGCTTTTGGACAGAGGGAGCTGCTGAACATGCAGCTCCCAATGTCCAAAAACATTTCTACTTTCAGCAAGCAAGAGCATTTCACTGCTCTTGCTTCCTAAAAGCAAGCACAGTTTGCTATGGCTTGACAGGAGCAGTGAAGCTCCTGCAAAAGCACAGCAAACAGCTATGTCCTGTGTGTGGGCTCTGCTGGACATAGCAGGAAGCGGCCCTGGGAGGTGGTGGTCCCCAGAGCCATCTTTGGCTTCAGGGGGGGGGTGCCTGGCCTCCCACCTTTTTTTGAATTTGCCCCATGGAAGTAGCAGTCCCTGTGGTGGGGGCTCTTTTGCCCCCTACCAAAAAGTAAAGCCACGGGGAGGTGGCATTCCCCTGGGGGCTGCGGGGTCTCTGCGTGGTTCTCCGCATTTTTATTGTAAAACCACTGGGAGGTGGCAGTCCCCAGGGCTGGGAGGGGGTCCAAGAGCCCCCCTCCCCCCATGTATTAAGCAAACAAGTCCTGGGGAGGTGGTGGACCCCAAGGAGCAGGGGCACCCCCGCATAATACGAAACAAAAGCCCCGGGAGCTGGTGGTCCCCAGGGGTTTAATTAAACCCTTACCTGGGGGGCCCCATGTGCCCCCTCCTTTATTTTTAACATGCCCCCAGCATTTGGCCCACCGGGGGCTTCTTTTAAAAGATGTTTGGAAGCCCTGTGTCTTTAAAAAAAAAAAGCTGTATATTTGCGGATCCACCCGGAAATTCAAAGCAAAATTAAAACAAAAACTGATTTTAAACACCAGCAGGGTCCCTGTGGGACCTCCCCACCATATCTGGGTGGTCAGAGTATACCTACACTGCCCCCATTTCTTTATTTTATACTTTTTTGTGGGACTCTGCTTCAAGCCGAGTCCCAAGATGTATATTTTTAGGAGTTAAATATCTCAAAAACTACAGAACGGATTTACACCAAATCCCAAAAAGACTGCTTTTTGGACTAACATCTAGCTTTCTGCCAAATTTGTCGTAATTCCCTTCAGTGGTACGGGCTGTAGTCGTGTTCAAAAATTGAAAAATCCCCATAGACATAACATGGAGAACATACGTTTGATGGATCACCCCAAAACTTTTAATAAAGCAGCTGAGCCAAAAAGGGGAACTTTTGTGAAACCTTTATGAAGATTTGTCAAGATATTGGCAAAACAAAAAACTTTTTTCCTACGGAACTTTGGTCCTCGCAATAGGTATCTACTTGCTATCACCAGTAGGTCATATATAAAGACTAGTTTGTGTATGGAAATGCACAGCTCTGATTTGCTGCCAACAGTTCAACAAGGAAGTGCTGGCAGCCTTCTCGGGCCTCGACTTCACTGAGTCCCCCCAAAAAAGTGAAAATAATGAAAAAGGGGAAGGGTAGGAATACCCTAAGCCATGGTATTGGGGTCCCTCTGAGACCCCACCGTGCAAGAACAGTTGTTTTTTATATGTTTACCAAGAGGCTCTACTGAAGCCATCTCTAAGTCCTTGGACGGAACTACCAATAGGGAGCTCAGGTAGAGCTCTCTTTGGTGGGTCCACACTGATCCAGACCCTGGGGTTCAACTGGTGCCACTTCTGTGGTCTTAGAGAGAGGAACCACAAGAATGGCTAGTTCTCCGTGTTGCTTTCAACCAGCTGCAGGTCATTTAAATGCTTGGCCTTAAAAGAAAATGTGGGCGGGTGTAGGCTGTGTGAGGAGGTGAAAACCATAAAGGTTTTTTTTGAGAGGGTGGCGTTTGCTGATCTGATGGAAGGCGGCCTTGAACAGCTCACATAAGTCAAGACTGGGTACCAAACTGCCCCAGCAGGGTGGAGAGGATCATGCAGCTAAAACCATCAAAAAACCTCCCAAGTGATGCTCTTCGCACCAGACTACAGATGAGATGAGACTGTTGCCTTTCTGGAATGTGGTCCATTCTCTCAAGCCCATCCAATTGACCATGTGGCTCTTTAAGGATGAACATGTACCGTCTCCTGCCAGAATCTCATATAACCCATAAGACATTTTCTTTAGCATTTCTGTGGTCAGACATTTTAAGGGGCCGTATAAAAATCCTTTAATCTAAGACCTAATGATCCGGATATCATATTGTACTCCACCCTCTTTTATCAACGTTGTGGCATTGTTTCTAATTATTGTACCATCTACAGATATCAAATTAATTTATTCTTCTTATTTCTGGATTTGTATTGGGCTAAATCATATGTTCTTATGTTTCAATACAGCTATGAATGTAATTTGTAGCATTGCATAAACTAATCACCGTTTGCAGACCTACGCCTTGCTCAGCAGTCTTGCCAGGGGAACCTCAGCCAGTGGCACACCTTAGTTTGCAAACAGTAAAGTCTAGCTGATGAGGAAAAGAGTTATTGATGTCTGCCAATTCAGCAAATCTATCCATACATGAGTGGATGGATTTTGGCATATAGTTATTGTAAACAGTGGTTAGAACATTGACAATGTTGTGAATAAATTGTCAGTTGTTTGATACAGAACCTGATATATGCAGATTAATAGTTTGAGCTTGTAAATCTTGGTGAGTACTTTGGACAACAATATTCTTCCCATAAATGTTTTGCTCGATGTGAAAGTAGAATAATATGATCCCTTCTATGTATGAATTAGAACAAGATTTGTCGAAGAACATACATATCTGGATGTTCAGTTTCTGAGTAACATATAAAGCTTGGCAAGGGTGAAGACGTGCATCCAGTTGAAAATCTCAGCTATCTATATTCCCTCTGTATCTCTTTTCTGACATCATGTGAAGGACCACCTCTGCCCTGCTATTTCTCTTAATGTAAATATATCACCCAGTAGGTTGGATACCACCTACATCTGCCAACCATCTACTAGGTCATAGCAGGGAGAACATTTGGTGAGACTGCTGCTGTAACATCACATGGGAGCTACCTACCAGAATGTCTTCCTTTTGATACAAGGAAGCCTTATCAATGAGAGATATAATATAGGACTACAACAGGTGCTAGATGTGCAAGATTTTTATATTATTTATTTATTTATCAATGATGATTATGTTGTATGGACCTAGCTGTAGAGGCAACAGTGCACTTCCCATGTAACAAGAGGGTTCAAGCAAATATGTAGGTAAACATACTTAAGTGATGATAGAAACCGAGGGCTACGCCTTTTGGCACATTCTGTATAGGTGAATCTGTAAGGAGAATAGAGGAGATTGGATCTTAACCAAAGCAACTTAGCCAATATCCATCTGAGGTTGAAAAATTGACTACAATAAAGTGGATGACAATGACACCTATTTTGAAGCAACAAGATACAACTCAGTAGGTGGTGAGCAGCATTATTGCCCAGATTTACTAACATTTTGCATCATGGGTGCCCATTTTTGTGGTGCATTCATGACGCAAAATTCTTGTCGATATTTACAAATCCAACAGGCAATTTTCATCACCTTGCGTGCTTTTGCAAAAAAAAAGTTACGCAATGCAAAGGTTTGCCCTACATTGCATCACAATTCATTCTGGGAGGTGTTCAATGGGTGGAACATGGGCGTTCCCATACATCCAACAATAGATTTCAGGCAACCCAAGATTTACAAAAGTTTGTAAACCTGGGATTGAGTGAACCCGATGTGCCTCCCAAAGGATGGCAATACTAGGAGAAAAATATTATTTTCTTCTTTTTGTTTCCTCTTTCTATTTGTGCTGCAAGAAGAAACTGCCATAAGAGATTGTTTTTGTGCCGGAAGGTGCCGTTTCCTCCACAAAACCAATTCTTGTAACACAGAAACCCTTGCACCATGATGCATGGGTGCCTGTGTTGGCGCTAGCCTGCCTGAAGTGCACCAGCCCAAGAAAAGGACAGAAATGTGCCTTATGATATAAAATATGGTGCATTCTTGCCTTTTCCCTTTCACGCAGCACAGGGTAGCAAGGTGGCTTGCCATGTTGCGCTGTGTGAAGTATGTAAAATATGCCCCTAGACACCCAGGGGAGCCAGTCTGATGTAACTTGCACATATGTTTTCTTGCTCAAAATGCCATGCAAACCTCAAACTTAGGCTTAAATCACAAAGTATCATCTCGTTTATGTGAGAAAGTTCAGAAATCTGGGGATCCCTAAAATTCCTTCCACAGCCATTCCTATACATTCCTATACATGTACAGATACATGGGCGATCCTATTGCTCGCAACAGGGACCTCTTAAAACTTGGACCATGAGAAATCCAAGTGGTGTTAGTGAAGCCGTCACATAATTACAGTTTTGGTTCATTCCCTTGCCATACATTAGGTCCATCAACGCATTGGAGGCAGCGTTTAAATCAAGAGAAGCTTGGGAACATAAATTGGTAAGACTTTTGCCATCGGCTGGAATTTGCATAGGTTTTTTTAATATTAATGTTGGGAAAAAAGTTTTTTAGACGCATGCTTTGATGATCGCAGTGTATTATGGTCAGAAAACTTACTTGGATCTGTACAAGCAACACCAACTTGAATTCCCAATGGTGACTCATTTGAGAAATTTCCAGGGTTCATAGGGTTCCACAGGAGCCAAATGACACTGAAATTAAATGTTGCAGCCATACCCATGGAAAGATGGAGGAGTTGTAGGCAGGCATATTATAAAGTTTGCAGTGCATTCTGGGTAAGAAAATATGTGGGGATCCAAGCAAGTCACATCACCCTGAATTGCCCTGCATAAAAAAAAATCAAAAAGACCCACGGTTGTTAAATATTAACTGGTAGCTGGCTGACACAGACCGTGAATATTAATGGTCCGTGAGCCCATTTTTTAGTGAGAGTAGAAATACTAGTATAGGACATAAAGATGGTATGAATGCTTGTAAACATTTTTTATGGATGAGAAGTGCCACGACTCTACTACACAGACAGATGAAATTAAATTAATGAAATGAAAGTTACATTTGTAAAGCGCATGCTCACCCATAGGCATCCCAGCCTTGAAGCTCCGACCCTCTTCTTTTTTCAATCTAGAAAGTATTGTAATCCTAGAAATAATATGAACACAATCTATGTTTGTTTGTTGTTTTTTCAAGTTTTTCTGTTTTCATGAATTATTTGTATTATTGTTCCTACAAACATATGGCGGACCAGGAGTTTTGATGTAGTATAATTTAGGCTAGTATTGATGAAATACATTTACTTATCAGATAACAGTAGTTTTTATTACAGATGGGAGGGGAATCTTCAAGCAAATTGTGCTGGAAACATATTTATGGAAGAGTAGAAGGTGATACCCATGTGGCAGCAACACCTTTTTTCTAATGATATTTCCGTTCACATCTAGTAATTTACTACCGAGAATGTATTAGGGTACCATACCCATAAGCACAGTATGTGTAGACGATTAAATGTCTTTTTGACCGCTATGTACGATGTATAAAGTTTAATCCTGAGTGAAGGAAAATATGAGTTAGAGAGTCAGATTGACACTGTGACCTCTCTATCTTTAACCACAACAAAAAGGGATATATAAACAAACAAAAATATGGTCCAATGTTTATAAAGAATTAAAGAACTTTATGTTTATTGAAAATGGCAGATAAAGTTTTGTTGAAAGTAGGAACATGTGAGGAAAGTATTGTCTTTCTATTATGTTTGTTGCACCAATCGTCAGAATGACGTTGTATTTAAGGAAGCAAACTCTAAAAAAACGGATCATGTGATAAAGAACAAAAGTTCGAAACACTTCTCTTTTTTTGTGCTGGAATAAAACTGTGTTACAGAAAACTGTGTTGGTGTGGCTATTTTTCTGCTAGCTGTGACGGATGAATAAACCAGGATTGCGGGAGGATCAAGGTGACACTTGTTACCTCAATACAGCAATAGTCACCATCGTATAGTTTAAATGCACCAGAGTTTGGAGATGTTCAAGGCAAAACACATATGATTGATTGAGTGGATTAACTCATCTACTAGAGTAGGTAGTCCTGTGAGTAACATGAATAAAGCTAGTACATATACGAGCAACATAAATATCACTGATATTGCACCTAGTCTGCGATAAAAGTACTATACCTTCATTGATGAAAACAAATGCACATGTTTAATATAGGCAAGCACATTGAGCCAGCCAGTAAAATGCTTAGAACATCTATGTTTGAATTTACAAATGTCTTGTGGGAATACTATTCGATATACACCAGATATACGTTATAATATGATGGAATGCAATTCTTGCTATCCAGGCCATTTGTCTATGTGTGCCACTGATCTATATGTATTTGTAATAATTTTTTTATATAATCATTTATAGTTACCGTAATATTGGTGAATGGTCGAAACGCGTTATTTCTGCCGACTTGACTAAATAATTACGTACAAACTGCAGACCGGTGTGGCTCGTGATTTTCCGCCCCGGAGGTGGAATTCCTGGATATTTTTATATATATTCATATATACTTTTGTTTATATATTTTTTTCACTTAGCTTTCCTTCCACAAATCACCAAACATCTATCCGCTGACATAAAAGGTGGTAAAGAAAAGACAGCACAGCAACAACTCCTCACAATGCAAAAAAATATATTTATTTACCTTCAAGTGCAAGTCATGTCCAACACGTTTCGGCAAAAACCTTCAAAAGGACAGAAGAGTCTGCCCAACTAGAGTGTCTTTTAAAGTTACAATGCTGCATACTCTTTCGACTCAAGTGAGGTATGTTAAACACACTGTAGCGTACATCTCTCATGTCTACAATTTTTTGCTGTCAATTCCAATCATCTCTAAGGCAGGTTCTTAATATAATATCCTATAGCAGTCTTATTTTAATTATCTAAATTCCAATTCTAATATTTATATAAAGAAGTAACAGAATACATATTGAAATCATTGCAAGTTAATTTATAGTCATGGTGGAAAAGTTAAACAGATTATTTCTTAAATACTAAATAGCAGTTACTCATGACAGGAAACATGAGAGGAAACACCAACAACAACGCAATCAATGGCAGATATAGTATTGTTGGCCATGCTCATTGTTGCTATTACTAGGCTACATTGGGGTAAAGTGGCCAAAGAAAAGTGCAAGTAGAATCTAAAATAAGATCGACAAAAAAAGAAATATGTCAAGTATTGCACATATTTTTCATCTTTCAAAGTTGGTATACTAAAGTGCTGACATGGTTGGACACCTAATTTAAAGTGCTCATGCTAGTGTACTAGGCAATTGTTCTAAGGTTCTAACCCGGCTGGAATACCTAATTTTAAAGTGATCATGCAAAGAATCAGGATAAAGTGGGCTTGATAAAGTGCACATGTTAAAAAATCTAAAAGAACAAAACATCAGTTATTGAACATTTTTCAAAATCCTTAAACGTAACCACCAAGTTGCTAGGAGGTCCAGCAATTATACAGAAGTGCTAGCCTGGCTAAAATGCCTAGTTTAAAGTGCTTGTGCAAAAATTCAGAGTAGAGTACCCAACTGAAGGTACATATGCCTTAACAGTTGTAAACACAAAACATCAACATTGCACATTTTTTAAAAACCATTAAGCTTACGCACCAATTTGCTCTGGTGTCAAATCTACGATACTCATACCAACAGGGTCAAAAATATAGATTTTCATCCAAACCAATTTAGAGATTGACTTCAAATCATGATAGGTGATAATCCTCACAATCCTATTCCATGAATGTGGAGAGCATTTATATTAACTACATTTAGATCAAGTACCTGGTTTTAAAGTGCACATGCTTACATGTTATAAATCCATACCACCATTATTTCACATACCCTTTAAACCCTCTTGTGTCCAGGCATCATGCCCAAATGGAATATCCGCTTTATGTACCTGTGGTTGCTACGCTATATTCATCCATTTTTTTGTATTTCATTAGTCTTGGAGCATTAGTTATTGCACAATAACAGGGTCTTTTCGTAGTTACAACATTCTAGTTACCATTTCAAGAGATCATGGAACCATACATTTCAATGAAAAAATCTCCAAAGAGCAGGTAACCATACATTTTAATGAAATAATCTCCAAATATATTCAATAATACATGCAAATCAATGAAAGGAGAAGAACTTCAACAAAGTAAAATAAAGCCTGACCCTACTCTCAATCCAAGGAGATAACTAACGATGGACATGAAGCTCAGCGTCTATATTCAGTCCCCTTGGGATTCCTGTCCCCATTAATATAATTAATTTTGGTTCAGCTCTTCTCAGTATTAATTCTTGATTTCCTCCTCTTGGCTTTTTGGAAAAGTGTTGGATCCCATAATAATCCAGGCCTTCAAGAGCTCGTCAAAAGGCACCCTTTGGGGTGTCCACTATTAGTGTGGAGTATACTGTTACAGTTGGTAGCCTTCCTCCGAATTTTCTAGCATATTTTTATGATCCTTTATCTGTGTCTCAATATCCAAGAAGTTAATCATGTGGTTATTGAGTTCATATGTAAACTTCAAATTTAAGTTATTATTATTATTCAATGAGATGATGAAGGAGTCAAATTCATCTATTTCTTTCACAAATTAAAAAGTGATAATTAATATTTCCAACCCAGAGTTTTACATGTTCCAACAACTCTAGGTTCCGCTCTGTCCACACAACCTCAGCTTCCCACCAGCCCACCATTATATTTGCATATGTTGGAGCAAATGAAGTGCCCAGCGCTGTTCATTGAATGTGTAAGATGTAGTTACCACCAAATAAGAATACATTTTGATTCAAACAGAACTCCAGCATTTCTATTAACATTTCAAGTCTTCTATATGATTTACTTATTTGGATCTCAAATAATATTCACCCGCGTTAATACCATGGATATGTTGTACTGAGGTATAAAGGGACACAAAATCCACATTGCCATTAACTAATTAGATTGCTAGGGTATGCCCATGATCTTATTTCAGAAATCTGTAAAGTCCAGTAGGTATAAAGGTAATCTCAGAAGGAAAGAGAATAGAAAAATTTCAACGAATATGGAAGTATTTTCTAAAAAAAGAGCCAAGGCATCTAACATTTGGACTTCCAAGTGGATTCTCAATATCCTTATGGAGCTTGGGTAAAAAGTAAATGCTGCGTGTAGTTAGATAGTCTGTTTTTATTTTTTTCCAGATCTTTAAATTATGAAGAAATTCTAATGTTAAAATATTAGTAGGGTCTTATTCAAATTTTATGCTGCGTCATATATATTTCTGATGATCTAAAATTACTATATTTCCAACCTTTTATGAAACTTTTAATGATTATCCTCGGATCACCCTGGAAGACTTTGATCGCAGACCAAATTTCCTTGGTCATATTTGTTCTTTTTTAATTAATTTTTTGGGCTAAATGATATAGTTTGTCTGCCAGAATTTTCTAGCGAATGTGTATAATCACCTATTTGCATAGTCCACTCTGTCTCTGTTACATTTTCTCACCTTTCTTTCTTGACTATATAATTTATAACATTTTGTAATTTCTTTTCCATATTTTCCAGGGCCTCAGTTACTACACCATGCTTGTACTTTTGTCAATTTTACTTTTGATCTCTTGAATGGTTTCTGACACGTGGATTGCAGAGCCCCTCTAGGTTTTGAGATATGTCTAGCTTTTGGGTTGTTAGAGACTTCCACACAGGCTTTTCCAAGCTATGGTCCTGCGATCTACAAGTTCAATAGGAAGAGGGTGTGGAGTTGGGTGTGGTCCGATAAGGGGTTGCAAACATAGGCACCAAAGAGGAGAGGTACATGCTACGTGCCCAATACACAAACTCTGTCTGCAGCAGTCCCTCTGAAGACGGAGGAAAGCAGAAATGGAGCACAGAGAGCCTCAACACTTCCAAAGAGTAATAGGTCCCCATTCTTTGTTCACTAAATCCTACCTGACATCAGAAAGGGACAGGCATGTCCCAGGGCTATATTCAAAGTCCTATACCTGTCTGGACACGCTCACCTCTGCTCTCAAATGTGTCAGTTATCCAGTCATAAGAGTCTCAAGTTGTCCTCCACTGTATGGAAATAGGAATAATATTCCCACACAGTGAAGCACAACACATGCATGGCACATTCACCCTACAACATCCATGCAGAGTAAGCATGCAATATACCATGTCCGACAAGGATGAAGCAAAGAAACTAGCTGAAGGGACAAGCCAGGCCTTTTACTAGGAAAAACCGGTAGGAATCTCTCCTGTAAAGAAAATGGGGCCTATCCTTGCTATTATAATCATTTGATGCAACCATATCAGACTGCCACAGTCTGCAGAGAAGATAGCAGTCATTCTCACTCAAGGAGTGCAGTTTGTGTGCCCCTCCTGCCTTGGAGATGCTATCTGTGGTCTCAAGCCATTACATTGGAGACCTTCAGTGAACACCCATAATTATCGTGTTCACTAAGGCGAAAATAAAAGCAACCCTACAGCAACATACCATAACTGTCCTAGAAGTCTAACACAGAGTCATGTAGGGACATTTTCTGTTCAAGTATCTTGTACCAACCTTCTTCTCCAGAGCTACTTTCAATGTCCGAATCTATCATCCAAAAATTGTCGCAAGGCTATTAATTTCCACCCGCTAAGCTCCTACTCAGCCAAAATCATTTTCACAGACATGACTTCCCGGTACCAAGTCATGTTCCTTCCTGGGGATTATTCAATAGATCCTTTGACAGACAAACAGTTGGGGGAAATCTGTTTTTTACACACCTGTACAACAGGTGTCATAGGTTGATGCAATGAATATTTGGGTTCATCTGAACAGACAAACAATTGCACTCAAGATTGATTTGATCACCTGCCACAAAAGCCTTATCAGCTAGTTGAAAGTAGTTAGACTTACCTTAAATAATCCTTTATAAGAGACTGGACGCGAGAGAGAGGTGGGGGGAGATAGAGAGAGCGCGAAAGCCTGAAAGTGCATATCTGTGATCTGTATAATATTGTTATTATATCACTTTTAAGGTCCTGTAATAAGCATGTTGCCCTCACAGCCTCATAACTGGGTCACATCCAATGGGCAAGCTTCATGTACAGATACTGTCATCTTACATTGGACTAGTTATTACAATTTGTACGTATCGCTATTTCAGCCTAACATCTTGACACACAGCCAGGACTGGCTTTTACTGTCAAGTTCAGCGCAGGGAGAAACAAGACAATGGTCAGGACTCAGCAGGCCTCATACAGCAGATATAAAAAAGGATCAACAAGACCAATGGGGCCATCCTTTTAATAAGTGAAAGTGCTGCTTCCTTAAATTGCATGTTTGTATATTTGGGGCCTCATTACAATGTCAAAGGCTCCAAATGGCATTCGATTTTTCCTAACCCGTGTCGAAAACCATGTTTCCTACTGACTCTGAAACATTTCCGACCGACCGATTACGATAGAATGTAACCGTTTGGTCTTTCCGACTTAGTTCCGACAGGCATTCGGAGATGGAGAGTTGGTCGTAGCCGAATCGTACAGCTCTACGGACCACGTTTCTGACTGAGGTATTAAAATGTCGGATTCAGACAGCTTTTCTGACTCAGTTTGTCAGACTCGGAAAGCTGTCGTAAACTGACTTTGGGGGTCTGTAACAGGCTACCCTTCCCCAGGAGGCATCCGGTTGGGGCCTGTGGGGGCACCCATGGGACCCCTCTTTACAACCATGCACAGTGTGGCAGGCACCATAGGGTGCCCGCCATAGGGTATAAGGTTTTCTACAACCACCCATTTCTTCAATGAGAGCCTGTGTTGTCGGTCGGAATACAGGCTCCCATTGAAGTCAATGGTTGTCTGACCGAACGGTGTTCGAAACCATCGTAATTGTCCAGTCGGACAGAGGCATAACACAGGCCCCCGCATCCCCTGCGGGGCGGGGGCCCCTTCAGCAGAGTACTCAGTGTATATTGCAGGTGGGCCCCTTAAACTTTCATTACGCCACTGCGTTCGGACTCCCTGAACCTGAGTCAGTAGTAAACGATTCCGACAAGGGGTTGGTTGGAATGCTTTCCGACCAACAACGTTATGAGGCCCCTGGTTTGTTTTCATGGGTGAGAGGGTGACTTTTAGATTGAGACAATTGTTTGATGAATAGGTAGCTGGATGATAAGTGTTTAGATGTATGAATGGGTGAGCGACTAAGTGCCCAAATAGACAAGTGATGAATGAGTGATTAAGTGCATACAATATGTATTATTGTATGCATTGCTGAATGGAAAGAATAAATGAAAAAATGATTCCTCTACTTGGGAGGTCTAAGCTTCCTCTCAAACAAGATGTTAGATTTCTTTTCATTTTCCTGATGTAACCCCTTCACACCCCCCCGCCCCCCCCCCCTCCCGACCTCCGCAATATCCCCATTGATACACGAGGCCAGGGAGGCAGTTAAAAGCAGCGCTCAGACAGCAGGTAAGAACCTGTCTTCACAGATCGTGTCCTTGTGAGAGACGGGGTTTCTGCATTTATCTTTGTAGCTTCAGAAGATGATTGTTTTCTTCAATGTGCCCTTCATTACAGTTCCAGGAGTAGATTACTACAGGTCAGTCAACTGAATGAGCAGCAAAGCTCATTCTGTCAGACATCCTTTATTTGCGAGTTGAAGATGCTTGCCTGCTCTATGGACAATCGTCTGAGGTCCTCATATACTTAATAGCTTCACAAAGCGAGTTTCTCAGATGTCATTTTTCAGTGCTACTTTGAAAACACATTCCAAATCTGAATTCCTCCAGCTATGTTATAAAATTCAGGATAGACAACCAGAATCGCCTTTTATGTGCCATGACTTGAGGTTCAGCTAGCCATAGATGGCCAAGCATAACCATCCCTGCTTTTTTACAGACCTTCGACCATGCCTGTCAAGGTTTCGATATGCACATTTTAGGCAATTCTGTAATTGCAGCCTTTAGGGGGCAGATTTACAATTACTGGCGCATCCCTGCAAATTAACAAAGATGTGCCAGTAATTTTCACCTGCCACTCCGCCACTCCGCCACCCATGATGCGCCGCATTTACAATGCGGCGCACCATGGGGCAAAAACGGCACAGATGCGTCATGCATCTGTGCTGTAAAGGCGGCGCATCTCTGGAGTTGCGTCGCAAGCGCAACGCAGTTCCAGCAATGCTCGGGGGGGCTATTCTTCCAATGCTGCGTCAAGCCTTACGCCTGCTTCAAGCAGGCGCAGGGTTTTGACGCAGCATTGGCCTAGAAGTGACAGAGTGAAATTTTTTAGATTTCACTCAGCCACTTTTAGGAGGCGTTCCTGCGCATGAACGCCCCCCCTGCGCCGGAATGCCTCCTCATGGCGCAGGGCTTTACAACGTGACGCATCTCCCAGATGCTTCACGGTGTAAATACCCCGCACCATGGCACATCTTTTGCGCTGCCGCTGCATCACAAAAGTGACGCATCAGGGCGTAAAAGAGGCGCAAAGGGCTTGTAAATCTACCCCTAGGTTGTGACGGTGACATGCCTCTGTGTGACGCCATCTTGAGCAAGTGGAAAAGAAAACTGGTACAATGCATAAATCTGATTTAATATTAGTATTAGCAAATTTAACATTTTACTTTGATGTTGTGAATGGTAAAAGTAAAAGTACTATTACTCACAGTAGAATCCTGATTAGATTTACTACCTATACCCAGGGCTGGCTTTAGCGCTGTGGTGTCCGGTAGTTTAGTCTGCCCTGTTCCCATGATGCACTGGGCCAGGGACAGACTGATTTGCATATAGCCAGGTTCTGAGCTGGGATGGGGCAGTGAGATAAATAACGGTGATGGATCAAGCCCTGATCTTTGGACTGGGTAAGAGTGGTCTGCTCAATTCAGACACTCTGTTCATCACCACCCCCTTTTCTGAATCGTTTTTGGCCACTATAGGTGTGGCAGGGTATACTCAGACATGAGTCCCTTTCTCACTGCTCCATCAGGATTCAAGCAAGCCGGGCCGAAGACGGCTGAAATGCTAGAAACCGGTCCCCGGTAGCTTGTCTCCTTTCTGGTGAAGAATTGGCTTGGTAGTTTAGTCTGCCCTGTTCCCATGATGCACTGGGCCAGAGACAGACTGATTTGCATATAGCCAGGTTCTGAGCTGGGATGGGGCAGTGAGATAAATAATGGTGATGGATCAAGCCCTGATCTTTGGACTGGGTAAGAGTGGTCTGCTCAATTCAGACACTCTGTTCATCACCACCCCCTTTTCTGAATCGTTTTTGGCCACTATAGGTGTGGCAGGGTATACTCAGACATGAGTCCCTTTCTCACTGCTCCATCAGGATTCAAGCAAGCCGGGCCGAAGACGGCTGAAATGCTAGAAACCGGTCCCCGGTAGCTTGTCTCCTTTCTGGTGAAGAATTGGCTTGGTAGTTTAGTCTGCCCTGTTCCCATGATGCACTGGGCCAGGGACAGACTGATTTGCATATAGCCAGGTTCTGAGCTGGGATGGGGCAGTGAGATAAATAACGGTGATGGATCAAGCCCTGATCTTTGGACTGGGTAAGAGTGGTCTGCTCAATTCAGACACTCTGTTCATCACCACCCCCTTTTCTGAATAGTGGTGTCCGGTGCGCCAATCATTTTTGGTGCCCCCACCCCCATGACCTCCTCCTTGGATTCTCTCACTACCACAGGGCAAAAGTGCCCCCCATCGTTCCTATCACAAGTTAGGGCTAAACACAGCGCCCCCCCCCTGAGGTCCGCTCCCCCTCAACAGGTCAGCGCCCAGTGCAGCCACACCAGTCACACTGCCCTAAAGCCAGCCTTGCTTATACCTAATATACATCATTCTTTGCATCCATAAGCTTAGAGTTGTCAATTAAACAGAATATTCTCCTAATCTTTACTCGCGTTGGATAGTCCAAAAACGCTCTGAGACTGGGTGTAAACATACAGAAAAAGGCTTCTGCTCATACCAGTCTGCAGCTATCAGCATGGCTTAGCATCACCTCATTTGTAAACTGTAGGAAGAGACACTTGTAGCTGATTCATCTGCATTAGACCATCTCAGAGCAGCAGAGATGTACAGCAGCCTGCTGATTGCACCGCGCTCTCTATTTTAGTCAATTCTCCTACAAGGGCCTCCTCTTCATCACAGTCAGAGGGTATTGGAGTCTGCTGTGCTGCTGCTCTTCCACTGTCCTCCACCCCCCATGACTCCCATCTGTGCAGCATTTCGACGCCATTTAACCTTGATGTTATGGTATATCGAATATCATAAGCAGAATATTGTGTGACATAAATATCACCTCTGTAGTTTACCCCATTAGAGTTAATATTAGGAAAAGTGCACCCACTCGATAGGAGGATGTTGTTGACATGGTAATTAAGCCACAATATTTTTTATTTCAAGTTGTTTTTATTGATTTTCCAAAAAGAATGATAGAAAATGAAATCCCAGTAAAGTAACATAAGTAACAAAAATACTGACAAATGAGAAACCAAGGAGAATCAAGAAAAACAAAAAAAAGAAAGGCGACAAGTTATCGAAGTGCGTTGCAGTAGGGAAATGCATTTATGTTGGATAGGAACAGGTGGACTATGAATATCACATTCTACATACGATCTATGATACAGAACAGGCGTAGAGTTTAGAGCTATGAATATCACCTACTACATACGATCCATAGTACATTATAGACGCACCATAGAGGGCATAGTAAAATCACAACAATTTGTTTTAGTGCAATCAAAAAACAATCTTATAAGATACGATCATTGGCAATTAGAGGACAGGCGGGAGGACACCTCTTAGAGTACGAGGACATTTTGATTCTGTGTTTGTGCAATGGAGTGCAGTGTGATGGGTTCACGGTGGGTCAAATGTAAAGGTAAAGGCATCAAGGGATCTCCATAGCTTCCTATGTGGAGTGCGCCAGGGCGAGGAATGTTAAGTCACAATATTAATGTCAAAACGGCCTACTGAAAACATGAGTATCTGCTATACCCTGCTACACCCAGTAGAAAGTCTCTTAGGCCCATCGCCAACTTTAGGGCAGTGCGACCGGTGCAGCCGCACAGGGCGCTGACTTGGAGGAGGGCACTGACCTCCAGGGGAGGGGGGGTGCTGTGTTAGCAATACCTTAGGATTTAAAAACACCTGCTGCAGAGTTCCATGTGCTGCCAGCTTTCAGGCAGCAATAAAAATGTTCAGATCAGAGTTCTGTCTAGAAGAGGTTTTCACTCGCCATAAAGTAGGGCGGAGGGTTAATATGCCTGCTGCAAAGAACAGATCTGTATGCTATGTTGATAGCGGAGTAAATTAGTAAAAGCAGCCTTTACCAGTGCTTTAAAACAAATTACAAATTAAATGTATGTGGTGAAGGGCTATGGAGAGATGAGGGGCATTGTTGCTGGGTGGTAGTGAGGAAATCAAAGGAGGAGGTCTGGGGTGCCAAAAAAGACTGTCGCACTGGGCTCCACCCGCGCTAAAGCCGGCCCTGCTTAGGCCCACCTCATTAGAATTTCAGTCCATTCGCCTGGATACCCTCTTGCGTGATTAGTGCGCTACACAACAAACAACAATATAACATGACATAGCATTTATAGTACTCCTGTGATCGAGATATTACTGTCTGTTCAATTAGGGTTCAATAGGAAATACATTGTAGAAACCTCCCCTGACTCTCTCGCTCTCTTCAGTGGTTGTGTTGTCATGACTTTTCCCTGTTTCTCACCTGTCTCCCACCTCTTGTCACTGCCTGTTTCTCACCTGTGTTTTTATCACCTCACTCTCAGCTGTCTCTTTCTTATATGCCACTCTTTCTCTATCACCTCTCTCACCCGTCTCCCTTTCTACTGCTATCTCTTTCTCATATGTATGTCCCTTATTAACTCTCTCTGACACATATCTCTCTAACTTTCATGTGTCTTACTTAGCTGCCTATTTATTTCTTTTTTCATCAGCCTCCTGCCTATCTCATCCTCCCCTGTATCTTTCACACATATCCTCATTTTTGATATCACCTCTCTGTCACACTCCTCTCTCCCCCACTACTTTCTATCAGCTGCTTCTGTCTCTTAATCACCCATGTGACTCAGCCGACTACTTCCTCAGTCTCTTTCAACTGTTTCTTTCACACCTGTTTATGGCTTCTCTCTCCTCTACCTCACCCTTTCTTATTTGCCTCCTACTCACCCCTCTCTTCCACCTCTGTCTCCTCGTTGTCACTGAGTTATCTCTCATACTAGCCTCCCTCTATAACACCTCTCTGTTTCAAGCACCTGTCCCACTCTCTCAATGTCTTTCTGAACTGTCTACTTCTGCAAGCCATTCATGTAATAAATGGAGCACTTCATGGTCTATCAAACCATATACAAGAAAATGTTTGTAGATCAGAAATATCTCAAGGTGCTCTCAAATGTGATGATCATGGGAAAGGAGGAACACCTGAGGCCCTGAAAGCAACCACATTTCCGAATTATACATAGTGTATGTCCCCACCCACTGGATGGCTATCACATTCTTTCTCCCTTGTAGCCCGACAACAATACTATTAGTAACTGAAGAGGTAAGAAATGTTGCTCCTCTACAAGGACTTTATTGCTACGGATGGAGCAACATTAGGGTCTATGAAAGTGCATTAAATGGTAAAAGATAAGAGCAGGTACTCACCAAATTGAGCCTTGAACTAAGGTGGAGTTTGGGGGTAGAGCTGGGGGCGGGGCTAGAGGCACTCATTTAATGTGAAACTGTGCATCATGACCTAGACTCCCTGTCTTCCACTTTTGCTGACTTTTGCAGCTAAATACAGACAGAAAACCATTTATTTTCATGTCTGTATTTATTTTTAAATGTGGATAAAAACAGAAATTGGATTCTTTCTTTGAGTGATTCTAAATGACTGCTTGGACAATAGTTGTGCAGATTGAAAGGTAAGAGGTTAAAAACTACAAAGGAATTTTAGTAAAGAGGTTTAAGCAACAATAAATATGCACAGCCTTGATACTAAAAAGTTCATGTTTTTCATATACGTGCATTGATTTATCATCCGTGGGTGTTCATATCATTAAAACCAGGAATAAATGCGGAAATATACTAGTTTCAACTTAAATATGTATAAATACAGATAACATTAGCAAAAACGAAATATGGCTAAATACAGACGGAAATGTCAAAAAATTAATTGCCTAAAAATGGGAGCCCTAATTAATATACATAGAGATATCTGCATTCTGTACGGTATTCATTTTGGCCTTGTATTTATTTTGTGTCTGCAGTGCCAACCAGAGAACTGTTTCTTTCAGCATCATGATCTAATTCAGATTGCAATATCCTAAAATGATCCTCTTGGTACTATGCAGATAATCAGGTAACATCCTTTACATGGTAGCCAGGAAGTGTAAAACACAGTAAATCTTTGAAAATTCCCCATGTGTACTAAATATTATTGCTCTAAGCACCCGGTATACGGACTATGCAAACACACGCCCTTAATCATACTAAATTCATTATGATACTAGGGAGTGAAATCGAAATGATAACTGTATAGGGAAATAAACTGACTGTCAGAATAACTGATAGTTTACTTCATTGTCCATAGCACTAACAGCCAATGTGTACTGCGGTCTCTGCACTATATCATGTGCTGTAATAAAGAAACTTTGGGCCAGATGCATCAAGCGAAATGCGCTCGCAAAAGGGCCAGATTCTGAGAATCTGGCCCTTTGCAAGTGCAATTTTTGCATTTGGGATGCATCATCCCAAATGCAAAAATCGCAATTAGAGAATTCGCTAAATTGCGATTGTTTGCATTTAAGGAATCTCAAATTGAGATTCCTTAAATGCAATGCATGAAAGTATCAAAAATAGCGAATTCGCTAATAGGGCACGCAAATTACCACGAAGTTCAACTTCATGGTAATTTGCAAAAACTTTGAAAAATGCACTTTTGTGCATTTTTCAAAGTTTCATGTTGCTCACACACATGCCCTAAGGGCATGTGTGTGCGCAACATATGTGCACAGATCACATTCAGGGGTGTAACAGGGTGTCCTTTGGACACCCCTGCACCCTTGAACTCGCAATCTCAATTTGCGAATCGCTAATTGCGATTCGCAAATTGAGATTGTCTTCCCATTCATTCCTATGGGCCTTCAGGCCCATAGGAATGAATGGGGATGTATTCATTAATTGCGAGTCGCAATTTGCGAGTCGCAATTAAGGAATCGCTATTTTTTGTGTGATTGCATGATGCATTCCATTTTGCTATTCCTTATTAGCGATTCCTTATTTTTCGCTAATAAGGAATCGCAAAATGGATGCTTGATGCATCTGGCCCAGACTATGTTAACGTATAAGTAAACATTAATAATGTGGGTGTTATAATGTATGTTCAGGGGAACACATAAAGGCCATTCAGCGGCATGATGTATCAGTTTACGTCAGATACTCTATTCATTTTGATGATTTCTAATGGAACACTTATGTAGATGGCAGCAATAAATACGTAAAAAAAAAATATTATATCTCCAGGCATGGCCGGCACAGGTAAGAGCAGTGGGGGGGGGGGGGGGGGGGGAGGGGTTGGTGGGAGAAGTTGACAGACAACAGGTCAGCAATTCGGCAAGGGCAGAGTAAGTGGTTTTATTTATTTTATTTTCCCTATCCCGTCGCCGGGTGACTTTCCCCTCTGCCCTGCCCCACCACTCCAACCTGTACCAGCCGCTCCTGCATATCACACTTAAATTCCTTGAAAAAACAGGTGCTATTGCCCAAAGGTCACTGTATTTACCAACATGGGAAGATGAAAAGAAAAAATCTGCTTTGACAGGATTCAAATTTGTCACCTGCTGGAAAATTTGCAGTTTAAAGTATAAAACCTCAAGTTTATATGTCTAGCACAATCTCTTCTCCATCCAGTTTTATGCACATTTTAAGTACATTAAGTACTCACTGAGCCATCACTGGGAAGTCCCTACGGCACACACCTACAGTACCATTCACTGCACAGGGACAACTTGGCCCTGTGCTGACACAGGCTCCTTTCAACTCCACTGAGCTATTGCAAATGAGTTTCTGCTACATAATTCAGTAATTAATTAGAAACTTATATATTGCTTTGTCTTTTAGGAATGCAGCATAAACACACTTCACTCTAACACAACACCCTCACTGGCAGCAACAGAACAGTAAATGTGCGGCTGCACCTACCCGAGCCAACCCTTATGCCATTATGAGTACCAGTACTCACCTCGGCTACTGAAAAGCTCCGGTACTTTAGAGAAGAAAATTTAGAAGCGCTAGTACTCAGTACCAGTGAAAGTTTATTTTTTGTATAGTGCGCATTCTGTACTGAATTATTTCAAGGTGTTCTCATATCTGATTATCATGGAAAAGGAGGCACAGTCTGGAGAAATAATTTCCTCGGGTCCCACAGTTTGGGGAACCTGGGAAGTTGGGAATTAAATTAGGTTTAGGACCTTAGTTGAACTTGGCCCTTTCTGCATGGTCATCCTCAAACTATCTGCCTTTGCCCTTCTGTTTTCCAAATGTGTTTTTTTTCACCTATATGACTCTATGCTCTTTATCACTGCTAACCAGTCTTTGGATTTGCAGCACTGATTGTGCCACCCACTTAATTAGCCCTTTAAACATGTCTCAGGTCTGCCATTGCAGCATGAATTGCAGTTTTAAACTGATATTTTGACCTGGCAAAATAAACTTTGTATATAAGTCAACCTTACCCTAGGGTAGGCCCCAACGAGCCTAGAGGGTAGGGTGCAGTGTATTTAAAAAGTCAGACATGTACTTTGTTTTTCTTGTCCTGGTAGTGAATAACTCCTGAATTCTTTTTTCACTACTGCAAGGCCTACCTGTTCCATAAAATAACATTGGGTTACCTTATTACATTTAATAAGTGAAAACTTTAAATTGGGAGAAGTAGACAGTTGGTTTGGTGCATAAAGAATTGTAATTAAAAACCTTCTTTAATGATAAAGTCAGAATATTAATCACAATTCTGAAAATGCCACTTTTAGAAAGTTGCTATTTTCTAGTCATAATCATTTAGTGCCTGCAGCCCAATCCTGGGTCACATGACTAGGTGTAGTTGGAAGTGGATCTTTGTGTATTGCTTTCAGACAGAGAGACAAAGAGAAGGTAGATGTTGGCAGGAGAGGCCATTCAATTTTTGAGTTAATGAGGGGTAGCAGCTGTCACCTACCACATTTGCACATCACAAAGGCCCTGCATGAGCGCTTTCATGAAAGGTTTACCACTAGTCTTTTGTGACCACAGACAAGCTGGGTCCAGGTCAAGGCAGAAGGGTATGTCTGTCACCTCAGGGGGGTGGAAACCCTTGGAAGCTTCCCCAACTTCAAAGTCGGTACCAGGTATAAGTATTGGATCTCAGACCCCAACTCTTCAGCATACTTCTCGACCTGTGGACTCTTTCAGGCAGGAGGATTGCTGTACTGCTGAAAGGACCACTACTCAGCTGGACTGCTGCCCCGCTGTTCTAACCTGCTGCCCTGTGGCCCTCTTGCCTAGGTAAAAAAGACTGGACCTGCCTCTCTAAACCCAGGACCCAGAGTGACTCTAAGGGCTAGTTGACTGACATCCTGATCAGAAGCTTCAGACAACCTTGCATCCAGCTCCTGGACTGTGCCATACGTGAGTCATATCCACCCAAGTGATGCCACCCCAGTCCTGGACCCTTGGATGTGGGCATGAAGGTGGTCTGAAGCACTTCTATGGATTCAGCAGGATTGACACATTGCCCCCACGGCGCATCTCCTGCAGAACAGATGCACCGCCTCTACTGCGCAGACCCTTCGTATGAGAACTTAGCATCACCCATCGGAGCCCACAAGACCCGCTGCTGCGCAATGCATCTCCAGGCAAGGACATCGCTCCACCCAATGCAGCCCATTGTAACCGTCTCTGTGCTACGAATGTCCACACAAGGACATTGTCTCTGCTGCCCATCACAGCTCCTTGGAAGCGCACAGCATGACGCAGGTTAATTTGAGGTTTGCTTATGACTTCACCCTGACAAGAATAAAGGATGCTGTTTGAATAGCTCCCCAAACAGTAACTCATTTTCTTTCAGCCCCACAGCTAATTTTTGCCGCAGCCCCTGCTAAAGCTTCTGACTGATGTGAATAACGGTCACTCAATGAGGTGATATGTTCTATCTAGTGTGTTAAAATAAAAACCTAAAATTCACTTTTTATAAACTATAAATAACGTGGTAGTCAGTGAGACTTGCAGTAGGGCACAGGAGGTCCAGGCTGATCTAAGATGTGTTACACTCAGCCTTCCCAGTGCTGCATTTCCAGACAAAGTGCAGCACGGTTAGAACTGAAGCGAACTGTCAGACACGGCTGGGATTATTTGGGAGTGTGGTGCACAGTCACAAGGCCTAGGTGCTCACTACCCACACCATGTCAGCTGCAAGTATTGTTTGTCGGTGTAGTCAAGGCCTGTTTCACAGAGCAGGCTATGATTACAGTGGTGAAACATGCCACATGCTCTGACAAGTTCACCCAAAGCATGCTCACTTTGAAGAATGGAGGCGGGAGAAAATGTACCCAGTGTACCCCTCTTGATGATGCTGGTAGCAACCACCACAATCTAACTTCCTTAGAAGAGTGTCAGCTCTACACAGCTCCTTCACAATCTCTTTTAATTGCTGATTTTTCATACTCGTTTCCACAGGGGTGTTTCTGTGTAAGTATAAGGCTTAGATTCTCTCTGGGAAGATTTGGCATAAAGCTTATGCAGACATTCTTGAGCTTGGTGTTTGTCTGCAGAGTGATGAGTTGTCTCTGCAAGAGCAACACATTATTACCTGGCCAACATCAGACACAATGAGGCTCAGTTATCACGATTGAGGGCAGTCGCAGGACTGTTGCTGTTCTATGAAGAACCGGTACATACAGCTGGGGCAGCACATCTATTAATTAAAGGGAGGGGGGGGGGGGGTCTAGTGGCTGAGTTGCTACCAATGGAAGATGAAAACCTGTTATCTTATTTTATTGAGATTAGATCAGTGGCGTAACAAAACTTGAGGAGGCCGCCCGCTACGTACATAGAGGGTCCTACCTCCCCCGGACCCAGTCAGGAGCTCTGAGGCACAGTGCCCTGGAACTAGGGGGCCCCCACACTGCAGGGGCTGCAGGAGCTAATCTTACGTCACTGGAGTAGGTCTGTTAATGACCAGGTGCCTCAAACTGTACGCATGTGTACAGTGGCGTAACACAAATTGATGGGGCGCACTGCGGAATGTGAAGCGGGGTGCCTGATTCTCCCATATCGCACAGTTATTCCTTGGCTTTGGGTTGAATGGGGGCCCCTGAAGGGTTAAGGGGTACCCTGAAGGGTTGGGGTCCCTCTGCGCCACGGGGTCTGCAGAGGTCTGCATTACGCCCAAGAGGTGTGGTGCAGGGGCCAGGGCAGCTGACTTCGGAGCACAGAGTTCACACCTTGATCCCCCACTCTGGTGGCAGCTCAGCACCATGTGACTCTGGGCAATAGCTCACTTAACTTCCACAATAGCCCCCAGCGCCTTGAGAGAGACCCGTAAGGGTGAGTAGTTCGCGCTTTACAAATACGGATTTACATTTTACATGTGTGACAGGCGCGCAACACCCATTGAACTCACCGGGCTTCAGCCCCCCCCCCCGTCGTGTGTGGCAGCCCGGGATGAGACAGATCCCGGGCACACACAGAGCCGCACCCGAACGTTTCACAGGTCTTTAAAAGACCATTTGTATGTGTGTTCTTATAGAGAGCTCGACTTACCCTTGGGCGTCTCGGCACTTGCATTGGGAACCCGTCCTGGCTTTTCCCTGTGAGATAACCCGTACTGGGCATCCCCAAGGTGAAAGCCAGGCATCCCGCCGCGGGGGGCCGTAGTGGAGGTTAAGCAAGCTATTGCCCAGAGTTGCAGAGTGTGAACCCGTGATTCAAATAGGCACCGAAGTGAGAATTATCGAGTCCGTTGACACTTGGGCTCAGACCCTGCCGCGTCGGGAATTAAACCCTGGTCCCGGGTCTGACCTCTGCTTCAGGGTATGCCTCCTCTAACCAGTAAGCCACATTTCTCCACCATTTGAATGTTAATCAGGCCTTGCAGTTGTTTCACCCCTTCTAAGAGCCCCTGCAGCTCCACTCTGCCTACTGATTAAAGTTTCAGCCCCCCCCCCGAAATGTTTTCTTAGCCCCCCCCGAAATGTGGCTCTAGTTGCGCCTCTGATGAGTGATATAGAAAGAAAGATCTAATGCACTATGGATGTGTGGGACCAGTCATCGCAATCACAGAAGTGATGATCCAACATACTTGTTACTGTGTGCAGTGTTTCCGACATTAATGCTTGATTTGTGTTTACAAACTCATTAAAAAAATCACTCTTTACCCTTTATTCCCTTAATTTGTAGCGTTTTAGGGTTAAGTCAGCGAGAGCCTACTGTTCTCCCACCCCATCTCACCCTTCCGCCCCTCCTTCCCTCAATCCCGTGATGCTCCGGGCTGGAATAGATTCCCATATCCGTAGTCTGCGTGCTCTGTTCCCGCTCTCTGTTAGCGTGGGCAGACGTCTGTGAGGAATGCATGGCTAAAAAGCAGAATCATTGAAGATAAAAAGTACAAAGTGTTTTCAGCTTCTTGAAAGCGTGAGTTTGATGAAAGAAATACCTAGTGACAAGTTGTGCAATTTATACCGGTAGAACATATGGATGTCAGCTTCTGAAACACACAGCCCGCTTCAAGTGGTGGCATGAATCCAAATTTCATTCAATATTATTTCCATTTGAGATAGAAGGTTAGTTTTATGTACACACCGCGGCATAAAACATCCTTATCACACGTGCCAAAAATCCAAGGTAAGCTGCTCTATCTAGATTTAATTCTCACTCCTCTTAGCGATTTCTCAATTCCATATTTTCATGATCTTTTTTGCTTTTAATGGGCTTCGACATATTTTCACAAATGCTCTTTATTGTTGGCTTGGTTTGGTCTGGAATGGTTTAGTATTTTGGTGTTTTTATCCAGATCAGAAACACTGACCTACTACAACAATCTAATGTCAGTAGCAGCCCGCCCCCTGCCAAAGTTGGGGAGTGGCCCGGGCCAGGGGAGGGAGGTGGGGAGAGTTTGAGTACAAAAACAAAATAATGATAATAAACTTGCCTTCACGCTGCTGCCGGCGTCTCCCTCTCATCAGCTCTTTCTGTTTCTGGCCCTAGGCACAGGCTCCCAGCCTGCCCTGCGGCCAATCCTAAAGCCGCTCTCACACGAGAGCAGCTTTAGGATTGGCCTGAGTGTCAGCAACTTACGCTCCCATGCAGACTAGGAGCCTGTGTCTACTCTCTTCAGCCCCAGCAACGCAGCTGAGGCTGGAGAGAGCTTCACTGCACATAAGGGGTTTGGTCGGCCTGATATGGCCAGCCACACACCTCATGCGCAGTAAAGGGGGTGCCCACCACTTCCCCACCAGCAGTGTTATCCCATGGATCCGCCCTCAAGACATGCCAGAGTCCTGGGGGCGGGTCCAGGGGATTAAAATAAAGCAATAATTAAACAGGTTTAAAACCTGTTTTATTATCATTTTATGTACTGGTGGTGGTGGGGGTGGTGCTCCTCCGCCCCAAAGGAGCGGACCCGGTGTCCAATGTGCAATATGTCATACCCATCCCATCGCACAGTGGTTGCTGTGCAACACCCTTCTGTCAGAGGCTAGAATATGAAAGACAAAGCAACATGTCAACCTCAGTGCACCCTATTTAGGTGGTGACCAGTCATGCTTGCCAAATCACTGATGTCCGCACCCCGGTCGCCTCGTGTGATGCAGTGGTATTTTTGGTATGTTGGGTGTCGTGGCTGTGGTGAAGTGCTTGAGGTCTGAGAATTCAACCAGCTGCAGTCTGAACATTCTGTAGTTTAAACAGGGCATCCTTGGCATGGACAGTATAGTTCCAATTTTCACAGTCCTATCTATAATTGACCAGGGAGAGTGGTATTGACTTTTTGGGGGAATGGCAGTGATCCATAAATGCTCACATTTTTAAAAGCAACCATCATCCTTCCACAAAAGAAATGTTTTGGGAATGCACTCTAAATCCGTACCCAATATGCCAGTTGAAATACTTTCTGTTTTTACTTGTTCTCAGCATACAGGCACAGAGCATGAATAATACGTGGATGTCTGAACATTTTGGGTCCTTGTAGACTTGAGGAAGTGTATCAAAATGTTATTTGGCCACTGACCTTCCAATGTTCCTCCTGCCCTGTTATTGGTCTGCAATGTTCGCCCCAGACCATCCCTCTACATCAGCGATGGATTTAGCCTTTTCTTCCACTGTTGTGTTGAGGAGTCATAGTGGTGTGACTCTTCCAGTTGTCAGGGATTTTTCCACCTTGCTCTCAGACCTTGCAGTGCACCTGTTGCTTCAGATCCTTTTTCTAAGCTTATGGCCTATTGTGATAGATAGCTAGGGTGTTCTCCTTCGTGTGCACATTCTGCCACACCCCAGCCGCAACGAAAATGGTGATCTCTTCCATCACAGTCTCTTCTCAAAAGGACTTCCTCACCTTGAAGATACCCCTGCATCTGTTAGTTCTCAGTACCTCCTGTGGAGTTGGTTTTGCCCTAATCTTGGCACTGTCCCAGAAATAGAGAGGCAACTAGCCCACAATGTGCAACAACACCATGGCAAGAGAATACTCCAGCATCAAAGTAGAGGTTCAGCAGGAAGCCCAGGGCAAAGAAATCTGCAGATATAAAGGCTCCTTGAAAGTTGGCAATTCAAGATATAGGATGCGTATTTGCATACACTGATCTTGCTTAACACATAAATGATTGAATAAATTACATAGCTTTTCAGCCTGCTCACTATGGAGATTCCTAAATGAGATGGTCCTTACTATCTCAAGCTAATTGTGAATCCCACATCAGTATTCCTGATCCCAAAATGATCATTACCATCAGAAATCTTGGCATTTAGGAATAGCATGAATTATATGTTGAATACTCTGAGTTCCATGTCAAATGTTAAATGACGGGTGACCGGGAATAATACAAAGGCCCTGTGCCCACAGGCATTAGTGGTTGAATTCAGATGCAACAGATGGAAGAGTTTGCTATAATCCATACATACCTATTTGTCAACATTAGAGAAATACTATTGATCATCATAAACATATACTAAATGGATGTGCAACAAGAAGAACTAATTTTCAGTTGCATCAACTTGTGATTCCAACAACACTCAATGTCGGGGCTGTGAAGATAGCCCACAACAGCCACCAGAGTTTAGAGAAAACCAAAGCAAGGATAGGAGCAGTGCTTAATTTGTAAAACAAAATGAGCCGAACCCAAAGTTTTGTCAGAAGCCCTGTGGCCGACAATATGAATGTCAGGGGGACAGAATATCGAGTCTGCATAGTTTTGATTCCACCTCATGCCTCTTGCATCCACTGCCAAACCCTCCTTGCTCCATTATCTAATTCTTGGAGACCCTTTTTTTTAACCCTGCTTTCTCTCTTCACACAGTTTTTTTGTCTTTCCCTTTCTCTTTCTTTTCCTGTTTTGTGCTTTCTTCCCTCTTGCTCTGGATCACTATCAGATAAGGAAAAGTAGGTGCCAGTTCCCACAAATGAGGGCCGGTGTGCCCCACCAGCTCAAATTAAGCACTGGATAGGAGACAAAGCTAGATTTCAGAGCACCGATCTCAAGTAGAACAAAAAGTGTTGCCTTATGTGCAGGTTGCAAATCTAGTGTATATGATACCATACCAACTTTGTGGAACCCATGGGAGAGAGCATGTGCAGACTTTGCAATGACCTTGGCAGCTGTCATCTCCAACTAGTTGCTGATAAAAAGCAGTGATACGCTGTCATGGAGATTTTTTGTACCTATTACCTTGGCCAGTACCATATTTTTAAAACTGCATAAGGTCAACATCCAAACATTTGAACAGAAGGAAACAAAATGCTGACAGTGGACCATCATTTCAAGGGAGAATGTTTCATCAGTACCTGGAAGAGAAGCGCTAACTGACATACAACAGCATATTAGCCCATAACAATGGAGAAAACAAAAGATTGATGAGGACTGTAGAAAAATCTATCCCTCGCCAATGAGCAAGCATAAGACTCTGAAAATTGAGGTTTGCTGGTTTCTGGCTTCAACTCAGTGTCTCCATCATGGAGCATAGTAGTGATTGACCAAGCCAAGCCCCAAGGGCAGTGATAAAAGCACAAGATGGGACAGAAGCTTTGGGCAATGGTTTTGAACATTTGTGTAGGAGATCAGTTTTTTATTTCAAAGTGATGTCCTGAGGACAAATCTCAGACACCACTAGAAACTTTGCCACTGTAGGTACCACCATTGCAGAAAACAGCCACCACTCCAGAGCGCCAAAACGTAAGTGAGCTGTAACATTTAGTGGTTAATTAAATATCCCACAGGACTGCCATCAAAGCTTGAGTCTTGGTAGACCTCACCTCGCAGTGCTGCAAGGCCACTTTGCAATGTGTGTTCCCATGGCTCCAAGCCAGTGTGAAGAATATCTTTCCCAGAGTGCACCAGCTGAAGAAGCATCCTGTTAAGGAAAAACAGGGTTCAACCCACTAAAGTCTAAAGGACCTGGGTAAATTATCAGTATGAAGGGAAGGGGTCCAAGACCAAAACAAATGATTCAAACTTAATTACAATTTGTATTCAATTAATTCAAAAAGCAAAGCTATTGGATGCAAAAGAGTTTAATTCGGATTTGCATGTACATCCTATTCAATGGTTGTAATTCATAATACATTTTATTATATACATCACAGGTTTAAATGTACGTGCCCACATTCACAACAGGGGGGGTGAAGTGAGGGAAGTGTCAAGGATAGGGTAGGGGTAATCTGTGTCATTCAGTGACAAGTCTTATTCTTAATTTAAAGACTGCGTACATGTGGTCCTTTAGGCAAAAGGCCACATAAGAGGCTCAATAAGAGTCCAAGAGCCCTGGTCTCTGGAAGTTCTCAAGCAGTCTTGATAGCCCAGTAATCAGTTCTTAGGAGTGGTTGATTAGATCACCTTAATTGAGGAGACGGGGTATTCCCATATCATTGAGACATTATTTACATGGTGGTTCTGATTGTCAAAGGTAGTTCTTATCAGAAGACTTACCACTAATACTCTTTAAGAAATCAAACAGGTCGGATTCGGGGAGTTCAATAATTAGTTCTTCTTAAGGCTCAACACTATCATTTTGATCTGGTGACCAATCAACCTCTATTGATCCAGCCCCTCTCACCCCTCGAGATAGGTGAGCTCTAGACAGATTCTATGTAATCTTCAACGTAACGCTATGTGTATGGGTTTTCCGACACAATTTGACAACACGTTTTTAATTGATGAACTGTTCTTCATTTATCCACCCTCCTTGTAATAATTGACAGGATGGGTGTGTTCTAATTTGGTTTTTTAACTATCCCCTTGGAGGTGCCCACCCACAACTTCTCTGTCCTGATGAAGACCCACTTTGTAAGGAACACTATCCTACGGCTACTCCGGGTCGAAACGTAGACTACGCACTCCATGACCTACTCCGATCCCAAGCAAGACATTAACGGCTCCAGCGGAGTCAGGCCTTTGTTTATTAGTTATACTTTTGGACTCTTATTGAGCCTCTTATGTGGCCTTTTGCCTAAAGGACCACATGTACGCAGTCTTTAAATTAAGAATAAGACTTGTCACTGAATGACACAGATTACCCCTACCCTATCCTTGACACTTCCCTCACTTCACCCCCCCCCTGTTGTGAATGTGGGCACGTACATTTAAACCTGTGATGTATATAATAAAATGTATTATGAATTACAACCATTGAATAGGATGTACATGCAAATCCGAATTAAACTCTTTTGCATCCAATAGCTTTGCTTTTTGAATTAATTGAATACAAATTGTAATTACGTTTGAATCATTTGTTTTGGTCTTGGACCCCTTCCCTTCATACTGAAGAAGGATCCTGGCCAACACCTCAGATTTTACTCTGGTCATCCACCAGGTAGCAGCTTGTGCCTTGGCCATTCCAAAAACTATACTCAACGAATGTGCATAGACCCTGTAACCCTGCATCGAGGTTGGTCTACAACTGATACTGAGTTTTGTGTTAATTGGGATGGATGTTACATTTACATCCACCTGTCCAGAGATGGGTCTTTTACACAAGAAATGACAGATCTGGTCATTGAGATGTCTGATCTTCCCGCGGTTGGAAGGGTAGGATGAGTAATTTCCTCTCCCATCTCTGGCCAGGTCATACACAATGCCTGCACCCCATCCTGTTGCAGGCACCAACCTTCCTTTCTAGTTTAGAGAGAGCTACATGGTACTAAAAGAGGCAGATTTTTAGCCAGAGGAGTGGAAAGGGTTATTAGTGTTGTCTACAGTTCTGATGCTGTTTCCAAAGTATTGACAGAAAACAGACCAGCAATTTATTTTGAAGTGCACTTTCGTTCAAAAACACATTTCATGAAAGAGAATGTTCCAGGAGGAAAGGGCCTGTTGGGCTAGAATCAGCCAGCTGTTTCACTGGGACCTGCACTGTTAGGAAGATAATATGATAGAGAAGCTACTCCCTTTTCTTCAATTACACCCCTTAATTGAATCATGTTTGAGAACGCCAGATAATCTCATTTTTACATCCAGAAAGTGTACCACGTATTAAAAAATAAACACAATTCAGTGAAGCTCATGAGGTACCATTGAATGAGAAATTGGATTCAAGAAGGTGCCTGCCAGCAGTGTGAGTCATTAAGAAGTCAGTTCTGATTTACATTAAAAAAGGCACTGAAATAGGAGAAAAATTAAAGAGCTGCAGTTTGACCATTTAGAAGATGAATGGGTTTATCTGTCAGCCTGCCAGAGTGTAAACATTTTTCGAACTATTGGGACACTGGGGTTGAAGTTACAGCCTATTTAACAGGCGCTACAACTGTGTTGGAAATGGTCACTTCTAACACTGGAATAATGGTTCATTCATAAACAGTTATATCAATCCAGCTATAAAACAGCCATACACTTTTTGGGTGATAATGGGCGTTTGTTCTCTAAATTGGGGTTGTGCCTTTTTAGGCCTATTCACAAACACGTGGGGGCAGATTTACAAGAACTTGCAATCCCTGCATATCAGCAGAGATGCGCCAGTTAAAAACCCCCTTACGTCATCATGGCTGGATCTCATTTATAATGCGGTGCACCGTGGCGCAAGGATTGACAGATGCGTGAAGTATCTATTGGCGTAAAGGCAACGCAATGCTGGAGTTGTGTCGCAAGCACAATGCAACTCCAGCATTGCATCGGAATGCCTATTTCTATTATGCTGCATCACTCCTTATGCCTCTCTGTGGGAAGGGGGCATATGCCTCACTCTGGTTGGCTGGGTGCCCCCATCTGCAAGATGGTGGGGACTGAGAGTTGTGCTTCACCTCGCCTCCCCCACCTGAGAGGTGGGGATGGCAAAGGTTGGCACACCTCTCCTCTTAACTTGGTTGTCCGGCTGATTCTCCCAAAGTGGTGGGTAAGAACGGTGGGGGCCAGTTGCTGGGAGCAGCAAATGGCTGGGGTAACTCACAAAGGAGGCAAGCCTTTAAAGCTTCCCCTTTGTGGACCTTGCCCATTCTTGGGGAGGAGGTTTGGCACCTCGTCCCAGGATGTGCATTGTTTCAGGACCCCAAGAGCAGCAGGGCCTCGACCCAGGGGTCCAGAAACATATATTGTGGTGGCAGCTTGTAGAACATAGAAACCTTCTCAGGGGTCTCACTGATAAACCTGGTCCTTTAAACCAACAAAGAAGAGATTGGCACAGAAGCTGAAATATAAAAGTAACATCTTTAATAACCTCAGATGAAGGAGACTATGTCACACAGTACCCTCAGAAACTGTATGAGGCAGTCTAAGGAGTACAGAAAACAGGGACCTTATACATGCTTAGGTTACATAGTCAGCATAAAACCAAGGGGAGGTCCTGGCACATGTAAGCATGCAAAATGACTAATATGGGTATACAAGATCTGCTTGCTCAACAAAGTGGGAGGAGAGTTACTTCTCCATACATCAGCAAGAATAGCCTGACAGGTCGACACTAGGAGCAGGTGCATTCTACTAGCTAGAACTCTCTGAGCCTGTGCAAGGCTCTGAAGAGGGAAACAGCACATGGCGAGCACATGGCTACCTAAAATGGCTGCCAAATACAAAATGTCTTTCAGCTCATGCTAACAAAGCTGGTGAGAAGCCACTCAGCAAGGACACAAGACATAGGTTGTTTTTCAGGGGGCATGGCTAAGATGTCCTCTGAGTGCATTTTTCATCAAATCCCACACTGGCATCAGAGTGGATTTAGTGTGCTGAGAAGTTTAATACCAAACTTCCCAGTTTTCAATTAAAGCCATTATGGGGCTGTGGAGTTCATAATGACAAACTCCCAGTACCATATACTCTTAATGGCATTACTACACTTGCACTGTCCAGGAATTGGCTTAGACACTGTAGAAGCGCTGTGTGCACACACTCACCGCCACACATATTTTGAGGCTAAAGGTCACTCCCTTTTTTAGTCAACCAATCAGCAGGCTTTTTTAAAACAAAAGCACCAAGGGAACTTAATATCATTCAGATGATGCATTGTTTCATATCTACCTCAGTACATTAAGTGAATATGAGGATTGCCTTCTACCAACAAATGTTCACATTTATTTTTAAAAAGCATGAATTAATCAATGGCATTGCAAGTGAGTTATTCAACGAATATGTCTTCGATGAGAAAAGGCACAACACAAGATAACATGCACAGTCAATGAAAACTTTTAAACCAAATTAAATGTACCAGTTTACCCATGAATAAAATAAATGTATGATGTTTTACTGTCCACAGCATCCTTATGTGAATTCAAACCTGTGCCTGTGTTTGATCATTTTAAGACTGTACTTAAAAGCCTCACCAGAAACATAACTTAATGCATCCTGATAATAGCACACTTCTTTTAACAAACTCATACATGGCTAAAGTAGTGTATATAAGACACTTCCCCAGGCTTGTTTTTCTCAGATATGTTGGTGTTGCTACCATAACTATAATAATTATTAGGTATGTCTTTCTTGTCACTTTAATCAATACGTCAAAGAGCATAAATACCAATTAAACAGAACATAACCTGTTTGCAAAATGTTGGTAATAGATCAATAATGCAATACGTACTACAAAGCAAGGTAACACTTCTTTTGTGTGTTCTTTTAATTGTTCTGTGGAATGGGAGTTGACTTTTTCCTGTTAAAGTAATAAGTGTTCAATATGGTTTGTGTGTATATATTTTCTGTAATGATGATTGTTTTCGACGTGAAACACAACAAAATACCATTTGATGACTGTTTCAAACTCTGCGGCTTTTGTGTAGGTTTTGCAAATATTCAGCATTGATAGGTACACTTCAATTTCAGGGCCATAAATGAATATATCCTTGTCTCTGATGTGTTTTCACTGTAAATTCCCTCTCGACTTGCTCTGGAATGGATTGAGTAATTTTTGCCAGACAATGCCTAGGAGAAGCTAGTGCATTTATCTTTAATTTTACATAAATCTTTCATTATTTGTATACGTCGATAATGCGCCGAGTGCAAGGTAAGTGGTTTTATTTAATTTTACCTATCCCGCCATCTGTCGAATCCCCCCACCCCGCCCTGCTCCACTGCTCTTACCTGTGCCGGCCGCGACTGCGGCTTAGCAGCACAGGAGTGGGTTCCCTGCGCTTCAACGAAGTTGAAAAATTATGCACAGAGTGTAATATGCTAGTTATTACAAATATTGATTGAGGAAGAGAAAGAACATCAAGACCCAGTTGAGGTTTGGCGTCTTGTGAGTCATGCCCATTCTAACTCAATGGTAATAATTTCCATATACTTGATATATTTGATATAATCCTCTGTGTCTATACTATACTTTGGCAAGTATTGTGCTAAATAATATTTTGTTTGCATTACATTATACTGGTAATGAGTTGAGATTCCTTCTATCTATAATGATAGCAACATCTCATACAGTTTTTACGTTTTATTGCACACATTGGCATTTGCAATGCTATTTATAAACCCCACAAATCTATATGCGCTTTTTGAAATATCATCAAGGGGATCAAGCATAGGCAAAAAGGGTTTCTGTTTCAGTTGTTCCATTAAGTAGAGGAGATCTATTTCAGGAAGACCTCGTAGATGGGCAAGTGGTTTATAATAGGAATTGATCAGTTTCGTTGCATGCCTAATGTAATTAATTCAAACAATCACAATGCTGCAAGAATCGACGCTGCATGTTTGGTAGGTTTAGAGAGTTCCTGCAAAACAAGATGTGAAGCAGCACAGTTGTTTAGAATAATTATGAAAGCTGATAACTATGGTATTCAAATTCAAATTATCTTTATTCGGTACTTAAAAAGATACCATTAAAGAACATAAAAATACATACATACAGTATTTAAAAGCATTTAAAAATAGTAATGTTAAAAAATTACAGTTAAAAGTAGATCTAAAAAGGCAATAAATCATTAGGGGTCTCATACTGGTATTCATTTATCACACGAAACAAGAAATGCAATCAATTTAAGGCGCTTTGTGGTACAAAGAACATTTCTTAGTTAAATGGATTGGCCATCACTTATTTAAGTTGGTTGCTGGTGCTAAGGGGGAATGTGTTGTCCCTTTATTAGTATGGCCAATGCTTAGGAGCCCTTTTGGAGGTATTACCTCTTGCGAAGCACTAATTTTAAATCTATTATACCAAAAGGCTGGCCCTCAGGGGGCTAAATGGGTGCATATTAACTGGAAATGCATGAATAGAGAAATTAATTATGAGGAGCAGCTTATTCAAGAGTTACCTTGATAATTTAATTCAGGCAAATAACTAATCATTGTCAATGTGTGTAACCTAATTATACTGTTGAGTTATGTAATTGCCCCCGTGACCCTAGGTTAAATATGTAACAAATCAACAAGGGTGACTATTTAAGGTCCCAAGAGGACCCCCAAGGGAAAAAAAAAATAAAATCACGGGGTACGCGCACCCTACGCGTAGGGTACGCATACCGTGCACGTATCCCGCGATTTAAAAAAAACGTAAAACATTTTTTGCACTTGGTGGTCCTTCTGTGACCCCCTGAGAAGGGCTAGGGGGTCAGGGGGTCTCAACCCTGCCCCCTTTTCGCATTTTCCACTCTTGTTTTGGGCTGTCTTGTGCCTCACTTCTCCTGAGAAACAAGATGGCTGCTCAGGTGGTCCCAGAAGGATAATAACATATATAAACGTTATCTGCTAATAGAATTAGCATTTACAAAACCTTTGAAATTTATTTAAAAAAATATAGGTTTCACGCCTGATATAGTTAGGAAGTAGCATTTTAAAAACCTAGCAAATTCACTGAAAAAACCATAGGTTTCAAGCCTTATATATTTAGGAATTAGCATTTAAAAAACCTTGCAAATTCACTTAAAAAAACATAGGTACGAATTGGCAGAACGGTTGCAGGCTAGAGGCTACCCAAAGAAACTGCTCAGGCATTCATTGAAACGAGCCTGGTGGGTTCCGAGAGAGACCCTGCTACAAAAGAAAATACGACCAGAACAAAAAAGAATTGTTTGCGTCACCACGTTTGGACCAAATGCCAACCAACTACGCAAGATGGTGATGCAAAATTGGCATTTGGTAAAGGACTTACAAGCTGATTTTCAGGAAGCACCACTTTTTGCTTTTAAAAAAGAGAAGAGTGTTGCAAATCATATCGTGAGGGCAGCGTTGCCCCCGGCAGAAAAAAAAACTTTACGAGATATGTTGGGACTACCTCCAGTAGTAGGCCATCACAGATGTGGGAATTGTTCATGCTGCTCACAGACAAACGAAGGCACAGTGTTTACGTCCAATGGCATTCATTGGAAACTTGAGGCTTTCACTAATTGCCAGACCAGGAATGTGGTGTATGAGATCGTATGTCCATGCCCCAAACTATACATTGGGAAGACTACCCAGGAGGCATGACAGCGCATCACGCAACATAAATCAAGAATATGGAAGGAGACAGCAAACGCCCCTCTAGTACAGCATTGGCTGTCCAATAAAAACAAAGAGGAGGACTTACGCTGGACAATAATTTCCAAAATCAACATCGACTTACGGGGAGGAGGCATTGAGGAGAAACTCAACCAGCGGGAAGCATTACTTATAATGAAATATAATACAGCAACAACAGGGCTAAATGAAATTTCTGAAATTTTCAGAGGTAATATATGAACCCTGGACTCCAATGATGCTACACTAGACAGTGTCCCGCACCATGCTCAAAATTCCTGATATATAATACGGTTTAATTCCGTTATTATGCATGAGCAGTAGGTGCAAGGACTTCTCTACCCTTGAATGAGAGGCGTTCCCACCAAAGTTGCAACACATACATAATGACTTTTCCTCCATTTGTAGGCTAATAGAAATATGTGGTGAATAAGTGTGTATTGAGAAATGGGTTATAAATATAAGCTAGGTTCTCCCCACCTCCGTTTTTACCGTTGACAATGCTTGATTATCTGCCAGCACTGAATGACCAATGTAGGACCATAAACTGTGCCTTTAAAAATGTTCTGCTGACAACCGGAATCACGTGATCGGCACTTTTGTCCAACCGGCACAACTAAGACTGAAACGCGGCTCCGTGTACTCGCTGTCCTAATGTTTGACGAGCGAAGGAAACGAGACTGAGGTAAGCGGCCGCATTCAAAGACTTGCTCCCCAAATTACACTTCACGGCGCACAACGGTCCCCTTTTCTATTGTTTTTAATGGCCCATTTTCTTCACAGAACATTGCTGCCGCGCTATGAATAACAAACCCCGGGGACTGACTTGTGACGCCCCTGCACCCGGTAAGCTTGAATGCTTTTAATCAAACAACGTGCACCTTCCCAGTTTGTTGTTGAAAACTCAACTGGCCGCTTCTTTTGCAGATTGAATCTCGTGGTGCTTAAAACTGTAAACAAACGATTAACCCAAGATGTGCTTCAACTAGGTAAGCCCCGCACATGTCCAAGCATTCTGTCTTTAAATAGCCTTTTAAGGCCAGGCATATGTTTGACTAACTTGCCCCTCCCTTCCCTTTGTTTTAGAAGTTTCACCAACACACCTAAATAGGTGAGTGATATTGAAGGGATATAGATTTTTATAATGATTGCAGAATTTAAACATAACTCTGATTAGGATTGTGTTATGTCTCCTTTGTGTTTAGAGTGTCTATTGTGACCAGTGTCATCGTTAATAAGGGATTGTGTCGTACTACAATAAGGTACGGTAGCGTAATGGAAACTGGTGGCATTAGCATCTTAAGTCAATTCTATGGGAGATGTTTGTTGGTAAATTAGATGTTTTTTTATGTTTTGTAGATTGTTGGTCCTGAGGAGAACCCCGCAATTGGGGGTTCGAAACGCGTCGACCCGGTTTTGATGTCTAGTGTCAATCAGATTTGTAGATAATAAGGCAGATGGTTTGGATAATAAGGCTGTGTTTCTAAGAGATTGTTCCTAAATAAGACTGCTCTTGACTAGCTTGGCAGTTCGGGCTGGATTGTTCCCATGAGGCACAGGGTCAGACTGATTTGCTTATGGCCATGTCTGAACTGGGGTGGCTGAGTGAGCTAAAGAATGGTGATGGATTAAACCCAGATCAGTTGACTGGGGGTGAGTGTTTGATTTGCTCAAACGCTCCGTCCATCTCCCCCTTTTGTATCGCTTTGTTCGCCCTAAGTTGGCAGGGTATGCTCAGACGTGAGCCCCTTGCTCACTTGGCCACTGGATTCAAGATAGCCTGGCTGATGAGGATTATGAACCGAAACCAGTCCTAGGATGCTTGTTTCCGGTCCAGGGAAGACCTGTCTTGGCAGTTCGGGCTGGACTGTTCCCATGGGGCACAGGGTCAAGACTGATTTGCATATGGCTGGGTTCAAACTGGAAAGGCACAGTGAGCAAAAAAACGATGGATTTAGGCCCATATCTCTTTACTGGGGTGAATGTATGACATTGTTCTGCATTCTGTCCATCACCTGTTATTTTTGTGTATTTTACAAAAGCAGGTCAAACCTTCAGTGGCAGGGAAATATATTAGATGGCATCCGCATCCCCGGGCCCAATTGTGCACCAAGTGTGAACTTGAAACATAATGTTATCCACCGAGTCTGCTCAAAATATCCAATCAGGACTACCACTCCCATAGTGCCTCTGGACTGTCCTTCAAAAAACTGATATGCACATGAAGGCTTTATTGTCTTAATGCAGCAGTTAGCTCCGAAGATGAAAGTAAAATGAATCAAAATAACACAGGGCCAGTGGCAATAGTCTCAATGTCTGAAATAACCAGCAGCAGAATTAAGTTCAAACCAGGCAAATGAACCGAGGTTGAAGGGGACCAATACATAAAGATGAGTATGCCGAGACTGACTGATTGCTTCGGCGTAGGCGTAGAACTACCAAGCCCACAATGCCTCATTATGGGATGGAGTGGAAGCTGTGGTATAAATTGGTGAAAAAAACATAGGACTATTGTTACTACCGTTATCAGGTACTGTAAAAGTTGGAAACACATAGGTGGAGAGGAGGTGAAGGTCATTAAAAGTTGAGTTGATTAATCCAAGAGGAGTGCTGCATATTCTTTTCAAGTTGCTTGGATAATATTGCGAAGTTGTCCTTACTTTGCCGCCGGCACCAGCTACCCAGAGCTCCTCCCGCAAGAACAATTTGCTGTATCTATCTATATATATATATACATATACATACATATTTATATATATATATATATATATATATATATATATATATATATATATATATATACATATATATATATATATTTATATATTTATATATATGTATATATATATATTCCGATGCAATGGTAACCCATGTTGAGTCGCGCACGAGCTGGGATGGAAGGTTACCAGCCTTCATTCACGGTATGGACTCAGTTCAGCATCCGTTGTTGTAAACAGCCTTACTGCAGCCTGATGCATTTCGAGTCTTCTCTTCTTCAGAGGCTTTTGCGTAAGGTACGTGCTGGGCGAACATTCTCCTCCATTAATTATGCACAATGACACGCCAACAGTGGGGCAGCAATAATTAGCAGGGCGTGAGCATTATGGGATTTGAAGTGTTCGAATTTCTTTACCTATTACTTTTAGGCGCACTTGGGTAACTGTTTTTAAAAGCTCTGAATGAGCCCCGGTTGTGAACAGTGTCCTCATCCAGCATCCCAGCCCCACGTTGAGGGTGATAATGAATCCTCGTGGCCCCCTGTAGATCTGGGGTGGAGCGTTGCTATATATATATATATACTAGTAGCCAATCCCGACGTTGTCCGGGTATGAATTGCTTCCGGCCAGTAGTATATTGTTTTGTAGGATTTCGTTTTGATAGCATTTCTTATCTGTGACAGGCCTGTGAAACGCTCCGATTCACAGTGCACTGCTGATGCACTTAAGAGTGCGCGTTCAGTAGTGTGTGAACTCTAGTTTCCCTACTTTATTTTTCCTTGCAATATTATATAGCGTGAACTTGACAACATTGCATGAGCACAATTTACATTACAGAAGAACACATTCCTTTGTGGCAGACAAAGCGATTTGCCTGGAATCACAGGATGTTGAGTCGATGCCGAGATTGGAACGTAGGTCCCCAGCTCTAAAGTTCGCAATTCTAGAACTTGTGGTGGGAGGTGTTTCTAAAAGTGTATGTCGGTGCTGGCCATCAATGAGAGAGACCTGTGCATTTTTCAAATGGGTGGTGAAAAAATATGAGTATGTTGCTGGAGATGAGGGCTGCCGTGCCACCAATGTACTTACCGGGGGAGGGTAAACACCCAATAATCCGCAACTTTCCTTCCGCATACCAACACTCCGCATACTTTCATTACGAAAGTACCATGACTCCGCAATGCCATTATAAAGCATGGCTTTACATTTTATATGTTTTTACCACGCATACATTTACAACGAAATTCGTTGTAAGTGCATGAATGGTAAAAGCATGTTTTTTTTTAAATGTTTGGATAAGGTAAGTATGGGTATAGGGGTATATGTTTTGGGGTCCTGCGGTATATTTTTTGGGGTGTTTGGGTATTTAAAGGGTTCAGATATGGTTATGGGGTACAGGGGTAATTTTAGGGTTTAGGGATAGGTATGGGTTTTGGGGTATAGGGGTATTTTTAGGGTTCAGGGGTAGGTTTGGGTTTCGGGGTACATGGGTATTTTAAGGGTTCATGGTTAGGTTTGGGTTTTGGGGTACAGGGGTATTTTTAGTGTTCAGGGCTAGGTTTGGGTTTTGGGTTAAGGGGTATTTTTAGGGTTCAAGGGTAGTTTGGTTTTTGGGGTACAGGGGTATTTTTTAGGGTTTAGGAATAGGTTTGGGTTTTGGGGTACAGGGTACATTTATAGGGTTAAGATGGGTTAGTGTTTAAGGGTGTTGGGGTATTTTAACCCCTTGCATGTATGCCACGATTCTGCACCTGTGCAGCAGCACATTCCGATCACGGGTGCGGTCATGATGGCCGGGAGCCATCATCAGCACACGAGCACTGTGTGCCATGACGGCTCCCGGCCATCATCAGCATGCAAGGGGTTAAGGAGTATGGGTGGGTTATGATTATGGGGTGCAGAGGTATTTAAAGGGAGCAGGGTGGGATTAGCACACAATATGAGACATGGCATGAAGGGCGGAACGTACCACACGCCCCCAGCGTTTGTCACGCCCACAGCACAACGCAGACACGCCCACAAGGCACTTCTTTGCTGGCACGGTTCTTTTACCTTTTAAATGTATATGGTGGGCGTATGCATAGCCTATGTCCTTCTGCTGCAACTGCCCTTTCCAATGCTGTATTGGGTGTTGTGATTGGTGCTGTGGTTCCTGAGATTACCCGCCTCAAAGTTTTGGGCTCTCTCTTTATTATATTTGTATAGATATATATTCACTGAAAAAAATGAAAGGTTACAGGGACGTTATGGTTAGGGTCAGATTTCACTTGCATAAAACTAGTGAAATTATGCAGTTATAGTTACCTGAGCTAACTATAACTTATGCCCCCGCAATGCGCTGCTTATAACCTCACATATTACATTACTCATGACATGGTGAGTGACTGAATGAGAAGCAAACACCGTGGGAACACGGTACGCAGCTTGATGTTCCCAGGGCAGTGAGGACAAGAGATGCTTGTTCCTTCTGTCATATCTTTTCGAACAGTAAACAAACCATCTGAAGGCCAAACACACATTCAACTGCAAATAGCTGGCATGCACACATTTATTTTCAATATTCTGCTCCAGTTTATGAAGGGCATGACATTCAAACGTCTTTGCCTGATGGTGAACTGACGAAGAACGACTAATTCTCCTAAAAATGTTTTTCACAGACATTTAATAGGCAAAAGATACCTTGATAAAATGCTGGCTGATTTGTATTTGTATTTTATTGGGCAGATATATCACTTCAAAGATTAACGTTATTTTAAATTGAGGTTCCCATCCTCAACCTGGTTGGAAGCAGAAGTGTCTCTACTCAATTTTTAGATTTTATAACTACAGTGTCAAAGTGCAGCTTTATATGGAGCTGTTGAGTTTACCCTCCAGCATCTCAACAGTACCTTTGTTCTTGACCTTGGCATGTTGATTACGTCCCCCCTTGCTACACTCCTGTATTGTATCAGAATATGCAGCACTCCTGAGCTAAGCCATTATTGGTAGGCCCTACAAAATGTTTGTGGCCTCCATGGCAGTCAATCACTTGTCTGGTTCAGGCATGTCCATGATGTCTTGGGGCAAGCAGGCCTGCCAGATCTCTGCTCTTCCACTGACCTTATCATGGTAGGCACCTTACATAAGGCTAAATCTGTGTACATCAAAGAACTTATGGGCATATTGTTTTCAGATACCGCCCAAGAGAATCTAACCAGGGTATTTTAACTTGCACATCTAGAATTAGTTTTTGAGACCTTCTTGGATGCGAATGGAGGGATGCTAGCTACAATTATATACCTTAATTTTAAGTCTGGCATTTCATGACTGAAATATTAATTAACTTGCAAATGGGATGTTGTACACGGCTAGACAAAACGATGGCTGGAGTGGGTTGAAGATGAGATACATTTTCTCTTCCTTTAACCAATGAATGCCATCTCGAGGGCAAAATAGCTCAAGCAAATTCAGAATGAGAGGCCCACAATGGACTTGATAAAGACTGACACTGCAAGATCTTTCCAGGGATTCCTGCTGACCGCCTGCAAAATCAGGCAACGTTTAATTCTCCAGTGATTAAGTTGTTTTTAACTATACTGCATGCACATGATTTATTTCAATTTGAAATCCTCAGTTTTAGTGCATTAACTATTTATGTGCCTTGACCCAAATAATCTGGGGCTTGGTGTCATAAATGAGATTTACTTTGGTTTGATTTGATGCTCAGAAAATGTTGCAGTGCATACCAACTTACATTTAAGATGTAAATAGGTTTTAATTTATTTTAGTTTATTTTATGGTTTGAGTGAAGCCTTAGGTTGCCTCAGAGAATTTGCTGGCCATGGGAGTGAGCAAAATATCATCTAAAACTGAGTCCACAAGCTTCTAGCTGTACAGAGTCCCTTTAGAAGCCTATAAAATGTGTCTATTCCGTTCTATAAGAGGAACTGTGAAGACATGCATAACAAGGTACTAGACAGACAACCATACGCCAGTGTCTTGGAATGCGCAAAAACAGTGTAAATCGCTATACCTGCTTATTCTTTATGCATTTCCTTGTTGTTGCTCTTTTTGTACACGTGTGGTGGGGGGGAGTGTTGGGCACGGGGGGGGTGTAGTTGGGGGGTAGAGTAGGCTGCAGGGGCATTTCAAAAACTGAGCTTATTTGGCTTTTGCTTCATCCTTTACTGTCTATGTCATCGTTACAATGATACTGTTGTGGTGATCTTGGTGTGTGGAGATGCCACATTCTTGATACTCCTATGCTCAATAAACTTGGTTTTGAAAAAAAAACAGTGTAAATGCTGTTTTTGTCTGCTTAATTGCAATCATTGGATTTGCACAAAGTTTGATACATTGTACATCTGAAACAGTGTGGGGAAACACACTTGTCAAGATCGTTTTTACCACTGCATGCACAAAAATGTTTTAGATGTGTTACATAACATGGTGCGACCGTGAACATAATCTCTTTATTTTTAAGCAGAAATGTGGCATTTAGAATGCTGTACATTTTAATACAGGCGCAATATTTGTATCCAATAGAAATCTGGAATGGCCATATTAAACTGCACAGTACATCTTAACTTGCCTTGGCATCCAACATCAATCTAAGACTGTGACTGCTGAAGTACACACGCTCATTAACCCAGAAGCCCTCCAAACTACTCAACAAAAGCAACTGTAGTGTTCCAGGCCATCAACGCAAATGAAACTTTATTAGCAATGTAATTGCTTATGCATGCGTGACTCTGACAATCTTATCTAAGCCTGGAGAATCCTAATTAATAATTGCTTTAATTGTGTCTAGATTTTTATGATCTAAATTATATCACCATAAACTTGTTTAATAGGGTTTCAAATAGCAATCATTTCGTGTTTAATTACATTATGCAAATGCAGCAACTACAGGGCATGCACCACTCTGCTTCTTCTGACTCCTATCCTTTAACCTACATGGACAAGGTTTTATCATAATTTATGTATAAGATAAAGTAGCTTCAACTACAAATAATCAGGACATTGCAGTGCACCAGGGAGGGATGTGACAATGGTCACAATGCCATAGGCCGAGTCCCTTTAAAATGTGCTTGACCTTTATATGATTTACATCTTGATCCTATGTATTCGGGCTGTTTTATTCCATGATACTTGATCCTCACTTTATTCCATTTTGAACAGTTATATAAAAAATGACGGGGCATATTACCAAGCAATAGCGATAATTATCGCTATTGCTTGGTTAGAGACAAAAATTTATCGCTGACCGGCGGCGATTTTTATCGCAGATAAACCTTGGTATTACCAATGTTTATCGCAAATGCGATAAAAAACGGCCGCAATTCATGAATATCGCTGAAAAGTCAGCGATATTCATGCATTACCGAGCTAATGCTCTTAGCCATGTTATCCACCTCCCATTGGATAACATGGCTAAGAACTGCTCAAGGCAGGTGTTAGCTTTTGGAGATATTCGCGCTTAGCGCGAATATCTCCAAAAGTTAGTAATAGGAGATAGCGATGTTAGCGACTGTTTCCAGTCGCTAACATCTTGGCAGGCCCACTTTGCATGTCATTAGTGATAAATATCACTGACATGCCAAGTGGGGCCCAAGATGGTCGCTATCTCCTACTAGCTGTCGCTAACTGGTGTTAGCGACAGCTAGGTAATAGGGTGATCATTTTATCTCCGCTTTCTTGGCTTTTAAAGCCAAAAAAGCGGAGATAAACCCCCTTGATAATATGCCCCGACATTTTTCAAGCTCTTCATGTGTACAGCCATTACATGTTGGATGAAAACTCATTCAAATTTGGCACATTAGTGAAAAAGAGAAGAACAACGGCAATGAATCAAAATAAAACAGTCTTTTGACCTAATGTGAGCCTAAGTTCGATCAGGTGCAATTTTAATTAGGAATTCTAACGATTTCCGCAAAAAATGGTAAATTACAGTTTACGCTTCTGCTTACTTACTTTGGAAATCAATAGCAGAAAGGTGCCTGCTGCAGTTACCGTGTAGCCATTTCATCACCTTTTAAGAAACCTGCCCAAAAAAAAGATTAGTGGTACAAACCCTGTTGCCCCAAAGTACCTCTCCAGATGCTGCTGTTTAATGTATTGGGAAACCGGGCTCCATGCGTGCCAAAAGCAAACAAATTAATTTTGTAAACAAAAAGAGACAGACTGGCTACTGCTGTGCAGTTGTTCTATGCATCCTCACTCACAAGAGACTGTTGCCTTCCAGAGCTAACTGGGCATTTATTTTAGCTCCTATTCATATTTTGTCTCATTGAAAGTAAAATGAAACAAACACTCAGAGGACCACTGTCAGCCTCACCTTAGGACAACCTGACAGCAAACCAGGGACATGCTAGCCACTGAGACAATAGGTCGATCGCTGGAGGGTCCTTGCTGCAGTGAGAGGTTTGGGCCCACTCTTTTGATGGTAAAGGGTTTGTACAATACATGTGTTCACAGTCCGTTTCTAGAGGTGAAAGCTTGTGTTTAACACATGATTAGGGGAATACTCACAGTCCTACTCCCCATCCCTCCTATTCACCTTGGGCCCAAATCACAGAATGAACTTAAGACTCAATCCTAAACTTACTACTATTTTGGTATTCACAGAATGAACTTACTACTTTTGGTATTCACATAAGTTAGCATTTTGTCTTAAGTTTGTCTTAAGACAAACTTTTTTTTAGTTCAAAGAAAAATTTATTAAGATAACTGGATAATGGCAATATAGTATACAGAGAGAAAACAACAGGAATAGCATGAATATGAAGTCTTAAGACAAACTTAAGACAGACTTAAGACAAATTTAAGACAGACTTAAGACAGACTTAAGACAAAATCCTAACTTAAGTCTGTCTTAAGTATGTCCTAAGCTTGTCTTAAGTCTGTCTTAAATTTGTCTTAAGACAAACTGAAGACAAAATCCTAACTTCTGTGAATACCAAAAGTAGTAAATGCATTCTGTGAATACCAAAATAGTAGTAAGATTAGGATTGAGTCTTAAATTCATTCTGTGAATCAGGCCCCTTACAAACAAATTCAAGCACTCGTGAGCCGCTCATGTTTACTGTGTATACGGCTACTCTGTGGACCAAGGTCACACTTGAAACCAAAATCATCCCTGGAAAAAAATGTTCACACTAGGGCCACATTGCTGGAAGCTGTAACTGGAATGGGGCCATGGAGGCGTGGTTAGGATGGCTGTCTCACCTGCAATGGAAACATGTCCCCTACAACTTGAAGCTCGCTGGATAAATGCCTGAGTGGCACAAGGGGGCAGCATGTGAAGATATTGTGTAGAAAACACCAACAATAAAAAAAGACAGAAAAAACGAGTCAATGCTGTGATAATCAATATTGCACTAAAGTGAAATCGTGGTAGGTCCAGGAGTGTCCCATGCAGGTGAGAGTGGTGGGGCAGTGGGGCCAGGTGGGAGGGATTTCTACAGACGACGACAAGGGAAAATTAATTATTTATTTAATTTTCCCTTGTGGCTGTCTGTCAAACACCCCCCCCCCCAACACAGCTCCACAACCCTACTTCTCTTACCTGCACGGGCCACTCCTGGGTAAGTAAGGAAGTTTAGTGTTTTTTGATAACATGCAGGTGGCTTGATCCAATGCCAGTGAGATATGTTGGCAGGTTCATGCACCTGCTGCTCATGTGTGTGGAAGGGAGTCTAGTTTGACCCACCTTACACAAATCAAAATGTGTTGAATAGTGGAAATTTCAAATTACTAAATCACATCAAATTTAAAAGAATTAAGCTGCAATGAGTACAAGTGAAATGGGCACATAAACCAAATACAGGACGATGAAGGTAAGTGACGGGCACTGAATAGATACCCTGGATTCAAGACATGGGAATGCAACTTAAGCAGTTTTGCAAAGGAAATGATGCTGTTAAACGTACCTGTCAACTACAACATGAACACATATCCAATAACTACAGTTTATTGCTACTGCTTTGCGAGTTGTCACAGCCAACAACCTATATAGTGTGCAGAAATAGCAAACTGTTTCTTCAAAGTTGCCTGCTGAAGTTCCCAACGTTAAAAATGTATGTCATTATTGCTTCTCATAACTGACTACAATAAAGCAACAGAGATTATTTTTCCCAAATGAATTTCACCTGGACTGACTCAGGAAATAGATGGTTAAGAACTTGTAAAAACAGAACTTGAGATTGAGGTTTATTAGAAACTAGCAGCCCGTCCCGACCTTGTCCGGGAGAAATCAGGCTGCCCCGACCCCCACCCGCCCCGACATTGTGCAGCAGCCCAGCCCCCCGCCCGCCCCGACTTTGTCAAGCAGCCCGGGCCCCCGCCCGCCCCGTCCCCCGCCCGCCCCGTCCCCCGCCTGCCCCGACCCCCGCTTTCCCGAAGCCTTACCTCAGCCGCCACTCCTCCCCCGTGCTCCTCATTTCACCGCACATTGTGCAGCAGCCCGGCCCCCCGCCCGCCCCGACATTGTCAAGCAGCCTGTGCCCCCGCCCGCCCCGTCCCTCGCCTGCCCCGACCCCCGCCTGCCTGGAGCCTTACCTCAGCCGCCGCTCCTCCCCCGCGCTCCTCATTTCACCGCTCCGCCGTTCCTCGCCGCTTACCGCTCCTCCCACCTATCCGCCGGTCCTCACCGCCATTCCGGCGTTCGTCACCGCTCCTCCCTCGCGCCATGTCCGCCGCTCCTCCTCGCGTTCCTGTACGCCGCTCCTCCCCGCGCTCCTGACCTCAGCACGCAGGTCGCGGCCGGCGCTACTTCGAAGGGACTACTTTTTTTTATGTTAATTTTTTAAATAACGCATATTTTTATACTTTATATAGCCTATGTCCATCTGCACACCCTGACGATTACAATGATGTATCGGTTGTGCGGATTGGTGCTGTGGTTCCCGAGTTTACCCGCCTCAAAGGTGCCAAGTTCTTCTTTTGTAATAGTAGTATAGATTTTGACATTTTTAAACTTGATAGCAGTGTCTGTGCATTAGTTGTACCTCATTACTACCAGTTTAACACCCAAATATAGCAATAAGTTATAGAAAGGTGACCAGTTAATCTTTGTGAAGGTCTTTCCACCGCGCGGCAACATGTCGCTGTGTTTTTTCTAACTTTTCAACTGGGCTAGAAACTTTTTTGTTAAACTCTGCAGGAAATGAGGCAGATGATGGATGGATTGTGTGGCAAATGCGGCAAATGTTCAATTATGCGAAAAGCTCTGCAGCCCCACAGTCACATAACTCCAGTGGGCCTTCCTATAATTCATGAAAGGCAAAGGGGTGTAAGAAGGGGACTGCTCAGTGACCAAGATTCCCAGAGAGCGAGGCCACCTTGAATCTCCACATTGCTTTGCAGATTGCAACTACCTGCACTGTAGCATGCTTCTGATAAATGTGCGCACACTACTCTGTGTGCCTGGCGATAAATGTTGTCTGTTTGTGAGAGAAAACAATTGCATGCTTCCAGTGACGCATCCCTTTTACGGGTAAAAAGCAATTCACAGCGGTATCCAGCTGGCATGTCCTTGACCCTCCTTGTACATCCCAGCAGAGCCACGGAGGGGTTATCTTTCTGCCACCCAGTGCTTAATTTGTAAAATATTAAGTGCAGGTGCTCACATTTTGTAGGAGGCCACACCCATTGCCCCAGCTCCACCCACTTCCTCACTGGCACGACTCACTTACTCTATTGGCTCCACCCTGCACTCATACAGGAACACCGCTCACCCTGCACTCATACAGGAACACCACTCACTCTGCACTCATACAGGAACACCACTCACTCTGCACTCACACAGGAACACCACTCACCCTACACTCATACAGGAACACTGCTCACCCTGCACTCATAAAGAAACACCACTCACCCTACACTCATACAGGAACACTGCGCAACCTACACTCATACAGGAACACTACTCACACTGGAACACCACTCACCCTGCACTCATACAGGAACACCACTCACTCTGCACTCACACAGGAACACCACTCACCCTACACTCATACAGGAACACTGCTCACCCTGCACTCATATAGGAACACCACTCACCCTACACTCATACAGGAACACTGCGCAACCTACACTCATACAGGAACACTACTCACACTGGAACACCACTCACCCTGCACTCATGCAGGCACACCGCTCACCCTGCACTCATACAGGCACACCGCTCACCCTGCACTCATACAGGCACACAGCTCACCCTGCAGTCATACAGGCACACAGCTCACCCTGCAGTCATACAGGAACACCGCTCATCCTGCAGTCATACAGGAACACTGCTCACCCTGCACGCATACAGGCACATTTGCTTACCCTGCACTCATACAGGAACACTGCACAACCTACACTCCTACAGGAACACCACTCACCCTGCACTCACACTGGAACACCACTCACCCTGCACTTGTACAGGCACAATAAAACCAAGCACTTATGTCCATGGAAAAAGCTAAATATCAGAAATAATGTCCTTTAAAACAAAAATAAGCGTTTGAAAGACTTTTAAGCCACTTTCTAAGATTGGACTATTTCTGCCTTTTCCGTTTTCATATTGCTTTTTAAAAAATGTTTTGTCTAAACAGAAGCGTTCAGGCCTTACAAACAATATGCTGCTAAGGCCGCTTGTGGAGAGCAGGACACCACGTTAGGATGACAACACTCTGAAAGATGAAAACTGACCCCAGAATTCCCAGTGCTTTTAGGTGACCTCTAGACGCCATAACGCACTAAAGAAAACAACCTGTTGAAAATAAAATGTAAACGTTTGTAAAAAAACGCGGTCATGGAGATCGGATGCAGTCAGTGCATGTGCATAACAAAGGGGGTTTTAATCAATTTAAATTTGCTAGTGTCCTAAACAATTTCAAAGCAGGCCGCCCTGTACAACAAGTCTAAGTTGCATTGGCGTAATGAAATGAGAATACAGAGCAGGACACTGCCCAGATTAACAGAGGGGCTCCTTCATATATTTGTTTCCAGTTATGGGCTGTCACAGAGCAACTACACCGACACACACTGGCAGGCACTGACCACGGTAAGTAGGGGGCAGCACTGTTGGCGCGCTAGTGCTATTAATAAAATGTAGAGTGCACTGAAAAGAGATACCTCACTGAAGCACAACATATTTAAAGAATAGAATTGAGTAATGTCAATTGTGCAGGCACTGCCAGCACCTCGCCGCAACGACTTCCACCGCAGTAAGAACTGGCCCGGGCATGATTAAAATGTGTAGCTCAGCAGTAGTTGCATAGGAGGGGGCCCCCACCGGTGCATGCTTGTGGGAAATAGTCCGTGGGGAGTTCAGCTGATCCGACGGGCGGGATAGTTTTAAAAATGTTTCAGAGAGATGTATTATTTTTTACCGTGTACACAGCCTTGCTCAGCACTCAGGGTTAATAACTTTCCACATTTAGTTGCCACTCTCGCTACCAATTTTGCATGTATGCACGTGCTAACCTTAGTGCCCTGTCACCGAATAAATCACTTACTTGTCACTGTCGGAGACTATGCCGGTCCGTGACTGCTGCTACATCGATGGTGCACTCTGCAGCCTGTTCTTCTTCCAGGCTCTGTTGGCACTCTCGTCCCGACGGTCCAGCAGCTGGAGGAAATTTAGACATGCTGGCAGGGGCACGTACCTGCCGCTTCTGGAACCCCAACTGCAGGTCACTCACCTTCCTGGACGCCGCTCCTCCCCACGCTCCTGACGTCAACACGCAGGTCACGGCCGGCTCTACTTCCAAGGGACTACTTTTTTTTTAATGTTAAATTTTTAAATAACTAATATTTTTATACATTATATAGCCTATGTCCTTCTGCTTGCCCTGAGGTTTTCTAAGATGTCTTGGGTGTTCAGATTGGTGGTGTAGTTTTCGAGTTTACCTTGCCAAAAGGTGCAAGTTCTCTCTTTATAATAGTAGTATAGATATTCCTGCTCAGACTTATATTTATTTGCTGTTGGGAACATAGAACATGCTGAGTTTGTTAGCTCTGAATAGAAGTACACCTTTTGAAATTAAAATAAGAAAAATAAAAAACAGTAGTGCAAATGCAAATGAACTTTAATTCCACGTACAGCAAAAAGGACTACTTCTGGTGCCACCGTTCATGGTACGGGAGCAAGATTTTGACTACTGACCCTGTTCTGGCTGTCAATTCTAATTTTCAGTACACATATAAAAAAATACATCTAATTAGTATGCATATCGCTCATTCAACAAATTGAACTGTCTCTTGGTGCTAATATGAGGTGTTGTTATGATCCAGTGCAATGCTGCACAAACGATTGACTTTGACCTATTGATTAGAAAGGATAACAACTTGCATTTGTGGCATAAAGTTAGAACTTGTTACCTTGAGGTTGCACATACATCTTTTACATGAGCAATCCCACCATCATTGTCATTACCTCTGAAATGTATAGTATTAAGTGCTGCCACATGCATAAACATGATTGACAAAAAAGCCAGAAGAGCAATTACCCCCAAAAAAGAAAAAAGTCAACGCCCATTCAATGAAAAAAGTAAATAAAAATCAGTCACTGCAGAGCATGAACTTGACAAACCTTCATATAAAAGACAAATGGGATGGGAAGGGGAGAGTCAATGACCTCCTAAGGCTCATTGGTGATGCACCAGAACCAAATATCATAAGAACAGTAACTCCTGTTCCTTCATGAAACTACTGCCAGTATTGCATTCTTCTGGAGCAGGCGGTGACCAGAATATGATATCTACATGCAATGTCAAAGTAAACTATGTCTTCCTATTGTGGGGGCGAATGCAGAGCATCCAATTGTGCTCTGAGTAAGTAAGTAGTAGGACTGTCCTTTTGGAACAAAACAAGTGTTGGCTGTGCTTGTACATACGTGGTGGGATCTGGATACTGAGAGTATGAATTCCATGGGATTAAGGTAGAGGGGAGAATTGCTTGTTCTACAGTCTGAATACCTCTAGCTTGGCCACTTTGTGCCAATCATTTGTCCCAATTGGCCCTGATGAAGAACATACAGAAATGTTCTTCAAGTGCCGAAACATAGTCACCTGTACGCCAGCCACCTGTTAATTCTCTAGTGGCATGTGCCATCCTCCTAATAGCTCTTCAGTTAGACTGCTTCTCAGACAAATGTAACCCTGATGCTTCTGTTGGGATTGTCTATCAAGTCTCTGCTGTATAGTATAGTGTCAGAAGGCTGCACGCGACTCTTGCCGCCGTGTCCATACCAGCTATGCCCATGATACTGTTTGAGGTCTGCAGCTGTCCCTCAATGGCAGTTTTACCTCTAGTTGGTGCCCTAAATTGTTCAAGAAGTGTTCCATGGCCATAGTTCATGGCTACTACTCTCCATACCCGGTGGTCGACCTCAGTCCCAAACCCGGTAACTCCAATGCCACGGGCCTGGTAAAAATTTGTAATTGCAGGTTCCACATCCATATTTACAAGCCGGAACCAGAAATACTATGGGGCACATGCATCAAGGTAGGGAATTGCGATTCCTTAATTGCGATTATTAATGAATCGCAATTATGGAATCACAATTGCCTATGCATGTAGGAATCGCAAAACAAATTGTGATTCCTACACATTCCTTAATTATGACTAGCAAATTGTGAGTCACAATTAAGGAATGGCTTTCCATTCTTTTCTATGGGCCTAGGGACCCATAGGAATGAATGGGAATTGCATGAGCAATTTGCGAGTACCCAATAGGTGCTCACAAATTGTGTATGCAATTTCACAGGTGCAAGGGTGCCAAAAGGACACCCTGTTGCACTCCTGAAATATGCATGTGTGCACATGTTGTGCACGCACATGCCCCAAGGGCATGTGTGTGTGTAACATGGAACTTCGAAAAATGCACTTTAGTGCATTTTTCAAACTTTTCGCAAATTACCATCAAGTTTAAATTGATGGTAATTTGCGATACCTAATAGCGAATTCGCTATTTGCGATTGCATAATGCATTGCATTTAGGGAATCGCAAATTGTGATTCCCCAAATGCAATCACAATATAAGTAATTGCAAATTTTTGCTTTTGGGATGATGCATCCCAAATGCAAAAATACGGGTTGCAAAAGGTCTGCCACCGGTATTATCAATGATGCATGCGGCCCTAAGTGCAGTATTGCTGCACTTGGATACTGCACAATTTGTAATCAGGGGATTACAGTTGTAAGACCATGGGTCTTGTAGACATCCAACACCACTGTGGCAATCCCCATTACACACAGTCTGCTGCTCTAGGACGTCATACCAGTGGCAAGTGTGTACGGCGTGTACACTTATCTTTTTCAGTTAAAAAAAGAAACTAAAAAACATAATGACGTGTTTTCAGAGAGGACTATAACGAAGGAAAGTGTGCCACATTTCCAACCAACACGATAGCCTTATCATGATTTAGACATTTGCAAATGGCGAGCAGAGCACGGTGTTACATGCAACTTTATCCGGCCAAAGGGAACGGAGTGTCCGGGGAATATTCCTTTCATGCGTGTGCTCAGTGTTGACACCTCTGCCTGTAATCATTCGCGCGCCGGTTCCTTCCCGGCACCGGAGTGTACATTTTTCAAAGTTCGCGTGTAATCTCATCCACCGCTGTTGTTTCCTGAACCCACTTCATTACGCCTCTGCCTGCCTCCTCCTCTTTCCATCAATAGATAGCAGCGGACGTAGATGATGTTGGAGATACTGAGGACGAGGCAGGCGGGCACCCGATCGATCAGCGCCTCGTGTTGAGTAAACGCTATTCAAGGAAATCATGCTACACTCAAAACTTCCAATGCAGCAAATTCGTGTGTTTTTAAAAGTGAAGTTTTAAATTCTGCATTGAGCAAATAATGACTATTCAGAGAGAAAACAAGGACAATTTTTGTCTAAGACAGAGTCAAATCATTTCTGTTATTTTTTTCCTATAGAGAAGAATACTGTGTAAATATGTGAACAATGTAAGAGGACCAATCAATTAAAAAATGTCTAATTTGCTAGATTTGGATGAATTATTCTATATTGAAAGTTCCCTAACACAGGTCCTGGCTGATGGTCCAGCCCTAACCATTCATCTGTTCTAATCAGCTGTTAGAGTGATAGAAATGCCCAATTGAAAAGCAAGTACATCACATTTTGCGCTATGGCAGATAATGGGGGTTTCTGCAGTAAACACAGTCCCAGAATATTTTCCTGGGGCAAGGTGAGCTTATTCTCTCATCATAACCTGAAAACACAACGATCAGTTAAGGAGAATAAATGAATAATGATGAACTTTTTAAAAAAGTTATTATTTATTACCACGTGTTGTTTCTAAATAATTATGAATCAGATTTACAAATTTCAGGAAAACTTTGTCGTTAATTATAGAGAAGTTGTGAACGTCATTTTAGTTGTATGCTATATTGTTATTAATATATGGTGTACTGTTATGTCGTCTTTAAAAAGTTACATGTAAAGTAATCCAAATATTTTATTTATTAAAACATATTACGTATATTATTTTGAAGTTTGAAAAGAGGTCAAGATTTAATTCACAGTTTTGTTAAAGATTACTTTATTTGCTATAATGTTACGTAATGTATTTTTTCCTTTTTTAGCAGTAGCCCTGACACTTAAGTAGCATACATATTAAGCACAGTACATATTATTTATAAATATTTCAAGACAGTTTGCTGCCTGCAAAGGGTGAACAGTTAAGAAAAAACGCTTATAGAACAATTTTTAAAGAGTGCAAAAGTGCAGATGAGATGTTTGTATACCTGTGCGAATGTGTGAGTAAAATATTCCACAAAGTTTGCCCGAGAGGAGAGAACTTGCTCATGACTCTGGCCTTGAATGGTGCTGTGAAGCAGAAGTCTATTTAAAGATCTGAGAATTCTGATTGTTTGAGAATGGCTCGATTTGTTTGGTGGACAACTTGGAGACAGATTGGTTTCGTGTAAAAGCCTAGGTAATTCAATTTATTTCAATCCTCCACCTTAAACCAGTGCAGATGCGCCGAAGTAGTGACCCCTCCTGCCTAGAATCCTGTCATGGCAGTCTGGACCAGCTGTCAAATCTGCACTTTTTTGTTAATTCTCTCAAAGTGGTAATGAAGGCAAAGTAGCCCAAGAAAAAAACTGTTCATAAAATGTACACTTACTCAGGTTTGGCAGACAATGAATGATTTTATACAAATGATAGTGATGCAAAGTAATGCTAATAATAACAGAGAAACTGAACTTCCAAGTACAATTTCTCCTCCAAGAAGATGCCCACAATCCTAATTTAGTGGTAGGTATCCCTGTTTGCTGTCTGACCCCTGGCTCAAATACTTAAATCAGCTTCTGTGGAATCTCCTCATTGAAAAGATTCCATGTTGTTTACCATGTGCTTCCCTGCTCAAAAGTATAAAAACCCACACGTCTGGTTTCTCCACCGTCCCGAGAAACAGGGGAAATAGATGTGGGTTCGTTGCTGGTAGCAATCTATTTCTGCATGAAGAAGACTAGACAGAATTACCATGTTTTGGGCATAAATGTTCCACGTGTTCTTCTATCTGCCAAGTTAGTCTGAGGAAGGCCTGGAAACCGGTGCTAGAATCCCTAGAATGTGTAGATATTGTACATCTATGCATGTGGTCCAGGGGTGATACTGGAAATAAAATGACAGGTACCATACACTGGCATTTTGCTATCAGCTGCTTTAAAAATGTGTTGACTGAACTGCACATGTTTATCACCTGAGGGTACCCCAAATCGATTGAAAACCCACATTTCTGATATCTCCCAGCTCAGGATACCCAGGATGACACAGATGTGGGGCAAACCTTGGTGGTGATAGTTTCGTGCTTGATGGAGACTTCTTATCAAAGCTGGCAACAGCTGATAATCTAGTAAACATCATGTTCAACATGTTCTTCCTACTGTCGGCCATAGTGAGCGAGGAATGTCTTGCACCTGTTCACTGCTTAAGGTGCACATATGAATAAACTATATAGTTTGTATTCCTTCCATATGGTCCTTTCTTTGATATCTTTCATGAATTAAATACTGCATATACACAGATACTGCTACAATTTACAGATATCTGCTAAAATCACATAATGGATTGTGTGGACCACATCACCTAGACAAAGAACATATAATAGGAATTTAATTTGCTAGTTTCAATATTTTGTGTTTATCTACTGTAAAAAGCAACACATTGGTTAAAAAAACTAAAAAATATACATTTGTTTTCAATATAACTTCAGAGAGTACTGAGATATTGAATTGAACGTTACAATGCATAGACCTGAAAGTGAATCCGAAAATCATCTAGAGACCTATCCACTAAGGTAGTTTCACTGTAAAAGTAATAATAGCACACACATTACCTTTATTACAAGTACCAGGAACTCAAAAGGATTCCTTTTGTGCCTAAATTCATTTACTACTTTGCATTTCCTCACCAAGAATGCAGAAAATCTGCAGTATTAAATCCTACTTGGGGGCATTCCAAAAACTTGTATGCATTGGAAGTTTGGTAATGTCCTGAAACATGTATGTTTGTGGGGTTCCTAAACACCTTCCCAACCTCTTTCCAAGCTAGAAGTGACCAACATTATGAACTTTCTTTCCAGGATTGGAAGAGGAACGGATCACCCCCAGATGTGTTGGGGTTCTAGGAGAAGGGCATTGTCCAGGAGAAAAAATGTTCCTCCATGGAGCAAAAAAAAATGTTTCCACACGCGTCTCCATTACCCTTATTGGACTGCTACTTTGTACAGAAATCCACAAATTGGGAATCTGTGGGAGTCGGCACGTGGCATTCCTAGTAATACACCTGTAACCCTGTACCTATCTCAGCTTTCCAGGCATGCTACTGAAAAAATGCTAAAAAAGAATAAAACAAAAACATACATTCAGACTCAGATCTAAACTCTGTTTGTATTTTTATGCTTTTATTGAGAAGAGGCCCCTTAATTTGTATGGGTGCACAAAAAGACCAACAAAGGTGCATTTGTCTGAATAACCTAAAAGATATTTTGGTAAAAGGTTATGGCAGAGTGGTGCACAAACACCCTGTCATTGAAAGAGTTGATCATATTAACTTTGCTCCAAAGCAATAATTTTAAATGTTCTCAACTTCTTATATTTGTGTCGATTTCTTCAATGACATTTTCTGAGTTCAATCAAAATAATTTATTTCTCTAGTGGTATTGATCCCTAAATATGTTTCTGATATTTTAGTCCATTTAGGATTCTACTAGTTAAACGCTTCGCCGCGGCGGACATTCCTCCGCGGTGCGGAAAAAAATGACGCATGCGCAGTTCGGGCGGTCCCCGGCCATCCAATGCACACGCCCACCGTGTTGTCGGACAGCGGGGGCCATCTGATGCATCAAAAAGGTTAAACTGACAGCTGTAATATTCATCTGATAATATAGGGACCTCATTTTATTACATATTTATCCAAAAATTGCACCACATCTGTTGATAAGATCTAATAATGGAGGGTTTCATGTATCTTCTTTTTTTATTTTTTATTTTTTTTTGTCACAAAAATAAGAAACCAAAAAAATATATCAGTGTTTATCCAGTAATAATAAATCAGTAAGCATTTGCAGAGCACAGAGGAGCATTGTACATAGTTATTAGTCTTTTACTAAAAATTTAAGTTGCTCTTTCCCGAAAGGAACTCTTTATGGGTTCTTCCCTGGATAGGTTAGGTCCTTTAGATAAATTTAGAGACTAATTCCTTTATGGAACACGCTGTTCCAACCAAAAATTCCTCTATTATTTCTGTAAATGGGTTTATTTGACTAATCTGAAGAAAAAAAATACAGACTAATCTCTTAAAGAGAAAATACATTTTTAAAACATTAACAAACCTCTCATCATTGACTGACCATCAAATGCTGAAGACAAAGTTTATTTTAGAGATGTGTTTGGGTTGTGCTCCATTCTATTCTAATATGGTGGCAAAGATTTATCAACCCAAAGAAGAGTGGAAATTGGAAGTTCGCTTAGTAAGTTTAAAATGGAGCGATTTCTACACTTTTTATGAGATTTCCGCGCTTGCAAATTAGTGACCAATAAGAAGCAGGGAAACTAGGGACGTCCAAGCCAACCAATGCTAAATATTAGGAGGGCTTTAAACAAGTTACGTTTTTTTTTAAATGTAACAAAAGATTACGCTGACAGAGATTTGGCTGTCTTAGACGAAACCCAAAAATGAACCAGACATGGCAGTTTGTTTGTTTTCTTACTTTTCATGTGGCTTTTTGGCATTTCCCACTCACCAAGGCAAAAAGAAGAGGTGGGGTAGCTAGAACATCAGCTTTGGCAAAGAGAGAGAGACAGAGAAACACTGCAGTATCTCCTTTGATGCAGGTTTTTAAGAGCTCCTGGTGAGCTACAGCTCCTGCATCCATTGCGCTCATTATTTGGACGGGGTGGTGGAGCTACAGCCTCATTGCCCTTACCTGCAGAACAATAACACCTGTTACTTAATAGCCCACAGTGTCGCTTACACCATAAAACGTGCTTGATCTTGCTTAATCGAGGACAGTTCTTAAACTCGGCGCACACTAGATTAGCATTATGCCAGGGCCAAAATTAAAAGGTACCAGATAGTCAGCTGAAATTCCAGGAGCCTAGTCCCGACAGCTCGACGACTTTCGGAGGGCTGGATGAGGTCCCCCGCTACACGGCGGAGGAGGGCACTGGACATCGAATGCTCTCACTGTCCTTTTGACTTTCCTACTCTCTCTCTTATTGCCTCTGACCAGTATAGGCCTAGAGTATATCCATCTATATCTCCTCCTCTTGTGATTCTATCTCTTGTACATTTGCAATTTTTTTCTTTTCTATTTGCACCTTTTGTAACGCATGTATTCCTAAGTCAGCTGAAATTCCAGGAGCCTAGTCCCGACAGCTCGATGACTTTCGGAGGGCTGGATGAGGTCCCCCGCTACACGGCGGAGGAGGGCACTGGACATCGAATGCTGGCTTATGTAAAGCGCTCTGATAACCTAAACGGTTCAAGATCCTGAAATGTGCAACGTAACTGATTCTATGTAAACTGTTGTGACAACATGTAACGGATCTGGTGCTATGTAAAGCGCTCTGATAACCTTATCGGTTCAAGTTCGCGCTATAGAAAACTCTAAAAATAAATAAATAAAAGAAAATAGAAAGAAAGCGGACACATTCAATCCTTAATCCCAGTGAAGACAGGACCAAACCCTGCGAAGTTTTAGCAGGGATCGGGGGCCTCTAGCTTTAGCTAATGCAGTTTCCATTTCTAAGATCTCCCTCAACAGAGACCAAAATTCAATAATGCTGGGAGGAATAGTATGAATCCGGGAGCAGGCAATACACAGACGAGCACAAGAAGCGATAATAGAGGCTAAAGATTTCATAAAACACCTATACTCTGAAAATAGCCCCAACAACAGCTCTTTCCCCGAAACCGGACTATCATGGCCAACTCAACTTGCTAAAGTCAGAGAAATATTTGCCCAGAAGTTCTTCACCTGAGGGCATATAAAGAACATGTGGGTAAGTCGGCAGCATATTCCTTCCATATGGGGCAGTTTGTTTTAGCAGTAGTTGAGTTGCTCGCCCATTTAGAAATTCGCTCAGGGGTATAATAGAGCATAAAGATAACTCTATGCTGTTGTAGATTTAGATTGACAGAGGTTACGGCTAAATCGATAGTTTGAAGAGATTCTTGTATTTCCTCCCTTGAAATATCGTAGCAAAAAATCCGACTTAGCTTTGCTGCAATTTGTACACCATCATCACCCACCACCCCAATGCATTTTTTATATAGTTTTCCTATGGCTCCTCGCCCTCTAGTACCAACAAGTGTAGACAAGATCTCGGATGGATTAGACAACTCTTATAATCCCCGACCATGAATAAATTAGTCCCTAACTTGTAGGTATTTAAAAAAGTACGTTTGTAAGAGATCAAATTCTACTTTTAAAGGGTTCAATATAAATAGCGAACAATAAAGGAGATAAAGGACAACCCTGCCGGGTCCCCCTTTGAACTGAAAAAGAAAAAGAGGAAAGCCCATTGAGTTTGATGGTAGCTGTTGGATGATTATTTAGTTTCTGTAACGCCGAGATAAGCCTTTGACCAAAGCCCATTTGAGACATAGATATCCATAGTGCTTCCCTTGTCACCCGGTCAAAGGTTTTCTCGGCGTCTAACGTCAGCATCCCCATCTGTTGCCCTATCTGACCAGAGACGTTGAATGCAGTTATTGGCATGTTAATGTGGGGGGCAGTATCTCTCCCGGGGACGAAGCCGTGCTGCTGCTCTGTGACTATTGTATAAATTACCAAAGCCAAACGAACCGCAAGAATTTAGGAAAAAAGATTGGCATCGGCGTTAATCAACACTATTGGTCGATATGAACTCATATCGTCAATGGGCTTCCCCTTTTTAGGAAACAACAATATTTGATGTTTTCCAAGAAGGAGGAACCTCTTCTTCCTGTACAGTAGAGTTGCATACCTTAAGAACAATAGGAGTCAGTATATATTTAAACATTAAAAAAAATTCCAATGGGATCTTATCCTCGCCGACTGCTTTGCCAGCTGGCAAGGCATGTATAGCTTCCTCCACTTCGCTTGTATCGATGTCTTCATCCAATGACTTGGATACCATCGGACTCAAGATTGACATCTGACATTCCTGCAGATAAATCAAGATGATCTGCTCACCCGGACTTCCTGGGCTACTATATGGATTAGCATAAAACAGCCCAAATTGTTCAACTATATCAGCAGACCTAGTATTTATCAAACAGTCCACCCCTTTGATTGTTCTTATGTGGGTTTTAGCCTTTTGATCCGCTATTTGATTAGCCAGTAACCGACCAACTCTTTCACCGTACTCGTGTTGCTTAGTCCGGAGCTTATGATAATTATTAGCAACTTTATCTTTTAGCTATCTTTTGAGCTTAGCCTGTGATTGTACAACCTGTTGGTATATCGAATGTTCAGCCACGCGCTTTGTAACAATAGCCGTAGTGTGCTGATGCTCCAGATCCAAGCAGAGTTTTTGCTCCTGGTCCCACTGCTGAAGGCCCAGCCTATTTTGCTTTATAATATATTGTAAGATGACTCCACTGACATAAGCCTTTAAACAGTCCCAAACAGTTGCAATTGATGCAGAGCCCAAATTGGAGTCGATATAATCCCCAAGTGCCTTACGCATCACCTCCACATGTTCCGTATTGCTAAGAAGATGTCTAGGAAATCCCTGATTGGCACTTGTGTTTTTGACTGTAACTGTGCTATTAACATAACCGGGTTATGATCGGAAGTGATTTTTAGGACATACTACCACCAATGCGTTTTCCAAGATGGAGTATTTAGCAAAAACCATATCAATTCTGAAATAGGGCTTACGAGGAAAACAAAAAAAAGTGTAACCTGGGACATTGAGGAATAACCTCCTCCAGGAATCTTCCAACTTTGATGTATCATGATCTGAAATATATAATAAGATATACTCATTATTGTTAGACCTGTCAGCTTGATGGTGGTCTTCCCCTCAAACCTTTTGCCTACTTTGCTCATTTTGTTACTGGATTTTTGCTTTTGTTAGCATTCAGACACTTTACCACTGCTAACCAGTGCTGAAGTGCTCGTGCTCACTCCCCTAAACATGATTTGATTGGCAAATACCAGATTGGCATATTTAGTTTACTTAAAAGTCTCTTGTAGAGTTGTAGATCATATACCCATGGCCTGTAAATTAAATGCTACCAGTGGGTCGGCAGCACTTACTAGCCTGCAAAACATGTCCCAGTCCTGCTATTGCAGTGTGAATGCAGTGTCATACTGCCATATCAACTTGGCATTTAAAGCCCCTTCCCAAGCCTTAAACTCCCCTTTTATCACATATAAATCACCCCTAAGGCAGGCCCTAGGTAACCCACAGGGCAGGGTGTTGTGTAATTAAAAGGTTGCACATGTACCTTTTAGGTTTTACACTTCCTGGAAATTAAAAACTCTGAAATGAGATTTTGCATTACTACTAGGATAACATTGGGGATTTCTTATTATGTTTAATAAGCTGTAAAACCTAATGAAGAGGAGGTGGATATATCATGTTTGGTACCTATGAAATTTTAATGACAAACCCTCTTTAATTGTAAAGTCAGCATTTTCATTATAATTTTGAAAGTGCCACGTTTAGAAAGTTAATAGGGAAATCACCAGTTAGCTATCTGGAAAACCCAGTGCTCTGCTCTGGTCACTCAAACGAATGTACAATCGTTACAACAATTCTTCACTAGATATACGCAACATCAGAAATAGAAATACTGTGTTTACACAAAACAATAATCAAAGTGGACACAATAACATGTGTGCTGAAGTCTTCAAACGTAGTTTTGATGCTTATTTATTGATTATTCTTGGAGATTGTTGCAAAAAATCACAAAATCCGAAACAACAGCATCATAGGTTTAAATAAAAAATCCCAATGCATTTCGGGATTCAACACGTGCCCTTCATCAGGGGTATCTGTGAGATAATTATACATAACATTACAAGGATATATGTATTATGCAGCGAAAAAGTCATAAACTTACTTCAGTGGTTGAGAAAATACAAAGTAATAACAACAATATGTAAGATCCTGGTTCTTGATAAGGAAACAGCAGACACAGGATTGAGTTGAAAAGGAGCTCAGGTTTATTGGAGATAAAAGGAGACACATCCAGATCAGCTGCCGACTACGCCAATGTAAGATCCTGGTTCTTGATAAGGAAACAGCAGACACAGGATTGAGTTGAAAAGGAGCTCAGGTTTATTGGAGATAAAAGGAGACACATCCAGATCTCATCCAAGCTCAAAGTAATAACCACCTCAGCTTGAAAGCATACATTCTAGTAACTGTGGTAACCACATGGAATACATGACGTCATACAGTGTAGATCAGAAAGTGTAGAATGCTACACAATGTCATCAATTTGGGTGAAAGACCATCATTAGGGATGTCATTTAAAAGCACAAAGTGCATAGATACCAAACCACCAGAGCCAGGAATCGAAAAAGGAAATGACAAAGTAGAATAGCCATGCAAAAAACGTGTATCCAAATGTAAGGGTAAACGAAAGTGGAAAATACGAGAACTAAAGGTAAGTGAAAATGAAGCCTTACCCTATCGGGTATCTTTAATCTACTCAGAAACTGAGTAAACAAATCGAGAATTGAACTGCTAAACACTGTCGAAAAGCGCAAAAGCGCGCCTGCAGTGTTAGTAGAATAAGGCTGTGAAACAACAAAGATGGAGAAGATATTAAAATAAAAATACGCTCAGGAATTATCAAAAGCGAGGGAGACAGAATCTTGACAGGACTCACCCGCCAAAGTTTTGAGGGAAACCTAGGCGTCAGATGATAAATTCAACAAAGTGTCAACAGCCTGAAAAAGCGAAAGGACACTACTAAGTGTTCAGTCGAACAAATTATTACGAACTGCATCAAAAAATGTCAATAAGCCCAAAGTACTCACCAAGACTTCAACAAACTCGACCGCATGGAATAAAAGAAACGTCTCAGTGGTCAGAAACGCTACAACCCGACGCTGCGAACAGGCGTGCTAATCAACAGAGTGGAAATTGAAAACGGACTATCAGGTGGCAAAAAGAAGGGGCGGCCATCTTAGAGTGGTGAAAGAACACAAAAAGAAACCCTTAAAAAAAGATGAAAACACCGAAATGAATGTGATGAAAACATTATTGATATCAGATAATCAATACACCCCGCACTACAGGGTATGTCCAGCACAAAACAAACGATCATGGTCGTATAGCAACGTTAATGGTGAGCACATAACAAACAAACGGAAAAGCATTCTTACAAAAGTCTATAGTAAAGTAAACCATGCAAATATCATGGGCAATTTAATACAGTCCAAAAAAGAGCAAAAAAGAGCAAAAAAGCAGCATATGTGTAAAGGCATAGCAATACAAGAATAAGAGACATGAGCTGATGCACAACGTTCATGTAAATGTCTAAATTATAAAAAACAAGCTAATTCAAATTTGTCATTGAGCCCCAATGGAGCCAAAGATTGTATAAACCATATCCAATATGATTCTCGTTGGGAAAGACATTTAGACAGATCGCGATCAGGACGATTTTCAACTACCTCAAGCACACCAAATCTTATTTGGGCAATATTATGCTTACAGGTGTGCCAATGTTGAGCAATTGGTGAACTAGCTGTGTTGGTTCTGATACGACTTTTGTGTTCAGTTATACGCGTGCACAAGGCTCGTTCAGTTTTGTCTACATAAAATAAGTCACAAGGACATTTGATGAAATACACTACATGATGACTGTTACAAGGGGCATTGAACCTCAAAAAATAGGTTTTCCTGACCTAGGGTGATGTATCAATTTGCCAGTGATTACGTTATTGCAGTTTGAACAATTCATACACTTCATCATGCCTTTAAATGCAACTGATGGTTTTGATTGAGGATTATTCAAAATTTCTTTGAGGTTCTGAGATCTCTTGTACACAAACATTGGGGGTTCAGAAAACATCTCTTTAAAGTAGGGTTCAGATTGTAAAAGAGTTCACCTGTTCAGTATGATAGATTTTAACAGATTGGACTGGGATGGAATATGTTGAGACAAATACTACTCTTTGAGATGAGTTTGGCCTGCTGCTTTTTTTCAGTAAATCTTCACGATTTCGGGAGGAGACCCTACTAACTGCCTGATCTAACACTGTGGCGGGGTAACCTCTTTGTACATATTTTTGTTTGAAAACATCAATCGCCTGCATGCCAGTGGCCTGATTGGAATTTATACGTTTGATTCGCATAAATTGCGAAAAAGGTAGGTGACACTTTAGTGACCATGGGTAAAACTTTGATACGCAAGAGCGTTCTTTCGATCAGTGGGTTTAGTGAAAATAGTAGTCTCAATGAAGCCATTAGACACAGTGAGCATGACATCCAAAAACGGGATGTATGATGGATCAATGTGATGAGTGAATTGAATTCGTGGGTTAATCAAATTGAGTTGATAAATATTGTTTTCAAGATCAGACCGTGACCCTCGCCATATGATGAGAATATCATCAATGTAGCGTCTAAACAATATTGAATTCATAGTCCAGTTTGATTGTGACAAGATATGTTCATGCTCAAATCTCATCATAAAAATATTCGCATAGCTGGGGGCTCCAGAGAAGCCCATTGAAGTGCCATTAGACTGAAGAAAAAACTGTCCTTTCCAATGGAAATAACCGTGGAATAAGCTAAAATGAAGTATTTATAGTAAAAAAAACGGACTGGCTCTTATATTGTCAGTTCTGAGTAGAGACCATTCAATGGCCTCCAGCCCTTCAAGATGTGGGATGGAGGTGTACAGTGAAACAACGTCCACTGTGCACAACCATACCTCCTCATTAGTAGGTATAGGGTATCTCGTAGAATGTTAAGTAAATGGGTGGTATCCTGAATGTATGTTGAGCATGATTGAACAATGGGCTGAAGAAAGGTATCAAGGTAACTTCCCAAGGAATTGTGGATTGAGCGCATCCCGAGACGATGGGCCTCAAGGGAGGGTCAGACAGTGACTTATGGATTTTCGGTAACATATACAGACTGGGTCTGCATGGGAATCTGGTGAATAAATATTCTTTGGTTTTGGTGTTAATCCATTTCATGTCTACTGCCTTGGTCAAAATGGTGTCAAGTACACATAGAAATTAATTTGTAGGATCTTGTGGTAAAGGCAAATAAGTCAATGCATCTTGCAACATGCTTTCAATTTTTTGTTCATATTTGAATCGGTCCATGACCACTAATGCGCCACCTTTGTCAGCTTTGGTGAAGTGAAGCGTGGTATTAGCCTGTAGTGAACGCAATGCAGATTTCTATCCTAAAGAGAGATTGGAAGAAGAGTGAGATGCTTGTGGTAACCTAGAGATATCTTTTTCACTAAGGTTTTGAACAAATCTGTAGCTTTATGTGAAATTGGTGAAACAAAAGTGCTTCTTAGTCTAAACTCCTGGTATTCAGCATCATCAGAAGTGGATTGACTAGTCTCAATAGAAAAAAAAAAGTATTGGAGTCACAATTTTCTGGTGAATCTGAATAAAGTAACTTGAGAATCTAAACTTCTAGCTTGATTTGTGGGAACAAAGGAACATCCTTTACTCAAAACTACCAACTGACTTTGAGACAACGGTTTAGAGGAAATATTCACCACTAGTGTTTCTTTATTCGACTGGGCTTTCCGGCATCGGTGACCTCTACGGGTTTGACTACAGTGGAATCTAATGGTGGTTGATTTGCAGCTGGGCTGGTGGACAAAAAAGCAGCCTTAGATGTGGTGGAGCTGCCACTGGCAGTATCCCTACCTTCTGTAGATGGCACTAGGGGACGGTACATTTGAGTGTCGGTGACTGAAGCTAAACTCTCTTCAGAGGAAATGTTGCCAAGTTTTTGCCACTTACGTTTTTGGGCATACACCTCAGCCCAAAAGTACACTTCATCGAGTTTATAGTCTATCATACCCCGACGAAATTTACTCACTTTCCTTTTCAAGTCAAGTCAAGTCAAGTCAGAAATTTATATAGCGCGCTACATACCCATAGGGTCTCAAGGCGCTTGAGGAAGGGGGAAAATTACTTGTCGAATATCCAAGTTTTAAGTTGCTTTCTGAATGCTAGGTGGTTCTGAGTAAGCCGAAGGTGAGTGGGAAGAGAGTTCCAGGTTTTGGCTGCCAGGTAGGAGAAGGATCTACCTCCCATGGTGGCTTTGTTGATGCGGGGAACAGTGGCCAGGGCTTGGTTGGAGGATCGTAGTTGACGGGAGGGGGTGTAGAAGGACAGTCGTGTGTTGAGGCATTCGGGTCCAAGTTCGTAAAGTGCTTTGTGTGCGTGGGTTAATAGGCGGAAGGTAATTCTCTTATTTACGGGGAGCCAGTGTATGTCTTTAGCATAAGCATCAAGCCTGGTGTTTATGTCATTGAGATTTGTGGTCCAAGAGTCAGATTCCATGCGTTGAACTAGATTAGCCTGCAGGTCTTTAATTTCAGACTCTAGTCCAATTAAAACTTGAGATAACTCTTCAACAATTAAAAGAATAATATCTAAGGAACATTTATTCAGGATGGCATACCATTTCTCCATAAATATTTTGTTCATCTTAAAAAGCATAGGTTTAATAGCCAAACGAAGCCCTCTTGGTATGCGACTAGCCCTGCGGTAATGGATGAGCGTAGTGGCATGCAGACGTTGATTTATTTCACGACGCATTAAATATTCCAATTGTTTGATTTGTTGCTGGACTGGACCTGATGTGGCATCGAATTTCCTAACCTCCTTAAGAAGTCCATAAATATCCGCTGCCTCTGCAGCTGAATAAACTTTGGTTTGGGCTTTGTTTTCTGTTAGGTGTAAAATGTCATCAAAAGATGCTATGATTGAACAAAAAAGGGTATTCAAAATGGTGCAAAAAATAGCTGCGAAGCAGAAATTTGTGAAAACAATAGAAGAAAAGCACCTGTGATGCACTCAGTAAACAGACTTAACAAACTACACAATTGCACTATGGAGATTCTCCTAGTAAACTATTAGCGTGCACCAAGTGAAAGGCCCTGCAAGCCTTTGTACATACAATAGGGAAATCACCAGATAGCTATCTGGAAAACCCAGTGCAATGCTCTGGTCACTCAAACGAGTGTACAATCGTTACAACAATTCTTCACTAGATATACACAACATTAGAAATAGAAATACTGTGTTTACACAAAATAATAATCAAAGTGGACACAATAACATGTGTGCTGAAGTCTTCAAATGTAGTTTTGATGCTTATTTGTTGATTGTTCTTGGAGATTGTTTCAAATGTTTAGAAAGTTGGCATTTTCATGCCCATACCCCTTTGTGCCTGCAACCTCTTTTGGGTCACACAACTGGGTGTAGCTGGCAGACTTTGTGAATTCCTCCAAGACAGTCACACAAAAGCTGGATTAGATAGGCCTGAATGGAAAATCTGCTGGCAGGATGGGGGCGGAGTTGGATAGAGCCCTCCTTACACCTCAATAGCCTTCACACAAAGGCCAGGTGATCCTGTATTGTCACTGCAGCCAGTTGGAGCTAGGGCAGAGGAATCAGGAAATTCCAAGAACGTCAAAGAACATTTACAGAAACTTCCCTCCCCTTCAAGAAGACTGCCACCAGGGTATAAAAATTGGACCTTCAGACCCACTCTTCAAATCAGTTTTTACCTGTGGAAGGACTCTCAGAGGATGTCCTGCTGATGTGACCTGCTATGCACTCTGCCAGACTGTTACTGTGCCTGGAAGGGCTGCTTTGCTGGCTGGAGCCTGCCTCAGTACCAGCCTTGCTGTTGAGCCTTGTATCTACACCTGCACCTAGGACTGCCAAAAGTGAACCCAAGGGCTAGTTTGTTGGCGGGTCAAGGCCAGAGGGACAAAACAAGCTCCCACCATCTTGAACCCACACCTGGACCCAGAGTGAGTGCTGAACTCTCGAGAGGTGTCTCACCAGTCCTGGACCCTGGGTTGTGGTGCTGTAGGTACCCAGAGGGCTAATTTTGAAAACTGGGAACGTAGACAAAATTTGGCTTAAAAGTGTTCTGAGAACCAGGAGGAGACAGGGATCAGACCTACCCACCTATCCGCCAGAGGTGCCTCACTGGCCAGATTGACTTTGTGGCTTTTCCCGCCATGTTTTTCTCAGTCGCAGCAAATCTGCTTCATTTGTCAAAGGGGTATCCGGCCTCATGGAAATGTCTTCAGCAAAAGCCCACTGCTTCGTACTACTGGAGTTTTTTACTTCCATTTTGGCGGCTAAGTCCGAACTTAGAAATCTTCACCTTGCCTTCGACTGTTAGTGTAGGTCCTGACCGGCGTGAATTTGCTCATTTGTGACACGAAGGGAATCTACATTTTTAATAGTGGCAGAAATATCCTGAGAGTTACTTTTTACAGTTATAATTCTATAAGAACAGGACCTCTTCTTTGCGTCCCTAATAGCATATCTTTTTTTGTGCAGAATTTAACAAATTTTGCATTGTCAGTCAATCATGCCGTTTTACATAGATACTCTATACTTAATGGATGGTGGTGGTTTTTCCATGGGTCGGCTCTCTGTTCTAATAATTATAATAAATAACCTAAATATGTATTCCTTTAAATATAACTCAAATAAAATGAGGACTGGAACAGAAAGTAATTAATAATCTTAGAATTTTTATTGAACTTTGTTTGATCTCTTTGCTTTGGAGGTGATCTTAGTGTTGAACCTTGTTCATTGTCTAAGTCATCTTGGTAATCCCTTTTCCAGCACTTGCCTACAATAGGAGAGCAATGGTGAAATGTGATTCTGCATTCTTAATTTCCCTGGACATTTTCACTTCTTAAATTTGTACTACCAAGGAGGGATGTCATGAAGGTTCCACATCTGGTTTTTACTGAACTTCATGAGGGCCATTTGACAGCTACTGGATGAAGCCTCAGAACAACGGTGCACCTCATTTCTAGTGACAGAGATGTATGTGTGTTAAGGACAAAACAGAACTTAGAAGATGAGAATTCTTCTAGAAGATCAGCTGCCTAATTTCATGGGTGTGTAGTCATCAAAATGCCGGGAGTAGCAGAAGTGACATCACATGAAATTTCACCTTGATGGCATCATAGAAATTAGCATTAAGTGATGTTGGATCCTGACAACGCTGCTGGTATTATTTTGCCAAGGCTAGTGAAAAACTGAAAAAATCAGCTGCTAGTTTTTCCAGTTTGAAATCTTAAAATAGTCAATACAAGAGGAATTCACTTCAAAGAATGTTAACACTTTCTAATCAAATCTTCTTTGATTATGAAAGCAGACCTTGATGTTATAAACATATATCAGGAGTAGGCTTTTCAAAAACCTTAAAAAAAATTAACAAGTAGCCCTTTATAATTCTGTTAGAAAAGTGGGCACTTTAGATTTAGGGCCTGATTTAAATTTTGGTGGATGAGTAACTCCATCACAACATTGACAGATATCCCTTCCGCCGAAATACAAATCTCACTATCGCTTATGGGATTGATTATGCCCTGGCACTGCTTGACATAGAACAAACCTTCGACTCAGTGGAATGGTAATATGTCTGGCTGGTTCTGCAATGAATCAGAGTGGGCTCCAGTTTCCTTTAATGTGTCCAGATGCCCTATACTGCCCCTTGGCCCGAATATGGGCTAAGGGATTAGTTTCCAATCCATTTGAGCTGTGCTGAGGCACCCCCAAGGGTTACCCAATATCACCGCTCATTTTCACGGTCGCTATGGAGCCTCTTGTGGCTGCCTTGCATGGAGAGATGGATTCATGAGGGATAACTCTCTGGGACACCAACCACTTGGTCTCCCTATATGCCGATGGTACGCTGGTATACCTTCGCCAACTGATACGTTCGTGCCTATCCTCCTTGCGGTACTGCAGAGATTCGGTGACATCTCGGGTCTCCATGTTAATCTAGGGATATTTAAACCGAAAGATGAGCTGCTCAGGGTAAGGTTCCAATGGATGACTGAAGGGACTAAATACTTGGGGATCCAAATGGCATCTATGGCCTCCTCTTACTTAGATCTCAATGTGGGGAGAGTGGTGGTGGGTATGCCCTGATCGTATGGTTTTGGAGGGACTTGCCTTTGTCCTTTATGGCTCGAATAGCAATTGCAAAAATGATCATTCTGCCCTGGTGTCTATATGTACTACAACATCCTCTATATAGTCCCCAGGCAATATTTCCAGACACTGGATCAGCTTTCGGTGTATCTCCTGTGGGGTTTCAAAAGCAAACGTGTACACCTGAAAACACTGCAGAGAACATGGGGTGGAGGGAGGCTTGCGATTCCCTGCCTGGAACTCTAGTACATGGTTTGCCAATTTCAGCATGTGATACACTGGCTGGACAATGATGATAACAGGTAGAAGCAGCTTCTGATGGGCACACACGGTGACTGCACCTTGCCAGAACTACTGATGCTCGGTTCCAGGGTTCCCACCTCACTTCCCTACATTAGAAAGCATGTGGCTACTGTATGGGATTCAGCAATGCAGAGGATGGTACTTCATGCACCTTAGTTGCCAGACATGCCACTGTTGGTGATAATACCCTTCTTTTGCATAGCAGACTCCATGTCATCAGGGCGATGGAATGAGGGCTGGTGCCAGCTGCTGGGAGAATTCTGCATTAAAGGGCAGTATATTACATGGGAGGAGGCCGTAACCCCTTCGTTTTGGGGGCAGGGCAGTTCCTACAATATGAGAAGATATCAATGGTCAAACGGGAGGTCTGGCCGTCCTTCCCAGAGAAGCCCCCTTGCGCTAATGTATTGAAGGTTTTGTTATATATGGCCCAGGGGCAACAATTGGTGTCCAATCTCAACAGAGCCCTCTGGGATGACATCCCAGGTGGGACTCTACCTGTGCAAACAAAGTGGGATGCTCTGGTTAGGGAACCTCTAACAGAGCAGGAATGGCTAAAAGTTCATGACGGTGTCCGGGGTGTAAGCTCCAATGCACGGTTGAAACTCCTCCAATACAATTTTGAACATCAGACATACCTTACCCCATGGACACTAGGTATGATCTCTCTGGACCGCACTGGATCGTGCCCCCAGTGTGGAGCACCGGATGCTGATTTTCTCCATATGACATGGGCCTGTCCGTCCCTTGTTCCCTAATGCGAGACTATAGTTGCACGCTTGAAAGAAGCTACAGGTTGGGTGGTTCACAGAGTGATGGAACCAGTGTTGCTTGGTTTACTCCCTGCTTCCAAACATAAGAAGCTCCGCAGGAGATTTTCCCTTTTGGGGCTGGGATTAGTGAAACGATGCATTGCTGTAGCATGGCTTTGCCCTATGCCCCCGCCAGCTGAGACATGGCTGAAAGACGTGTGAGCGGGTGAATGCAGAGGCGGTCCAAATGAAACACGTCCAGAAGAATGAAAAACTTCCAGATGATCTTCGAGCATGGGCATCTATGTTGTCTGATTTATGGTAGCGGAAGGAACCAGGTGAGCCCAAAGGGTTGAATGAGCAGGAGGCACGGATATCCCTGGGGCATGGGCATTGACCGATGGATGGTTGGCAGTAGATGAGGAGCAGGGTTATCTTGAGATACCTAGGATGCACATACACAATCTTTTTTTGCAGAGACATGAGGTCTTGGCATGGAGGTGGAGGGAGGGAAGTGGGTAGTTAATTTGTTTAACGTTGGCATGGGAATCCTTGGACAGCGCAGAGGGAGACGGGTCTCCTTATGTACTGTATAGTGTGACTGCAGTGGACTCTATTTGATGGTTTCTCTTTCCCAACTGCAGGCAGAGCACTGGGATTTTCCATATACATAAGACTAATGTGATTGTGTCCCCCCCCCCACTTTAATGATGTGGGAAAATACTGGTGGCATTGTTTTTCTGCTCTCTTACAGGGAGGAGGGAGAGGAGGGGTGAATATACCTTCAGTAACATCTTATATCAAAACTAACTGGATGTGATTTCTTAAATGCCAAAAAAGCTATATAAAAAAATAATATTAATCTCCTATGGGATTTATATTTCGGTGGATGGAATATCTGTCCCCATTGTGGAAGAGGAACCCATCTGTCAAAATCTAAATCAGGCCCTTATTCTCTAGACCAGTGAAACAAACCAGAACCTTCTAGACAAGCAAAGATGTACTTGGTGGAGCCAGGGTCCTGGTGCGCTTCAAAGGGAGTGTTACTAAGCAACATCTGACTTGATGGGACAAATCGAAACAATGTAATATTTCTACACACTGCCACGGGGATAATAATACAGAAATGGGCCAAAATGCCACGTGGCAGAGGCTTCACCTCTCCCACACCAGCATCATCTGAAATGCTTAACCTGCCAAAGATGCAGGCTTTTACCCCCAATATGGCTTCCCACACAGCTGTGGGCTCTATCAGGGGTCTGGGTCTATAGCAACAACTGCACCATAAACTTCTAGTTACTTGTGACATTCTTCAAGCTGAACCCACAAAGTAATGGTCTGCTTCAAACAATAGCTCAACTAATTTCCTTGACTCTGCTGGGAGCTGATGGGGAATATTTCAGGATTTTGTTTTGTCCAGGACAGAGGCAGCCTCGGAATGGAAGAATATTGGTGAAAATAGGGTTAGAGTTGCCATACTTAGGGCCTCATTAGGATGGTGGATGGAGCTGCGTCCGTCTGCCACCCCCGAGGTAGAGGGACCGTCCGCAGGGGCAGCGGCGGTCCCTCCGGTGCAATTAGGATGTGACCGCCGCCCTGGCGGTCACATCCTGAATCTTTAACCTTACGGTGGGTGCTGCTTGAAGCAGCACCCGCCGCAAGGTTAAAAAAGCATGTTTTACATTTACATGCACAAAGCGGCAGGCACCACGCGGTGCCTGCCGCTTTGTGCATGTAAATGCAGGGGGGTATCATAGGTACCCCCATGTGCACCACCCATCCCCCTTCACCCTGGGGGCCCGCAACATGGGCTGCCCGTTTGGCAGAGGATCAAGTTTAAAGCCTTATGCCTGGTGTTTAAGATCCTAAAGGCTGCCTCGCCCCCCATTCTTGCTCAAGCTATCGTCTACTACACCCCGGCCAGAACATTACGCTCTACTGGACAATTTCTGGCTAAGATTCCTCGCTTTAAAAAAGCCAGAATTGGCGGCCGCTCTTTTGGTGTTCTGGCAGCAGAACTATGGAACTCACTTCCTGTTAACATTCGTTCCATCCCTGACCTGCTGCCTTTTAGGAAAGCCGTGAAGACATTTCTTTTCACCTCGGTTAAATAGTCTTTTGTTTCTGGTTTGGTCCTTCATTGTGTTGTGTTGTACTGTCCACCATAGCGCTGGGACACCACTTGGCTGTGGCAGCTACGCGCTTTATAAATAAAATAACATAACATAACATAACATAACATAACATAACAGGCCCCCAAAGAAAAGACCGTATGGCTTTTCGTGGCGGCATTGCCGCCGTGGAAAGGCATGTCCCAATGCAAATCCTAATATGGCTGGCGGTGTCTGATAGACACCGCCACCATATAGAGCTTTTCCGCCGCGGTCGGAAGGCGACTGCGGCGGAAAAGCGGCGGACGGTCTTCCCATCCACCGATGACCCCCCAGCCATCATTATCTGGCGGGGGGGTCTTTAGAATCACCGCAGTGGTGAATCCGCATCCTCCGGGCCGGCGGTGGCTTCCGCCGGCCCGGAGGATGCGGATTCACCGCAATCCTAATCGGCCCCTTAATTTGGTGGCCTATCTGGCAGCATGTTCACTAGTATCGGAGAGCTTCTTATAGTAGAGTCAGCAGTGGCTCAGTTATTTGGATCACAGTCTCCATTGTACAATAAGGAATGATTTATTAAAGTGTAATACCGGCGCTTGCCCGGCACAAAGCGACACAAAGTATTGTGTATATTTTCTAGCCATTATAAAACCCTGCAATTGAGGCACAGAATGTGCAGGGATGGCTCTAGGCTCATGGCGGCCCTGGGCAGGGAGCGTAGGTAGGGGGCCCCCCGGAGGCCATTGAAGAGGGGGGGTCAGGGTGTTTGGAAGTGGAACTGAGCCGGAGGACGCCAAATCCCTGCCACAGGCCGCCACGCAAATATGTCTCCATCCTCAGAGGATTATTATATTAAGGATATATATTGGCGTGGCGGCCCCTGGGGTTGGGCGGCCCTGTGTGGGCACAGCTTGCACATGCCTAAGTCCGCCCCTGGAATGTGTGGTGCCGGGCTGTTGCAAATCTAGGCTTAATTGAGAAGGGGAAGGCTAAGGTGGGCCGTCACTCATACATTGCTCAGGACACTATCCATGACAGCTATGGGAAAGTGTCTCCAGGGAGGTGTGAGCAAAATCTTACCATTCTTTTTCAATAAAACTCAATACAGAAACCACAAATATATGAATAACTGCTGCAATGTGAATTTCCTTCATTCATTTGCCCGTGAAATGTCTATTTTATACTGTTCATTAAGGCATAATTAAAGAGGAATCAGTGTTTGAGTAACAGTGTGATGCTGTACAACCCATCTTCCTCTAATTTGCCTTGAAGGTTGCTCTAGAACCCCTGAGAAGTGTCTCTGGACCAGCCACAAGAGGCGCACCACCTGATTTATTCATTTGGTACAGGCGTCTATTTTCATTAAGTCTTCAGGCTGTCACGAGAGGAGCTCATGTTATGCTATTTCGGTTTTCCTTGCTCTCTTTGTCACCGCAATGACACCGTAAATTTATAATAAGGGCGCGAACGGCTCAATCATTGAAATGCAGCGATAGCTCATTGTTCCGATGCAGTGGAAACACGGGACGGTACAACATTATCTCCCGCGCTCCTGAGAGAATCTTGAAATGCTAATGAGGGACAAACTAGGCATTTATCATGAATGCGCGCGCGTGACAAAGTCTGCAATTAGAATGAGAAAGCGCACAACAATGGCTCCGAGAAAAGTTCATTTTGAACCGAAGTACTTCCAGAAATATGAGGATGACGGAGTGAGCTGAGCTGACAAGTTATATTGATTCTTTTGGCACTAATTAACACCAATACGATTCAAACAGCTGAAATAGCGCTCTGAATCTTTCATGAGTCGGATCCTCAAATACTCTTTCTTTTATCGCATCCGCACAGGACACAAAATTGACTGATCTAAACTTACTAGATTCAATATTGTAATACACTGCCTAAAAAGAAATCTAAACATCGAGGGGCAGATTTACAAGAAACTGACGCATCTATAGAGATGCGTCAGTTTCCCTGCGCCTGCCTGCGATAACCTTGCGCCACCATGAATGTGCCGTATTTGCAATACGGCGCACCATGGTGCAATTATTGATAGATGCTACAGAAATTCTGACGCATCTGTTGGCCCAAAAATCATGCATTGCTGGAGTGGTTTCGCAAGCACGACGCAACTCCAGCAATGCATTCGAGGACTATATTTATTTTACTGCGTCACTCCTTACGCCTGCTTCAAGCAGGCATAAGGTTGTGACGCATTGGCGTCAGAGAAGTGGCGCAGTGAAATCTACAAGATTTCACTGCATCACTTTTACGAGGCTTTCTTGTACGGGAATGCCCACCCTGCAGATATTATTCCTGACGTAGGAATAATGTGACGCACAGCTTTACACTGTGACGCATCTTCCAAGATGCGTCACGTTTTAAATGGGCTGCATTGTTTATGCCGCAGCTGCATCGCAAAAGTTATGCAACAGTGGCGCAAAAGTGTCTCAAGGGGTTGTAAATATGCCCCCAGATGCGCATTAATCAGGTTTTTAGTGAAGTGCTGTACATGTGAGCTTGTGTTTTAACCAACGTGAACTAAATAGTTTCTATTTAAAATGTGAATTATTCGATACCTGGCATGTTTACGAATATTCTTTAATGTAATTTTCATTATGCAGACAAATTTTTTGAAATGAAATTAAGAGAAGTTGTCAACTTTTCCTGAAAATTTGTATTGACCAGTAATGGTGTAGTGAGACTCACGCAGAAGATGTCTCACTCGAGAGTCAGTTTCTCCTAAAAAATATGCCCTGTCTAAGCCGGATGACATCATCCAGTGACTGTGTGTTTCTGTAAAGTTTAAATATGTTTTACATATTGAAGAATGAGTCTATGTATAAGTGTCTGGATGAAGGATTTAGTAGGTGTGTGACTGACTGTATGAGTGAGTGATTAAATGTGTCTTACTAAATGCATGGGTTAGTGACTAAACTGTCTGAATGTGTGCATTAGTATGTCTGTTGTTGTGTAAGCTGCTGCATGTGTTGATCAGTAGCTATATGAGTGGATATATGTGTTATTGATTGGTTGCCCACGTATTTGAATGGGAGACTGAGTGTGTGTGTGGGTGGCTGGGAGGTGTGTGACTCTGTGCATAGATGTGTGAGCAGTTGATTCACTATGTGTATGAGTTCAAGAGTGCATGTGGAAACAGCTATATGGGCGGTTGACTGTGTGCATGGGTGTGTTGGTGAGTGAATGGATATCTCAGTGCTACATTTGCAAGTAAGTACATATGTAAAACACAGTGCATGTAAGAGTTGGCATATATAAATGACTATACATGAGAGCCGGTGAATGTGCGAGTGGCTATATGGATCATTGTGTACTTGTATCAGTGATTGTATAAGAGAGTAAGTATGTGTTAGTATATGTTTGAATAAGTAAGGTGTTGTGTGTATAACTGTATAGTTGAGGAAATGGAAGTGTGATTGATTCTTTGCATGACTGACTAGGTGTGTGAGTAACTCCATGGATGAGTGGCAGTGTGTGAGTGTCTGTATAGGTGTATGAGTGCATATGATAGTGTTGTATTGATGAGTGACTGTATGCATGAGTGATTCTATGGGTGAATGAGTGAATGTGTGTGCAGACCTAGGAATCAGTGAGTGCGTATGTAGTAACTGGTATTGGTGTGTCAATGGTTTCAAGAATGGTAGTCTGTATTTAACACAGGGTGTATCAAAGGTTATATTAGAGTGTGAGGAGGTGCATCATATTATCACATGAATGATATCATCATATTATCACATGAATGATATCATCAGTGATGTGATCAGTGATGTCAAATGAGATGTCATCAGTGATGTCATCAGTGATGTAATTTGAGATGTCATCAGTGATGTCATCAGTGATGTCACTGACCATGTCATGAATGATGTAATAAGTGACATCATCAGCAGTGGATTGAGGGTGCGCGAAATATAGTTAGTACAACTAACTATATAGGAGCAATTTCAATGATTTTTTAAATGCTAATTCCTAACTATATAAGGCCTGAAACCTATTTTTTTTAAGTGAATTTGAAAGGTTTTTAAAATGCTAATTCCTAACTATATAAGGCCTGAAACCTATGGTTTTTTAAGTGAATTTGCAAGGTTTTTTAAATGCTAATTCCTAACTATATAAGTCCTGAAATCTATGGTTTTTTAAGTGAATTTGCAAGGTATTTTAAATGCTCATTCCTAACTATATAAGGCTTGAAACCTATGGTTTTTTCAGTGAATTTGCAAGGTTTTCTAAATGCTAATTCCTAACTATATCAGGCGTGAAACCTATATTTTTTTTCAATAAATTTCAAAGGTTTTGTAAATGCTAATTCTATTAGCGGATAACGTTTATATATGTTATTATCCTTCTGGGACCACCTGAGCAGCCATCTTGTTTCTCAGGAGAAGTGAGGCACAATAGAGCACAAAACAAGAGTGGAAAACGCGAAAAGGGGGCAGGGTTGAGACCCTCTGACCCCCTAGTCCTTCTCAGGGGGTCCCAGAAGGACCACCAAGTGCAAAAAATGTTTTTTTTTTAAATCGCGGGGTACACGCACGGTACGCCTACCCTACGCGTACCGTGCACGTACCCCGCCAATTTATTTTTTTGTTTTTTTGTTTTTGCCCTTGGGGGTCCTTCTGGGACCCCCTGAGAAGGGCTAGAGGGCTGGGGGTCTCTACCCTGCCCCCTTTTTGTGTTTTCCACTCTTGTTTTTGGCTCTCTGGTGCCTCAGTTCTCCTGAAAAACAAGATGGTGGCCAACACTTCCTGGTTTGGACAGTTTGGAATGTTGACAGTCGACTGCCAGCCAATCAGAAACTCGCTCGCGCACGTAAGGTTACGCGCACGTACGCGTACGGTACATGTACCGTACGCGTACGGTGCGCATACGGTGAGCTCATATAGATATATAATTTGATCAAATTAAATTTTCACAACAACTACTGGAGGGATTTTCACCAAATATAGAAAAGGCACTACTGCATACCTGTCCCTACCATTTTGCCAAGTTTGGTGTAATTCTGTTCAGCCGTTCGGGCTGTAGCCGTGTCTAAAGGTCCCATAGAAAATGCCATTTGAAAAATTTCAAATTCAATTTTCTCAAGAACTACTGGAGGGATTTTCACCAAACATAGCAAAGACACATCTGCATACCATGCCCTACCATTTTGCCAAGTTTGGTGTAATTCCATTCCGCCGTTCGGGCTATAGCCGTGTCTAAAGGTCCCTATGGAAATTAACATGGGGAAAACATGTTTTGGGACCCCCCTTTCGGCCCCCGCTTGACGAATCCTCCCGAAACTTTCAGGGAAGGAGCGGAGCAGAGCTGGCCAAAATTCTGGAACATTACACACAGATTCCTCAATCAGCGCCAAAGTTATTCCCAATAGAATGTTGAGCGCATATAGATATATAATTTGCTCAAATTCATTTTCTCAACAACTACTGGAGGGATTTTCACCAAATATAGAAAAGGCACTACTGCATACCTGTCCCTACCATTTTGCCAAGTTTGGTGTAATTCCGTTCAGCCGTTCGGGCTGTAGCCGTGTCTAAAGGTCCCATAGAAAATGCCATTTGAAAAATTTCAAATTCAATTTTCTCAAGAAATACTGGAGGGATGTACACCAAACATAAAAAAGGCACTGCTGCAATACCAGTCCCTACCATTTTGCCAAATCTGGTATGATTCCGTTCAGCCGTTCGAGCTGTAGCCTTGTTAGAATGTCCCTATGGAAATGAACATGGGGAAAACACGTTTTGGGACCCCCCTTTTTTCTCAGCCCCCGCTTGACGAATCCCCCCAAAACTTTCAGAGAAGGAGCGGAGCGTAGCGAGGCAAATTTAAAGAAAATTACAGGCAGATCCCTCAATCGGCGCCAAAGTTATTCCCAATAGAAAGTTCAGAATTTCCTATGGTAACTAGGTCCTAACTATATATACCTACTGGCGACAGCCAGTAGGTAATATATATATATATATATATATATATATATATATATATATATATATATATATATATATATATATATATATATATATATACATATATATATATATATGTATATATATTAATGTAAAAATGGTACATATATTAGTTCATTGTGCAATATTTCATTTAATTTAAAGCATAACGGAAGATTGACCTTTATCAAAAATATTTAAAATACATTTATATTAATCCTATGCATCACTTTTAATCATTATTAATGCACCTTAAAGAAACTATATAGTTAGGAATTCATTATTTTAAATTTAACCTCAGGAGCAAAAAATGCTACAGCACTGTTTTTTTAATTCATTTTGAATTACAACTTTAATGAAAACTCATTAAAATAAGTTAAATGGTTTTTCTGAAGTTTAAATTAAAAAATACATTCTCACCCAAAGACAAAAATCGTTGCGCATTAACAGTTATTAAAAGTGATAGATAGACTAAGTAAATGTAATGTCATTATTTTAAATACAATTATTTATTGATGTGAAATGTTTTAGTGATATGAAAGTCTGTCACTCAAATGGTTGTTTGAGTGATGGCGCCCACTTCAGATTCATCATTCTTGTTGATCAGTGCAACCCAGGATCAACTAATCAACAAAAGATAAGGACTTGAGTTTTTAACAAGGTGATGGATTTAAAGACTAGACACAATAAGGTGTATGGCTACCATACCATGTTTATAGTGTTTTACGTAAAGTAAATCAATAAAAAGTATGTCAAATAAAATTGCCCCAGCTTGTTTCACGATCAATCATTTTTACATGATCCATCAACAAATCAGTATCTTTAAATTGACTAGTCTTACTATTGCCTGTTTTTACTTCTGTAGAATTGCACTCAGGACTTTTCTGAGCTGATGGACTTCTACATATGATTGATGTTTGTACTAGATTTCATTGCTGTTGTTTTGTATATTGCACATCTGAATAGAAGGTCTGTCAAATGGCTCTACTCGAGGAGCCGGAGCAAATAGGTTCTACATAAAATGGGAGACACACCAAAACTAGAGGTCTACCACTACTAAATGTGCAAATGAGAAAACAATCAGTACCAACATCAATACAAATTACTGCACTATGGATTATGACAATTTACACCAGCAAATAACTATTTAATTATCACGCCTGTCTTTGAGTTGTGATAACAAGATTTGCACTCAATATGGGAAGCACCATAGGGACAAAATGAAGCTGATTCGGGCAGTAATATCACATGGTTGTACTGGCAGGATATGGGGGAAAATAAATTCCAGATTAGAATTCATTAATTAATTCATTTGTTTTTGTATCTATTCAGCTGTTTTATACTGGTCTAATGAGTGACTCAAGGTTTCTTTGTAGGTCAAGCCTTGTGTTAATTCCCAAGCTCATACCTTCTAAAATCAAGTCTTAGGGGCATATTGACTAGGACGACGATAAATAAACACACAGCGTGCTTAGCGCTTGTTTATTTATCGCCGTCTATCGCAGGAATTTATCGCCCTGGTAATGCATTATTAACAACGCGTTACTCCAGGGCGATAATATTCCAGGGAAATGGGCCAACATTGCTGGAAAACCAGCGATGTTGCACCCAAAACAGAGATAGCCTTGGTGGTACGACTGATGGAGCAAGGATTCACACGTAAAGTGACTTGCTTCTACTCAACCCTCTCAAATAACTCATAACATACTAATTAACATGTTTTGTCTAATTAATATTGCATTACACAACAATATCTAGCATCTAGGGGAAGCTTGACTAAGTTCTTCTACTAACTATAATCCGCTTGCCATAAAATGGCTGCTGCTACGCAGACTTTTCTACTGCACATGCGTCTGTCATACTCACGTGACATGACATACTATCTTGCTTGGAGGGAAACTTTTGCTTCTGCGCACTAGAATTAAGATGGCTGCTTTGTGTTACAGCATGCATGAAGCTTGCACTGCTGCTTTTGCGAAGCTGTTTGTTTTGCCTAAATATTAAATGCAATAGTTATAATAAAATAATGGGAATAGAGTAGAGATAAGTGGTATACAATGCATTCATTTATTCTATGTTCTAAAACTGTTTCTTTTCTATTTTTCATGTATCGTAATTTTGGGCCTGGGAGGTGCTATTACTCCATATTGAAAACCCACACTGCACATGTCAAACTCCAGAAGGAGCTCAAGTCATTCGACATTGAAATGAAGCCAAGCTTTCATCACACTGGAAGATGCACCTGGGAACCTGACTTGATGACCCCAAGTGGAAGACAAACTATTAACATTGTATTTCTATAAGAACATTCATTGTTGAGTGGAATAAACGTGCATGGGAATATAAATTGACGGGCGGGAACGCTAATTTAAATATCCAGAAGGAAGATAGCATAACTAGAGTAGGCTTAGTTAGCTATTTTGTCCGACTTGTCCGAATAGCTGACCTTTCACTGACCCAACGCACTCAATAGGTGATCGAGAGCAGAGGTGCTGGCGAAGCACTCTGTAAGAAGAAACGATAACCCAATCGGGGTTACTCGGAAGGGAGATTCGAAGACCCAATCGGGGTTTGGCTGTTGGCTGCAGAGAAGGTGTAACGCAGGCGTAGCACATTAGCTCTGGGTGCCGGTCTTAGCCTGAGGTGGACCTGACCTGATCAAATTTGGTCCGTAATTATCCTGATTCTGGTTTGCATCTATTCTTTCCTGCTGGCACCTGCACTTTGGGGTTCTGTCCTTTGACCCAGCCCGTGGCCAGGGTTGGTCTTCACACCATTCCAGGTAATTATAATTAATGTGGGTTTGTCATTTTACTGTACTTCCTTTTTCCACCCTCCCTATATTTCAATGCTTAATGAAAGTTTCTCATTCTATCTTACTTTAATCATATTTTTGCTGATTGATAAAGTTTCGGTTAATGTAGTATTGACACTGACATTTAATATTTTACATTAGATAAAGAATTTAAACCTTTTCAGAGTTTGTGGTTATTATATGAGTGTAAATGTTTATTTACTGCCTATTATGCTAACACCTTTGATCCTTTAGGACTTTAGGTACCGGTGACTAGGATTGGTAAGTCAAATGGTATAGATCCTAAATTGTTAAACAAAATTTGGCTAAGCATAGTTTCACCTGTTCAAAGTGTGTATGTTGATTTATGGGCCCAGGTGAGTATGGTAAAATCTCGGGCAGGTGAGCCCACGCTCTATCAGTTTATTTGGTAGCAGAGGTTAGGTTAGGGTCTAGTTAAGATAGGTAGTTAGTTGTAGTTGGTTGGTATATTGAAATGTTGTTGCGTATTTGAAATTACATTGATTATTGATTGTATTGATTTTACCTATTAACCAAAACTGTTCGTACCTGTTTTATGTTTTGTCTGGAAACCCCGGGAGCAGAATAGCAGGTGGTAAATGGAAGCCACTCTGTAGTTGAGGTCACTTGTTTGAGGAAGTAAGTGCATGGCTAGGTACAACCAGAAGCACTGTTTAGGGACTTTCTGAATAAATGTGTGAATAATTGATAGTAAAGAGTTCGCTGGCAAAACTTTGGTGCGATATCACCTAGAAAGGGTCACACTGAAGAAGTAGCAGGTTTTTCTGAGCTTGATTGACAGCAGAGGGGTTCGCTAGTAAAACCTTGGCCTTATATCACCTAAAAAGGGTTAGCCAGAGGGAGTAACAGGTTCTCTAATGCTTGTGTGAAGGGTAGGCGGAAGAGATCTACGCATAGTGTTCGAAGAGTAAACGGCAGGGATTTACTCGCAGTGGGTGAAAATGATCTTTCCTTTGAATTTAGTTACTCAGACACAGTGGCGAATATTTTTACGTTTGTAAATTAATGAAATTCTACATTGAAAAGTGAAAAGAAATAAGTTTCGTATTACCTTGCAAAAGAGGGAGTCAGTTGCGGAGCTGCGCTGACGTCACTTAGAGCCGTGCTGGTATTGGTTGAGACAGTGGGTGTGTAGCTGAGGTAATACTGTAAAGGAGGGGTGAGTGCAGGAGCGTGAGAAACTCCTCTCACAAGAAAAGCCGTGCAACTATTGGTTGGATTTATTTGAATCCTAATTTCCGATTGGTCATTGAAAAATAAGCGACATGTTGGTATTGGAAGTCTATTAGTAAACAAATCGAGGGTCTTTGCAAATTAAAAGCGGCAAAAAATTAAAATATGGCACTTAGACCCAGCAATAATAGGAAATAGACCCGATAGAAGGTACTTAGGTTTTGCGCAAGATCAATTCATAAGAGGAAGACCTCATATCATGTATAGAGACAAAAGGAAAATGTTGTTCATTAAAAAGGTCAAAAATGTCTTTAAGAAAGATAAACCAATTAAAACTGGAGAATGGAATATTATTCCGCCACCAAATACGCCCGCATCATTCATGATGGTTGAAAGGGGTTATCACACTTATGTGTGGTTAGAAAACTGGATGGAGTACACAAAAGATGATGGTGTTTTAGCATTCCCAGAAAATGGTACCTTTAATGGTAGAGATTTGTATAATTTGAGAACACGCATGAATGAATTAGATCCTAGACCTAGATTGACCCAGTATGAAGCATTAGAAGAATGGGAAACTGAGGCTTTTGAACGAGATAGACCCAGAAGTGACAGAAATTGGAGTCAATTTTATCCCAGATTTCCTAAAGAGACAAGAGATGAGCAAGTGAAGTGATGGAGACAATCAATGCTAGTGGAAGGATTATATCCTGTCCGAACTTTAGAAGAACAAATGGGAAGTAAAAGTACTGGGAAAACAAGAAATCTAATGATTAGCAATAATCCAGAAGATGATTATTTGAAGGATTTGTTAATGAAAAATCCGCCACCTTATAATGAGGAGCCAAGTACAGTTAATCCTAGTACACCATTCTTAAAACCACCTTTGGTTCCGCAAGTAGTACATGAGACTTCATTAGAAAAAGTGTTACAGGGCAGGGAACAAGAAGCATTAAATAAACAAAGAAGAGAATTAATTCAGAAAATTTCCCAATTAAATACAAGTCCTGAAGCCCTAACAATTCCGGTGACCATTGGTCCTGTTGTTCCTTTATATGGAGATAAGCAGTCCAGTCCTAAACCTCCCATTCTAACTACACCTGTAGTACAGCCAAGAAAAGAAACAATTGTGGATGATCAAGCAAGTGAATGTGAGTCAGTAATTTCCCTTATGGATTTACCTATAAGAGAACCTGAAAGGAGTTCATCTAGAAAAGTACTCCCGGGAGCTCTAGAGAAGTGTGAATGGAAACACCAAGAGATACAGTAAATACAACAGTAGTTACCCTAGAAGAATTAGAGAAATGGACCCGAAAAATTGATGAGCCAAAATTGCAATCGAATGCATTGGATATATTCAAATTAAGGGTTGAATTAGAAGAAATGATGGCAGGAAATGTGGGTTTAGAAAGATTGAACACATTCAGCGTACACAAATTGTTGTTTACATGTCGAAGTATCACACGAAACACCAGAGTATTTCATGAGAAACTAATGAATATGGCACTTGAAATGGGAATTGATATTGGTAAATCAAAGGTACTACAGAAACCTTACCGAGCTGAATTCACTGATAAAGATTTAGAAAATATGAACGTGCCAGGAAGGAAAGTGCAAATTAAAGAGTTGTTATCAATATTGCAAAAATGGGGTGATCTAGAAAGATGGAAAGCCAGGTGGGCAAAGAAAAAGGAGGAGGCCAGGCGAAAAGCACAGCATCAGAGTATATGTTGAAAGAAACAGAAAAGTGGAAAGGTTGTGTCCAATAAGAGAAGTGCCAGGTGGAGGTTATGTACATGTCCCATGGTCCTGTCAGGATATTTTGTCATTTACAAATGATTTTCCAAAATTACGAGAGAAACCTTTAGAATGGTACAGACAATTCGAAATATTTGTAAAGGTTTCATAGGTACTGTTAAAAGATTTAGATGGATTATTTGATATTGTTGTCCCTGTAGATTTATGGACAGAGTGCAAAATAGCAGTCGATTGGTCAAGTGATGAGTATCCTAGAGACCCAAAGACAGGAGCTCCATCAGATAAGGTTATGAACAAATACAATCAGGTAATGCTGTACTTGAAAGGGAAGGTACCTTCAAAAGAGACTGACTGGACTAGAATAGATAGAACTACACAGAATAAAGCTGAATCTGTGCATGCATATTATGAACATCTCTTACAAGTTTTTAAACAGCATAGTGGATTAGAAAGCATTGATACCAAAGACATGAGGCAATTCATCTATCGGTTTGTGTCTGGATTAAAACCAGAAATTTCGCAATGGATTAAAGATCATAAGATTTGTTGGCAGGCCAAACATATTGATGAAATACTCAAATATGCAAAATATTGTGAAGATGAATTAGACAATAAGCGTAAGAATCTGGAAGAAAAAGTCATGTGGGCACAAGTAAAACTAGCAGAGCAACAGAAACTTCAATTGAATCAGTTGAAAAATAATCAAGCCCAAAAAGGTGGAAATAGAGGCAAGCCAAAGGGAAATTATAACAGAGATGAGGCTAAAAAGAAATTCCCATGTCACGGGTGCGGGAAGTTGGGGCATTGGAAAAACAAGTGTAAAGCCATACCGAGTAATAACAACATGCAAAATAACCCTTTGAATTCACAGCCGCAGAATGAAGTGGCAAAGAAACAGTCACCGCAGGTAATCCAGAAACAATTACCCCTTGCACCTATGCCAGATCCTGGGAGCAAAGCAGGCTATAGTGTGGCTACCACAAATTGGGAAGGAAGTGGTAGGAGAGATTCAGTGACTTCACAATTTCTTTTGAGTAACACATTTTTTGAAGAGGACACCTACTGACGGTGCCTGAGAGTGGAGGACGAGGAGTGCGCACTTGGCGCATCCTTGAAGGTAGATCAGCCAGGTCCATATATTGAGGAAAAAGTTGAGGGAAATGATGTTACTTTTTTGTTGAAAACTGGCGCTACCCGTTCTACTGTGAGAATAGCAGACGTTCCAAACTTACCCCTCTCGGGAGAAGCAATCCACGTAGTGGGCTTTTTTTTTTTTTTTTAAACCTTTATTATATCGTTCAACAAAAAGTACAGAAGTAGCCCTACAACCACATGGGCCGGTCACCACATGTAAGCGATACGTATCAGGAGTTCCAATAACACAGCTCTTCAGCCGGCAACCCTGGGGTCCGGCAGCGGTAAAGGATATACGGTGCATTGAAAATATTTCTGAGCAAGGATATACATAAGGTTTCATTTTACATTTAATCCCCCCTCCCTCCCCCAGAGACAAGATAAGGAAGAAGATACAGGATATCCGGAGCCACACACTCGAAGGTATAATAAATGCGGGTAGGTCTGAGAAGGTAGTCGCAGACCAAGTTAAAGAAACAGTAAAGACGCAAGCGCTAATAAGTTCACTGAGGGTGAAGAACAAAACTACCGATCTCTCATCGCAGCCGCCCACCCCAGACCCCGCCCACTTGTATACTTCAGAATGAAACCGAAAGTATTGCTACCGGACCCTGCAAGAAGAAAAGAAAAAAGGGGCCATAGAACACAACAAAGGCAAAATAACAAACCCCCCACGCACCCCCCACCCTGCACCCCTGCAATGGCTACAGCCTACCCCACTAGCAGCGTGCCTGTCGCCCAGAGGAATACCCTAAAAAGAGAGAGAAAGAAAGAAAAAGGGGCCATAGAACAAAACAAAGGCAAAATAACAAACCCCCCACCACCCTGCACCCCTGCAATGGCTACGGCCTAACCCACTAGCAGCGTGCCTGTCGCCCAGAAACGTCCCTAAAAGAGAAGAGAAGCGGAGGAGGAGAGACAAAAACACACTCCCGGACTCCCTTACCCCCCACCAGTTGCGACCATCCTGAATCAAGGTCAAAATAGAATGCAGCGAAATACACAATCAATCCGGGGAAGCATGATACATACCACCCGACTCCCGCACTTTACAGGTCACAATCCCAGCAGCAGATTAAATTATTTTTCCGAACCCTAAAAAAACACAAGTTAACCCTGGCCAGTACGATTCTTCACTAGAGCACTTATAACCCAGACCACAACAACAATGAGAGAAGCAAAGCTTTCATAAAAGTTCAAGTCAGCATGAGCGAACCGAAGAAAGGATAAAAGTTCACGATATCCACAGAGCAAGCGAGGAAAAGCGTGGAAGGATGATAAAACTCTCCAATAGCCACAGGTGATCTTGTTGAGGCACTCAAGGTTGTCCATAGCGATATTCAGCGGGATATGGCTCAAGAAGTGGACGCTAACAATGTTCACGGGCGCTTGATCTGTCTTGATCTGTCTTGATCTGTCTTGATCAGCAGCGCACACGGAATCCGGCTTCCGCACAGGGTCCTCAAAGTTGAGCATATAATGTTCCGTGGGTAGTACAGCTGGCTGAGATGATGCCGAAAAGTCGCCGTCCGGTCTCCGGCAAAGATCGTCCACTGTTACCGACAGTGCCTGGTAGTTGGCGATGATCTGTGAGTGGAGCGCTCTAATGGCCGCCATTGCGGCATGCAATGGTGGTGTGTCTTCTGTCCCCTCCATCTCCTCTCGCAAAGCGACAGAGCAGGATGTGAACCACGGAGGTCGACTACTCCGGGGTAGCAGGCACAACCGGAGCAGACAACAACAATGGGCGCTCTCACCTCACAATTTCTGCACCTTCGCCGCTGGTCAGGGCTCCCGTCTGCCACGGCCGAAAGGCTTACGGTGTCTCCGGGCGTCGGATACAGGGCTGCAGCAAACGAAGAGTCACGCTGCAGCGTGTGCGGTGCAGGCAGGATACAAAATCGCTGTTAAAAACAGGTAAAGTGTGTCTCCGTTCGGGAGACCGGACAAAGCCCAACGTTCACAGCCGATGTTGTTCAACTCCAGCCCGGATGGGTTGGAAATCGAGGCCCCGGCTTCCACGCTGAGGTAGGCCGAGAATGAAACACGGCGTATCTTCGTCACCCGACGTGGTAAAAAGTTCGGATTGCGCCTTCAGAGTCAGTCACTCCTCGTGTACACGGGAGTCCGGTGTGAAAACAGGATAACTTGCAGGATATACGAGCTGCTGGCGGAGGTCGGCGGAGCCGGGAGCTTAGGCGGCCATCTAACTTGCTAGCGTAGCTCCTCCCAGCTGTGGGCATTTCTAATAAACAAATTAGTACCCCAGTTACAGAACCAAAAGTTAAAATAGGTAATTTTAAACAAATACACAAATTAATGGTGTGCGATTCCAGTCCATTAAACCTGTTAGGCAGAGACTTGTTGTGCAAAATGATTTGCACCATCTTTTGCACTCCAAGTGGTGTTGAAATTCAAACCCCAGACGAAGATGGAATATATAAGTTAGTGTTGGCAAAACAGGAAACTGAAAATAAAACATTGACTATTAAAGATTTACCAAAAGAATTACAAGATACTGTGAATCCTGCAGTGTGGGATTTTACAGGAAAAGATGCAGGATTAATGGCAAATGTTGATCCAATAAAAGTGACTGTGAAAGAAGGTGCAGTTTACCCAAATACTCGACAGTACAAAATGATCCCAGAAATAAAAGCAGGTGTTGCAGCAGAAATAAAACGTTTGGTTGAAACAGGCATTTTGTAAGAAATAATAAGCAGTCCATGTAATTCGCCTATAATTGGCATAATGAAACCAAGTGGGAAATATAGGGTCGTACAGGACCTTCGGAAAATTAATAACATTGTTGTCCCATGTTGTCCTGTAGTGTCAAAATCTGCTGTGATTTTATACCAGATACCGTGGGCAACTCGTTGGTTCACTGTAATCGATTTGTGCCATGCATTTTTCTCGATACCTTTACATCCAGATAGCAGGTATCTTTTCTCATTTGAATTCGACAGCCATGTCTATGCCTGGAACCGTGTCCCTCAGGGGTACACAGAAAGTCCATCAATTTTTAATCAGATTTTGAAAAAGTGCCTTAAATCTTTGGTGCTGCTTGGAAAATCTGTCCTAGTGCAGTACATAGAAGACCTACTGGTGGCGTCTAAAACCCAAAATAACTGTGTAGTGGATACCATAGGTTTGCTGAATCATTTAGGTGAAGAACGACATAAGGTGTCACCTGAAAAATTACAGTTTTGCACCACATCAGTGAAATATCTGGGGCACCAGATAGAAAGTGGTGTCAGAAGGTTTACCACAGAAAGGATCAAAATAATTAAAAACATGAATCTACCTCGAACTCAGAAAGAAATCAGAATGTTCCTCGGAATTGTAGGTTACTGCAGGCAATGGATTGTGGGATTTGCAGTCCTAGAAAAACCCTTGATACAAATGACAAAGAGAAGAGCAAAAGACCCAGTAGAATGGGATGATGAAAGCATGTCATCTTTCTTAAAATTACGAGATTGTCTGTGTACAGCTCCAGCATTGGGAATGCCTGATTATTCAAAAGACTTTGAATTGTTTTGTGAGACACAAGGCAATTGCGCACTCTCAGTCTTGACCCAGACCCATGGTTTGATGAGACGTCCTGTGGCATATTATTCTACCACACTGGATACAGTGGCATCTGCATTGCCAGGATGTCTGAAAGCAGTAGGTGCAACATGTATGAATCTTGAGCAAAGTGAGTCCATTATTATGGGCCATGCAGTGACTATATACATTCCACGTGCAGTTGTGATTTTGTTGACAAGGACCACAACCCTATATCTGACTCCTAGTCGGCTGACTAAATATGAACAAATTCTTTTAGGTGCAGAAAATGTGACTATTGCTAGGTATAACATTTTGAATCCAGCAACACTGTTGCCTGAATCACATTTTGCAGAAGTCAAAAACCTTTCCAGAGTTTGTGGTTATTATATGAGGCAAATGTTTATTTACTGCCTATTATGGTAACACCTTTGATCATTTAGGAATTTAGGTACTAGTGACTAGGATTGGTAAATCAAATGGTATAGGTCCTGAATGGTTAAACAAAATTTGGTTTAGCGTAGGTTTACCTGTGCAAAGTGTGTATGTTGATTTATGGGCCCAGGTGAGTATGGTAGAATCTCGGGCAGGTGAGCCTGCGCTCTATCACGACCCTGTGGTCGTATCACCATAATCCATCTCCCATGTTAGCTATGCCTTAGTCAGGAATTTAACAGACGTTAAATTCCTGCGTTAAGACATAGTTAACAGGATTTAAAATATTGCTACGCCTTGTTGATGATATCACGAAGCTGGGGTAGCGATATTTTCCCATGGTGCTTTGTTTGGCATGCAAAACAAAAGAAGAGTGTCATATGCAAAGGTGTCTGTGTAAAAACACAGAGCCAAAGACTGTGAAAAAGGACTATAGAAAGATACCCTCTTGTTGACACATTGGAAACCTTCAAGGGTTTTGTGGGAAGCCCTCACTCACCAACCTGGTTGGTGACATGCTTCATCATCGGGCCCACCAGGAGAAGCCGAGTGCCTCCCTGGTGTGCTACAACGCCAGATTACTGCGGAACTGGATTTCGTGACAGTGATGTGAAAAGTGATGTTAAAAATGTCTAATACTGTACCAACCAAAATGATTTATTTACTGGTCAGTTTAGACATAGTTAAAAAAGGTATGTGTGGAAGAACTACCACAGATTATGATGGGAGTTTCCACTTAAAGTGGGGTCAACATGTTTCTGCCCTTTATAAGTGTAAGAATTACGTGGGCATTCGTCAGGACCGTGTAGCATGTACCTTGGCGGTATGGGCGCGCTAAGGCCCACCCTAACCAAAGGACGTGAAAGTTAAAAACTGTTCTATGTGTAAAAAAGTGTAAAACAAAACCCAAACCACAAGTTGTGGGATTTACCTCCACTCAGAGGAACCTGTATAGTTTGTGTAGTAAAAGATCCACGCCCCATGGGTCTCGGGAGGGGGGGTGGAGGCGAAAATGGCACACCGCCCGCAATGCCTAGCACCCTCTTGGCACCTAGCTTCTTCAACTCCGGACCCCGTGGATTGTTTGGCATGCCTCCTTTGCATCTCATTAGAGATGCAAAGCGAGGCGTGAACAAAACGGGAGATGAGTCAAGGAAACACGCGCTAGCGTGTCCTTGCAAATAATGAGATATAATTATCGACGCTTTTCGCTCGAAAACAGACGCTAAAGCAGTGATAATTATATCTGCAGCCCTTGATGATACGCCCGTAGTGTCTATGGTCTGTGCTGGATCTGAGTATATGTAGAGGGATTTGCTCCCTAACAGGATTGGGGTCTCACACTAGCACATTTTAAAAAGCAGGTTAGTTTTTAAAGTGCTGTTGATGGCTGTTACTATGGGCAAGGATTTCAGGAGAATGTTGAAGGGATGCCAAAGTTGAATACTCTGTATTTTTATATGAGTTTGCCCTTGTTTCTTCTTGTACATAGAGTTGGTAGTTAGGCATGCACTACTACTTGTGAGCTATGGATTCCTTTCTTATTTATTCTAGGTCTTTACTCTCAGGTGCCTTGTGCATGGTACACCATATCTTGAATTTTATCCTTTGCTCAACTGGGAGGCAATAGATTTTTTATCATTTTCAATGATGTATTATCTGATTTTCTTAAACCAGTAACAGTAAAGTTGGTCCATATGGAGTATCCAGTTGGTGATCTTTACCACTGCTGTGATTTGCTGGTTAAATGAAAGATCTGAATTGATCAAAAGTGGTCACTGTACCTCTGCAACATATGAACCCTGAAAGGCAACCATGTAGTATGCAATAGGTCTAGATAATACAGTGCAGTTGTTGTATGACCTCACCTTCCATGACCATGTTTTCAAGTGGGAAGATAGGCGATGAAACAGTAGTTTGATGGATCTAGTTGGTGCCCTTTCATTTTGTGTTCAACAGGGCGATTACTATTGCAGTTTTAATCTCTTTTGAGCTGAGTTTCAGTGCAACTCTGCAATATCTGTTGTCAGGGTGTTTATTTAGACTTGGATAACATTTGCCAGGCAGCTGTCATTTGACAAAAATGAAGCCTTGATTGAGTTCATTTCTCGAAGGACAGATTGAGGAATCATTGGTGTGCATGTGGATAGTATTGCAAGAATGAATAGGGAGCTGAATAGGCACTGAGTCCCATCACTCTCACTGTCTACACTTGATGTAATCATGTTTTATGATCTCATGGAAAATCATAAGTATTTACTCATTTGGGCTATCATTGTCAGGAAGGATATTTATTACATAGTACATTTTCATATCCCTTAGAATCTCCTTATGGCATAATATCTGCCAATTACATTGAGAGTTGCCCTCTTTAGGGCCATAGCCATAGCCCAGTGTTTGTCAAGATGGTGTCCTGAGAGCAAGGTCCACATGAAATGATTTATTGGCCACACAGCAACAAGTTTACGCCTTTTTGTCAGATTGAGCCTTGACAATTTCAGACGATCTGAACCAAACTGCAATGGGGATGGGTTGGGGAGTGAATAAGAGTAGGTGCAGATATTTTAGATGTGTATAGGAATTTGTTTAGGACTCTGCAGGAATGAAAATTATAGGGCCCATTTATTGGCATAGGGATAGTGGTGCAGTGTAAGATTGCTCAATTGTGTAGGCAATTCAGGGAGTCATTACATAATGTTCTGGCCATGAAAATGAAGCATCATGATGTGCCAATTCTGCCTGCTCGCGAAATCTCATGGGAGCTTTTCCAAAAGTTCCACCCACCCCTATTTTTCTCTCTCAATTCATCCTCCTTACTTCTCTTGAGTGGTTTGAGAAAGTTGTCAATACTTTGATGAGATCTGGTGATCTAAATACAATAGCAAAACTATTTGTAAAGAGTCATCAAAGACATGTTTGGTGGTCTATCATGTAGAATATAAAACTGCAAATTGGAATAGCTGGTAATTGCACATTCCAAATATCACTTTGTGTGTTCTGCAAACCTTTATTAAGATGATCACTATGAACATTAAGGCAGAAAGCTTGAAAAGAGAAAAATCCTTCAAGTACATAGTTGGGGACAAGATATTCCTTTTGAATGTATTGTGAGCCCTTGCTGCCAAGTTGGGTTTTTGAACCCAAGTGCTCAGCTACGGATTACCAAATAGGAAATGTAGGCACCGGCCTATGGGCCCCACTTCTTTCAAGGGCCCCACGGATCAAAATAATATTGATTTGATCTTGAAAGAAAACTAGAATCAAGCTTTCTTAAATCATTTACAATTCATTTTTGTTTAATGACATTAATTGTTAATGTTTAGTTTTGTGCATTAAAATTGGTTTATTTAACTTGTTAGTTGGTGAAATTAAAAACGTATTAGGAGATAATTTGCAAGGGGGGGCTCAAAATGTAGACTGCCTAAGAGCCTCCACAGGGGTTTATCCTGCACTGCAAGTGCTGTACGCTTAAACCCACTCAACTTGTAAGTGCAATGTTATCAGTGGTAAGTGTGTAAAACCATGAGTGCTGGTACTAAAAGCTCTGCTAAGAGGACCCTGACTGAGTACCAAAGCTGTGTAGTCTTGAATTCACTGGAGGCCTCTTTAATCCACTACCAGAAGATCCCTTCTTGTTTATCTCAATTTTGCAGGTTTCTGCTTTCTCCCTTTTTGCTGTGTGTGTTTCCCCTAGGTAAACCGCTAGGTAAAAGTGCGCTTTACAAATGTTTTTAAATTCAAATTCAATTCAAATTCAAATTCCCCTCTCTTGCTATCGGTTAATGTCTGATGAGGAAAAATAGGTTCTGATCCACAAAAATGTGTGCTCCTGACCCCACCAGCAATTACCAGCTCAAATTAAGCACTGCCATTTAAGATGACCATTTATTCTACTGAGACAGTGCTAAGACACCAACTTCTAACACAGACTGCGGTAGAGAGGGATATACATTTCGGAGTTATACACTCCTAGTCCAGTGTAGAAACATTATATATTCCCTTGTATTCCTGAATAACAATATTGTGTGGCAGTCTCTCTTATTTTGATGAGTTAAAGGCCTGGTCGTACATTCTTTTTAGTCGAGAAGCTGGTTTATTTTACTTTCTTTAACCATTCTTTGATATTTACGCGTTCCGTTTCTTCAGGTTGACAAATTACTCTGTGCCTCAGAAAGCATTGCTAGTGGCAAGCCTTACTCTGATGTTCCACCTCACAGTCTCAGGCAGATGTGTTCTCAGCTAATCAACCTTCCAAATTACCATTTTTTTTTCAAGAAGAAATTTGATTTTAATGAGAGGGGGACCAGGGACGCATAATTATTGAATTAAATTGCAGGTTATAAAGATAATTTAAAATCGCTTCCAATCCACTTGCATTTAATTATTTATTTCATCAACTGTTTTCCTTGAAATTGCATTAATGCTATCAGCATAATACCTGCAAATGATAATTGACTTTCACATTTCCCTCATTACAATGTCAAAGTCAGCCGGCTGCGTTTTGTGTGCGCTTGTGTTTTTATTGGAGAAGGTTTCACTCCAGTCTTAATTTATTGATGATTTGCTGACTTTTCGGTTGAAGATAAAGAGGTCAGTACAATTAAGACACACCTGTTTTGTTGGAAAAAAAAGCATATGGACAAACAGAAACAAAGGGCAGTTCATAATTCGGCAATAATGTCACCAACTGCATGTTTCTGTTTGTCATCTGCCTATTTTTAATTAAACTTGTTTCCACCATGTGCTCGGTGTACCCTTCTGATGTGTCTGAGCACACAGGTCTACTTCGCCAATTTATAAAGCTTTTTATGAGTACATGAAGCAGTACCATTGGTGTAATACTTCATGTTCAGATAAATGCCTTGTGAATTGACCCTAAAATGCCCAGCCCCCTTTTAGTAAAAGTGTAAAGAAAGCACAGTCCTATTTGTAGCAATTGTACATGTATGGTCACAGAATGTTGACATTTTTTGTGTCATAATTTTTTATGGGAGTTCAAAGGTAGGCAATTTCATAGGTTACAAAAGAATATAATAAATATTGTGAGCCAATATACAAAGACATTGATGCCTTGTCAAGCAATCCACTAAATATTCCATTTCATCAGTGAAATTTCAGAAGTGAACATTGCGTTTGGTGCATATTTTAGCAATCCCTTGCTTTAAGACACCTAAAAACCACACTTATACCCTGATTATGGGTGGTTTTTTTTTTTTTGTGTAAAACATTGTTTGTGCAGGGCTCGGATCTATGAGTTGACAGGTGATATTTTACTGTATCCTGTCATTAACAGGTATTTTAAATATCTCACGTCTCATTCAATTTCAGCAGGTCTTGCCTGCCTGGAGTTAATTTACAGTATATGCTGTACCATACAAATTAAATATGCACCAGAAACTCGTAATAGGTGTTATTTATCAAAGCTAATCAATAACGTTCCACCGGGCATATTTATTTTTCTGGTGTGATATAAAACACTTGTAATCAGAGCAATAGACATGCAGAGCTCTCTTATCTCCAAAGTCAGGGCAGTTAGAAGTAACAATGCTGCTATTAACATTGCTGAATATGCTCAGGTCTCCAAAAGAGCAGTTGTCAGCTCCATTTTACATATTCTTGTACATCATCCCATTGAATCCTTCTTGAGAGTACCTCATACAACTTCCTTGTGGAATGATTAAGAAAGGTATTACATTAGTCAGCATTGCCAATTACTATTGCAAGGAGTATAGCAAAATATGGAACTCATTCATGATAAAATTCCATCATAGTTGTAGAACATATAGCATTCAATAAGGTTCTCCATCCTTTTGCTCATTAAAGCTAAAATATTTGCCTCTTTAAGGATGTATTTCTCATTATATAATATGCAGCCAAAGTTCAGTACTTTTTTAATGATCTTTAGAAGTTTAGCCTTCTAGACACACCCACCAGGCTAATAGTATAATTAAACTTTGAATTGGGAGATCTGTGACATTATATATCAGCAGCATGAAGTGCTAATTAGTGGACGGTTTTAGTATGAAAGGCATGGTACGTAAAGTGACCAGTGGATGATGGACTTTGCTTGATTTAAAAAACAAAGGCTCTAAATAATTAAATCGATAACCAGTATATGTAAAAAAAATTCTATTAACTCCAGGCTTTTTCCCTCCTGCCCTACTCTGCAAGTATCCCTGCGATGTTACAACCTTTTGCTACAACTGATGATTGCAAAAGCCTTTTATTACAAACTTTCATTACGTTTTTTTTTTGCTTTCATTTTTGTAATTCTTATATTTTTGAAGAACCCCTTTTATCTTATACTAGCAGCCCGCCCCAGCGTTGCCTGGGGCAGAACGGGTCTGGGGGCAGCATTGTAAGCCTCTGTGCACCGCAATCTCCCCCCCCACCCCCCCCAACATTGCCCAGTCCGCATCCCTCCTGCCTCCCACCTTCCGCCCCAACATTGGCTATACCGCCTCCCGCCTCCCACTTTGAGCCCGCCGCCCCCGCCCCGACATTGAGCATAGCGCCTACCGCCTCCCGCCTCGCGCCTCCCACCTCCCGCCTCGCGTCTCACGCCCGCCTCCCGCCTCCTGCCCCGGCTTTGTAAACCCCCCCCAGGTCCCGACTTACCTCCCCGCCAGTGCTTAATTTGTAAAATATTAAGTGCAGGTGCTAAACTTTTCGTAGGAGGCCACACCCACTTCTTACACTGGCTCCACCCACTTACTATATTGGCTCCACATTCGTCCTCAACTGGTACCTCTGAAGACATGCGAGGCAGACAGGCATGCATCTGAACAGAAGGAGGCGGTGGAAGGGACAGTAGATGTATTATTTGGGCATTCACAAGGAATATACATTCAATAGCCCTGGCCTTGTCAAGTAAGTGCTGATGCTTAGCACCGGAAACCACCTGCACAAATAAGGCCCTGCTCAAAAATGCTGAAAGCCCTGAAGTCTTTCTTTTTTCTCTAAGTATACAGCTTGCACTCTCTATAAAGCGCTGACCTGTAATCTCTTAATTCATAATGCAGTCATGTTATTCACACCCTTCCCTTTCCCTGCTAGGAGCTCTGAAACAGGTGCAAGTACTATATAAAAATATCCAAAGGCAATTAAATTAATAATAATGGCTGCTAGCAGGCGCTGCAACCTCCTTTACCCAGTAAAGCAACGGCTGCCTGGTGTTCATCGTCGTTGGTGTTGCTCGGTCATTTGGTATCGCGATTATGTGGGTTGGTTGAACAATGAGAGAAAGCGTTTTGCTTTCAGGTCTGGTTGACTTGATGCTTACAGTAGACATTTGTAAGACAAAGAACTGTCCTTTGTCCTTGTGCGGGTCCTGCCAGGCAGGCACTGTTGAAACCAGTGGTCTGGCGTTCTCCTGGACCATGTTCCTGATTTTCTTGATTTGAGGTGATATAAAACTGCATGGAAAAATTGGTGTAAAAACACCTAGGAACCATCCATTCACATTTTCCCCTCAATTCTCTGTCCACAACTCTATTCTGAACTCTCTCAATAGTCCACCTGTCCTCACCATGCATTTCCATACCCCTCCTCGCTGCCATCCCGCATCTCCTTCCTCTATGAGCCAACCCTCCCTCTGTAGCTCCCCTTTGCCTCCAGTGACAACTTCCGTTTCCGCACCCGATGTGAAACCCCTGTGCCCTATATGAAGGGATCCGGAGCCCGGCATGCTCAGACTCACTCAGCAGCACGCGCACACCCTCATGCCCAGTCTCCCCTCGACGCCGGCTGTGGCGAGCCCTGATGCCAGCTGAGCGCACTGTGCTCCGACCCCCGCACCTGGCCGCCCTTTAGTACCTGTTGAGTGGCCTCTTTATTGCCAGCAGTATTTATGAATCAGTGAATCTGCGAGACACACGGGGGTGGCGCTAACCTGGAACTCATCACAATCCCCTGCTTTTGTAAATACCAAATTCCATCATGCAGAAAAAGATTGTGGGGAAGTATGATGTTAGCCATTTACAACAAATCTGAGAATTTCCAAATAATTATCACTCTGTTAGTACACAAATTGTAATAGAGCTTCCATACCAGACTCAAGTGCTATACATGTATTCAGCCTGGTGAGATTCCATACCAAAGTCTGCAAATACATATTTACATATTGTGCCAAGTCCTCAATGGCTGATCCATTATCCTAAATAATGGACCTACCAGGTGGGGAAGAACCCATCAAGTATATTTTGGGAACTGTATAAATACATAGGAAACATAATGGGGACAATGAGTATTCATAATCTGATGTTAAACCACATTCCTTCCACTAAGTGAGTTTATTAATTAATGGATGTGGTAATAGATGGCATAGTGTTACCATTCAGTTTTTTTTAACAGCATCCCTCATGTAACTGCCTTGGGATTTCACCCATAAAGTCTGACTTGTTCATAATGACAATAATTCCATCTTTGTCCGTATCACCTATGACATTGTTATCATTCTCCTGCAACTACATCTCTTGTATAGATATTCTATTTATGGCGACATTTACTCCCCTTAGACTGAGAAATTAGGGGTGGGGGAAAGTCACGGGATTTTACTTTGCTGAATTCAACAGTTACATCATGGGAGTGGGGTCAGGGCCTCACTCCTCAGCTCTCCTCGTCAACTCGGCCCTGCGCGATAGGGAGATAGCTAGGGCTTCCTGGCGCCTGGCAGCTGTGACTGCTATCTACCAGCAGATCTTGTCTTTAAGGCCTCAACCCAAGTTAGTGACAACGTTCACATCTCCTTTTAAAGTGTTTTCACCCCTAATGAGTCACTGAAGTGTCAATACCTCCCCTGTGAGCCCCTCATCCCAGGTCTGTTGTGCAAGCAAGATGTCTGTCAGTCTGAGCGAAACTGCAGCGCCCAACTCCCCCCCCTCCCCCCTTACCCCCTCGCCCCCTCCCCCCTTCCACACACACACACAGCCGCACTGTCAGTCAGGGGGTGCGAAAGGGCAGCCTGAGGCCAAGAAACCAAAGGGAAAGGAAACAAAAAACACACGCACTGGCAAAAACCAATAGGTTTCACCTAACTTAAAAGTGCTTAAATTCTAATCCTACCGTTACTCTTGGCGGGCCTGGGGATACAGTCGACACACACTGCCGGCTGAATTGAATACTGCCTTGTGTCTTTGCTTTTTAAGTACGTACGGTACTGCAATAGATTAGGCTGCGGGGGAGGACTGGAGGTGCTGGCCTGCAGTGATTATGCTTGTTCGTGGCAACTGGTGGTGGCAAAGTGAAAGAAATGTTCGCGCGCTCCCGCGCGCACAGCCCCTACCCCATCAGAACCTCCAGCCCGGCCCCTACTCTCCGCCCAAGGCACCCAAATACCTAGTGCGTCTCGGGCCGATTCCGAACTTCCGCTGCAGGCTGCCTGCTGGCTGCTGCATGCTGAGTCAAGTGACACTCTGCAGTATATCTGTAAAACACACTGCGTGGCTGCACCGAGTACAACAAAAAGGTACATTTTAAAAAACATCAACATGGGCGTGCACAGCAGATGCGTAGACCCGGCTGTCATAATTAAGTGCCGGCGCTACTCCCCTCACGCATACGTCGCGGCCGGCGCTACTTGCAAGGGACTACTTTATTTTTATTTGTAAATATTTTAAACAAAGTTTATTTTTTACTTTTATGTAGCCTATGTCCTTCTGCTTGCCCTGAGGTTTTCTAAGATGGCTTGGGTGTTCTGATTGGTGGTGTAGTTTTCGAGTTTACCTTGCCTAAAGGTGCAAGTTCTCTCTTTATAATAGTAGTATAGATTGTTTATTCTTGGACAAAGGCCCGTACATCAGATGACAACACTAGAGATTTCAAATGATTAATTACAAGATATGTGTGGCTTAGTATGCTGACTAGGAGGTTCATAGGCAGCTCAAACCTTTCTAACCAGCAATATATTTCATATCAGTCTTCCGAGAGGGCCATAAACACTCACCTTATAGTCAATGAAAATGTATCTTTGTTGACATTGTCTAAACTAAGCATGGGCGAATTTTGCAAATCTCGCGCTCGCGAATTTTGTGGATTTGCGAACTCGCAATTCGCAAAATCCGCGAATTCTCGCGAATTTGTGGATTTTTTTTTTTGTGTTCGCGCGGGTTTCTGCCAGTTCGCGAGGGTTTTGTACAATTTCGCAAACGCGAACTTACCTGTCGGGTCGCAAGTTTTGCGAACTTGTTGTTTCTACGTGTCCAGCCTGTTTGGGACACTCTTCTTCATCACTGCCACTCTCTGTCACCACTGCCACTCTCTGACTACTCATACCACCCTCTGGCCCACCCATGCCACCCTCTGTTTCATCACAGCACCCTCTGGTTGTCCAGTCAGTGTACATTATTGTGGCAAAGCAAAGCACACCTTCCCTGCCTCAAGTGACCTGAATTAATTTGGGGCTGATTAATGTGTCACAGAATATTTTTTTAGCTGGCACCTGCTTCCTTAGTGCTTCCTGATTAGTGATCTTTTGCACTTGCTAAGTGCTTTCATTGTTGCAAAATTAGTTACAACACCTGCCCTGCCCCAACTGACAATAATGAATTAGGGGCTGATTAATGGATTTGAACTTCCAGCCTGGCTCCTGCTTGTCTCCCTTAGCTGTAATTCAGGACCTTTGTGGCATATGTGTAACTATTCTGAGGTTCAGAGCAGGGTCACATAATAGTTCCAAGTAGGCAACTGAACTCTGGAGGGGCCCCTCAGGAAGCACTACAGGAAATGGCTACTAATGATGAGCCTGAACTTTTGAACCTGGTAAGTAGTTTCAGTTTTGCTAAGATCGTATTTCTGCAATTTAGCGCTTATTCGCGGGGCGCGAAGTTGTACTGGGAAGCCGCAAACTCACACGAACAGTGCGAGCAAGCCATAAAATCCGCTGCTCGCGGATTTGCGGATTTTGCGGGAGATTCGCGAATCTCGCGGATTGCGAATTTACAGAAAATCCGCAAAATCCGCGAGCGAAACGGATTTTCCGCCCATGCTTAGTCTAAACCTGAAATGCCCATCAAATCATCTTTAACCATGAAATCATTGAATAGTGGATGTGAACTGAGAGATACAGGCTAATAGATTTTTTTTCCTAGTGGTTCTAAAAATTTGTGTCAGACCCATCAACAGAGATTGTTTTGCATCTTTAGCATTTGTTAGCAAGTCATTATTTTATTGCTTGCAATATCTTGTTATGTACAACTATATTAACTAATGAGCTATTTATAATGATGAGACTGGCTGAAAAATAGAGAGTGAACTAATAACCGTATCCACAATTGCACTTCAACTGAAATCTTAGAAGATGACTATGGCTATTTAATAATTCAATCATCAGGTAACAATTCCATTGACAAACGTTTTGTACAATGAAGGACTACTGTAATAAGAGTGCCACAAAGATCATATTTAGCTCCTTCGTGCAGGGAGTAACAAACATTGGTACATTTCTATACTAATCAATAGAATAATGTATCTCTAGCAACTCCTTTTGAGTCATTCATTGAAACATTCATGTGAGAAGCTGGTTTGGTATGTGGTGTGCCTTTCTGTAAGTGGGCACCTTGCACCAATCCAGATGACCCTCATGGTGATTTGAGAGGTCTTAGACAAACTTAGAAAGCTCTCTAAGTGGTAGCCGTGGAGAGCAGCCTTCAGGCTTAGTCCAGAAGGAGTGTAAAAAAGCTTGGGGCATATTATCAAGAAACAGCATTAAAATTATCACCGCTTTAGCGGCAGGAAACTGCCGCTAAAGCGGCGATAATGGGCTTGATAATATGCTCTTGTGAATTCCCCTAGAAGCCCATGTTCACACAAGAACATGGGCTTCTATGGGAATTCTCAAGGGCATATTACCAAGCCCATTATCGCCGCTTTAGCGGCAGTTTCCTGCCGCTAAAGCGGCGATAATTTTAACGCCCTCCTTGATAATATGCCCCCTTGTTTTACCAGAACGTAATCTTATAGGTATAGATTAAGTGAAAAAGAACCACACAGTATCTTTATAAAAATGTATATTTATTATACCATACTCACTAACACATTCAGGTATTTCCTAGCCAGAGATATACATAATGCACACAATACTTTTCAATAGAAACAGGCAAGTAGCACACAATACACAGTGGCCACCAGGGGGAGACCACACCATATACTAAAATAGTGGTATGCGAACCACGACTCAAGTCAAGACTATACCCAGAAGGCGTAGAAGTGCTGGGGACCCAAGGAACCACCAGGAGGCCCATAGGAATGAATGGGAAGGTATTCGCAATTTGCTATTCGCAATTTGAGAATCGAAAGTTGAGAATAATTTCAAAGGTGCAGGAGTGTCCAAAGGACACCCTTTTGCACCCCTGAAATTAGCATGGGTACACATTTATTTATTTATTTATTTATTTAGTATATTTGTAGAGCGCAAAACCTGTCACCCAAAGGGCATCCTGGCGCTTTGATCAAGAACCATAGACTTAACAGCTCAGGCCATTTATGGAAATAGGTGGGTTTTTAACGCTTTCCTAAAGGGAAGGTAGTCCTTGTGGCTTCTCAGAGAGAGTGGCAGGGAGTTCCAAAGTTTGGCCGCTGCGACACTAAAGGAGCGGCCACCCATCCTCACTCTGTGAAACCTTGGAACTACAAGAAGATGCGCCGAAGAAGAGCGGAGGGGCCGCGAAGCAGAGTACCATGCAAACTTCTTTTGCAAAGGGATGGGGCCCTGTTGGTGTACAGCTTTAAACACAAGACATGCAGCTTTATATTGTACCCGCAGATGAACCGGGAGCCAGTGTAAGTCTCTTAAAGCAAGGGTGGAGGAGCTGGACCTAGGGCGAGAGAGAGCCAACTTGGCGGCCATGTTTTGCACCCACTGTAGCTTACCGGTCAGATTTTTTGGGGCCTCCAAAAGAAGCCCATTGCAGTAGTTGAGGCGACTTAATATAGTCCCACAAACTACTTCCGGCCTTGCTTGAGCGGGGAGAAGGGGCAAAACCTTGCGCAACATGCGCAGCAGCATCATACACGTAGAAGTGGTTTTATTGACGTGTATGTCAAGCTGTAGGTTAGGGCCAAAAATCACCCCCAGATTACGGGCTGATTCCGCCGCCAGTACTGGCTCAAGAAAGGTACTAGGCCAAAAGTTATCTGGGAGTGCCCGCGGAATCCTGTCGATGGAACAATGGAGTACCTCCGTCTTGGAGCTATTAAATTGAAGGGAATTAGCTCGTACCCAGTCTGCTGTGGCTGCCATGCAGCGATGGAAAGTATCCAGCGAGACCGCATTATTCCCTTCCAGAGAAAAGACCAGCTGGGTGTCATCGGCATAATTAAATGCCGAGACACCGAAGGATTTTATTAGCTGGACTAAAGGACGGAGGTAGAAGTTGAAGAGTATAGGGCTGGTGGCCGAGCCCTGTGGGACCCCCTGTCCTACACTCCTTGGCTCAGAGGTAAATGGTGGAAGTGAAACCAACTGTTGCCTGCCATCAAGATAGGATGTCAGCCAGTCTCTTGCCCCCTCAGTGACCCCGCACTCCTCCAGTCTCCTGACAAGGGTCCGATGGCAGACCGTGTCGAACGCGGCCGACATGTCGAGCAGCACTAAAAAGGCTGCCCGACCACTGTCGACACGCGAACGAAGATTGTCCAACACGGTCACCAGCGCGGACTCCGTCCCGTGTCTGGGGCGGAAGCCAAATTTGTCCTCATCGAATCAGCCGATGTTCTCCAGGAAACCTGAGAGTGAACGAGTCAACCATTTTTCCAGAATCTTGATCGGAAAAGGGAGCAAGGAAATAGGCCTGTAGTTGGAGAGACAGGCAGGGTCCAAAGTGGGCTTTTTAAGCAGAGGTGACACTACTGCTAATTTCCAGCATTCTGGCACCGATGCCGACTCCAAAGATTGGAGACAGATCGAGAACAAAGGCAAGAAAAGATCTGCATGGAAAGCCTTCCAGAATTTGGGGGGCAGTGGGTCGAGCGGGGACCCCGAGGACACCGTATATGCCACCTTACAAAATTCCTCGAAGGAAGGGGAAGGAAAAAACCTTAGTTGGGGTCGAATGGGGGGGGTAACCGGAGCTCCCAAACAAAGGTCAGGGGCATTGAGCTGGGGTCGACTGGGTGGGCTGCCCGGAGCTCCCAGACACAGGTCATCACCACCCGTCTGGGGTCGACTGGGCAGGCCCACCGGAGCTCCCACGCCCAGGGCTCCCAAGGTGCAACCAGAGCCAGTCGGCTGGGGTCGACTGGGTGAGCTACCCGGAGCTCCCAGACTCAGGCCAATGGCATCAGTCCGGGGTCGACTGGGCAGATCAACCGGAGTTCCCATATCCGACACTCTTGGAGGAAGGACAGGCGACCGGGGTCGACTGGATGGCACGGCCGGAGCTCCCACACCAGTGCTGGAGGCAATTGGCTGGGGTCGACTGAGCGAGCCAACCGGAGCTCCAGAGTCGAAGGCAGTTGATAAAGGGTGCGTTAGGCCCTCTAGGATCTTAGCAGTCTTCTCCTCAAAAGCGGTGGCCAGTGAGTCACAAAGTGCCTGCGACGCACGGACCGAGTTAGCCGCACAGACTGGGTGGGACAAGTCCCTGACAATTTTAAACAGGGCTTGGGATTTATTAGACGCCTGAGTCAAAGAGGCTTCTAAGAAGGCCGCTTTGGCCCTCTTAATCTGGGCCTTGTAATCACGCAATGCGAGTCTGTACGAGATTTTTGCCGGGCGGAGTACTGCTTCCTCCACACTCTCTCAGCACGTTTACAGCTCAGCTTCAGTTGTCATAGCTCTTACGTGTACCAGGGAAAAGCCCTGTTCACTCTCCCTCTAGATTTACGGAGGGGCACAACCTTGTCAAGCGTGTCAGTAATCAACCGGCATAACAAGGAGTAGCTTTCCTCCACCGAGTTACTCAAGCTGAAATTAGCAGGTACTAGGGAGGGCCTAGGAGATGAGCTGAGCAGTCGGGACCAAGATCTGCCCCATTTCGAAAGTCCTAACCCGGCGCCTTCAGAGGAATAATCCCCCAAACATAGAGAAAACGCCACAAGCGCATGATCAGTCCAGCACTGGGCTAGGATGTCATTAATCACTGCCGATTCGCCGTCAGCGAAGATCAAGTCCAAGACATGACCACCCCTATGTGTCGCCGAGCAGACCAGTTGCTGCAGTTGGATGTCAGCAAGAGCCTGGCAAAGAGCTAAGGGCATGTATGTGCTTCACATTGCACTTTGAAAAATGCAAAAAAGTGCATTTTTCAAGGAATTAGCAAATTACCACCAACTTGAAGTTGGTGGTAATTTGCAATTCCTTAAGGCCGATTTGCATTTTTTAATGCTTCTTACATTGCATTTAAGGAATTGCTAAATTTGCGATTCCTTAAATGCCATCGCAAAATAATACATACCAGTTAGTGAAAATGAGTTCGCAAACGCCGAAATTCTGCAAATTTCGGCGTTTTCAAACCCATTTGAGCTTCATAAATATGGCTCTTGGTCACTGGAGATACTTGAGGCAGGGGCTACTTAGAGCCCGAAGATCTTGGTGGAAGGAAGCCAACAAGCCTTGCATCTGCAAGTCAATATGGTGCAAAGGGGTTTGGTTCCTGAGGCTCCAACAAAGGATACATGCGGCTCAGGACACTGGCAGAAGGCACAGGTGGATGGGAAAAGAAATTGCCAGCTTTCTAAAAGTGGCATTGTAACTTAAAATTCAACTTCACCATTAAAGAGGATTTTAAATTACAATTCATTTGAATGCAAACAGCATATTTCAATCTCCTTCCAGCCCATAGTTAGCACTTACTAAATATAAAAGGGTAGCCCAGTGTTATTGTCAGACTCTTACCAAAGTGTATTAGCAGAAGTGAAATGGTTACACTGAGAAGGCCCACCTTTCCTATAGCTCAAGTGGATCGGTCATACTGACCCTACCAGACACAGGAAGAGGAATGGACACAATCTGATGCACAACAGAATATCACTTCAAGGCGTCTGTGTTATCTTGGCCTTTTTCCTTCTTATGTCCCTCCTCTCATGTCAGATAAACCCAGGTCTCCAAGTAGGCATGTGCTGCACCTATATATATGTTCTAATGACGTCTGGCTTTAAGTATTTTACAAGAGACTAATTTCTCATATAACAACCTCTTCTTCTGGAAACATAAAAGTCTTTATTTTCAACAACATAGGGCACACTGGGCAAACAGGGTTAAGGCAGCATCTCTTGCCGAAAGTTCAAACAAACTTATGCATTTCCAAATACATAAATCAAATGAATCAGATACTTTCAACATCCATATAAACAAAATGATAATGTTCAGGATACAGCACATACTCATGTTGATAATGTTTAAAAAACATTGTTTGTTTTCTCTTTTTCTTTTTTAGGTTTCTTAAATTTGTTGCAGAGTCATTGACCATTTAATAATTACATTCAGAGTCACCAATAAATTATCAGATAAGTTTAATAATTTCTGCCATTCAAGCGACAGCAGCACCTTACCCCAATGAAGAGTTTTCTGCTTTAATCATTTTCTCTATAATTAACAAAGAAGGGAGGTAGAGTACAAAGTAGGATTCCTACTCCACGGGCACTGATAAATAAACAAGAAGAATCCTACTACCAGTGTGCATCAAGGGAAAAGGGGACACTCAGTGTTGTGTAAAATACCCCTCACACACCAACAGGCCCCTTGGTGTCATGCTTCATCATCGGGGTCTTCGCACCCCGCTAAAGGGATGCGGCACGCTGCGACCTGCGACTACGCGGGAGCGTTGACAAGTTGGACTATGTGTGGTGTGTGTTGAGTGTAAGTGAAAAGGGATTGATGTGAGTGGGAGGTGTGGTGAAAAATTTAAAAAGTACCTGACTAGTGGGTAAAGTGAAAAGAAAAAAAAAAAAACTTTATTTCGTACCCCTGGCTGGTGCTGTTAAAAGGTGTGCAAAAGGACGAGGTTTTTTGTCTTAATTAGGGACAAAACCTCTGGTGTGCGTCGACATGTTTCGGTACTGGTGTACCTTCTTCAGGACGGGGCACAACTCCCAACCCTACTCACGTTTTTCTAAGAAAAATTGGGGTTATCTTAATTTGTCTAAAAAGTGATAACACTCTTAAAAACGGCTACAATGTGCCTACAGCGGTTCTTTGGATCATGTAATCACATGTCTCATAGTCTTTGTTGTCTATTGCCTCATGAGCAAATCCTGGGCATCAAGGTAGGTAGGTGGATCCACAATGAAATCCGCCTATATTGGCCTCCTTCTACCACCCTGTGCTGCTCCGCCGTGAATCATTCACGGCGGAGTTCTACTTAAGAGATTCATTATTGTCAGTTGGTTAGTCTTGTCTAACATTGCTCGATGTGTCTGTCTCCTCATGTTCCCAGCAACTTACACTGTTTCTTTCTCCTCCTTTGGAATTTTTGGTTTTGTTTCTTTTTCCTCACCCTTTAGACAAGTTGCTCTTCTTTAGATTGTCTTTTCCCTACTGGAGCAGTCTGTACTCTTTAAAAAGTAATTTTGCAAGACGAAAACGAATAATAAATTGAATAATAACAATTCACTCAAATGAAATGAGAATAGAAATTCTCAATTTGTAACAGGTTGTAAACTTTGCTATTTAAATGAGTACATTTGCCAAGATCCCCAACGGACAATTCCCTATAAGTCCTGACATTGAATTTGCCTGTGATTGCTTCTACAAGTCTCAGCTGACCAATCTTGTTTCTTGTAGGTTAGCATGTGCTCTTTTTAATGAGGATTTTCAACCCCAATTGTTCATGCCACTATTGTCATGTTTTTTTAACCTTTTATAAGAAGATTATTACACTCTAGAGGGCTGCCCAATATTCCCCCAAGAAACTAGGTATAAACTTAAATCCTAAAACAATAGGTTCATGAAGGAATCACTTACATTTACTTTGAGTTGAATAGGTATAAAATTCCAACTTAAATTGAATCACACACATAAGATGAACACATATAGGAATGTGTAACAGGAAGTAAACTGTAAAAAACTTTCTTCTTTATATATGCAAGGCTTCAGCAAGGAGCTATCAATACTTATACATACATGTTCAATCAGGGTCCAAAATAAGACATTGTGATCTACACACCCGACCCACAGAAATCATAAAAATCAATTTTGCAATGTATTTATACTGTGTTTATCTTATGTGTTTAATTCAATATACGTTGGATTGTGATACCTGCTCAACTCTAAGAAACCTATTGATTTATATGAAGAGGATATTCATAAAATTAAGTTTAGGCATGTTAGACCACAAAACCTACCCATCAATTTTATAGTTACAATAAGTCGAGGCAGCACACCAAACCTAAATGTTTCTGATTAAAAAACCTATTTTCTTTTTGATATGCAAAGCAAATACATTCATGTAAAATATAAATTGTGCTTGACGGTTGCGGAAAGTGCTTTACTTCGATTTGGAGGGTAAGGGAGGTAATCATTCACATAATTGAAGTTCTTTGAAATAATACGCTTATAATACGCATACGTCGCGGCCGGCGCTACTTGCAAGGGACTACTTTATTTTTATTTGTAAATATTTTAAACAAAGTTTATTTTTTACTTTTATGTAGCCTATGTCCTTCTGCTTGCCCTGAGGTTTTCTAAGATGGCTTGGGTGTTCTGATTGGTGGTGTAGTTTTCGAGTTTACCTTGCCTAAAGGTGCAAGTTCTCTCTTTATAATAGTAGTATAGATTGTTTATTCTTGGACAAAGGCCCGTACATCAGATGACAACACTAGAGATTTCAAATGATTAATTACAAGATATGTGTGGCTTAGTATGCTGACTAGGAGGTTCATAGGCAGCTCAAACCTTTCTAACCAGCAATATATTTCATATCAGTCTTCCGAGAGGGCCATAAACACTCACCTTATAGTCAATGAAAATGTATCTTTGTTGACATTGTCTAAACTAAGCATGGGCGAATTTTGCAAATCTCGCGCTCGCGAATTTTGTGGATTTGCGAACTCGCAATTCGCAAAATCCGCGAATTCTCGCGAATTTGTGGATTTTTTTTTTTTGTGTTCGCGCGGGTTTCTGCCAGTTCGCGAGGGTTTTGTACAATTTCGCAAACGCGAACTTACCTGTCGGGTCGCAAGTTTTGCGAACTTGTTGTTTCTACGTGTCCAGCCTGTTTGGGACACTCTTCTTCATCACTGCCACTCTCTGTCACCACTGCCACTCTCTGACTACTCATACCACCCTCTGGCCCACCCATGCCACCCTCTGTTTCATCACAGCACCCTCTGGTTGTCCAGTCAGTGTACATTATTGTGGCAAAGCAAAGCACACCTTCCCTGCCTCAAGTGACCTGAATTAATTTGGGGCTGATTAATGTGTCACAGAATATTTTTTTAGCTGGCACCTGCTTCCTTAGTGCTTCCTGATTAGTGATCTTTTGCACTTGCTAAGTGCTTTCATTGTTGCAAAATTAGTTACAACACCTGCCCTGCCCCAACTGACAATAATGAATTAGGGGCTGATTAATGGATTTGAACTTCCAGCCTGGCTCCTGCTTGTCTCCCTTAGCTGTAATTCAGGACCTTTGTGGCATATGTGTAACTATTCTGAGGTTCAGAGCAGGGTCACATAATAGTTCCAAGTAGGCAACTGAACTCTGGAGGGGCCCCTCAGGAAGCACTACAGGAAATGGCTACTAATGATGAGCCTGAACTTTTGAACCTGGTAAGTAGTTTCAGTTTTGCTAAGATCGTATTTCTGCAATTTAGCGCTTATTCGCGGGGCGCGAAGTTGTACTGGGAAGCCGCAAACTCACACGAACAGTGCGAGCAAGCCATAAAATCCGCTGCTCGCGGATTTGCGGATTTTGCGGGAGATTCGCGAATCTCGCGGATTGCGAATTTACCGAAAATCCGCAAAATCCGCGAGCGAAACGGATTTTCCGCCCATGCTTAGTCTAAACCTGAAATGCCCATCAAATCATCTTTAACCATGAAATCATTGAATAGTGGATGTGAACTGAGAGATACAGGCTAATAGATTTTTTTTCCTAGTGGTTCTAAAAATTTGTGTCAGACCCATCAACAGAGATTGTTTTGCATCTTTAGCATTTGTTAGCAAGTCATTATTTTATTGCTTGCAATATCTTGTTATGTACAACTATATTAACTAATGAGCTATTTATAATGATGAGACTGGCTGAAAAATAGAGAGTGAACTAATAACCGTATCCACAATTGCACTTCAACTGAAATCTTAGAAGATGACTATGGCTATTTAATAATTCAATCATCAGGTAACAATTCCATTGACAAACGTTTTGTACAATGAAGGACTACTGTAATAAGAGTGCCACAAAGATCATATTTAGCTCCTTCGTGCAGGGAGTAACAAACATTGGTACATTTCTATACTAATCAATAGAATAATGTATCTCTAGCAACTCCTTTTGAGTCATTCATTGAAACATTCATGTGAGAAGCTGGTTTGGTATGTGGTGTGCCTTTCTGTAAGTGGGCACCTTGCACCAATCCAGATGACCCTCATGGTGATTTGAGAGGTCTTAGACAAACTTAGAAAGCTCTCTAAGTGGTAGCCGTGGAGAGCAGCCTTCAGGCTTAGTCCAGAAGGAGTGTAAAAAAGCTTGGGGCATATTATCAAGAAACAGCATTAAAATTATCACCGCTTTAGCGGCAGGAAACTGCCGCTAAAGCGGCGATAATGGGCTTGATAATATGCTCTTGTGAATTCCCCTAGAAGCCCATGTTCACACAAGAACATGGGCTTCTATGGGAATTCTCAAGGGCATATTACCAAGCCCATTATCGCCGCTTTAGCGGCAGTTTCCTGCCGCTAAAGCGGCGATAATTTTAACGCCCTCCTTGATAATATGCCCCCTTGTTTTACCAGAACGTAATCTTATAGGTATAGATTAAGTGAAAAAGAACCACACAGTATCTTTATAAAAATGTATATTTATTATAACATACTCACTAACACATTCAGGTATTTCCTAGCCAGAGATATACATAATGCACACAATACTTTTCAATAGAAACAGGCAAGTAGCACACAATACACAGTGGCCACCAGGGGGAGACCACACCATATACTAAAATAGTGGTATGCGAACCACGACTCAAGTCAAGACTATACCCAGAAGGCGTAGAAGTGCTGGGGACCCAAGGAACCACCAGGAGGCCCATAGGAATGAATGGGAAGGTATTCGCAATTTGCTATTCGCAATTTGAGAATCGAAAGTTGAGAATAATTTCAAAGGTGCAGGAGTGTCCAAAGGACACCCTTTTGCACCCCTGAAATTAGCATGGGTACACATTTATTTATTTATTTATTTATTTAGTATATTTGTAGAGCGCAAAACCTGTCACCCAAAGGGCATCCTGGCGCTTTGATCAAGAACCATAGACTTAACAGCTCAGGCCATTTATGGAAATAGGTGGGTTTTTAACGCTTTCCTAAAGGGAAGGTAGTCCTTGTGGCTTCTCAGAGAGAGTGGCAGGGAGTTCCAAAGTTTGGCCGCTGCGACACTAAAGGAGCGGCCACCCATCCTCACTCTGTGAAACCTTGGAACTACAAGAAGATGCGCCGAAGAAGAGCGGAGGGGCCGCGAAGCAGAGTACCATGCAAACTTCTTTTGCAAAGGGATGGGGCCCTGTTGGTGTACAGCTTTAAACACAAGACATGCAGCTTTATATTGTACCCGCAGATGAACCGGGAGCCAGTGTAAGTCTCTTAAAGCAAGGGTGGAGGAGCTGGACCTAGGGCGAGAGAGAGCCAACTTGGCGGCCATGTTTTGCACCCACTGTAGCTTACCGGTCAGATTTTTTGGGGCCTCCAAAAGAAGCCCATTGCAGTAGTTGAGGCGACTTAATATAGTCCCACAAACTACTTCCGGCCTTGCTTGAGCGGGGAGAAGGGGCAAAACCTTGCGCAACATGCGCAGCAGCATCATACACGTAGAAGTGGTTTTATTGACGTGTATGTCAAGCTGTAGGTTAGGGCCAAAAATCACCCCCAGATTACGGGCTGATTCCGCCGCCAGTACTGGCTCAAGAAAGGTACTAGGCCAAAAGTTATCTGGGAGTGCCCGCGGAATCCTGTCGATGGAACAATGGAGTACCTCCGTCTTGGAGCTATTAAATTGAAGGGAATTAGCTCGTACCCAGTCTGCTGTGGCTGCCATGCAGCGATGGAAAGTATCCAGCGAGACCGCATTATTCCCTTCCAGAGAAAAGACCAGCTGGGTGTCATCGGCATAATTAAATGCCGAGACACCGAAGGATTTTATTAGCTGGACTAAAGGACGGAGGTAGAAGTTGAAGAGTATAGGGCTGGTGGCCGAGCCCTGTGGGACCCCCTGTCCTACACTCCTTGGCTCAGAGGTAAATGGTGGAAGTGAAACCAACTGTTGCCTGCCATCAAGATAGGATGTCAGCCAGTCTCTTGCCCCCTCAGTGACCCCGCACTCCTCCAGTCTCCTGACAAGGGTCCGATGGCAGACCGTGTCGAACGCGGCCGACATGTCGAGCAGCACTAAAAAGGCTGCCCGACCACTGTCGACACGCGAACGAAGATTGTCCAACACGGTCACCAGCGCGGACTCCGTCCCGTGTCTGGGGCGGAAGCCAAATTTGTCCTCATCGAATCAGCCGATGTTCTCCAGGAAACCTGAGAGTGAACGAGTCAACCATTTTTCCAGAATCTTGATCGGAAAAGGGAGCAAGGAAATAGGCCTGTAGTTGGAGAGACAGGCAGGGTCCAAAGTGGGCTTTTTAAGCAGAGGTGACACTACTGCTAATTTCCAGCATTCTGGCACCGATGCCGACTCCAAAGATTGGAGACAGATCGAGAACAAAGGCAAGAAAAGATCTGCATGGAAAGCCTTCCAGAATTTGGGGGGCAGTGGGTCGAGCGGGGACCCCGAGGACACCGTATATGCCACCTTACAAAATTCCTCGAAGGAAGGGGAAGGAAAAAACCTTAGTTGGGGTCGAATGGGGGGGGTAACCGGAGCTCCCAAACAAAGGTCAGGGGCATTGAGCTGGGGTCGACTGGATGGGCTGCCCGGAGCTCCCAGACACAGGTCATCACCACCCGTCTGGGGTCGACTGGGCAGGCCCACCGGAGCTCCCACGCCCAGGGCTCCCAAGGTGCAACCAGAGCCAGTCGGCTGGGGTCGACTGGGTGAGCTACCCAGAGCTCCCAGACTCAGGCCAATGGCATCAGTCCGGGGTCGACTGGGCAGATCAACCGGAGTTCCCATATCCGACACTCTTGGAGGAAGGACAGGCGACCGGGGTCGACTGGATGGCACGGCCGGAGCTCCCACACCAGTGCTGGAGGCAATTGGCTGGGGTCGACTGAGCGAGCCAACCGGAGCTCCAGAGTCGAAGGCAGTAGATAAAGGGTGCGTTAGGCCCTCTAGGATCTTAGCAGTCTTCTCCTCAAAAGCGGTGGCCAGTGAGTCACAAAGTGCCTGCAACGCACGGACCGAGTTAGCCGCACAGACTGGGTGGGACAAGTCCCTGACAATTTTAAACAGGGCTTGGGATTTATTAGACGCCTGAGTCAAAGAGGCTTCTAAGAAGGCCGCTTTGGCCCTCTTAATCTGGGCCTTGTAATCACGCAATGCGAGTCTGTACGAGATTTTTGCCGGGCGGAGTACTGCTTCCTCCACACTCTCTCAGCACGTTTACAGCTCAGCTTCAGTTGTCATAGCTCTTACGTGTACCAGGGAAAAGCCCTGTTCACTCTCCCTCTAGATTTACGGAGGGGCACAACCTTGTCAAGCGTGTCAGTAATCAACCGGCATAACAAGGAGTAGCTTTCCTCCACCGAGTTACTCAAGCTGAAATTAGCAGGTACTAGGGAGGGCCTAGGAGATGAGCTGAGCAGTCGGGACCAAGATCTGCCCCATTTCGAAAGTCCTAACCCGGCGCCTTCAGAGGAATAATCCCCCAAACATAGAGAAAACGCCACAAGCGCATGATCAGTCCAGCACTGGGCTAGGATGTCATTAATCACTGCTGATTCGCCGTCAGCGAAGATCAAGTCCAAGACATGACCACCCCTATGTGTCGCCGAGCAGACCAGTTGCTGCAGTTGGATGTCAGCAAGAGCCTGGCAAAGAGCTAAGGGCATGTATGTGCTTCACATTGCACTTTGAAAAATGCAAAAAAGTGCATTTTTCAAGGAATTAGCAAATTACCACCAACTTGAAGTTGGTGGTAATTTGCAATTCCTTAAGGCCGATTTGCATTTTTTAATGCTTCTTACATTGCATTTAAGGAATTGCTAAATTTGCGATTCCTTAAATGCCATCGCAAAATAATACATACCAGTTAGTGAAAATGAGTTCGCAAACGCCGAAATTCTGCAAATTTCGGCGTTTTCAAACCCATTTGAGCTTCATAAATATGGCCCTTGGTCACTGGAGATACTTGAGGCAGGGGCTACTTAGAGCCCGAAGATCTTGGTGGAAGGAAGCCAACAAGCCTTGCATCTGCAAGTCAATATGGTGCAAAGGGGTTTGGTTCCTGAGGCTCCAACAAAGGATACATGTGGCTCAGGACACTGGCAGAAGGCACAGGTGGATGGGAAAAGAAATTGCCAGCTTTCTAAAAGTGGCATTGTAACTTAAAATTCAACTTCACCATTAAAGAGGATTTTAAATTACAATTCATTTGAATGCAAACAGCATATTTCAATCTCCTTCCAGCCCATAGTTAGCACTTACTAAATATAAAAGGGTAGCCCAGTGTTATTGTCAGACTCTTACCAAAGTGTATTAGCAGAAGTGAAATGGTTACACTGAGAAGGCCCACCTTTCCTATAGCTCAAGTGGATCGGTCATACTGACCCTACCAGACACAGGAAGAGGAATGGACACAATCTGATGCACAACAGAATATCACTTCAAGGCGTCTGTGTTATCTTGGCCTTTTTCCTTCTTATGTCCCTCCTCTCATGTCAGATAAACCCAGGTCTCCAAGTAGGCATGTGCTGCACCTATATATATGTTCTAATGACGTCTGGCTTTAAGTATTTTACAAGAGACTAATTTCTCATATAACAACCTCTTCTTCTGGAAACATAAAAGTCTTTATTTTCAACAACATAGGGCACACTGGGCAAACAGGGTTAAGGCAGCATCTCTTGCCGAAAGTTCAAACAAACTTATGCATTTCCAAATACATAAATCAAATGAATCAGATACTTTCAACATCCATATAAACAAAATGATAATGTTCAGGATACAGCACATACTCATGTTGATAATGTTTAAAAAACATTGTTTTCTCTTTTTCTTTTTTAGGTTTCTTAAATTTGTTGCAGAGTCATTGACCATTTAATAATTACATTCAGAGTCACCAATAAATTATCAGATAAGTTTAATAATTTCTGCCATTCAAGCGACAGCAGCACCTTACCCCAATGAAGAGTTTTCTGCTTTAATCATTTTCTCTATAATTAACAAAGAAGGGAGGTAGAGTACAAAGTAGGATTCCTACTCCACGGGCACTGATAAATAAACAAGAAGAATCCTACTACCAGTGTGCATCAAGGGAAAAGGGGACACTCAGTGTTGTGTAAAATACCCCTCACACACCAACAGGCCCCTTGGTGTCATGCTTCATCATCGGGGTCTTCGCACCCCGCTAAAGGGATGCGGCACGCTGCGACCTGCGACTACGAGGGAGCGTTGACAAGTTGGACTATGTGTGGTGTGTGTTGAGTGTAAGTGAAAAGGGATTGATGTGAGTGGGAGGTGTGGTGAAAAATTTAAAAAGTACCTGACTAGTGGGTAAAGTGAAAAGAAAAAAAAAAACTTTATTTCGTACCCCTGGCTGGTGCTGTTAAAAGGTGTGCAAAAGGACGAGGTTTTTTGTCTTAATTAGGGACAAAACCTCTGGTGTGCGTCGACATGTTTCGGTACTGGTGTACCTTCTTCAGGACGGGGCACAACTCCCAACCCTACTCACGTTTTTCTAAGAAAAATTGGGGTTATCTTAATTTGTCTAAAAAGTGATAACACTCTTAAAAACGGCTACAATGTGCCTACAGCGGTTCTTTGGATCATGTAATCACATGTCTCATAGTCTTTGTTGTCTATTGCCTCATGAGCAAATCCTGGGCATCAAGGTAGGTAGGTGGATCCACAATGAAATCCGCCTATATTGGCCTCCTTCTACCACCCTGTGCTGCTCCGCCGTGAATCATTCACGGCGGAGTTCTACTTAAGAGATTCATTATTGTCAGTTGGTTAGTCTTGTCTAACATTGCTCGATGTGTCTGTCTCCTCATGTTCCCAGCAACTTACACTGTTTCTTTCTCCTCCTTTGGAATTTTTGGTTTTGTTTCTTTTTCCTCACCCTTTAGACAAGTTGCTCTTCTTTAGATTGTCTTTTCCCTACTGGAGCAGTCTGTACTCTTTAAAAAGTAATTTTGCCAGACGAAAACGAATAATAAATTGAATAATAACAATTCACTCAAATGAAATGAGAATAGAAATTCTCAATTTGTAACAGGTTGTAAACTTTGCTATTTAAATGAGTACATTTGCCAAGATCCCCAACGGACAATTCCCTATAAGTCCTGACATTGAATTTGCCTGTGATTGCTTCTACAAGTCTCAGCTGACCAATCTTGTTTCTTGTAGGTTAGCATGTGCTCTTTTTAATGAGGATTTTCAACCCCAATTGTTCATGCCACTATTGTCATGTTTTTTTAACCTTTTATAAGAAGATTATTACACTCTAGAGGGCTGCCCAATATTCCCCCAAGAAACTAGGTATAAACTTAAATCCTAAAACAATAGGTTCATGAAGGAATCACTTACATTTACTTTGAGTTGAATAGGTATAAAATTCCAACTTAAATTGAATCACACACATAAGATGAACACATATAGGAATGTGTAACAGGAAGTAAACTGTAAAAAACTTTCTTCTTTATATATGCAAGGCTTCAGCAAGGAGCTATCAATACTTATACATACATGTTCAATCAGGGTCCAAAATAAGACATTGTGATCTACACACCCGACCCACAGAAATCATAAAAATCAATTTTGCAATGTATTTATACTGTGTTTATCTTATGTGTTTAATTCAATATACGTTGGATTGTTATACCTGCTCAACTCTAAGAAACCTATTGATTTATATGAAGAGGATATTCATAAAATTAAGTTTAGGCATGTTAGACCACAAAACCTACCCATCAATTTTATAGTTACAATAAGTCGAGGCAGCACACCAAACCTAAATGTTTCTGATTAAAAAACCTATTTTCTTTTTGATATGCAAAGCAAATACATTCATGTAAAATATAAATTGTGCTTGACGGTTGCGGAAAGTGCTTTACTTCGATTTGGAGGGTAAGGGAGGTAATCATTCACATAATTGAAGTTCTTTGAAATAATAGTTTTCCCCTGTCATGCAATACACTAAACGGTAAAATTACTTTCCATCAAAAATAATATATTTTAAGCAACAGTTATAAATAACTTTACAAAGGGTTTGAGGATAAAGATGTTCAACTGTGATAATTTGCAGCAATTTTACTTAGCAGAGTTCGGTGTTATCTTCACTAGACTAAATAAGCATGACAGGTTATTCCAGCCCTGGATTATGCAGATAAGAAACTGAAATGTCATTTACATTTTTAGTCTTTTCAAACAGCAACAAAACCAAGCATGCAAGGAAATTAAAATTCATAACTTAATTGGATTCTGAGACATCCTCTCAAAAGAATAATATTGTCGCTTTGTATTGTGAAAAAAAATGTAGACTTCGGTGCAATAAGTGTAATACTTAAGGTTAAAGGCCATACTTCTGTAGTTAATGGCACATTTAGCGCTATTACACACTCACCCATCCTTTCAGACATTAAAGGATGTATATCAGCCTGTGCCGGTTTAGCAGTGTTCATGCAAATCTAATGTAAAGCAAAGATAAACGTTTTTTGATACAAATGCTGCATCTACTTATACATTGGTTTCAATTTCATGCTAGGATGTTTTCTGGACATATGAGAGTGACAGTCACTCTGGACAATGAAGCAATAATTTGCCAATTAGTAGACCTGACATCAAGTCCACTTTTCCTTCTTTGATGAATGAGCCAACATCACATTTATTTTACATACACATGTGCATGAAACAATGAAACAATACAGGATTTATTTCAGAACAAAACAATCTTCTCGCAAAGCATTCTAAGAGTCAAACACACATGCACACACACACACACACGCACACACACACACCCACACACACACACAAACACCCCCTCCACACCATTCAGTGATCCTCTCTGTACTTTTCAGTACACATTATTAAATAATATTTTGCTATTAACCTTGTTATGTCCTTTTAATTCATTGTCAAGATACACACCTCTGGTGTAATTTTGCAATGACGGAATCAACGTTTTCTCATATGACACCAACACACGGTTCTATAGATTCCCATGATTTATAAAAGCATATAAATATAGGTGGCCATTTAATGTTGTGGGGGCTTCTAAATCATTAGGACAGTGTACTCTCAGGCCGCCTCGTTCGTGGCAGAGGATTGCCCACCATATTTAGTGATGCATATTTGTCTGGCAGATGGAGAGCTCTGTGCCATTGAGACTAATCAAATCAAAGTGGAGATGAATGAAGTGTGGGTAATATTTCTTTCACCTAGTAAGCGTTGATTTTTTTTAAGTGAAACAAACTCCCAAAGGACAGCACTTGGACCATGATTTACATATGTTGTGCATACCTGCCCACCATTTTCTTCCAGGAGTCAGCTGTCTTTAAACAATCCTACACTAAATGAAAAAAGGGAGCTCAAATCCTTCAAACTTAGGGCAGGATGAAGCTCTTGTGGGATTCATTTTGTGGAGCATTGCCTGGGTCATGTAAGTCCTATGCTTAAATTGAATAGCAGTAAGATCCATAAATGAAATCTAGCTTTAACAGATGTTTCACTTACGAGTGAGAGCACTCCCTGTCATTGGTTGTCTGAGTATTTCATATCACAGTCATCATCACACTGTACCCTTGACCTCTGCAGTAATGTACTCTTGGCATCTCTTATGGCGTCATAATGTATAGTAATAATACAGCTTTCCTGATCTACTGCTATCAAGAGCCCCAATGTAGCTAATACTCATGGGCCATCCTGTACACTTGCTCTTATTTATTTGATTGTCCTGTCCTGTGTTTAGCTTGATATTGTATAATGTGCCCCACATCTAACTGAACATGTTCACTGCTGAATCTGGTAAGTCTATGTCCACACATCCCCCCCAATGCCTCCATTTAGACAAATCTATTCTTTGATTCAAACTTGCAAAGCCAGGTAACTGCCGCATCTTCAAGTCCCACATGCAGGGCATCTGCCTAACCCATCTAAAACCGCATTTTTTCCAATCCAAGTCCATATCTTTTACCAAAGAAGGACTGTACAAGGGCATCATAGTTTTCATGAATACATCGTCTCCTGGCAACAACCCACCCGGCCTGCAATTCTTTATCAATGATACTTCCTAAGTCAAACCAGCCAGCTGCGAACTGTAGCTGGACCACCAGGTATTGGTGAGCCTCCATATCTGGCACCCCTAGTCCATCCTCTTCGCATTTACGTATGAGAGTGTCCATGTTAACACTGCTCTTTTTTTACTCCAAAGTAAGATGTGTAATACCATCTCAGCTATCTAATGAACATCTGTTGCATCATATACATACTTCCTGGGAATAGGTATAAACATCTGGGCAGTATTATCAACTTTGCTATCGGTATTCTTCTTGCCTTTGAAGGGGAAGTAATACAACAAAAAATCAAACAAGCCCAGAAGGCACACAGTCAACTTAGCAGTGTTTGCTTCATGCCATTTATTTTCTGAATTGGTTACCACAGGTATATGAGTGATTCTGCATGTTTAAGCAGAGTCCTGATTGCTCCCAAACTTTTTCCTGCAAACATTTTACTGCAATGCCGTAAATCTTAATGAGTATTTTGTTGTTAGTATTGAGCATCAAGAAGCAACTGTATTCTTTGCAATCCAGTAGGTCTTTCTCTGGCTTTAATAGGACCACTTTTTGGGTCTATGTAATTGATCATGGCCCTCCACCAGGGCTTCCTGATATACCTGTAAAGGTCTACTGACTAGCCAGGTAAGTTTGGTACCACACTGCCAGGAGACCATCACTCCTCTGGGTTTTGTCCATGTTTAGTTTCTTGATAGCTTCAGTTCCTTGAAAGCTTCTGTGATTTCCTCTAACATTATTGTTTTTTCCAGTTGTTTATCCCTGGGATCCTAGACTGCATGTATTGGTTATCTCTCTATCCCTATCCCTTCTAATAATTTAGACTTCATGTAGGTGTTTATAAAAAGTGTGTATAATAGGTGATTCCATGAGCATCTCTTATAAAAGTAATATTTGGAGCTGCTAGCTCTTTGATCAAAAGTGAGGCAAACAACTGACTTGTTTTATCTGATTTCCTGTGTAATACCTGCCCAAAGCATATGTTCTGGAGTAGTCCCTTGTCTATCATTTTTTCTCAAACCCCAGCTGGGTGTCCTCCTAGCCCCACTTCACATTGAATGTTCCCCACAGACGCATTTTGTAACCTAGTTAAATCCCTCTCTTTAGCCAACAGAGTAATATCTAATTGATTAATCATGGATTTAAGCTAAGAAACTGCCATGGCTCTCATTACTACTTTCAAAACATCCCACTCGATACCCCTGGTACTAGCAGTATTCTCATTCAATGTTAAGTAGTTCATTATTACAGTATCCATAGTCTCACACAATTCTACATCCTTCAGGGCTGAGATTGGTAATTTCCTTGTAGGTATCCTAGTCCTATATCTGTCTGCATTGTATTCAAAATACACCTGTGAACGATCCAACGAGATCCACCAAAATGTTGTATTACTAGCAGATACTCTACATGATCTCAGTCTATCATTTATCGACGATGTGGCGAGTGCAAGGTAAGTGGTTTTATTTATTTATTTTACCTATTACGGCGTCTGTCACTTCCTCCCACCTGCCCCACCCCACAGCGATTACCTGCACAGGCCACCGCTGAGTCACAAATACTGACACTGGGTGACCCTTAAATGACGTCCATGTCAGTTTTCCACAGTCACCGCACCTGTCCTCCTGGTGCTCCAGGGCAGCTCACCTAGTTTTCCAAGGTACAAACTGTGGGGCATATGTACAAGCCCCTATCACCACCACAAAGTCACTTTTACCGACGTTCAGGTGGCGATAGGGGCAGCGCGTTATGTACAAGGCAGCATTAAGCCACTTAATGTGGCTTAACGCTGCCTTGTAAATAAGGCCCCATTTCATGCTATGCTTAGCATGAAAGGGGTGGCAAGTGGGTGTTGCAGTGGGCGTTCCACCACAACACCCATTCATTTTGATGCTGCCCACTATGTATAATGGTGGCGTACATAGGAAGCAGGGCCTGGTCTTAAGTTGGCGAAACGAGGAGCAATGCATTATTTCTCCTCATTTTTGCTTTTTCCATGTGTGCTGCCTTGAGCAGCACACATGGAAAAAGCAAAATGCCATGGTTTATTTATGTACAGGAAAGTGTACCTTCCTGTAAATAAGCAATCTTTTTTTTTATTACATTTTGTCACTTTCATGTGTGCTGCTTGAAGCAGCACACACGACAGAAGGGAATGTTAGGATTGTTTATGTGCAGGAAGGGACACCTTCCTACAAGGGTGCCTGCGTTGGCACTAAGTTGCTAAACTTAGCGCCATCATAAGGGAAACGCAAGTCTGCACCGCATTCTTGTAAATATGGTGCAGCCTTGCAATTTTGAAGTGGCAGAGCTCGGCGTTAAGTCAAGGAGGCTAACGCCGCGCTTCGCAACTTCCTTTAACATATCCCCCATGTGTCCACAGCCCAGTGCTCAATTTGAGCCAGTGGCTTCTGCTGCTCTCCACCGGCTCTTCTTTGTAAACACTGGAATATATTCATGCGAAACCAGCACATGGTGGCAATCTGCGTGTATTTTTAAGTGAAGTTCAGTAATTGAGCGTTAAACTATTTATTTAAACAAGTTATAAAACTTGAACTGAAATCTGCAGTTTACAGTGTTGTGGGTTGTGCCCGCTGAAATCGATCAGAGAGTAATACCTTGGGCCCTGGCACTTAATTGCGTACAAATTAAGCATCGCCGCCGCCCGACAGGCACCATCAGAGTTCTTCCAGTGTCACCCTCTGCTAGTGTGGCTCACCAACTTGTATTTCCTTCTATGTGCCCAGCTCCCAGGTGAGTGCACATCCTAGCTAAGCTGGCATTACAACCAGCCACACCACGCCGTTCTGTGATGCCAGTTTGCCTTGTTGTGAACTGTGTCATGTTTGGCAGAGGGGGTTCCCCTCTTGTTTGGGGTTACGAATGAATTGCAGTAGTTACATACCTCGTATTTGCCTCCGTGTACACCGAACCGCTTCCTCTTGACATTTTTGACTGTATCTGAAGCAGATGGGAAATTTGGAAATAGATTTCAGTGGGATAAATGCCCATGGCGCAGAAAGTTACGAAAAAGCACAGCTTCACTGCATTGTAGCAAGCCCCCCCCCCCCCCCCCATGAAATTATTGAGCCAGACACTGTCTTGAAATGGTCACAAATCTTCCAAGCCTGACTCCAGAAGCTCGAAAACAAATGTGAACTTTTTAACTTAAAATCTCAGGGGCTTATTTTTGAGCCCTTGCGTCACGTTTGCACCACAGGTGCGTCACTTTTTGTGACGCACCAACAGGGTAAAAAATTTGCCATGTTGCGTCATATTTACAAAGTGCAGCATGTAGGTGGATGCGTCACTTTGTAAACCCCTGCACCACATTATACCTGCGCCAGGTATAATGGGCAGATGTACAAGCCCTTTGCTTCATTTTTACGACCCCGTTGCATCACTTCTGTGACGCAGCGGCGTCGTAAACCATGCACCACTATGCAACAGATTTACAACATGACGCATCTAGTGAGATGCGTCACGTTGTAAAGCCCTGCGCTACATTATACATGCATCAGGTATAATGTATGCATGGAGGGTGTTCCGTCGCAAGGAAGCCCCGTAAAAGTGACGCAGTGAAATCTACACTTTTACGTCCCTGCTGCGTCAAAACCTTATGCCTGCTTGTAGCAGGCGTTAGGGGTGATGAAGTACAGCAGGTATAGGTTGGTCCTGAGCAGTGCTGGAGTTGCGTCACGCTTGCAACACGACTCCAGCACGGCGTCACCTATAGGCTGACAGATGAGTCACCCATCTGTCTCTCTTTGCGCCACGGAGCGCGTAGTGTAAATGCGGTGCATCCATGGTGGGGCAAGAGATTCGTAATGTCACGCAACATAACTGGAGCATCCCTGCTGATGTGCAGGGATGCGCCAGTTATTGTAAATCTGTCCAATGTATGCAGGGTGGGCGTTCTGACGCAAGTAAGCCTCGTAGAGATTTCACTGCATCACTTCTAGGACGCAAATGCGTCAATATCTTACGCCTGCCTCATGGCAGGCGTAAGACTGAATCAGGCACATTTAACATGGGACTTTCCCATGTGAAATGACCCATTGCTGGAGTTGCGTCACTTTTGTGACACACTCCAGCAATGCGTCATTTTTGCGCCTACAGATACATCAGAAATGCTGCCGTATCTGTAACTCTTTGCGACATGATGCGTCATACTGTAAATATGACGCATCCAGCATGTCGCAAGGAGGGCGCAATTAAAAGTGACGCGTTGCTGTTTTCACACAGCAATGCGTCACTTTTCATAAATGAGGCCCACAGTGTCCAGAACTTGAACTTGAGTAATAAATTACTGGAAGGATTGTGTCGAAACTGGGGTCTATACTTTTGGACAACTCATCTTCATAACCCTGCTCTTATCCACTCAACAGTGTTTTAGCTGCTGCCAGTTTCAGAAGTACTGGAGCCTAAAAAATATCATTAGCCTCATTTAGAAGTGGTCTGTAAAGGGAAATGCAACAACATTGTGCGTACTTCTCTTGCAATTATGTCTCACATGTTGAGCCTTGTGCTCTGAATTTTAACATCCGTGTTTTGCAGAGGTTCCACTGGTCATTTGTAACATCTACCATGTACAGATACAAGTTGTATGAAGTCTTGTGAGAGTGTGGATGTGTTTGAATGGGTTTGATATGTGTGTATTTATTGAATACAGTCCAGGGGTACTCTGTTTTCTTTTTATTGTACAGATTTGTCTAAATAATATTGACTGTAATGATTGTACTCACTTTTGTATTTGTTAAAAATATTTTTTTACTTTGATTTAAAAAAAAGCAAAAAGATATAAAAGAAGAATAAAAAGAAAAAAATTAAATGAGGAAGCTATGCACAAAATAAAGCCAATTGAAAATCTTTTTGTCTACAGTCACTGTTGTGATTGTATGCGTATTATTAATTGACAAGAACCACGTCTTAATGTAAAGCATGAATAGACTATGAGGGAGGATATTTAGTTGTGTTTTGTTTCTTTCCCCGCTTCTCCCTAGTCTTTAAGTATCTCTTACAGAGGGGGTCCCCCATTTTTGCAGTCACATAGAGCATGTGCCATGTAGGTTTAATGCCATTGACTCCATCTGTAAAAATATTCCGCTAAACAAAAAATATTGGAAAATGTGTTGAAAGGGCTTTCATATTTGTTTATGGTATCCTTGACAAAGAAAATGTAAAACTGTCCTCATAGTACTTTGGATTACCAGCACGAGAAGAGTTAAGAAAAAAATGTCTGCATGATTATGGAGTCCTTCCATCACTTTTTGACTCAAGTGGCTCCCAACATGGAGGTGGGAGCTGCTATATGGACGAAAACCTGCTGATTTGACAAAATATTTAGATATAGCTAGTCGACAGGTGCTGAGTCAGCAGATGTAGTGTCTCAACCAGACCAGATATGTTGTGGCCAGCCCACCATTCTGTAAATGATCTCGTATGTGCCCTGCAAGATGGCGCTCATATATAATTAAATCCAATCTTTGTTGGGCAGTGATATTTGTGTGAAACTCTGAAATGTATTTTAATTTTATTTTTAAAATAAATGCCAACTTTTGCAACACATTTGCACTGACTTTCTTAGACAATTGCTGTGCTTTTAAGAATCAGATTTTTAGCTAACTGTTGTATTAAACATAATTTTCTTTTTTATTTGTCTAATAGTTTGACCTAATCCTGGGATGCAAGTACATGCCATATTTTTGTTTGATTTTAAGTATACTTCTCTAAATGCAGTTACTAAAGTATAGTGAAATACTCAATTGCACCATTTGGACCTGGAATTATGTTGATTTTTTTTATTTGCTACCCAACTACGCAGCAACAGGTGAACATTATTGCTGTATGATCGCAGTGCAAAGGTTATCCCATTACAAAATTTCTTTTAATATCTTTTAATCTTTGAGACAACTTTGAATGTAGTCGTTTGTAAGGAAAACAGATGCATTTGGTTATAAAAACTTTAAGCTTAAATATTTTAAAGTTGAATTCCATATGTTATCACTGGCATTTCGCCAGGAGAGAAGGTGTGTAACAACAGGAACATCTAACAGCAGCAAATTATAATAATATATTCGACTTCCTGTTGTTCAAAAAGCAGTATACCATACATTAAATGCAGCTAAGCCTGCAAACACCATTTTGTGAGTCTGAAGTGGATAATCACTAGTGCTTTTTCAGGGTAGCCTCATCTAACAACATCAGTAAGTCATAGTGGTCTCCGCAATTACCAAGGTACATTTAGGTACTAAGACATAACACAGAAAGAGGTCCAACAACTGCAGAGGTCACTAACTAATGTTTCAGGTAGGTCATTCATTAAACAGGCTTTAGAAAGCTGCACAGGTTGCCACATTTGGGATGAAATTTGCTGTTTTCACAATGACATGTACCATGGTTTTATGACTGCCACAAAAATAGTTAATGTTTAACAATCACATCTCACAATAAGCATGCATCTAGTTATTAGATGTCCCTGATTGCACATAAATTCAACTGAAGCTGGACAGGTCATCCATCCTTTCATCGACTTTATCCTGAAATTGCCATCCCAATTCTATAAGTAACATAAGGTATTCAACTAAAGTGCAAATGCAACAACAGCACCTTGATGTAGATTTCCTAAACCAGACCTCTTAAAATTATTTGTTCAGTTATGTGTTTGAACACTGAGGAGTCAATTGAGAGAACTTGTGTGCACATCATTAGAATTATGGCCCCTGGATGTGCATGCAACTTTGAAAAACAGACCCTAGTCTAAACAGAAATTGTTGAAGGGCAACCAATGGCATTTAATGTGCAGAAAATGAATCAAGTGACTGACATTTCCACAGTCATATGAGTATTTATGTGGTGGGAAATGTGAGTAGCAGTGTGACGCCTATGTACACACATTCTCAATGGCCTCTACCACCTTAATTACACACTAGAGCCTCATTTCAACTGGTCCAGTAGTCCTAATAAACTATGAGAGAACTTGCAGAAACTATTTGTAGTGTGAGATCCACTGCACCTCTGCGGATTGTGAGTATTTCACTGAGAGACTTCACCTCCTGAAAGGAGCCTAAATCTCCAGGTGAAAGTCTGGGGGAGTACATGCAGGAACAGATGCAGGAACACTGATTCCCACATTTTATGCCCCTGAATCCAATAATCAGGTGTATTTTCACTCCCGCCCCAGAATTACTTATGTCCCAGTATGAATAACTTTTAGAGAAGGAAATTATGGGCAGAATTCCACCTATTCATTAATGGATTCACTAAATTTAGTACTAAAAATGTTGAAACACATGTTCACTTAGTATGCATTATTTTCTTAACAAGCGCTGTTTTAACAGCGGAATAAACTTTACTCATGGATAAAGTGGAATATCTGCACTCAAAAAAGCATGCCCATGTACGGGTGCAGTTTTGCTACTTTTTATAATTTGCCAACAATCCAGGAGTGTGCCAGGTACAGATTTCCAGACATACTACTGGAAATGTGATGCAATATCTCTCATGGAGTTCCGTTCTTCATAATGTAGAATTCTAAATAGGGGAAATGAGCATCCTGTGCAAATATAAACTGTTTGTGGGGAAAACATTTTTCCTTGTGGAAAAAGCCATCTCCTTATACCCATAGTAAAAATGGGGATGAGCTATTTCTGTTCACAGACTGGAAGGTAGTGGCGTAGCTATACATTGTGCCAGCGGCCGCATGATAGAGCTGGGTGGGGGGGTGCTGGTGAGTCCCACAACAGCAGCCCTGCATGGCCACAGGTAAGAGCGGGTGGGAGGAGGAGGCCGCCGCCCACAAAACTTGTGCCGCCCAGGGCGGAACACCCTGCCACCCCCTTTAATTACTACACCACTGCTGGAAGATAAGTTTCTCCAGTCCTTTGCTGGAGTAAAACTCCAACCATTTCCAGGATGGAATGGGTAGGATTCGAGTTTGGGGATGCCAACAAATGAACATGATTTGTGCAGGTTCCCAAACTTCATAGGCAAATTATGCTGTTCAATGTCTACTTCCCATTTCTTGAATGGGATGTATGGCTGCAGACTTCTCTGCACTTGTGGCAGTAGTAAATCCTCTCACTTCTTCCAGGAATTCTATAATGGAACTTCCGGCAGGTGTAACCAATTGTTTTTGGCCACTAACCTATGTTTTTGGATAAACATACTTTCATGAATAGGTCACAATATGTTTCCACAATTAAAAAAAAAATTGCTCAAAAGAAGAATCGAATATTTCCTCTCACCATAAAGCTGGAAGAGTGTCCATCTGAATATAATCAGCAGAAATCAGACCTGGAAAAAAAGAATTATATTGGAAACAAAGAGTTATCATTGATATGCCTTGAAACATGCATGATTCAATGCAAGCCATAATTACAAGCATGTGAAAGGTAGGTTTACTCATTGGTGTATCTATCAATGAATATTAATAAATGAAGAGAACTGGAGGGAAGATTTTCTTAGATTTTATGCCTTGTTTGTGTCAGAAAAGTGATGAAAATTGACTCAAAGTCTTTATGACTGATTTTCTTTCCAGCGCGACTTGTTTAGTGCTGGAAATAACGTGAAAGTAACGCGAAGACTTTGGTGTTCCATGCAACCACCCAAGGTTTCAGATGTTAAACCCAATTCACTAAATCAAGTAGACAGAGTTTACCATCAGAAAATAGTGTGCTCTTCAACCAGAGGCTATAAATTAGATATGCTTTTTTTCTCCTTTATTTTCTAACTTTGTATGTGTGCTGCACTGCGCAGCACACACACAAAGTGAGATTTGTTTTTAAAATGAGACTAAGCATGGTATTTTGTGCTGTAAGGGTATCTTTCCAGTAGAAAACCTATGCTTGAATCACGGAGTCACCCTTGCAATATGACGCAAGGTGTTTTTGTGACACACAGCCACTAATTTCAGCGCCGGAGTTAGGGAAAGGAGAGGAAGGTGCCATATACCAGTAAAGTTGGCTCTCTCCTTCTCACGCAGCGCAGTACAGCATTTGCGGCTGCTGAACTGTGTTGTGTAAGAAATTGGTAAATCTACCCTAGATATTTAAATGAGCAAAACCATTATGGGGCACTTATGAAAAAAGTAGGCATCAGTATGTGTAAATATATTTTTACTAATGGGTGCAGATAGACTACTTTTTGTAACATATTCCCTGGGCTTCCTTTCCCCAATGTGTCACTCTACAAAGTATAGGTTTAAACACATTATCCTGTGGAGAAGCCCCTTCTGGCACATTTCCTCCAACTTTAGATGTGATCTTCTTTCCTTCCCATCTTGGAAGGATAGTTACTTTAACTTTTTGCTGGAGTAAATCTCCATTAATTTCCAGGGTGGGGAAGTGTTGAGTCAGAGTTTGTTAATATCCACAAATGTAAAGGTTTGTGTGCCTTCAAAGATCTTTCAAGGCTAACTTTACCTTGCTCTGCCCATTCCACACCCTTTAACACTTTAGCCGCAGCCGTTATTTCACGGCAGTGCGGCGGTTTCGCACAGTGAGCGGGGCCGCGTCGGCCATTGGATGTTCGTAGCACCAGCGAGGTAGTGCTTGAGACGGCCAACGGCCGACGGCAGGAGTTAAAGGGTTAAGGGCCATATGTATCAAGCCCAAATGGGTTCGCAAACGCCGAAATTCTCAGAATTTCGGCGTTTGCGAACTCATTTTCGCAAAATGGTATGTATGAAAGAATTTGGGTGCAAAATAAGGAATCGCAAAATTTGCAATTCCTTATTTTGCGATTGAATTTAAGGAATCGCAAATTTTGCGATTCCTTAAATGCAATGTATTAAGCTAAATAAAATGTGCAAATTGACCTTAAGGAATCGCAAATTACCACCAACTTCAAGTTGGTGGTAATTTGGGAATTTCTTGAAAAATGCACTTTTTGCATTTTTCAAAGTGCACTGTGAAGCACATGTATTTGCACCAAATGTGCACCCATGATAATTTCAGGGGTGCAACAGGGTGTCGTTTTGACACCCCTGCACCCTTGAAATTATTCTCAATTTGCAAATTGAGAATAACTTCCCATTCATTCCTATGGGCCTCCTGACCCATAGAAATGAATGGGAAAGTGTTCCTTAATTGCGATTCGCAATTTGCGAATCGCAATTGAGGAATTTTAAGAAATCGCAAAAAAAATATGATTTTTTACATACATCCCTATTTGCGATTTTCAAATAGCGATTTCTTAAAAATCGCTATTTGGGAATCGCAAATGGGTATCTTGATACATATGGCCCTAAGTGGGACTTACTACACTGCCCATCTGTGCAGTTGTGAGGGAGACATCCACAGTGTTAAATCCATTTACAGCTGTCATGACTCCCTTTGTGAATTCTTGATAGGTATAAACTAAGGCATTTTCAGCCTTCAGTCCTTTGTGCCTTTGTGAATTGCCCTCTATGAGTTTATGGTTCAGTTAATACATTTAGGGAAGCTGGTCTATGAGTAGGAAGACCCATAATCCCTTCCCCCAGCCCTATTATTTCATACACGCTTATTGCTGGTATTTCTTGCAGCACCAGGCAAAAATGGAGAAAAGGGAAATCTTTAATTGGAGTCAAAGGTTCATTTGCTTCAAGGTTTAAAAATGTAAATTGATCTTGTGGAAGTCAGAAGGAGTAAGAAATCTGCAACACATGCAGTCTTTAATGTTGTGTTGTTCCCATCTATAAAAACGCAAGTGTTATTCTATTAAATCTCTGTACTTGAGCATTCATTTGTGTTCAGGGCTAGAGAGACATAATTTATTGCAAGTCCAGCGGAGGTGCGAAGAATACAATTTTTTTATATTAAGGTCGGAAAATATGTAGATGACTCTTTCAGGACACCTAATTGCTGGCCCATGTCACATTGCGAGATTGTGTATGAGAATAAGACTTGCACATTATAGAATATTTTCCCTAGTAAAGCTTAATGAGAAAATCATGGACTTTCCCTGAGTGAAGAAACTAATTATAAAGCTGTCAGGACATGTGGTGAGTTTTTGATCATACTTGCTAATGGAGCAGCAAGGTTAGGTGGAACCACACTGAAGTCAGACATTGGCAAAATTAATGGCTCACCTTTCATCAGCTCTAGAAAATGATGAGTGGCACTGATAATTGAGAACATGGTGTCATATTCTCTTTTTTTCTCATGTTCTTCCAGTCCCAAATCCCAGACCTGTTCCCAAAGAGTGCCCTTGATGGCAAGATTGTCGCTTAGAAAGACATTCCCACATATGGGTTGTACATCAAACATCCCAATTCAATTAAATGTAAATTAACTGATATAATTTGCAATTACGCAGAACTATAACCTGTAGGTTCTCCTTGCTGGTATACTTGGGCTTCTGTTATTTGCAGTATCTCTCCTGAGCCCTATTTTGCGTGCAGGTCATGATGCAGAGTGAAATATTCTAAGCTATTTAATGTAAGGTTGCTATTTTCAAGGTGCATCGCCAGCTACTTACAAACATTTTTGTGGTCATGCATTTTTCAATGGCATGATAGAATATATTAAAGTTCAGCGAAATGCAGCTGAGTGGACATCTTGTGCTGAAGTCCTAGCAGTAATTATTTGCTTTGTAAGGTCCTTTTTCAAAAAGGTGGAATTAGGAAAGTAGAAAATCTACCTATGCCCCAGGTTTTCTAATTATTTATTGGGGGGGTCTTATGATCAGGTGCACTGGCTCAGTGCTGGGGCAAGCTCCTGTGTCTTTTGGGTCTGAGGCGTCTACCATTGATATATATATATATATATATATATATATATATATATATATATATTCAATGAAAAAACCATAGGTTATAGGCCATATATAGTTAGGAATTAGCATTTACAAAACCTTATTTTACTCGCATAAAACCATTGAAATTCCATATATAGTTAGCTAACTATAAGCGCTAACTATATATCGCGCACCCGCAATCCACTGCTGATGATGTCACATATTACATCATTCATGACATGGTCAGTGACATCACTGATGACATCACTGATGACATCTCAAATGACATCACTGATGACATCACTGATCACAACATCCAGTGATTGTATGTGTCTGTAAAGTTTAAATATGTTTCACATATTGAAGAATGAGTGGATGTATAAGTGCCTGGATGAAGAATTTAGTAGGTGCATGACAGACTGTATGAGTGAGTGATTAAATGTGTCTCACTGAGTACATGGGTTAGTGACTAAACTGTCTTAATTCGTGCATCAGTATGTTTGTTGTTGTGTAAGCTGCTGCATGTGTTGATCAGTAGCTATAAGAGTGGCCATATGGGTTATTGATTGGTTGCCCAAGTATTTGAATGGGAGGCTGAGTGTGTGTGTGGGTGGCTGGGAGGTGCGTGACTCTGTGCATAGATGTGTAAGCAGTTGATTCACTAGGAGTATGAGTTCAAGAGTGCATGTGGAAACAGCTATATGGGCGGTTGACTGTGCATGGGTGTGTTGGTGAGTGAATGGATTTCTCATTGCTACATGTGCAAGTAAGTACGTATGTAAAACACAATACATGTGAGAGTTGAGATATATAATTAACTGAACATAAGAGCCAGTGAATGTGTGAGTGGCTGTATCGATCACTGTGAGCTTGTATCAGGGATTATATAAGAGAGTAAATATGTGTTATTATATGTTTGAATAAGTAAGATGTGTATAACTGTATAGTTGAGGAAATGGAGGTGTGATTGATTCTTTGCATGACTGACTAGGTGTGTGAGTAACTCCATGGATGAGTGACAGTCTGTGAGTGTCTGTTTATACTGAGTGTATGTAAGGTTATATTAGAGTCTGAAGAGGTTCATTGTATTATCACATGAGTGATGTGATCAGTGATGACAAATGAGATGTCATCAGTGATGTCATTTGAGTTGTCATCAGTGATGTCATCAGTGATGTCATTTGAGATGTCATCATTGATATCATTTGAGTTGTCATCAGTGATGTCATTTGAGATGTCATCAGTGATGTCATCAGTGATGTCACTGACCATGTCATGAATGATGTAATATGTGACATCATCAGCAGTGGATTGCGGGTGCGCGATATATAGTTAGCGCTTATAGTTAGCTAACTATATATGGAATTTCAATGGTTTTATGCGAGTAAAATAAGGTTTTGTAAATGCTAATTCCTAACTATATATGGCCTATAACCTATGGTTTTTTCATTGAATTTTCAAGGTTTTGTAAATGCAAATTCCTAACTATATATCCACTATAACCTATGGTTTTTTCTGTGAATTTCATTGGTTTTTTAATAGCAAATATGAAAAGCTTTAAAATGTCAAGTACGTGATAGATAAAAACATTTTCGTATTTATGCACGCTGATGTGCTTTGAACGCTGCCCCCCCCCCCCTCCCCTCTTTTGCCTTAGTAGTACTCTCTCTTTGCAGATACAGAAGGGTAGTTAACGCAGGCCTTTACCCCCGTTGTAATCCGTCGTACCTCCTTGTCTCTCCATTTGATTAATTGTTGTCCAAGCATTTACTGTTTTAGAATTGGTTCTCTTTGGATCATTCTCTATTTACAAACAAGCACAAAGTCGCAATACTCTGTTTAGTCTTTGCAGATAGTGAAAAATCGTGTAAAAAAATAAAAGTAATCGAGCAAAATCAGTAGGCCACTAATTGGATCTCTTTTTGACCTCGCTAAAATAGAAATATTAGGAACAACCCTTCTTGAGAAATACGAAAATAGTGAGATGAACTGAGCTCCACACCATGAGGGCTGCAAGACAGCTCGGCTCCATCACCCATCCCGCACAAAATAATGACAAACCCTATGCAAATATTAAAAATATAGACAACACACCAGCAAAGAAACAGGGTAAAACATTTTATTAAAAAACTATTTACATAACGTTGGTTTATAAGATGATGTCAGTAGTGGACCGATGTGTGAATAGATCGAAAACAGCACAAGGCTCCAAGATCCGGATAGCAAGCTCCTGGATGTTGGGTGCCATAGTTTAGAGTTCTAAATTTCAGCCTTTTTCAATGCCTGTGCTTTGTTGAATCAAAATGGCGGCTTGACACAAAGCTGACTCAAGCGTTGTTACTGATGCTATGCAGACAAAAACTGGTTTTCAGTTTGTACATTTTTCTAGATTTTTCAATCCAAGTTTGGTTGACTTTGTAGAACGATGGCTTCAGATTTTCAACATACGGTGTGGTGGCGCTGACTGGGAGGGGGCGCTTCGCTCCTGCCCCCTCCCCAAGTAAGATTTTCATACGTGAAAGTACGTTAATGGTTTTGGTCCCTGAGATGCTTCGATGTCACTACCATTCTCAAATAGCATAAGTTCTGGATGTTGGGTGCCATAGTTAAGAGTTCTGAGCAGCGCTTGTAACACTGTCTGAAGCTTATTTCCACCTACTGCAGCTTCACTATTCTCAAAGTAAGTGAGTGTCGTTTGTGGACCTGACTGCATTAGAAAACAATGTGATATGTTACCTTCCTAAACAGCTTGACGGAGGCCCCTGAGGGGCGCTGTGATGGCCATGGACTCGGAGAAGACGCTTGGCTCCGACACCCTCCCCAAGTCTTATAGCACTGGTGTAGCCTGAGATCGCCCCCGACATAGGCGGCCGGCTCCCGGGGTCCGGCGGTACTTTTTGCCTTTTGATGACTCTTCAATTCTGGACCTTGTCCCACAATCCGTTTGACCTGAAGACAAGCTGTAGTGAGGCGCCCCTTTATCGTTTTAGTTGCCATTCCGCCCGCTTTTGCTACACTGTGCCTCTTCCGCCATTCAGCTGTTTTCCGCCCGCTCTTGCGACTACAGCGTCTCGCTCACCATGTAGTTGAGATGCGCCCGCTCTTGCGGTGCAGCGATAGGCGGCTGCCACAGGACTCTCAAAATGGCGGCCGGCTCTTCGGTTTTGGGCCTGGTCCACTAAAATGGCCCTGGGACACCTTGGAACTCGGACGCTTGTCTGCTAGGGCTTGGGTCCCATTCTCGAAAAGCGTCCCCTCAGCCGTGAAGATTCTACAAAAGTCTTGGGGGCCTCCGACTCCCGCAGGCTTCTGGTGGGGAGCGGCTGCCATGATTGCTCGTGGAATGGCCACGACGGAGCTACGAGATGGTAGTGGTCTCATGCTGACGCCAGCTTTAGTCTGAAACATCCAGAAACACTGTAGACTACCAATTCGATCAGTTCCGGTAGCGCCCCAACATGACCCGGAAGAGAAGAACTTGCCCTCCCCTCTTTGACTGATGGTTCTTGTTGCCTGTCCCCTCTGTTGTCATTTAACAGAACTTTTTGGACTGCTGAAAGGGGTTGTGTTCTGAACGCTGGTTGGTGGAGACATTTAGACTATATTCTTGACCTACGTTGTCGCGTAATGCGTTTTATGACACGCCGCGTTAGCGCACCCGGAAGTGATCCGAGGCGCGGCGCGCAGCGCGTAACGTAAGCATAACAGGTCATGTGACTTGTTAATAAAACTTTTCATTGGTTCATTTTACTTTTGTTAATTTAATGATGAAAAGCTTGGTCATATGACCTAAAAATTACGCTTTTTATTATTTTCGAACAATATTTTTTTTTCAAACATATGTTATAATATTCCAGGCTAATGTACTTTCCCGGAAAATTTACAACTGTCTTGCAAGTAAAATATATTCCTTTTTCGAGAAAAAGGGCGTTTCTTCCTTCCATGACGGAGCCGTTGAGTAAAAGAGATTCGACCTGCTGTCTTAGTCGCCGATACGCCTGATTATCAGATTCTTATCGATCACTTTATGTTGCAGACATGAAAAACACAACTGCCCTTGACCATTTATCTTTACTGCGTTCCTACATATTATACCTTTTATCCGTCATGTAATTGGACTGCTTTATTTCACTTGCCTTTTACTGATTCGAAAACAGTCACTAAAAGTAAAAACTTTACAAATGAAAATACTACTACCGTGTTTTGTTTTAAAAACCTTTATTGTGAAAATGTCAGTATACAAATACGGGCCTATAACCACGTGGGCCGGCCACGGAGCAAACTCAAATCGTATATGATGAGGAGACATTTACACTGTAGAAGAACGTAACGAGCGGGCCATTAGGTGACAAGAACAAAGGTGTCTAACAGTTGCGGAATCGGTGGACGTACATTTTGTAATTAAAATACGACAGGGCCACTTACAATAACATTTTCTAGATATACATTTGCGGGCAAAGAGTTACGAGTCCCATTTATACCGGCGCCATTTTGGGCGAGGCCGGGCAGGTCCAAGATATAGTCAAAATGTCTCCACCAACCATCGGCCAGACCAGAACCCCTTTCGGCCCTTTATGTTACAAGATGGTGTCTTCCATTCAGAAAATATTGGTGGCAGCATTTTGAAAGGAAACAGAAACAGCCGTTCTCCTAGTGAGTTTCACATTGTTACATTTAGGAAGAATGTTGAAGAGTAGTATGTGGAAAATCTGAAGCCATTTTTCTACAAACTCTCAATCAGACTTGGATGGAAAAAAAAACCTGAAGAATGTACAAACTGAAAACCAATTTTTGTCTGTATAGCACCAACAGTAACGCTTGAGTCAGCTTTGTGTCAAGCCGCCATTTTCATTCAATCAATAGCGTCCCCCTGCACACATTCAGGGACCTGGTCGTGTCTTCAGATGAAACGCATTGTAGGAAAAGAAGCAGAAAGGAAAAGGAAAAAAGTTCCGCCGGACCTAGTGAAGCTGCAGCAGGTGCAAATAAGCTTCAGACAGTCTTACAAGCACTGCTCAGAACTCTCAACTGAGGCACTCAACATCCAGGACTTGCCATTCGGATCTTGGCGCCTTGTATTTTTGTTTTGTTTTTGATGGAGGGGAAAGAACAAAAAACAGACATTGAAAAAGGCTCAACAGTGCAGGGCGCCTTGTGCTGGTTCCGACCTATTCACACATCGGTCCGCTACTGACATCACCTCATAAACCAACGGGGCACCCCACGCCGACTTTCGGCGCAGCATTGTAGGATGGCCACACCAGTGCGGCAATTTGCTGGACACCACCTCGGTGCCATCCAGATCTCGGCGCGTTCATTCATTCAATAGCGTCCCCCTGCACACATTCAGGGACCTGGTCGTGTCTTCAGAAGAAACGCATTGTAGGAAAAGAAGCAGAAAGGAAAAGGCAACAAGTTCCGCCGGACCTAGTGAAGCTGCAGCAGGTGCAAATAAGCTTCAGACAGTTCTACAAGCACTGCTCAGAAATCTCAACTGAGGCACTCAACATCCAGGACTTGCCATTCGGATCTTGGCGCCTTGTGCTGGTTCCGACCTATTCACACATCAGTCCACTACTGACATCACCTCATAAGCCAACGGGGCACCCCACGCCGACTTCCGGCGCAGCATTGTAGGATGGCCACACCAGTGCGGCAACTTGCTGGACACAACATCGGGGCCATCCAGATCTCGGCGCGTTCGACTCACTGTACCGCAACAGTGACCGCAACTCAGCTGGACACGCCGTCTTTCGGCGCAGCATTGTAGGATGGCCACACCAGTGCGGCAACTTGCTGGACACGACCTCGGCGCCATCCGGATCTCGGCGCGTTCGAGTCACTGTACCGCAACAGTGACCGCAATTCAGCTGGACACGCCGTCTTTCGGCGCAGCATTGTAGGATGGCCACACCAGTGCGGCAATTTGCTGGACACCACCTCGGTGCCATCCGGATCTCGGCGCGTTGTGCTGCCTTCGGCCTATTCGCACATCGGTCCGCTACTGACGCCGCCTCACGTGCCAACGGATTTTCTACGCTTTTTGTAGCCCTATGTCGCATAACAGGTCATGTGACTTGTTTATAAAACTTTTCATTGGTTCATTTTACTTTTGGTTTCCTAAAGATGGAAGGCTTGGTCATATGACCTAAAAATAACACTTTTCATTGGTTTAGAACATTTTTTTTTCCCAAACGATGAAAGCCCCACCTTGTTTCTGGATCATTCAGACTGAAGCTGGCGTCAGCATGAGAGCACCACCATCTCGTGGCTCCGTCGTGGTCATTCCGCGAGCAATCATGGCAGCCGCTCCCCACCGGAAGCCTGCGGGAGTCGGGGGCCCCCAAGACTTTTATACAATCTTCACGGCTGAGGGGACGCTTTTCGAGAATGGAGCCCAAGCCCTAGCAGGCAAGCGTCCGACTTCCAAGGTGTCCCAGGGCCATTTCAGTGGACCAGGCCCAAAACCGAAGAGCCGTCCGCCATTTTGACAGCCATGTGGCAGCCGCCTATCGCTGCACTGCAAGAGTGGGAGCAACTCCACAACATGGTGAGCGAGACGCTGTGGCCGCAAGAGCGAGCGCAACTCAGCTAGATGGCCGCCACCTGGGGAGGCCCGTTCACGCCGCCTCCCCCCCCCCCCCCCCCCGGGCCGCCGCACGCCAATTTTCGGAGCAGCATTGTAGGATACCAAAACCAGTGCGGCAGTTTACTGGACATCACCTGGGTGCCTGTCGTACATGTTGTGTCAGCCATGTGACACTGGACACAGACCGCTACTGACGAGGCCTCCCCCCGCACCACCCGGGACGCCCCACGCTGTTTTTCTGTGCTGCATTGTAGGATCCCTAAACCAGTGCGGCACCCAGGCGACATCACCTGGGTGCCGTCCAGAACTCTGCACGTTGTGCTGCCTTGGGACTATTCGCACAACAGACCGCTACTGACGAGGCCTCCCCCCGCCCCACCCGGGACGCCCCACGCCAATTTTCGGAGCAGCATTGTAGGATCCCTAAACCAGTGCGGCACCCAGGCGACATCACCTGGGTGCCGTCCAGAACTCTGCACGTTGTGCTGCCTTGGGACTATTCGCACAAAAGACAGCTTCTAACCATTGTTGCTTTTTGTGTTAATAAATGTTTAAATGTTTTTAGTTTTTGTTCTGTTCATTATCGTTAAAAGTTAATAAAGTTTTATAACCTTACTTTGTTGGAGTGTTATCTATTTTTTTTAAAACGGGTGAATGGGGCTTTGAATCGGGTTATTGTCATGTGTGGGCTTTGGAAGTGTGCTGCTGCAGGATCGGACATTTCAAACTCAAATGCACGTTCTTTTTCTTACCTTTCCGAAGCATGGAGCGCAATAGCAGACAGAGAAAGGGTGATGCACGTGTTGAACACTACCTGACCTGGCAAGTTGCTGGCAGTGCCCCCCCGCCCGCTCCTGAAAGAGGGCACACACACACCGCCGCCCCGAGTACTTCACAAATCTTTAAAAGACCATGCGCTTGTTCATGAGGCTTAAATGGTTTATCACCTCTTCTAGAACCCCTGCATCGACCCTCTGACGTTTCCTGGAAAAATTACCATGTAACACAATACCAAGCCCTGTCAGCTGAAACCCCCAAGGAATCGTGGGGCATATTATCAAGGGGGTTTATCTCCGCTTTTTTGGCTTTAAAAACCATGAAAGCGGAGATAAAATTATTTCCCTATTATCAAGCTGTCGCTAACACCAGTTAGTGACAGCTAAAAGGAGATAGCGACCATCTTGGGCCCCGCTTTGCATGTCAGTGATACTTATCACTAATGACATGCAAAGTGGCGTGCCAAGATGTTAGCGACTAGAAACAGTCCCTAACATCGCTACCTTCTATTACCAACTTTTGGAGATATTCGCGCTAAGCGCGAATATCTCCAAAATCTAACACCTGCCCTGAGCAGTTCTTAGCCATGTTATCCAATGGGAGGTGGATAACATGGCTAAGAGCATTAGGTCGATAATACATGAATATCGCTGACTTTTCTGCGATAATAGCAAGGTTTATCTGCGATAAAAATCGCCGATGTGCGGCGATAATTTTTGTCTCTAAACAAGTTAGAGACAAAAATTATCGCTAGTTGTTCGTAATATGCCCCCGGGTTTTTGCTTGCAGAAATCGGGAGGCGGGAGACTAGCACTGAAATCAGTACTCACACGCCTGAATCAGGAGGATTGGCATGTCTGAATTCTCTACAGCTGGGGCCATAAACTACATCCGCAGGGGTAGGTGATAGCCTGGGACCAGCCTGGCATCTAAAATGGCTGCCGTGCACGACAAAATTGTGGCATTCGAAAAAAGGCAAGATGGCGCAGCCGCTGGAAGAGATATATCAACATATATCAGCCTCCTCAGCCACCCTCAGGAAACATAGGGGATTAGGATATGTCTCCCGCACCCCCTTATACCTACTACTTTAATTAACGAAGCACAAAATGGCGAATTCCCGTTTCGCTACCAGTTTGCGGCCCAGTTCGCGGCCCGTGAAGCGCTTCTACCGTGAAAAATCATTTTTTTTTTATTTTCCCCATGGGACCCTTTAATAACCCCAACAACATTCCTAGGGGGTCAAGAGGGGGATACCTTGCCCCCTTTCATTAAATTCCCCCTTAGTTTTTCACCTTTTCTTCTCTCTCGATCCTACCGAGAGACAAGATGGCGGCCGCTCCGGACTGTCACGCAGCAAAAAAAAAAAAAAAGCTCACGCACAGCCGCTGGAAGAGATGTATCAACATATATCAGCCTCCTCACCCACCCTCAGGAAACATAGGGGATTAGGATACGTCTCCCGCACCCACTTATAACTAGTAATTTAATTTACGAAGCACAAAATGGCGAATTCCCGTTTCGCTACCAGTTCGCGGCCGCGCTTCTACCGTGAAAAATCATTTTTTTTTTATTTTCCCCACGGGACCCTTTAATAACCCCAACAACATTCCTAGGGGGTCAAGAGGGGGATACCTTGCCCCCTTTCATTAAATTCCCCCTTCGTTTTCCACCTCTTCTTCTCTCTCGATCCTACCGAGAGACAAGATGGCGTCCGCTCCGGACTGTTTAGAATGTTGACAGACACCGGAGAGCCAATCAGCTTTCTGCGCGCAAAGTTCCGATAAGCGAAAAGTAAGCGGACCGGATCGCTGCCCAGAGCGCTGTTACAGATATATATCTTGGTTTGAACGTTAATTTCTCAAAAACTACTGGAGCACATATATTGAGACCTAGCAAAGGCACATCGGGCTAACAGTCCCTACAATTTTGCCAAGTTTCGTGCAAATCCATTCAGCCGTTCGAGCTAAAAGTGAGTCCAACCGCCCTATGGAAAACTCAATGCAAAAAACGCGTTTTGGGACCCCCCTTTTTTCTCAGCCCCCCCTTGACGAAACCCCACCAAATTTTCAGGGGCTGCTCAGAAACAAAATGTGCCATTTTCCTGAAAATTTCAGCCGATTCCGTCCACAAACGCCAAAGTTATTAGACATAGAATTTTCAAAAGTCCCATAGGGAAAAAATTCTAACTATATATACCTACTGGCGACAGCCAGTAGGTAATATATATATATATATATATATATATATATATATATGTAATCTATCTTCACACACAAAATAGAGAAGAGGCCACATCGGGGGAAACAGCAAGGAAGCAGCTTTATTTGCAAATAATGGCGAAAAATATGGAACGCTTCACGAATTTGCGTGTCATTCTTGCGCAGTATATATATTTATCGCAATCCCTCCGACTTAATGGATGTACTTTAGACAGAACATGTGTGAAATGGTCAGCAGAGATTGCCTCTCTCTGATTCTGACTTGAAGTGTCTAAAGTTCATGCATTAATTCAGAGGAATTCTGCATCATGAGTATGAACTTTAGACGCCTCCGTTCGGCTCTGCACTGAGCAGGCGCGGCCCATCATCATGACAAGTGCTCATGGGGCTATGCAGGTGCTTGGTTTCCATTGGTGCAACAGGTGCAGTGGCACCGGGGCTTAGAGGTTTGAGGGATAAACTGATTATTAGCACATTTTATAATTCAAACAGCAGCCAGGGGGCCCACATCCTTCCTTGTACTAGGGTCCATGACATAACTGCCTATGCTTTTGAGGCCACATCAAGCCAGTCTCTTCTGACAGACCAGAAGTCAATTCTTTTAACCCAATATGTCTACAAGTTAGTGCTTTATTTTAGACTTCACAGCTCAAAACCAGAAAGAGGCAAAGCTTACGACTGCTTCCTAGCTGAACTGTCCGAAAATGAAGCTTTAACTCAGAGAAGTATCTGGTTGAATAGACTGACTTCACCCACTGCAGGCACATAAAACAGGTGCTTGCTTCTGTACTGAGGCAATGGAACCCATTGCTATATAGCTGCTGGAAGTCTTTGACAGTCATAGATTTACTGACCCCCAACATCTCAGACTTTACCTATGCAGACTTTGCTGTGTTTCAAAATCCAGCTTCATAACTATTGGAAAATGCAAAATATTCAGCATGTTCAACATATTCTATTATTTTCCATAGAGACTTGTTTCCCTCTTGTCAGCCTTTACCCTTCACTCTAAGAAATAGTGTTATTGTGAATAGGCACTTCTGAGCCTAATTGGCTGCCATTAATTGTAGTTGTATCTATATAGCTCCTACTACCCTAGATGAGGAGTTGAAGTGTTTTGCAGTGAGTAGCACACTGCACTCAACCCCAAGATTAGAGTTAAATATATGTAGCATTGTAATGCCTTTTGATATATGTGATTAGACCTGCCACTTTTGTTCCAGATTCCGGTTCATTTCTGTGACGTTGTGTTGGCGTTCTTCCTTTCCTTCCTCACTTTGGAAGAGTGGATAGCTGCCGGAAAAATGATTGTGAATACGCACAATTGTGTTTACTTTGGTGGATATTCATGTGTGTTGCCTGTTTTATCTGTGAGTTCTTGTTGTACCAAGGTGTGGATCGCTTGGCTATTGTTAAGTGGGTTTTGGTCTAGCATGGAGAGTAGTACAGAAGTGGTCCTAAATGTGTGTTATTATGGTTAGTGCGTGGGAAGTAAAATTAATGTTGGGTTTTAATAGACTGCCAGTGATTATATTGTGTGTCTTCAGTCACTGGAAATGAAATTTAGATAGATATGTTGTCCTGAGTGGGGTATCACAAGGAATAAGTCAACGTGTTGTTGCCTGTGGGTTTGTACTGTCATGGTTTCTTTAATGTTGTCAGTTTCCATCAGGCCTTTGTGTGTGCATTATCTTAGAAGTTAAAGTTACAGAGGAAGGTTTAGATTTAACAGCTGGATGATGTGGTGTGCTGTCCTAGAAAGGATACGCCTTTATAAAAAAGAATACATGGATTATGAGGCCTACTCAGCAGTTATTGGACTCCAGAAGAGCTTAAATAGAGCATGCACAAAATAAAATATCAACGGAGAACAGACTGGTCACCAAAACCTAAAAGATGATATGCAGAGATCATCAGTCTAGCGGCTATGGTGAAAACCATGCTTTGCTAAGTAGGGCATTGAAAAGAAAATCATTAGATTGAAATATGCTGCACAGATGATATTATATCCATTTTATGTTATTTTAGCTAGTGAAAAAGATACATGGTACGAATTCACAAGAACAAATGTTGTGACTATAATTAAGGGGGCAGATTTACAAGCCCCTTGCTCCCCTTTTATGCTGCTGTTGCGTCATTTTTGTGAAGCAGCGGTGGCGCAAAAGAAGCGCCATGGTGCGAGGTACTTACAATGTGACGCATCTGGGAGATGCGTCACGTTGTAAAGCCCTGTGTCAGATGGAGGCGTTCCTGCGCGGGGGGGGGGGCGGGCGTTCCGGCGCAGGAACACCTCCTAAAAGTGGCTGAGTGAAATCTACAAGATTTCACTCAGTCACTTTGGGGCCCATGCTGTGTCAAAACCCTGCGCCTACTTGAAGCAGGCGTAAGGATTGACGCAGCATTAACAAGATAGGGCCCCCAGAGCTTTGCTGGAGCTGCGTCGCGCTTGCGCCGCAACTCCAGCAATGCGTCGCTTTTACGACACAGATGCGTCACGCATCTGTGCCGTTTTTGCCCATTGGTGCGCCGCATTGTAAATGCAGCGCATCAATGGTGGCGGAGGCATGGCGGACAATAAGTGGCGCATCCTTGCATATCAGCAGGGATGCGCCACTTATTGTAAATCTGCCTCAGTGTGTTTACAACCGATCCATGCAAAGTTTTTTTAGGTTTACGTTTTTGAGCCTTTTGCATCCGAAATTATAAGTAATGCTCCACAGTGCTTCAATTACTAAGGAAATAATTCTGCTGTTAATCAAAGAATACTGTCAGGGTAAAATCCGACACCTTAAACGCAGTTCCTCTGATTATTTTATGCCATTTTTGTGATCCTTTTTTTTGCCATTTTCTCAAAGAGATCGTGGTGTCTGGCTAGCCGAGTCAGATCATGTAGTTATAGGGGAAACTGATGCATATTATGAGAGAGAAGTAAACGGTGAAGAGATGAAGAAATTCAATTTCCTCGTCCTCTTTAGCACTGCATTTCAGGTCTGATTTTCTCTAGAAGGCGGGCTTTCATCGCCTTTTCAATAGTCATCGGAAATTATTGCTTTTGTCGTCGTTGAGGTCTTTATGTGAGATTTACATCTTGACTTCTGAATCAGCCTCTTGTTCACTACACAACAAAACCGAATATGCGGCCGCTGTCTGATTCAGTCGTATGTGTGGGCGGTGTAAGTACACACTGCTGGCCACACATGGCATTTAACTTGGATGCCATTAGTGCATTGCCTGGGCTTATTTACCTCTGATTTATGGCAGAGTTAAACAAGTTAAACGGCTGTAACCAAGTTAAAATTACATGTTTACAGGAAAAACACATGCACTGTTATATTGGTTAGCAGTGCAGATACTCACTGTGTTCCATCACCAGAAAACCAAACAGGAAAAAACAAGGGGGGGGGGGGGCATATAATGATATTCTTTTTTAACCGGCCTTCTTTGGGGAACAGGCTTAGTGTAAAATTCCATGTCATTGATCTCTTCGCATAGAAAATAAACAAACACACCTTAAAAATATTAATCAATAAAAGTGCTTATATTATTGCTGCTGACCTTGTGAACAATTAATGTTGAGGGCATGTATGGTGTAGGCCTCCCAGGGCCTATTAGTTTATGATGAGTGAGCTATACTAATGTTTAATCCACAAAATGCTTCAGTCCAACTAGCCTAGCTTGCATGGTGAGCAGCTTTGTGTCCCCCTTGACCTTGCACCCTTCAGCATAAGATGGAAATGAATAACCTGGGCAAGAGAAATGTCTCAGCCGGAATTTTCAAGCCTGTGATGGAAAGCAGATAAGCCAAGTTTAGTCCCATGTTTTTCTTTCATCATGTCAATGCCTTTGCCGCACAAACGTGTGTGGTGTTTGGAAACTGAAACCTGTCTAATCTTATGTCACCATGTCATCAGGTCTAGGGAATGGGTGACCAGTGCCCAGGAAATCTGGGATATTTGTTCCCTACCCAAGGGGCCCATGAGTAAGAGTGCTTCCAGTGAGCTGTAATCAGGGAATTTAGTCATTGTGTCTCAGTAGTCTGACACAGAGAGTCTCAGGTAAAGGTAGTTATAAAACGTGAAGTTGTATATGGAAAAGTCAGTCTGAAGAGTCTGGAAGGACATCATGTGGCCACCGTCCCATATGCCGCATGCTCATGAGATACCTCTTTAGTCCCATCCCCAGAAGCAATGGAGTAAGTAGCCAGAAAATGAAAATACCGCCCATTTTGTTCCAAAGCTCTTATGGCACCAAGCAAGCAAAGCAAGTCATTGCGACCCTCCCCAGAAGAGCTTGCTTGTCTCTTCCATACAAGCATCTATCTATTAATTTTTTCCATTCATCCACCTGCTGATATCCACCATTTCACCTTTGCATTCTGTCATCCATTCAGTCTTTCATCCAACATTCACTGTGTCACAATTCCGTCCATCCACCCGCCCATCCATATCCAAACCTATCCATCAAAATATCCATCCTTTCTTTCACTCAGTCATCCACCCTTTCACTTATCCCGGTTAGAAATGGGGGTCTCTATTTGGCGGATATAGGTACCTTTGTCCAAGTTGGGACCCTTCTTTCTAGTCAGGGTAAGGGAGATACACTTCTAAAATAACCACTGCTCACCCCCTTGGTAGCTTGGCATGAGCAGACAGGCTTAGCTCAGAGGCAATCTGTAAAGCATTTGTGAACACATACAGTAATACAGTGAAAACACTACAAATGGACACTACACCAGTTTAGAAAAATAAGGAATCTTTATCTAAATCAAACAAGACCAAAAGGACAAAAATCCATAATACAATAATAAAAATATGAATTCAAATGGTAGAAATAATTCATTTCAAAGCAAATTGCAGATACAACACTTTTCACACAAAGTACCTTGGATGCGTCATGTACACAAACAAAAAAGGTCACAGGGAAGGTGATGAGTCGGTTCCTTAAACTCAGGGAGGGTGATTCATTGGTTCCTTACTGCTGCGCAGGGGAGGTGATGCATCAGTTTCTTACTGTGTGGGGAGGAGATACGTCGGTTTCTTACTGCGTCCAGCAATGATGCGACAGACTTGGCGCCTTGATGCAATGCGACGATCCCGGACGATGCGTGGGTTGTTGCAACCACACAGCAGGCCTTGCGTCAGGTGGACAGGTGCTGTGATGATTACTTCGGCAATGCGTCGGAAACAGGTGCGGATGCTTCACGCTTCTTGAAGTTGCGTTACTATTCCCAGTTCCCTGCGGCAAACGGCCTCCGGAGGTCCAAAACAACAGGAGGCACCTCTTAGCATGTTGGGACTCCCAGCACAGAAGTTCAGGGGAGCTGGTGGTGAAGTCTTTGTGTCCCTGAGACTTCAGAACAGGAGGCAAGCTCAGTTTTAAGTCCTTGGAGGTCTTCCTCAAGCAGGGGAAACAGCAAACAGCAAACTCCTTTTTCCTTTCCTTGGCAGCAAGTACCCACTGTAGGCCAACCCCAGACAGCAAACAACACAGGGGCAGTATTCCTCCTCAGTTTCTCTGGCTCTTCTCCTTGGTAAAGGTTCCTCTTAATTTCCCAGAAGTGATCTTTGAAGTCTGTTCTATCCCTGAGACTTTCAACAGGAGGCAAGCTCTACTTTAAGCCTTTGGAGAAAACTCTAACAGCAGGATGATGAAAGCACAGTTGGGTTCTTTCCCTACCCAAGACAGAAGCAACCATTGCAGGTCAACCCCAGCAGCACACAGCACAACAGCAGTATTCCTTCTCCAGCTTTCCCGGTCCTCCTTCCTGGTAGGTTCTTTAGTTCAGCAGTGATCTAAAAGCTAGGGTCCGGGCCCCTCTTTGTATAAGTAAATCTCTGTGCTCTCTCCTGCCCCAGGGCTCTGAGCCCAGTCTATCCATCCATCCTTTCAGCCATCCATCCTCCTTTCACTCATCCATACTTTCATTCAGCCTTGCATCATTTCACTCATTTATTCACATTTTGACTAATCCATCCACTCATCTTTCCATCCATTTACCCTTTCTCTCATCCAGCCATCTGATCACTCACTCATCCATCCATGTACCCTTTCACTCATTTATCTATTCATTTACCCTTTCACCCATCCATCCCTCCAGCCTTTCATCCAGCCATCCATCCATCTATCCTCTCTTTCCCTCATCGATCCATTCTTTCACTCATCCATTCTTACATCATCCTTTCACTTATCTATCCATCCAGCCATCATCCATCCATCCAGTCATCCATCCTTTCACTCACCAATCCAGCTTTTTTATCACTCATTCATCCATCTATCCTTTCATGCAGCCAGCTATCCATTCACTCTTCTACTCGTCCATCCATCCATCCTCCCTATCACTCGTCCATCCTTACATGCATTCTTTCACTCATCCATCCATGCATCTCTCCATTCACCTTTTTACTCACTCATCTATCCATGTATTAATCCTTTCACTCATCCATCCCTCTTTTCGCTCACTCATCAATACATTTTTTCACCCTTTCCCTCATCCATCCATCCACCATTTCATCCAGCCATCCAACTATCCTCTCTTTCATTCATTCATCCATTCTTTCACTTATCCATCCTTGCATCCATCCTCACTCATCATCCTTTCACTCATCCATTCACCCACTCTTTCAACCCATCCATCCATCCATCTAGCCTCTCCATCCATCCATCTATCCATCCATTCACGCATCCACCCATCCATTCACTCACTCACCTTCCAAAGTAAATTTTGTGCCTTTGTCTGCCAAGTTGTAGACTGAAGAGGTTCATCAAAAACCCCACCCCGCTGTAGTTGTTTAAGCGGGTGGTTGACAAGGCACCTGCTCAGAAACACTTGGTCTAACCAACAGCCCTTCCAAAGTTTAGTCTCATGCGTCAGTCGTTGGTCCCGCTAAGTCCTCCTCAACACTGCATTCCGAGCCTGAAACACCACCCTGGTGATCTCAGGAAGTATCTCAGGGATAGGTGTTCTGTAGAGGATACAGAGGACATTGTCTACACCTATTAATGTCACATGCACCCTAAAAACGGGTCCTCCCATCCACCCTGGGTCCAGTCGTTCGCCACCAGAGTCAGCAATGTCCAATAATAAAGGCGATTGTTGGCCATGGCGAGCCCACCATCATATATGACCATCAAGTATTTACAGTGTGCAATTCTAGGAGGCTTATTGGCCCATATAAAATTATGTGCTTTGGCTGTGACTGCACAGAACTAACTTTGTGGGATAGGGATGGGGAAGTTCTTGGATTGCACAGCATATGCGAGTAAAACATCATATTGAATAATGCAACGCTGCCTAAAAGGTTGAGGGGCAGTTCATCCATCGTCCAAGTCTTCTGGGACTTTTTGAGTAAGTGGTTTAAGTTTAGGCTCCATGCCTGCGCAAGTTCCCATGTCATATTCACATCTAAATACAAAAGGTTGATGAATTGGCAAGTCTGGTCATCAGGTCTCATCCCCCCTGTCCACCCTAAGGGGACCTAGAAGGGTCTTAGACCAGTTTATGCGCAGGTCAGATGCTGACTGGAAGGCCTCAAGAATATTAATTGTCCTGTCATGTCAGGTCAGGTCATAAGGAGGAGAATGTTGTCAGTGTACAGGGCTATTCTGTCCTCAATTGCACTCCCCTGTTGAATGGCCAAACCTGAGTGTCATATCTCACCTACGCTGCTCGTGTTTTATTTGCTAGGGCGAAGAAAAGAGGGACAGCAGGCACTCTTGTCTCATCTGGATTGTGAATCAGCAGGACAGTACCTCATTCACCCGCTCCGGAGCCTCTGGTGTTGCTCAAAACATTCACTTAGGATCTAAAGCCTGAATCCTAATCATAGCAGCACTTCCTCCAAGAAAGCCCAGTCCAAGAGTCATAAGTAGGGGTTTGGCAAAAAAAAAACACAAACTGCTGGCAGAGCGTAGTTTACCGGCGCGCCACACTCATGTACCGATTTCAGCACTGAGATTCTAAACGAGACACTCAAATGTGCAACAATCTTTAACAGCAACGAAATGGCCACTCAACACACTACTCTGTTGCTCTTGCGCACTATGGACAAGCGGAAAGGTTTTGTAAGGGGAACTCACTGCACACGTCACTTGTGACTGGTGGAGTATGCTTGTGTTACTCCCTTTCCCCTTGCTGTTGGCATTGAGCAAGGAGCAGGCATGCTGTTGTGTGTCTGTATGCTGAGTGCTATGGATTGTGCTGCTTGGTCTCCAGTGTCTGCTGTCCGAGGTGTCTGCTGGAGGATGGCGGTGAAATTGGCATGGTCAGACACTGGTATACTGCTGGTGATGGCCAACGTGGGCACCCTATTTGATGATGTGAGTACTCCAAGGCTTGCCTTGCTTTTAGCCCACACAATAGCAGGAGCTGCACGGTTCTGTGCTAAGACAACTACCACACATAGCATGATCTCAGTTTTGGGTTTGTCATTCCTTATTCCAACTCTAAAAAACGAAAATTGGAAAGTGCACTCTTTCTGAAGTCAAGGAAGCAGCGTGAAGGGTAATTCCAAAATTAAGTTCTTTTATTCAGTAAATCTCTTAAGACTAGTACACAGCCAACGCGTTTCGTTCCCAAAACTTTGCCAGAGGGAACTTCGTCAGGGCTCATATATTACAAGAATTCAGGCACAAGGGGCGGTAAACAAACTTTACAACGCAACTTTTACAACGCAGTGCCTTTACGACGCAACTTTTACAATGGAAACCATTACAACGCATTGCGCTGGGGGGCGCTCTAGGATAGGTAATAGGTTTAATTTACTATCCAACACCTTCCCTACTATCCATATGGACTGAAGTTGGAATAGTAAATTAAACTATTCACTATCCAGCGCCCCAAAGCACTATGCGTTGTAAAGGCATGCGATGTAAAAACCGCGTTGTAAAGGCATGCGTGGTAAAAGTATGCGTTGTAACGTCATACATCCACAAGGGGCATACATTAGGCCTCACAAATGTAGTGTGTATAGTAAAGTCTCTCAAAAGGATGAAATAATTGTCATATGCTCAATGTGGCACTGCAATGTACCTCCCTCTTTATCTGATGTTGGAAGTCTCTAGCCGATCCACTTATAATAAACGTAGGAAGGTCCGGTATCATAAATGGCATCAAAATTTATAACAGTGGTGAGGTGACACGTAGTTGTCAAAACTCACCATTCCAATTATAGTAAAAGTCGAAAGGTCCGGTATCACAAATAGCAACAAAAATGTTTTTCCTCTTTTTCAAGAGTGGTGACACTTAGTTGTCAAAACTTCAATACGGGAGGATTTACCGCGCCTGGCATGGTAACCGGCAGGACTTAATTTTGGAATTACCCTTCACGCTGCTTCCTTGACTTCAGAAAGAGTGCACCTTCCAATATGGCCGGGATGCCTGTTACCCCCTCCCAACACAAGTCCCCAAGGATGGGAAGACGGACGCAGTTCTGAACTTTTGGAAGGCGGGAGGGAGTCACCCTCCCGGCCGTATTTATTAAAATATGAAACAAAAATTAAAATATTAAAATAAACGTTTCATATCATGTACAATTTTCATTTATTACATTTCGATGAAGACATGTTTATTGGCTAACCTTAACAAATCTCTAGTACAAAGGTTTTCCTAGCCGAGTCTAACATCCTGCCAATGCATACTTTCTAAATTAAAATTGTACATCCTAGCATTACGGGCCAACGGCAAGGTCGCAACCGGTGTCAGATCCCTACTACCAAAACTCTTGCCCTCACGGTGTGAGTGGCGGCCGCACCAAGGACTGTACCCTCTGTGCCAACTCCAATTTCCCTTGTCGTGCGGGGCCCCCCATTTAACTCGACGCCATCTTAGAGGTCATCCGAGGACCAGTGTGAGGTGACTGTAAGAAGGCAGCGTGGACTCCCCCTCCCACCCCACACTGTCTATCGCATCCGCCGTCGCGGATATCCGGGCCCCAGGAAATTCGAAGGAGGTGCATATAGCCCCCTCCTCCCCTGGAAGGGGCCTATGGCCGTCTTCCCCTAGGCGACCCATACTTAGTGGGTGCCGCCTCCCCGTGGGAGGGTCCAATGGCCACCTCCCCCCGGGAGCTCCCATCCATATTGGGTGGCGCCCCTCTCTAGGGACATTGAAATTACTGCTCACCGATCATGACCTTACCGCCCGACCAAAAATAAATATGACATTTGATTACCTACGAAGGAGAAAATTATGCTGTTTAATAGCAATATTTTGTCAATGCTACGAAAAAACAGTACATTCAGACATTCATCATAACACTAAACTGGACCTTCATATCCTGCTAAACAAAGGGGAGAAGATGTTATCAAGAAGAGAATTACTTTATTGCAGTACTAGCATTGCTCTAAGGGGCTGGTGGGTGGGTCAAAATTGCTCCTTGTTCCGTCGAGGGCTCACGTGCAACGAGTGGGTGCAGCTTCCAAGCACAGGAACAAGAGGATGCTTCTTCGGGTTCCCGCTCTCTTTATCCGTCTTCGGGAGGGCGTGAACCCTCTGCTGGTACGCCTCCTGGGGGTGGTCATCGGTGTAGGTGTCTAGGACAACCCCTCCTCGGCGGGAAGAAGGCGCGCCCCGGCTACGCCGCTTCGGGCATACCAGCCGTGACACGCCCCCCGCCCAAAATGGTTTCCCGGGGGGATCCGGGCCCCCAACCATACGTTCGGGTGGACCGAGTGGTCGCCCCTTTCCATATGGCCGGGATGCCTATTACCCCCTCCCAACACAAGTCCCCAAGGATGGGAAGACGGACGCAGTTCTGAACTTTTGGAAGGCGGGAGGGAATCACCCTCCCGGCCGTATTTATTAAAATATGAAACAAAAATTAAAATATTAAAATAAACGTTTCATATCATGTACAATTTTCATTTATTACATTTCGATGAAGACATGTTTATTGGCTAACCTTAACAAATCTCTAGTACAAAGGTTTTCCTAGCCGAGTCTAACATCCTGCCAATGCATACTTTCTAAATTAAAATTGTACATCCTAGCATTATGGCCCAACGGCAAGGTCGCAACCGGTGTCAGATCCCTACTACCAAAACTCTCGCCCTCACGGTGTGAGTGGCGGCCGCACCGAGGACTGTACCCTCTGTGCCAACTCCAATTTCCCTTGTCGTGCGGGCCCCCCATTTAACTCGATGCCATCTTAGAGGTCGTCCGAGGACCCGTGTGAGGTGACTGTAAGAAGGCAGCGTGGACTCCCCCTCCCACCCCACACTGTCTATCACATCCGCCGTCGCGGATATCCGGGCCCCAGGAAATTCGTAGGAGGTGCATATAGCCCCCTCCTCCCCTGGAAGGGGCCTATGGCCGTCTTCCCCTAGGCGACCCATACTTAGTGGGTGAAGCCTCCCCGTGGGAGGGGCCAATGGCCACCTCCCCCCGGGCGCTCCCATCCATATTGGGTGGCGCCCCTCTCTAGGGACCTTGAAATTACTGCTCACCGATCATGACCTTACCGCCACAGGCCGGATAGTTGACCGGCTATCCGGCCCCCCCACACTCCTCCTAAAGGTCATGCTTCCTCAAACCCCTTAGCCAAGCTATGAAGTCTCCTATGAGTAAAACATTCCCCTCCCGGGACAAGTGAACCCCATCCTCTAGATACATGTGATCCCCCCCGAATGCATCCATGCGGAATACTGTGCAACTGCGCTGAGCGAAACAACCTACCAAGTTTGTTGTTGACCTTTTTTACCGAATGGTTCAGAGCTGACACCGAGAGGCCCCCCCGCCATACCTTCCTGGGAATCATGTGGGACCATGCTATCGTGCACCCCGGGATCCTTCTCGCAAGCCAACTAACAGTAGACAAAACTTGCTCGAGTAGTACTCGTCTCCCGAGTGTCACCATGTCATTGCCCCCCAGGTGTACTATGATTACAGATGGCGGTGACCTCTGCCGCCCTAAGAGTCCCTCGAAAAAAGATTCAAACCGGTCAATACAGAGCCCGCCCCTTCCGTGGAAGGTCACTCTGCACCCGTATTCCCCAGCTGCGTGAGTCGCGTCACCTGCTTTGAATACGTCCCCGGCCCACCTCACGTATGAGTGGCCCACGACCCATACCACTCTCTCCTCAGCCGGTGATCTCTGACCGCTGGTCCCCTGGTGCCTGGTCGACTGAAAATTCCGCCCCGCATAGTATGCTCGCGAAACTGTAAATCAAACAGAAGACAAGAAGCGTGAGTGCATGTCACTTGACTTCACAACATGTGCAATCGCACGTATCTCTTAAAACAATTTGAGGACCATCGTCCTAACTGTTTCACCTCTTCAGCACTCTGACCCCTGGCTGTAGCCTCCGTAGCAGCCCCAATCCTAAAGGAGTGGGTCCCAAAATCGCACGGGTCCATGCCCGCTGCTGCGATTGCCAGTGCTAACACCCTCTGAAACTGAAACCTCGTCAGTGGGGTGGCATCAATGTGTCTCAGCAGGCTCCCCCCCACGTATCCGCCCTTCGTGCCAAATATTCTTCAACGCAACTTACCGGGCACATGGGGGACCCTCGCATGCGCTGGACAACAATACTGTCACCCATAGCCCTTTGATCAGTCTTTGATTTGGCTATTGTGACTACCATTGAATCACCCCTAATCAGGATGTGATCCCGACACAGGCCTCCCCCTACATCTTTCTTATTCTTTGCAACCAGTTCGCTCACCCGCATAGCCCCGTGGAATGCTAATGCGAAAGCGGCCTGGAACAGAACTGTCTCGAAATGGGAGGAACATGTCCTAGGTAGAGCCGACATGAGCAGGGACAACCTTTCTAACCCAATCGGGCGCCTCTCGTCTACTGAACGACCTTCCATGCGTTGCCACCCACGCAGGGCTTTCCTTACCACAAAGGACGATGTCGGGTCCTTGATACCATGTGCCTGCGCCATGAATGAAATGGCGGCCCGGTGCCTATTGGCCGTCGCTACCGATCGGCCTTCCCTGTGTAATGCTACTAGAAACCTTAAGAAGTAATCCTCCCGACCCCATGTGTCCTCCCCTGCCGGACCCAAAAATGCACAATAGGAACAAAACGCTCCTTCGTATGCCTTCCTCGTCCTGGGGGCTAAGCTTGCTGCCACGAGGTCTTGTAATCCGGGGCACCGAGTAACCAGAGTGCTTCGGGAAATGGTGCCGCCGTTAGGTCCGCGGAAGGCAGGTAACCCCTGAAAGCCTGCATGTGTGAACAAGAGAGTGCATCAGCAGCCTGATTCAGTACACCCGGCACATGTTTCGCCCTGAATTGCACATTCAGTCTCATGCAAAGTAGTACAATTTCCTTAAGTAATCTCAATAGCCACTTGCAGCGTGCTGCCTGATTATTTATACATTCAACGACAGTCGTATTGTCGGACCAAAATATCACAGAGCGATCTCTGAACTCTTCCGGCCATGCCACCAGAGCCACCAAAATGGGGAATAACTCGAGGAACCCAATGTTACCTGTGAGACCGCTGGTGTGCCACCACGCCGGCCATGTTTGCGCCGACCATCGATTACCAAAGATGGCGCCAAATCCCACGCTCCCCGCCGAGTCGGTCCACAACCCCAGCTCGTCCGAAGACGCTGGCGGTTTGTTCCACACCACTCGACCGTTGAAATTCGCCAGAAATGCCAACCATATGCGCATGTCCTGGCGAACCTCTGCAGACAGTCTCGTGCGGTGGTGTCCTTCCTTGAGACCAACCATCGCTTGAGCTATAGAGCGGGAAAAGGGGCGGGCCATTGGTATTACTCTTAGGGCAAAGTTAAGGTGCCCAACTGCTTGTTGTAACTGATGGAGTGTAACTTTCTCCTTGCTCAGGCACAGTTCGAGGGAAGCCCTGAATTTCGCTACTTTCCCTACTGGCAAACGGAAACATCCCTCCACCGAATCGAGCTCAATTCCCAGAAACTCGAGTGAAGTGGATGGTCCAACCGTCTTACCTGGTGCCAATGGCACTCCGAATCCCTTCATGAGGGAGCAAAAATCCTGCAGCGCCCGCGCACAGTTTGTGTCGCCGGCTGCCCCCAAGAACAAAAAATCATCCAAGTAATGCATAACATGGCTATGGCCAGTGGCTCTGATAAATGCCCATTCCAAAAAACAGCTGAATTTCTCAAAATAAGCACAAGAGATGGAGCAACCCATTGGCATACATCTATCCATGTAATAACGTCCTTGGAACACAAAGCCTAACAAACGCTGATCCTGTGGGTTTACCGGGAGCAACCGGAACGCCGACTCGATATCTGACTTCGCCATCAGCGCCCCGGGCCCCAGGCGATTTAGCATAGTGACGGCACCATCGAAAGATGCGTACCGCACCGAACAAACTCCCGGGTCAATCGCATCGTTCACCGAGAGACCCCTTGGAGCGGACAAGTTATGGACCAGCCTAAATTCCCCCGGGTCCTTCTTGGGAACCACTCCTAACGGGGAACTGTAGCGATTGTGGTGCCCGGGGGTCGAGGGAAGGTTGTACTATCCAAATCCCGAAGATGGTATGCGTGTGGAGATGTGTGTAGGAGGGTGAACTACATTGACCAGCATTCCCAGGGGCAAGCAGGAAGAGTCATGAGACCCAAAGGCATATTAGCACCTCCCATCCTCACGGACGATGCTTGTCAATTTCGATCCTAGAGAGAAGTCGGAGTGGCGGATGTGTTCCCCGCCGGATTCCAGCGAGAAGCAAGAAGATTTCCTGAGTTTGAGAAGCCGTGATGTAACCTGCGTTGGATCTGTCAGCGCTCTCCGGATAAGTACTTGAGAGACGAAAGCGGGCTCGCTTTCGTTTATTGTTTGACTGCCCTTGATCTTCCCTAGATAGTTAGTTTAGGGCGCTTTTGAAACGTAGCGCGTGTACATTTCCTCGTATTGTGAAGTATTCCTCCTGAAGACACGCTGCGCTATTTTTTCCTTGTACGTTCTCTACAGAGAGGGATTCTGGGAGACGTAGTCCCGGAACAGTTTTGCTTTATTTTTGATGCAACAGACAATCGCTACCACAAGAGACTGAGACGTTGTGTCCTTTGATGTCCCGAGTTTGCTTCACTGTGCTTAACTTGAGGCTGAACACTGAGAGCGGTTTGTGACGTCTAACAACCGTTACCTTATCTATCCTTTGTTTAATCCTGTATACCACAGTCCTGAACTCTGAACGAAATCGTCATAGACTTTGCAGGCTTGCTGTGGTGCCTTTTTCTTTACGGTCTGGGTATTGTGTGATTCTGGTGAGTGTAGCGCCTACCTGGTGATTCTGATACTGTTTGGGGCACATGAAGAGTAGAGTTGATTGTGTTTCTTACTCTTCCCTAATTAGGTGGGTCCTCTCCTGCTGTCCTACGCATCTTGGTTACCAGACTCCTGAGGGATCCCAAGGAATCATCGCTACCCATTTATTATTTTATCCACTTCCCCTTTCCCGGCTAGGTACGGGGGCGCACAGTGTGTTTCGTTTCCACTGTGGGTTCCGTGGCTGGCGGGGGGAGGAGAGCTTAGCATCAGAAGTCGTTTCTGCCGGACACCTTGAGCAAAGGTTAGTGGCGTGTGTGAGCCTGCGCTGCTGCCAATCCCTGACAGATTGACAAGCCCAAGTTGACACACCGGCCCGAACGATGAATGTTGAGGCAGTCTTGAACTCTCTGGTGGAAGGCATGGCCGCCTTGCAACAGGAAGTAGCCACTTCCAGAGCTGAAAATCAAACCCTGTATAAAGAAGTGGGTACCTTAAGAAGGGAAGTCGCAGGACTAGTACAGAAAGGAACAGGAGGGAGTCCTTATATCAAACCCGCTACATTACCTCCCCCTGGTGCAAAAAAACCTATAGAAGTGGAAGGGGGTGGGTTTTCTGTTCCCCCCCAACTAGCTACCTCCAGTGCTTCCTCGGCTGAGGCCGCACATACCGTTCATGTGGTGCAGACTGTAGGTGTTCCTTTAGCTGCCCCTGAACGCTTTTACGGAGACCCCCGTAAGTTTGAAACATTCCTGAACCAATGTAGGTTACATTTTTTATGTAAGCCAGGGGTATTTCAAGATGATTCGGCAAAGACAGCTTTTATGATGTCTTACATGGGGGGTAATGCTGCTAGTTGGAACATCCCCTTGCTGGAGAAGAACGACCCAGTGCTGCACGATTTTTCTGCTTTTTGTGTTGAGTTGCGCAAACTTTTTGACCGCAAATCCCATATGTTGACCCTGGATAGGGAACTACTTACCATACGTCAAGGTTCTCAGGACTTGTTGACTTATATCACCTCATTCAACAGGTTGGTGGTGGAAACCGATTGGCCCCCTGCAAAACGCATCTCATTATTTTATCAGGGCCTTCGTGGTGAATTAAAAGACGTCCTTGCACAAGTGGTGCAGTTACCCGATACCTGTGAAGAATTCATAGATCTGACTGTCCAGTTGGATCACAGGCTCCTAGAGAGAAGAGGGGACAGATCACGAGGAGACAATCGCCCTTTCTACCCTCGCTTTCGGAGTCCGATAGAAGAACGTTCCAAACCTTCCGAAGGTCCTGAACCCATGCAAATCGGTGGTATCTGTGGACCGCTGACACAGGAAGAAAAAGAAAAAAGACGTCGCCTGAAGCAATGTCTCTATTGCGGAAAAGGGGGTCACTTCATTAAGGACTGTAGAGCCAGGAATACCGTTCCAGCCCGAAACCCTGTCCCAAGGATACAAGCTTTAGTACAGTCTGATCAACCGTCGGAAAACTGAAGAACCCAAACCAGGAAGAGGTCTCTGTCTTGGGTTGTTTGCCGCAAATGATCTCCCCATGTCTTGCAAACACATTGCATCCTGCAGTGGCGCATATGAACCTTCAAATCATCCTCTGGGTCACCCCACAGAAATCATTGAATTTGGATGCCTTAGTAGATTCTGGAGCCACCGGAAACTATATTGACCAGGAATTCGCTCTGAAGAATGGAATCGCCTGTGAGAAAAAAGAGAAACCAGAGTTGGTGAAAGCCGTGGACGGAACTGTTTTATCGTCGGGTCCAGTGGCCTATCACACCTGTCCCATGCTGATGCAAGTAGGAGACAATCATCAGGAATATATCCAGTTTGATCTTATTGATGCCCCCCAGTTTCGGCTCATCTTGGGAATGCCCTGGTTAACGCTACACGATCCAAAGGTCTGTTGGGCAGCACGCACTATCACCTTGTCATCCGACTACTGTCAGGAACATTGCACCCATGTCTCTTCGGTTCCCTGTACTACTGAGCTCTCGTCTTCTCTTTGTTTGGCGGCTGCATGTCCTCTTGAACAATACTGTTGTGCCACAATACTTCCCTTGGAGTATCGGTCGTTCTCCCCTGTGTTTGACAAACAACAGGCTACCCATTTACCGCCACACAGGGTATACGACTGCAGAATCGACCTCATACCAGGAGCAGATATTCCATGTAGTAGGGTCTATGCCATGACGGAGAAGGAGACAGAATATCTGAAGACATACATTGAAGAAAATTTAGCATCGGGATTCATCAGGCATTCGTCATCTCCTGCCTCATCGCCTATGTTTTTTATTCCTAAGAAGGATTGCGCCGAATTGAGGCCCTGTATCGACTACCGAGCCATTAACCGTGTGACCATCAAAAACCGGTACCCTCTCCCCTTGATACCAGTGCTCATGGACCAACTCAAAGGAGCCAGATACTTTACCAAACTCGATCTGCGTGGAGCCTATCATCTGGTGCGTGTCAAAAAAGGGGATGAGTGGAAGACAGCGTTTCGAACGAAGCTGGGCCTGTTTGAATACAGGGTAATGCCCTTCGGGCTATGCAATGCCCCCGCCGCATTTCAGTTTTTCATGGACGAAGTTCTGCGGGGTTGTCTAGAAACCTATTGCATAGTCTACATCGATGACATCCTGGTGTATTCCTCCACTCTTTCAGAACATGTCACACATGTGAAGTCTGTACTAGACCGATTACAACGTAACTCTCTCTATGCCAAGTTGGAGAAATGTTTGTTCCACGTCCAGGAAGTGTCCTTCCTTGGGTATATCATCAACGAGAAGGGTTTTCAGATGGACTCGAGGAAAGTAGAGGCGATCATCAATTGGACTACACCCAAAACCGTGAAAGCTGTACAAAGCTTTCTCGGTTTCGCCAACTACTATCGTAGATTTATCAAGGACTTCTCCAAGATCATACATCCGATTTCCTGTTTGTTACGTAAGAATACACCTTTTGTGTGGAGTAAAGATGCGGATGCGTCTTTTCAATACCTGAAGAAGCAGTTTACTCAGGCGCCTATTCTTCGTCATCCTGACTCACAACTACCATTTATACTGGAAACCGACGCATCTCAAAATGCTGTGGGGGGAGTGCTTTCCCAAAGACACCCTAGCACGGGCCAGGTACACCCCGTTGCCTTCTTCTCAAAAAAAAGCTCACGCCCTGTGAGGTCAACTATGCCATAACAGACAAAGAACTTTTAGCTATAAAAAGGGCATGTGAGGAATGGCGGCATTATCTACAAGGCGCAGTACATACAGTTGAGATCTATACTGATCACCGGAATTTGTTATTTTTGAAAACAGCTAAGGCCCTCACTCCCCGACAGTTACGGTGGTCTCTGTTTTTCTCTGACTATAACTTCGTGATCAAATACAAACCCGGACCCCAAAATGGGAAGGCGGATGCTCTGTCACGTTTGGAGGACGGCGAACAGAGGAAGACCGAAGACGTCGAATCACCTTTGATCCTTCAGGAATCAGCTGCCAGCGTGGGTTCTGTAGCTCTCTTGTCGTCAAACAACTTTCTTGAAGACGTGAAAATAGCCCTTGCAGACATGAACGTGCTTGACTGGATACAAGAGGATCCGGAGCATCGCACGGAAAAGGATGATCTCGCCTACCAGGATACTGCACTGTTTATCCCCACCGATGCCCTAAGACAACGGGTACTGGCCTGGTCTCATGATTCGGTTCTGGGGGGACACATGGGGATGTACAAGACTATTGCTATTGTGGAGCGTTCCTTCTGGTGGCCCCAGCTACGAGAGGAAGTCCGGTCTTATGTGAGGAATTGTGCCATCTGTACGCAAGGAAAGGCTGTGCATGCTCGACCGGTGGGACTACTGAGACCCTTGCCCATACCTCCCCAACCTTGGCACACTCTCTCTATGGATTTTATCGTTGAGATGCCTCCTTGTGATGGAATGACTGTGATATTAGTAGTCGTCGATCACTTGACGAAGATGGGCCATTTCATACCTCTGGAGGAGGTCCCCACGTCTACGGAATTGGCAAAAGTGTTTCTTCAACATATAGTCAGGGCCCACGGTATTCCTTGTGTATTGATCACCGACAGGGGTTCTCAGTTCACTTCTCGATTCTGGAAGGCGTTATGTACCACCTTGAACATTGATGCCCGTCTATCCTCCAGCTACCACCCTCAGACGGATGGAAAGACGGAGCGCCTGAACCAGACCCTGGAGCAATATCTTCGTTGTTTCTCTCTGAGGAATGATATGGACTGGACTATGTTACTTTGGATGGCCGAATTCGCATACAACAATGCCGTGCACTCAACACTGGGTTGTTCGCCTTTTTTTTGTCTCCATGGGTACCATCCTAACATCCTTCCCTTTGAGTGGCCTGTCCGTTCCCCTGTTCCTAGCATCCACGAACACCACGCCCACCTAAGAGCGGTGTTGTTGGATGCACGAAACAACCTGGCCGATGCCCAGTCCGCGCAGAAACGCTTCGCTGACAGGAAGAGGAGGGTTGAGCCGACATATGGGGTAGGGGACAGGGTGTGGCTCTCCACCAAGAATCTCCACATTAAAGGGAACAATAAACTGACACCCAAATTTGTGGGCCCCTACAGTATAGTTGAAGTGATCAACCCTGTTGCTATGAAACTCCAGCTCCCGGTGGGTTGGAAGATACATCCGGTGTTCCATGTCTCCCTTCTGGTTCCTTGCCCTCCCGGTATGAGAGTTCCGGTTGCTCCACTCCCGATTGATGTGGATGGTCAGGAGGAATTTGAGGTGCAGTCCATTCTAGATTCCCGTATGGTGAGGGGCAGAATCCAGTATTTGGTGGAGTGGAAAGGTTACGGCCCTGAGGACCGATCCTGGGAACCTCTGGGGAATCTGCACTGTCCAGAGCTTGTTGACCGTTTCCATGCCCTACATCCGGGTAAGCCTGGTCGACCGCCGAGTCGGCAGTCCTCGAGAGGGGGTTCTGTAGCGATTGTGGTGCCCGGGGGTCGAGGGAAGGTTGTACTATCCAAATCCCGAAGATGGTATGCGTGTGGAGATGTGTGTAGGAGGGTGAACTACATTGACCAGCATTCCCAGGGGCAAGCAGGAAGAGTCATGAGACCCAAAGGCATATTAGCACCTCCCATCCTCACGGACGATGCTTGTCAATTTCGATCCTAGAGAGAAGTCGGAGTGGCGGATGTGTTCCCCGCCGGATTCCAGCGAGAAGCAAGAAGATTTCCTGAGTTTGAGAAGCCGTGATGTAACCTGCGTTGGATCTGTCAGCGCTCTCCGGATAAGTACTTGAGAGACGAAAGCGGGCTCGCTTTCGTTTATTGTTTGACTGCCCTTGATCTTCCCTAGATAGTTAGTTTAGGGCGCTTTTGAAACGTAGCGCGTGTACATTTCCTCGTATTGTGAAGTATTCCTCCTGAAGACACGCTGCGCTATTTTTTCCTTGCACGTTCTCTACAGAGAGGGATTCTGGGAGACGTAGTCCCGGAACAGTTTTGCTTTATTTTTGATGCAACAGACAATCGCTACCACAAGAGACTGAGACGTTGTGTCCTTTGATGTCCCGAGTTTGCTTCACTGTGCTTAACTTGAGGCTGAACACTGAGAGCGGTTTGTGACGTATAACAACCGTTACCTTATCTATCCTTTGTTTAATCCTGTATACCACAGTCCTGAACTCTGAACGAAATCGTCATAGACTTTGCAGGCTTGCTGTGGTGCCTTTTTCTTTACGGTCTGGGTATTGTGTGATTCTGGTGAGTGTAGCGCCTACCTGGTGATTCTGATACTGTTTGGGGCACATGAAGAGTAGAGTTGATTGTGTTTCTTACTCTTCCCTAATTAGGTGGGTCCTCTCCTGCTGTCCTACGCATCTTGGTTACCAGACTCCTGAGGGATCCCAAGGAATCATCGCTACCCATTTATTATTTTATCCACTTCCCCTTTCCCGGCTAGGTACGGGGGCGCACAGTGTGTTTCGTTTCCACTGTGGGTTCCGTGGCTGGCGGGGGGAGGAGAGCTTAGCATCAGAAGTCGTTTCTGCCGGACACCTTGAGCAAAGGTTAGTGGCGTGTGTGAGCCTGCGCTGCTGCCAATCCCTGACAGGAACAGATGAAATCCGTTACTGGCGGGTGCCTATATGGGCCAGCAACCCGGCCAAGGGCAACCTCTTTTGCAATCTTCCCCTCCACAACCGCTGGATTATGCTGAGCTGACAGTTAGTTCCTACAAAGTGGCTCCCCACGAAAATCCCCCGCCGGGATGTGGAAGCCATATAGGAAGCCATTCCTCAACACCCCGGCGGAGACATGATCAGGGTATTCGTTTAGCCAAGGGATCATTGCCATGATATCAATGGGGGTAGGTAGCGGTACAAAATGGCCCCCTTCAATCTTGTTTGGACCCTCCGCTACCTGCCGTCCCACTATTCTTGGATCTGCAATAACTCTCGGGGTGCGATGAGTTCCCGCACCCCGCACATGCATGTCTGAATCTACATGTCCCTTGTGGCCTGCTGCAATTGCCCCTGTTAAAATTCCAACAGACCCCTTTCTTACCCCCCTTCCCACCAGTCCTTGCTTGGCGGTCGCCACCGGGGCCCGCTCGAAAGGGCACCGGGGACTGGTAGCGGGGAGGCTCCGACCCATTACCACCTAGCGAGGACGACTTCGTCGCGCCCGGCAGTAGCTGTTTCTGCCAAGAAATTGAGTCGAGACAATCCCACGTCAGAGATGAATCGTGTTCTTTGGCCTTACGGAACTTCATATCGTACCCCATCGATTCATTGCCCTCATACGTTTCATATAAATCCAGTATTCGTGTTTGATAGCAAGACAATTCGGACTGAACCTCGGGTCTACGTTCCCCCATGATTGCAGTAAACATTGCAAAGGCCTTGGCCCAATTTGTGATTGTCTCATCCACCCTGAATCCCGCCATTTTTGCTCGCCATACACTCGGGTGCCACAAATCTTTCTGTGTCTTAATATACTCCATTTCGTGATGGTCAGTCAGCAGGGAAAACATATTTACATACTTATCAGCCCATATCAATTCTTTCGTGGCCAACGGTATATGTTGGACCACCTTCTCCCGTCTTGAGGGCAACGACCCCTCCCCCGCTATTGGCAATGCCTGCTTACCCGGCTTAATCGTCGTTCCCGCCGTTTTCTCTACGTCTGGTGCCGGTCCTTCCGAGGTAACCTGTGGGGGGACAAGAGGGAGATTCGCCTTTGCGGCAGCTCTAGACTGCCGTAACTGATGCATTAGTAACTTGGCCTCTTCGGCCGTGTCTTCAGGCGCCGTAGCACCCCCTGACTTTTTGCCGAGCCATGCGGCCAGCTGAGCGGCTAATTCCGGAGGCATATCCTCCTCATTGGCGGGCGTAACAACAACCGGAATCGGTTGACCCGCGTCTGGGATTGGTACCGGAGCCTCGACCGGACTGGCGGGGGTCGCCGGGGGAACCTCGGGAACCGGGACCTCCCCCCCTGCCGCCCTATTCCTAACCCGCTTCCCCCTACCCTCGGGGGCAACTTTCGGCAATGCCGGGCCTATTACCTTCTTCGGTCTACCCGGATTGTTCATCGCAGCCATCTGCTTCTTCATGTTCGCCATATCTCTTACCAGCATGCGAAGCATCTGGTCGGTTCCGGACTTCTTTCCTGCCTTCTTGCCAGGCATTATTATCGAGAGTCCGATCCACGTCGATCAATACGGTCCTGAACCCTGAGCCTCGAAGTCGCTGAAAGAGAAACACAAGAATTACACGTTCTCAAAATTGCTCCTTGTTCCGTCGAGGGCTCACGTGCAACGAGTGGGTGCAGCTTCCAAGCACAGGAACAAGAGGATGCTTCTTCGGATTCCCGCTCTCTTGATCCGTCTTTGGGAGGGTGTGAACCCTCTGCTGGTACGCCTCCTGGGCGTGGTCATCGGTGTAGGTGTCTAGGACAACCCCTCCTGGGCGGGAAGAAGGCGCGCCCCGGCTACGCCGCTTCGGGCAAACCAGCCGTGACACGCCCCCCACCCAAAATGGTTTCCCGGGGGGATCCGGGCCCCCAACCATACGTTCGGGGGGACCGAGTGGTCGCCCCTTTCCATTTTTGTTTTCAATTTTGGCTTCCATTTGACACCCCTGGATGGCGGGTGTTGGGAAGAGATTGCACCACTATTTGAATTAGTAGTACTTATGGAATGGATGTGCATGGCCTTGGCCCGCCGTTTGTTCGTTCATTAACACACCTTATTCCAACTCGTGAAGCTACATTCGCTGTTGTATCATGCATTTAAGGAATATTCTTTTAGCATCGAATTCAGTTAAAAAATAAAACACTGTGAATGCTGAACTAAATGCACTGATAAATGTTAACACAAACATTGAAAAGGCCACGGATAGAAAAGGATGCATGCTCGGTATGGAACAAACCTCTGAAACTTGCTGCTTCTATCTGTTCATGCAAGAAAGCAGTTTCAATTTCAAAATCGCTCATAGAAGAAGGGGTATGCTGTGTCTTTTGTGTATAAAAAAGTGTATTCAAAGAGTTGACAACCGAGGCATAGCTAATAAGAAGGTATTTTGGGATTCCCATCTTAGTGTCCGTTAATAACTCCATTCTTAATATGGCCGCCATACTGGGGAACGTGGTAAGCATGTGTCACTAAGCATGGGCCAAAGAGCGAGCGCTTAGGTTCTTTGAATGGTGAGGGTGATGTTTGAAAATTGCAGTGACCACCAAGTGATGGAACAGGGTATATACTGGTGAGTAATGTTTCTGGACTATGTGTACAAAACGAGCCCTTTCGGCCTGCATCTTACAAGGCTTTTTTCTTCTACACTAATGCAATCCAGTGAACTGAATATTATTTGCCCACTTGGTAGGGTGGGTGGAACTCTGCAGAATCTCAAGAAGTTTTTATGTGACTCTGCGGAATTCCACGTAGTGCAACTCCATGAGTTCCGCCCACCCCTAGTCAAAAGCTTTTTCAGAGTCAAAAAGCATAAGGGTCGTGGAACAGTTCAATGGCCAGCACCAAGTGAAACCTTTGAATACAGTGACACATGCTGCGATTAGGAATGAAATCACACTGGTCAGGATGAACCAAGCAGTCTAGTATGCGAGTGGGGCATTTTGCCAGAAAGTTGGCAAAGGGTTTGATCTCTACATTTATAAGAGAGATTGGCAGATAGGAGGAACAGCGATGAGGAGGCTTGCACAATTTCATCAACATCTCTATGGTGGCCAGGTCCACCTTCAGGGGAAGTGATCCCCAGCGATGGCATCTGTATACATAGTCAGAATGAGTGGCAAAATAAGGAGTGATGTTTACAGTAGTATTTAGTCAGGAACCCATCTGGTCTGGGGTCTTACCAGGGCTTAGGTCAGTGAGAGCCTCATTTATTTCTTCCATCATCATGGGTTGGTTGCAATCTTCATGTTCAGCGCCGGTCTATATCGTCGGATAGGGGCACTCCACATATAGGGACCTGCTGTAATCCACAAAGCCAGAAGCTATTTAAACGGCAGTTGTTGCCTGTGCCCCAGAACTGTAGTAATGCAGGGCACCACTCGCGACTCTAGGTCCTTGGTGGCTAGTTCGTGGAGGAGCTTACTTGATTTGTCTGCCTATTCATATACTCATCTGGCTGAAGCTTGCAGGCACTTTTGAACTTCATGTAGGCACAGTTGGCGCAAGGAGGCCCTGTCCCCCACTTGGGGGCAGCCTACCTACACCAATTGAAACCCTTAATTACTGTTTCTGGGGTAAGAATAGACATCTCCAACTCTGCAATTCAGGCATATGTCCCACAAGACTTGCCCCTGATGGAGGAGCATGCCTCCAACAGGGTTCTTCTGGGTGAGTCCACTCTCCCTTGATTAATCTCCAGAAAGGTCTTTAATTGAGTGGACAGGAGGGGGGTTGAACCGGGTATCAATCAAGAACCATGCATTGAGGTGGCACATCAGTTTCTTTGCTGTCCTCCCATACCCTATGTGAACCGGAACCGGAACATGGTCAGAAATGCCCTATGTTGTGAATGATTCATTCATAATTTTTTATTGTTACAGACTATTTTTCTTTGTAGGAGGCATTTATCAATTTAAGTACACATATTCTATGCTTTGTAAAAAGGCTAGTTTAAATAATTCAAAATGCCTTAAAATTTGCTATAACCTGCCTTCCAAACCATTCCTAGAGCTTTGGGGGCCTGAAATAGACTAAATTGTCACACTTTTAGGGTTGCTAGTAGCTATGTTGGTTCTGTCACAGGCAGCGCTGACAGCAATGGGCTGGTGCAAGCAGCAGTGTCCCCCTGACGAGGGCTCCTACACTTATTTTTTCATAAATTAAGAAATTAAGCACTGATACAGCAAACAGTCTGTAGCATGACAGAGGAATACTCACATGCTGTGATGACATAAAAGTACCCTTCTGTACGTGTAGAAATGGCCTTTCCCGGGGAGGGCGGGGGAGGGGGAGTTAAGGGTAGTAGTCAGGAAATGCATTTTAATGAGGTGATTAATGGATGTTAATGCATGGTTGCAATACACTCACCACATGTTGTTTTCCCACATACAACTTAGACCAACGTGATCCAGACATAAGTGGTGCAGTGATTAAAAAAGAAGGAAATGCATATCAAAATCAAATTTTTGGGATAGTGAACATTAAGAACAATTAGTTTGTACCACTAAATAAAAATCCCATATGTCAGCCAACATTTCCGTTTTGTTGTTTTCCATGCTTCTTAATGACTCTTGCTGAGAATTATTTTACATTGTTCACCTCTATCTTCACAATTCACGTGCACCGTGCCGTTCCTGCTTTTTGTCCATTCGAATTATTGAGAAATATTGATGATTTCGGCAAATATTACATTAAGTACAATATTGGTCACAATTTGTTGAATGTGATGTGATATTTTCTTTGTTTTGTACATGAGTAATTGTTTTGGGTGTTGCATTTAAAGGCTCCAGCTAAATTGTGAATTGAGAATTATGAATAACTACTAAGGAACCATTGTTTTCAAAATGGTAAATCCAGATTCTGTATAAACACATGGCACACATTTTGTAATTTATAACTATGTTTGTAATGTGGACCTGCATTCCTAATTTATCCTTCTTTCATGGCCCTTGGCTTAATAATAATAATAATAATAATAAGTTAAAAAACTTGAAAAAGTTGTGTTGAATGCTGGCTACACTATTTTATGTACAACAGGTTCGTTTCATTTGCCTGGCATCTAATCAAACCATAATAGTCAGTTGTGTTTCACAACTGACATAGGGGTGGGCGTAGTTCGCGAAGTAGCGGTAGGCGAAGCTACGCGAAGTGCACTTTGCACTACGCAAACTTTACGTAGCACTACGCGAGCTTCGTAGTAGCATGTTCGCACTGTGCAAGATGCGTTTTCAATGATTGCACAGTGCGGACAAGCATCCGGCACTGTGCAATCATTGAAAACAACATCTTGCACAGTGCGAGCTGTAGTTTTCTGCTGCTCGAGTAGATATTTACTCGAGCAGCAGCTTTCTCAACGCGAACTGGTAGTTTCTCATTGCGAGCGTTTGCGAGCATGCACAACCTCTCGCAATGAGAAACCTGACCTCCCCGCGTTGAGAATCTCGCCGGGATGTCATTTTGCTTGCTCGCGGTCGCGAGCATGACGTTGAGGACCGCGAACAAGCAAAAAATGACCGCTGCACTACGCTACGCTGCACTACGCGTGTTCGTGCTGTGCTATGTGCAGCTCGCGTAGTGCGAAGTTGCGCAAACTTTGCAAACTCCGCGAGCGTAGCGTAGTGATTCGCCCAGGGTTAGAATTAATGTGTGCATCTGAGTGTATTATATTTTATAAATAACAATCCAGAGATAAAGACCCAGAGCTGTGGGCACATCAATGGAGCTTTTATCTCAGGGATGTTCTTCATATCAGCTGGTAATCCCATGGTATAAGGAAGATCTTTGTAAAAGAATCCTATACTCTTCATTGTGTTGTATTTGTAAACCATTTTCAGGTTGTAGCTGACGCACATCTAGTTTACACCATGTTCACAAAGCCTGAAACATGCATAAGTGCATGAAATGCACTTATTCATTCATGTATAACCAATGAACAGTTTATCATGAATGGGAAGTATCCAATAAAGTGCCGGGAAAGTGGTCAGGGACCTCCAATTCAAATATTGTGAGAACACACATAGAGGGCCTACTGCTTGGAGGGTGTTATACATGGCAGATGTTATGTCTTACCTGACCACCTGTCGGTCTGCACACCTCATTTAAATCATTGCGCAAGGCAGGCGGCGTTTCCGCTGGCGGGGATTACACTCTCTCCGCCGTGTGATGGAAATGTTTTTAAAGAACCCGTAAGTACTTTGATACAACTGAAAGCACAGAGGCCCTCAATTTCTGAATCTTTGGAGTTAACATAAGTGACACAACATAACATGAGTATTTGTAAAGTGCACGTTCACCTCTATAAGTGACATAACATGACTTTTTTGTAAAGCGCATGTTCACCCCTGACGGGGTATCTTGGCGCTGAATAACAGATGTTTGTTGTTACCCAACTCAATGGTACTCATTTTATCGACCTCAGATGGATGAAAGGCAGAGTGGACCCGCCGGGATTTGAACCTGTGACCATAAGGTCGAACACAGGCCCCTGCAGTGGATGTATTAGTCCACTGAGCCACCAGGCAACATGCCCACCATGCTGGCTTGCCCTTGAGGACAACAGATTTTTTTTTTTAATTGACCAAGGTTGTTCACCTGGCAATGGACTCGGGAGAGATTTTAGAGATGAAGAAAAAAACGGTCTAGGGGCAAGGCCAGAAACTTTAAATGTTGGTGTGGCTATGTGTGTTATGGTAGATGATCTGCTTCAACCCTTGCAGCCCTGCAACAGCGAAATAATAATTGTTGGTGCATGGAAATATTTCAAAGTGTATTTCCCATACTTATCAGCACATCTAATTTATGACTGAAAAGGTTTCTACATAAGCTCTGTAGTTGCTGGAATTTTTGGGTATTTTGTTTAATGCTTTTTACATGAAATTTCCAAATTGATGCCATTAAGAGGGTTATTTCAATGTCGGGCGAAATTCCTTCCGCCTGACACCAACTCGTCATGGGACCAACCGACAGCCGGACAGCGGGCCCGACCGTTCTATGATAATGCGACCGAATACTGTTTGGTGGCATCCAACTTTTCTTAATGGGAACTCATGTTATGTTCGTAAACTGGCCGTAACACAAGCTCCCTTTGAGAAAAGGGAGGTGCAGTTCATGCCTGCACCCTGTGGTGGGCACCTCAAGGGGCCTGCCACAAGGTGCAGGGATCAACATGGTACCCCCTCAGCCTCCAATCGGAGGCCGTGCACCAAAGGAGGCTCTGCATGGGGGCCCAAAACACGCTCTCCGACATGTTTTCTATGTCGGAGAGGCTGGCATGGAAACCATGTCGGAAACCGTGATTGTAATCTCGAGGGCGGAAAGACCCACCCTTGAGATTACTTGCCAGCTTCCGACTGGCGGACGGGCTCTCCGAGCCCATCAGTAGCCAGCCGGAATGACTGGCCGGTTTCCTTTCCGACAGCCTCCATCATAATCAGACAGTTGGAAAAGAAACGAGCAGCCCATAATGATGCGGCACTAAAGGCTCCGACCTTTACGGGCTGTATCATAATCAGCCCCTTTGTGAAGTACGTAATCACGCTTCTGTTCACACCAAAATTATAGTGCAGAAACAATGCCCGCAACCTGAGTGCAAAAGGCAGTTGTTCACAGTAATTATGTTTTTTTATGCTTTTTTTGCACAAATATGTCAAAAATTGAAAGATGTCCGCTTTACATAATTACACAAAGGTTTCCGAAAATTTCACATTATTATGCCAAAGCAATTCATTCAAATTTTGCATCCTGTAATTTCAACCCCCTATGAACTGCCAATGTATGCAGTGCTGAGCGTAGTGAGGCCCTGGATTAGGAAAACACTCAAAAGTATTCTTTGCATTTGCAAAGACATTCAAAGCAAATTACAAACTCTTGTGAATTAGCCAAATACTTTTAAATTGCATCCATACATAAGCGACTCCGCATTTTTTTCTGTTAAGTGGAGTCAAAATCTGAAAACTCTACAGAATGTTTACTGGAATCACAACTTGAACAGTCATATTGTTTTAGGCTCATGACAGTCTTGTCGCACCATGAAAAATGACCATAAACTGCCGACCGCTGGTTTTCAATAGCTATTTGTTTCTAGATTTGTTTACTGCCAAGTGGCAGTAATATATAAAACATCTTTCTTGCCATCATTTTACTCTTAATCACATGCGACTACTTCACACTGGGCCAGATGCATCAAGCTAAAAACCGGTCGCAAAGGGGCAGATTCTCAGAATCGGCCCCTTTGCAACCGGTATTTTTACATTTGGGATACATCATCACAAATGCAAAAATCGCAAATAGAGAATTCGCTAAATTGCGATTGTTTGCATTTAAGGAATCTCAAATTGAGATTCCTTAAATGCAATGCATGAAAGTTTCAAAAATAGCGAATTCGCTAATAGGGCACGCAAATTACCATGAAGTACAACTTCATGGTAATTTGCAAAAACTTTGAAAACTGCACTTTTGTTCATTTTTCAAAGTTTCATGTTGCGCACACACATGCCCTAAGGGCATGTGTGTGCGCAACATATGTGCACAGATCAAATTCAGGGGTGCAACAGGGTGTCCTTTGGACACCCCTGCACCCTTGAACTCGCAATCTCAATTTGCGAATCGCTAATTGCGATTCGCAAATTGAGATTGTCTTCCCATTCATTCCTATGGGCCTCTAGGCCCATAGGAATGAATGGGGAGGTTTCCATTAATTGCGACTCACAATTTGCGAGTCGCAATTAAGGAATTCTAAGAAATCGCTATTTTTGTAGTGATTGCTTGATGCATTCCATTTTGCTATTCCATATTAGCGATTCCTTATTTTTCGGTAATAAGGAATCGCAAAATGGATGCTTGATGCATCTGGCCCACTGTATTTTAAAGAGTCTGTAATAATCGTGCTCTAGTTTGCTTTTCAATTATTTAACTGACCTAGTTGGTTTAATATTACATAAAATAATTTAGCGTTAAATTCTATAAAATCCTAACAAACCATTAAATCCAAAAGATTAATTAATCCGTGGATCAATTTATATTTATCAAGCTCATTTTATTTACTTTTGCGAGGAAAGAGGCGGAATTCCTTTTATACATCCAAGAACCTGTCACAGCAAAACACACCCATAGAACTAGACGTACATATATATATATAGATATTTTTTTTTTTTCTGAGAGGAAAGAGTGGGTGTGGTTGGTTGGGGAGGTGGAACCTCTAGACATGATATCACACTGACTCACACAACCGTAGACATGAGCCTCTGTACAGAGCTGCGGATGTTTCCCCTGTCTGTGGCCTTGTCTAATAGTTCATCTTAAACAGGCCCTGTTCTCGCATATTGCCTGGTTTAGAGACATCAACAAACTGAAACCTCAGGATGTGGTATGGCATATGTCTGGTTTTCGATATGCCTGCATTCCTTTTAACATGTGGCAGCATTATTCTGACATGAAAAGCGATACATTTAGCTACCTGAACTTTAATCAGGGGTCTTTTTAGGTATATTTTCCACAAACCATCCACAAACTAGATTTCCTTGTACAATATATGTTTATTTCTGAGCACAAAGAAGCCAAGTACATAGCAAGAATTTGTAGACTGCTTGTGGAAGTGACGTTGTACTGCCCCCTTCCTGGTCACTGAGGTCATATTTACTAGCTTTACTGGAACATTGGATACTCCTGTTTGTGCTGTAATCTCACCCCCAGACCGTGCCTGGGTGCTGTCTGTTCCAAGTAGGGCTCTACATGGAATAACAGGATAAATAAAAAAAACATTCTCACAACTTTTTGACTTCTCAGAGCTAGTATATTTTGAAGAAAAATAGATAAATATGGTTATGTTACGGGTATGATTAAGTTTTCCTTTTTTCCCTAAATTAAATAGAGTATATGAAATTAATCAGATCATTAAAGGAGGGGCACCAGAATGTCTAACGACTTTGAGAAGCACGGGGTACAGCTTGCCAAAGAAATATGAGCTATTCGATATTCATTGCTGTTCATTGTCGCCTTTTATTTTGTGATTTTAACCTAATTGTAAAGATGTCTATGTTTCTTCTAAAAATAACATTTAAACTAATACATGATAAAATCTCCATTGGTTTTCAAAGACAATGTTGGAGGGGCTCCGAATCTTCTGTCCTTGCCCTGCCTCACACGGAAACGATGCAAGGATTTTGTACGCTGCAGACAAAATGCAACTTTGCTGCTGGAGTACTCCCCAACACACAACTATTAAGTAATACTCTTTTGTGACTTGAAAAGAGGCACTGTTGTGTTAGCCTATGCTCATAGTGCTGCCATATTCCTCCACATCTCTCCTCAGTCCTCATCCTACTTGTTTTTAATGCCCCCATTTCACCTTTGCTCGTCCCTCTCTGCACTTGGCACCCCTTCCCTCACCCCCTCTCCCTTTTAATTGTATTTTATCTTTTTAATTTTTGCACTCATGCACAACAGAGGGAATCCGGTTTAAGATACTTTTTTTTACTTATTTCAAATTTCAAGGTTAGTTCATTATGATAGGGAACTCCAACAGAGGTCCACATAACGTGATAATAAAACCAATAGTGCATAATAAAATCAGCAATACAAGTATAGGTTGTTCAGCCTGTTGCATAAAGCATTTTAAGAGCATTTGCTGACTTTTGTAAGGTGACACCGTGCATAGCACCACAGAAGATATATAAATAATGCATTCTATAATCTTATAAATGCAACCCTTTAAAAGTAACATCGTGCATAACGCAATAGAGAATATGTAAATACTATCACAGAATGAAGCCCAAAGTAGCACTTTATACATTCGGCCAACCAGTTCAACAAATCAATTGTTCTTAGCCACTAAAATGTGGTAGTGTACAAGGTAAGGCATTACAAACAAATACTACATATAAAAACATAATCAATGCATTCATTTTCTAGCCTTTGTAGAGTGATACATAGTAAAACATAAGATGTGCATATATTGCTTATTAGAATCTTATGAATACAGTCTTTAGAAGAAATATTTTACATACCGCTAAATAGTGTCTGAGAGGTCATAAGTGCATGCAAATACGGGAGGCATCTAGAAATGGGTGTGAATTATATTTTAAGAAACTAATTAAATGATGTCCTCTACGGAAGCATGTACATACACCATAGCCATCTTTGAATAGGTGTGTTAAAAGTATCACATATGCATTCAATATAGCCAATATCAAAGCACATGCATCATCATGGCCATCTTTGAATGGGCTTGTTAAATTTTTACAATTAAAGATGGCCGCACTCGCAGCGATTATCTAACACAAAAATCATTAAAATAGCCAGTAGGTTTCTCTGTCATTTTGGTGATACCAATGCTTGTTTTTAAAAGACAGCAACATTACTCCATAAGTGATTGGTAGGACTGAATACACTCAATTAAAATATGTACATACATCAATTTACTCATGTGTACATCTACCCTTGTACTTAGGTATAAATATACCCTTTTTTTCTATTATGCATTTCCAAGTATAAATTTACACCTAAGTGCAGATGAACACGTTAAGGAGGGGAGCCTTTCATGAGTGTAAATTTACTACTAGTACCTTTTCTAGAGGAGGAGGAGATCTCTGTCACTGAGGAGTAGATCTACCTAGGCGAAAGTATAGCCACAATAAAAAGGCTATTAATACTTAAAACAATATCAAAAATAATAAAAATACATATTATTGTAAAATAATTATTATTAATGTAGAAATAAATATAATTAACTAAAATATTGAATCACAATAACTCAGTCAGTCAGTCAGTCAGAATATCTTTATTCGACTTTTTTACAAGTCATACAAAGAACAAAAAAAATAAAAATATTTACATTTACATACAATACATACAATACTTCTATCTACATTTTCCTAGAGAAAAACCAACTAGGCATTTAAAGTTAAAAAGGTTATATACATAGTTAAAAAAAAATATTTAACATTTCGGGTAAAGAGTGCATAATAAAAAGCCATTGATTTTAAGGCAAGATTTGGCCAACAGATTTCGCCCTTGCGGCAGCTACCAAAAAATTTGCCATGCAAAAAGTGATGCGTGGATTAGGTAAAAGTTGTAAAAAGAGCAAAGCTGGTCGCACCTGTGCGAAGCCTGCTTCTTTCAGGATAGGAAGCAAATGTTTCTTTCTCTGCTCGTGATACAGACTGCAAAACATGACAAAGTGCAAAGTGTCCTGCACCGAAAAATTGTTGCAGCTGCACGGTGGGGCCAACTCAGGCTTCTTCCAGCTCTTAAAAGAACCCAAATAAAAATGTAGCAAATTAAATCTAAACTTAATAAGTAAAAACCTGTGATAAGGGAATGTGACAAAGCTCAGGTAGGGGGCGAGTGAGGATGAGCTAACCAAAAGGCTATGAGCCCTTACCGCTGGTTTCAACAATTCGTATTCCTCCCGCCGTGCTTCCTGCCTTTCCTTAAATAACTTTTTAATAATGGCTATATCCTGTCCCCTAATTTTATCCGGGGATGAAAAGAGTTCCGGGCGACCCAGATCTGTAAATGTTTTCGCTAAATAGGCCAACCATGGGATACTATTATGTTTGTCCAGAGATAGGACGTCGAGCAGAATTTTATGGTTCAAAGGGAGATCTTCGTTCATCCACATTTTCAACCACAAAATCAATGGTGCTAGACTCAAAGTATCAGATAGATAGGGCAAGCCCACCTCTTTGTGGATAGAATACGTTGGGGTTGACTGTGGAACAGAGAGCAGGGATCTGATAAATCTGTTCTCTGCTCTCTGAATTGGGTCAAGATTTACATACCCCCACAAAGGGGACCCGTATGACGCTATGGCCACCGGTTTACTCGTGTAGATTTTTAAAAGAGCTTCCATGGGCCTAGCCCCTAACTTGCCAGCAAAACCCAATACTGCTGAGGACGATCTAATTACTGCCAACCTTTTTGCTCTTATCTGAGGGCCCCAAGATCCTTTCTGGTCAAACGTTACCCCCAAATAGGGAAATGTGGTTACATTGGAGACGGGGACCCCCCAACAAAAAAATGTTTTATGTCTCTTTTTGTTACACTCACGTCCCATTACCATTGTGTGTGATTTAGAGGCGTTAACCTTGAGGTCCAGACTCTCCATAAAAGAACCAAAGGCATCCAGGAGATGCTGTAGGCCTACACCAGTGCGGGCTATCAACACTGCATCGTCCGCATACAGGAGTGCCGGTATTTTAACGCCTCCTGCATACGGAACGTCAGCTACCTGGCTCCGCAGGTGACCGCCCAACCCATTGATATAAATGGTGAATAGTAAGGGGGCTAAGATGCAGCCTTGCCGCACCCCCTTTAAGGATTTGAACAAAGGGGTGCGTCTACCATCGTTTGTTACTCGGACAGCTGCAAAAAGCTCCTGATGCAGGGTGGCCATGAACACAACCAACGACTCGTCGATACCCATCTCCAACAATATCAACCACAGTTTTGTCCTATTAACCAGATCGAAGGCCGAAGAGAGGTCCATGAATGCGAGAAACACGGAACCCTCCTTTGCCACTGTATATTTAGAAATCAATAGGTGCAAATGTATGCATTGTTCGATAGTCCCTTTTCTTTCTCTGAATCCATATTGTAGTTCGGACAGCCCACCACACCTCTCAACATTCTCCCTTAGTCTGGCCAAAAGTACTCTACCTAAGATTTTTATGGTTGAGTCCAAAAGAGATATAGGCCTATAGGAAGCGGGATCATCCCGCTGGCCTTTATTTTTAAAAATAGGGACAATGGTGGATGTGGCCCAAGAACTAGGGGCTTGGTTATTGTTGACTGCATTAAACACATTAGACAAAACCTCCGCCCACAATTTAGGTGAGTACATAAAGAAGTCAGCAGGGACACCGTCAGGGCCAGGTGCCTTATGTTTTGTTGTAGCCAATAATGCTTTTTCCACTTCTTCCGGGTTAAAAATAATAGGGTGTACAGCTGCTATATGCAATAGGGCATCTTTAGATCCTTCGTCCTCACCCTCATAGACATTTTTAAAATGACACAGCAATTTTTCGTCGGTGATCACGCAGTCCATGTGAACGTTTTTATCATCGGAAAATAAAGGCTGTTTAATAATCTCCCAAAATCTCCTACTGTCCTTCAACACTGCCGCTGAGAGGAGATTTTCCCATGATTCGCGTTTGATGATATCCTTGTGATTCTTAATGGCTGCCTTATAATTTTTCCTTAGTCTGACAATGTCATCTCCGACCCTAGGGGAGATTTTTAAGGCTGCCAGCAATGCTCTGTGGGCTTTTGAGCATGCAGAGTCAAACCAGCGCTTATTTCCAGGGATTCCTTTTTTTGGTTTGGCTAGTAGATCCTTAGCCACCTGGCCACAAATTGCCTCATAAGCCGCTATTACTTCTTTACCTTGGGCGCCGTTTTTTTGCAAATATCCACCTTATCTTTTATTTTAGGGAATTTTTTTTCGTAAAAATTTTCCGGGATCACTTTAGCCCATTTCAATCGTCTATCTTGCTCGTAGGGCCTCAGGGGATGTACAGGTTTTAACACTGTTGGCGGTGCACCCATCTGGCCTCCCCAGGCCACTTCAAGTAGTACAGGGTTGTGATCGCTATAAGGTGTTATGACTGTTCGATAGTCCATAGTCCGGTTTAAAATGCCTTGTGAGACGAAGATGTAGTCTATCACTGATCCGTGTTGGGTGCCAGTAAAGGTTGGCGCCCTCGGGCCCCTGTCGGGTTCGTACAAATCGTGGTTAGCAAGAAGTTCTTCTAACTCGTTCCCCTCTGTGGAATGTTCAAAGTGGGGTCCCAGGGGGGCCTCCTCATCCTCCTCATTGACGTTGTCACTACTTCCCTTACAGGCTAAGTTACATAAATGAATGTTAAAATCACCTAATAATATAAACTCAAAAGCAAACTTGATATTCTGAGACACTGTATTTAAAATGCTGTCTAGGTTAGCAACATTACAACCTCTGTGTTCGCTATTCCTAGAATTGTAAAAGTTAACATAAATGGTCCTGCTATTATTATTTATCACCCTTTCAACCATTAGGATGTTAACGGAGTCAGTATTGATCTGCCTATAGCTTCCCTTCAAGTCTAAGGAAAACATAATTACCAGGCCACCTTTGGCTCTACCCATACGACTGGGGACAGCAGGTTTTGTGAAACTAGTGAATCCATCCCACCAAAAATTGGCGGATGTATCCCACGTTTCTTGCAAAGCGATTATGTGATGATTTGAGACAAAGCTGGAACAAGCGTTATCCTGGCGTTTTGCATTTGAGCCTGCTATGTTCCAACTTATGATTTTACAGGGATCAGTTGGTATCCTAGGCTCTTTTACCCCCACCAGGCACCCTTCAGCTATTCATGAAGATATAACCCCCTCGTTTATTTCCGCTTCAGAAAGGCTCTGTATTAGGTCGGTGTTCAAGATCGACTTTTCAAGGGCCTCCATCTGGTGTGATGACAGGGGGTGGTTGCGCTCTCGCGTCTCATTTCTCTCTAATACTTCGTTAAAGGTAGGCTCGCTGGGGTCTTCACCGATATTATATTGGCCACTGTTTAATAATGGCATGTTTCTAGCCTCGCTTTCTAAGTCAATTCCAAGCTTAAGTCAATCACAGTTATTTAGGTCGGATAAAGGGCCATACCTGTTCCCCATTCCACATCCCCAATCAAAGGGAGTAGCTACCTGACCTTGACCAATAGCTGAGGTGTTCCACATAGGTTGTGGCGTATTTGGACGTAACAGAAACTGGTCATTTCTCATCCGTGGTATAAACCTGTTACTCCGGCCAATAAAGTCTTGACCCGGGAAGCCAGGGCCCCATCCATTTATGACTGGGTCAAATGGCATTGCAGGCCTGAAATTTAGCTCTTGCGGGTAATTAAATCTTCCAGACTCAAAGTTAGACATGGGCCAGAAACGGTCGTTAGGATGTCGAGGTCTAGTACCCCCTTCCCAATTAGTGGCATTGTTCACTCTCTTGGCTCTAGGAGTATTAAAGAAAGTAGCAAGCTGGGCCTCGCTAAAGAAGAATTTTAGGGTGAGGGGGATTATAGAACCGCTGCGCCGTTGGGGTGGGAAGATATTGGTCAGAATGTTTGGGAGGACGTCCGCGTTAGCAAAGTTTATAATCACGCAGTCCCCCTTAAATTTTTTAGGCTTATTCCCGATCCAGGATACCCTCCTGGTCATGACGATATCCCCTGCTAAACTTTCCAACCCTTGATGTGCCATATGCATGTTAGTGGTGAGCCAATGTAGCGCTTTATCTTTCAAACCCTGTTTAGATTCTATTTTATCTTGTGATAAAACGGGAACATTTGCTAGTACAAGCACTACTGGGGAGGCTTCCAAAATGAATTGGGCTGAAACATCCTCTTGTTTTGCTCCTGTTATATCGGCAGTTGTGGAGGTGGAAAAGACTCCTGCTGCTGCTTCCTGTCTGGGTGCCGCTAATGAAGGTGATGGTAGTGGCTGCTCTAATAGGGTGGTCTGTGATGCATTCTCAGTAGGTATGACCTCCGCATCTCCAGCCGCCAATTTTGTTACAAGGGAGGATAAATTCTCCACCTCTTCAACCAACTTACTATGTACTGCACCCGCCTTTTTGACCTCCGATGTTAATTTGTCCAATTTCCCGATCAGAGGCTTAATGATTGTCCTGATTTTAATATCAATCATTTCTTGTATCCGATTAAATAGATCATCGTCAATAATGCGTCTTGACTCCGCTTCAACGTCCAACTCCACATATTGCACTTCACGTCTTGGGGGTGGTGTGGCCAACTTTTTCCTACCTTGTTGTTTCCCCACTCGCTTTGAATGAGATTTTCTGCAAGCTCTCACAGCCCGTGCTGCGGGCTGCTCCGGTGATAATACTTCTCCCACTGTAATTATCTGATGGTTGGAGTCCGGGCCAATGTTAGCAGACAAATTTACCAAAACGTCGGAATCTTCTTCCTCACTAACATGGTCTTGTGGGATAGGATCTGATCTATTTATTAAGGGAAACTCTAGCGGTGTAGCCGTCGTCACTGTGGTTGATGCACTTGGGGACGGGCTTTCTGGGGGCAAGACTGGGGATTGGCTCAAGCCTAAGGATTGCCTCCTCTCATTATTAATCTTACTGACCTTTTGAATAACATATGAGTCCATAGTGTTGAGTGACTCAGTAGCAGCGGGTGCCAATTTCTTCTTCACCATGTTGCCTACTGAATGTAGCAAGTAGTCAAGATAGATGGGCGATATAACGGGGTAGGGGTCAGATGCAATGGGCAAATGGCAGCTAGACAGAGTGTTATAGGCAGCTTTGAACCCTACCTTATTGATACAAATTAATGGACGTCAGGGAGGTGGCCTCGCCTAGCCTTCTCGAGCCTCTGAGGGCCACAGAGGGCCCGCCCTTTGCCCGGGCTTAGCCCCGGGCGTCCCGCGATGCGGAGGGCTCGCTTCCTTTGACGCGACTGGCGGCAATGGAGTGCTGACGGCGCTGGTCCAAGGGCGCTCCTCCGGCTCCAAAGTTCTCGTGGCTCTTGCAACCTCAACCACACGAAAGGTAAGCCTCAATGTGCTCCGCTACGCTGTTTGGCAGGACCCCCCGCTCCGCCGAGGGCTCGCTTCCTTTGAAGCCCCTCCTGTCGCGTTGATAGCGTCAGGGAACGCGCCGCCGCAAAGGCTCACGGGAACTGTAGTCCCGGAGCGGCGGTGCGACTGGCGGCAATGGGGTGCTGACGGCGCTGGTCCAAGGGCGCTCCTCCAGCTCCAAAGTTCTCGTGGCTCTTGCAACCTCAACCACACGAAAGGTAAGCCTCAATGTGCTCCGCTACGCTGTTTGGCAGGACCCCCCGCTCCGCCGAGGGCTCGCTTCCTTTGAAGCCCCTCCTGTCGCGTTGATCGCGTCAGGGAACGCGCCGCCGCAATGGCTCACAGGAACTGTAGTCCCGGAGCGGCGGCGCGACTGGCGGCAATGGGGTGCTGACGGCGCTGGTCCAAGGGCGCTCCTCCGGCTCCAAAGTTCTTGTGGCTCTTGCAACCTCAACCACACGAAAGGTAAGCCTCAATGTGCTCCGCTACGCTGTTTGGCAGGACCCCCCGCTCCGCCGAGGGCTCGCTTCCTTTGAAGCCCCTCCTGTCGCGTTGATCGCGTCAGGGAACGCGCCGCCGCAAAGGCTCACGGGAACTGTAGTCCCGGAGCGGCGGCGCGACTGGCGGCAATGGGGTGCTGACAGCGCTGGTCCAAGGGTGCTCCTCCGGCTCCAAAGTTCTCGTGGCTCTTGCAACCTCAACCACACGAAAGGTAAGCCTCAATGTGCTCCGCTACGCTGTTTGGCAGGACCCCCCGCTCCGCCGAGGGCTCGCTTCCTTTGAAGCCCCTTCTGTCGCGTTGATCGCGTCAGGGAACGCGCCGCTGCAAAGGCTCACGGGAACTGTAGTCCCCGAGCGGCGGCGCGACTGGCGGCAATGGGGTGCTGACGGCGCTGGTCCAAGGGCGCTCCTCCGGCTCCAAAGTTCTCGTGGCTCTTGCAACCTCAACCACACGAAAGGTAAGCCTCAATGTGCTCCGCTACGCTGTTTGGCAATAACTCATTCAATTACATGTTTATTAAATAATTACACTATTTATATTTAATTTGTGCATATTATTTTTAACCAGAATTTTAAATTCACCCCACTAGCAATTTAATTTTTAAGTATCAATTAATAGATATATGGTTTATGGTAATTTAAAAGGATTTAAAAATTGTATTAATAGTTAAATTCCATTATTTTTAAAAAGCAAGTTCATTCATTGTTTAAAATTAAAAATATTTAACTTTTGATATATATTTTAACTTTTTAACATTAAAACAATTTTATATATATTTAAATCAAAGTCAAAATAAGTACATGCATATATTATTATTTCTTATGGGGTATTGTGTTATTAAGTCACTGCCCCTATTATTTTCTTTGTGAGTGAGTTGCAGTACCTGTCAGTGGCCAAGTGTGATGCTAGACGTACTCAAGGCTGAACTGGAGAACATTTTACTGATGTTTTGGGACCTTGCTGACTTTCGTTCTTTTGGAAGTGCAGCTTGTGAATAGCAATGGCCTTACCTTTTTGTGGGTAGGAGTATGCATTTGCTATTCTCTCCCTTTCTATAAACCTCTCTGGTAGTCCTGGGATCAAGTGATGAGGCAGGGCTCAAGCAGCAGGGCAGGCTTCTGAATGTGTAAGCCAGGCTCCTTCCAGGTGCAGCAAATCAGTCTTGTGGAGCACACAGCAGGCCACAATAGCAGGCAGTCCTTGAGAGTCCTTCTGCATGTCCAGAAAATACATTGAAGAGGGAGTCTGAGGACTCCATGTTAATACCAGGTACCTTCTTTGAAGTAAGAGAAAACTCCATAGGTTTCTCCTTAAAGGGCTGGAATTTCCTGCCTCCCCTGGCTCCAAGCAGGCTGCATGAACAATACAGGGGTGAAAGTCCTTTGTGTGAAAGCAGGCAACAGCCTATTCAGTTGCAAGTGGGGCAGTGCCCAGCTCAGCCTCCCCGCCCCTCCATCATGCCAGTTGATGGCCCATCCAGACACATCTGATCCCACTATTGTGTGGCTGTCTGGGAGTAGTAAACAAAATAAACAAATAGTAAAAATCCAACGTGGTTTAGAGGTGTGGGGTTTTCGGTCCCAGGTTGTACATTTTTGCCATGGTACTGGTCGCATTGCTTCACATGTAAAGTTCCTCTCTGCATTTGCCTATTAGTCAAATGTCCTGCCTTTGTTTGAGCCTCTCTGTCATACCTTTTGCTGGTATTTGCAAGTCATATACACGACCTTTTGTGACATTGTCGTTTACGGGTTCCCCTGACGATGGGCTTTTGTAATGCCCAAAATGCATTGTAATCAATTATTTTGACTGCACCATCTTATGTCTTCAAGGAATTTAGTTTCTTTTGAAGAATACTATTGCTTCTGCACCACTTGAAAATAAAACAGATTGAGCAACAGTCAACGCTTTTCATTGTTCGGATTGTGAACTGCATTCATAGATTCATTCACTTGTTTATGATATCAAGTTCTGATCAACTGTGATTACTCCATTTCATGTTTTGCTTTTTATATTGCTTACACTTTCACAGTGATTTGTGGCAGTGCACCCAGTGTCCAGGATACTTATCATAACTTTTTAAAAGTGGCATTTTCAAAATTGTAACTTAAAATCCAACTCTACCATTCAAGAGAATTTCTAATTATAATTTCTCAAACACCAAACATGAAATGTTTTCCTGTTCCCAATCAAAAGTTAACATTTTTTAAATGCAGTAGGTTTTAAGCAGTTTAACTTGGCTACTTAAGTGGGTGCCTCACTGCAGCCCAGCATTAAATTTACAGGCCCTGGGTATATGGTATACCACTCTACAGGGGATGGATAAGTAAATTAAAAACACCAATCAGGTGCAAGCCAATTTTACCATGTTTGGATGAGAGAGCACTTTAGCACTAGTTAGCAGTGCCCTAAGGAAAACAAAATTGAATTCAGCAAAACTAAGGATGGGAAAAAGGCAAAATGTTTGAAGGTGATTCTGCAGAGATGCACAGGTCCAACATACTAAAAAAATACAGTTAGTGAATCAAGTCCTTAAAATCTCTCACACATGGGAAGCATGTAGAATTACCATATATGTCAACTGTAACCATATAGTATATCAGGGTTGTGGGTGAGTCATATAGGTGATGCATGGACGCCCGTGATTACAGAAGCCAGCAGCAGTGTTACCGGACCAGAGGGGGCTGGGACTCACCGCCCCAGGGTGCCTCGCGCCTTCACACGTGCGCCACAAGTGTCATATCCAGTGCCAGGAGGTGCCAGCTTAAAGGACAGAGCGGGCTCCTGCAGCGCAGGATGCCCGTGATTATAGTAGCCAGCAGCAGTGTTACCGGGACCCGAGAGGGCTGGGACTCGCCACCCCAGGGTGCCTCGCGCCGTCACACGCGCGCCACAAGCATCATCAATGATGGATGATCCGTTTTTATTAGAGCAATGGATCGAAACGTCGTCGACTGTTTTAAGTGGACATACATGTAATTATTGTGTATTATTGTGTATAGTCTACGCTGGAGAACACTACCTACACTGATTTAAAAAGTGTCCAGGTTGCTCTTTTTCTTTTTCTTTGCCTGTGAAGTCTCACTTCTGAATTCTCTCTACTACTCTTTCTTTTTCACAAGTACGGTACAGGACTGTCTCTTACTTTCAATTTTTGTATTCAATTTTATTCTTCAATCTAAATAAATCCCTGGTCCGGCTGGACAGGAGAAATATATAGGTACTATTGTGTTCTATATTACATTTGTTTACATTTCTCAATGTGCTCAGGACATTTGTCTCTTGAAATAACAAGCATCATCAACAGCGCCAGGAGGCGCCAGCTTAAAGGACAGAGCGGACTCCCGCAGCGTGGGACGTGAGCGGGCTGCGCCCGGGCGAAGCACGGGACAAGGGCGGGCCCGCCCTTGCCTGTCATCGCCCAGAGAAGGCTGGGCTGGGCCTCCTCCCTAATATCACAGGAACTGAGCTTCAAGCCATATCTTGCCAAGGTACTGTTGCTGATCTACCCTTGCAGCTTACTGCATTTCTGGACCTTAAGATTGGAGTAACAGTTTGCTTGTCCTTTGCTGGCTATTATAGTTCTGTCGGTGCTAGCACTGTCTGTAGTACTGTTTGTAGTACCCTTGTTGAGGTCGGATTGATTGTTTAATTGGTGATATGGGAGGAGAAAAGGGACCGATAGCAGGCTGGGAGGTACCATTAGGAAAAGATTTTAAAAAACGGCATCATCCACTGGTACGTGGAAGAGGGTGTGATGGAGGGTCAGGAGAGGATGTTCTCTATTGTATAGTGAACATTGTTGCAGATTTTGAAGAATTGTTACTCACACCAGCACTAATTCCTGCCTCCCCCAACAAGGACACCACCCACACCAACATCAAGACCCCCACGTTCCTCAAGTTCTTACAGACCCACTATCATAGGGTACATGAACATCCCCAACCTATTTTAGAAGGTAGCATGGAAAAGAAAAACAACCCCAGTGGTGGAAGTGTGCAATAGTATTACTCCAAGCCCTTCATGTGCCCAAAGGGAAGAGAGTCTTCCTGAAAGTAATAGTGTTATATTTGATGAGCTACCACTCAGTAATTGATTTGCTCTTCTAGCTGACGATCCACCCACAATTAACGTCCACACAAATACAAACAGCACAAATACAAACAGTATTCACACAACTAACAATGATTTGACTCTACAGGGAGAAAAGGAAACTAACCCCGGTCCCACACCCTCAAATGTTGAACTCCAAAGGGAAATTATAGCTTTAAGAAATAGCGTTGAGGCATTATCTACCTTGGTATCCAAACTCTATCAGTAACTAGATGGCCAGATTAGACCCCACCTACACAAATTATTGCAGTCCTTGCAATTGCCTCATTCACTTGCCACCGTTGGCTCTGATATGGAACCTCCAACGCCCTCTGGGAAGCGACTTGATTGCAACGCCTTGCCCCCGCACACCGACCACCAATCCATTCCCAGCTTAAGAGCAACTAAAGGTCCATCCCAAGATCCACGGGGGCCAAACGTTGAGCAGGGTAGGAAATGTATTGGGTTGCCACAGAACCGAGGTGGGCACGGGCTAACGCTAGTGCCACCAGTGCGGGGTATGGCTACAAGTTACAATAGGGTACCTCTACCTTGCCAGCCTCCCTTACCTTTATATCTTAAGCAGAGTAGCCCATTACCATTGTAAATCTACATGACTAATGTTCCGAAAGTAGATCCTCAACATATCAAGTATGAGAATGCTGATTCTTTACAAAATAAAGCTATACATTGGTTGAGGTATACTAGGGCGTGTAGGTCATTATTAGGGATGACATTGTTTATGCTAAAAGGTGATCTTCACATCTGAGTACACATGATGCAATTGAGCTAAGACTAGTGGCTGAGCATCTGGTGCATAATTTAATTGCCCTAGAGACCAGATCCCACCAGAGCCCCTTCACTAATATTAGGTTGAGACTAAGCATCCCTCCAACACCAGTTCAAGCTGGAAATACACACATGCCTCTTGGCGATTTACCCATCTCATCCCTATCTCAGAATGACTGACTAACTTCAGGTTCCAACAAGGCTTTTCCTGGCAATCTTATTATAGCTCCTATGAACAGCATTGACTATGCATTTCCTCATTCTGATGTATTATCCAGAGATCAAGAGAGCATGTTAGACATCACAAAGTTCGCTTTAGTCCTTGACCCATTACTGGCGATGAGTGATGGTACCCGGGCTAGCTGCCCGGAAATGATCACGGATTGCCAGGCATTGCCCAAATTGGATGTTCATTCCCTTAATTTGGCTCCCCCTCCTAAAGTAAACGGGCAAATGTTGAGAATTACGACATGGAATATGGCAGGCATAAGGGGGAAGCTTATTGCACAGACCGAAATTTGCTTACTCCAAGAAACCTGGAGCTTGACCCCTATGTTTATTCCAGGCTTTATGACCTTCCACAGACCTGCAATACCATCAAAACATGGTCGGCCTTCAGGAGGGCTACTAATTTTTGTAAGTCTTGCATTAAATTGTGTTGCCAAGGAGCTGGTTACGAACAGTCCAGATGTCCTTGGGATAAAGATAAACAATGGCAAGGGTAGGACGGCTGACATTTATAATGTTTACGCCAGGAGTACCAGAGGTAGTAGTTCCCCAACCCTCCAGGTCTTGGACAATTTACTGGAAGCTAGGTTTGATAGTTACTCACTAATGATGAAATGAAATGAAATGTGGGTTTTTGTAGAGCGCGTGTTTGCCGTGGCGTCTTAGCGCTTGCTGCCATAGGGTGCAGTCGGAGAATCAGCCAGCGGGTTAGGTACAAGTAAATAACCAGGTTTTAAGAACCTTCCTGAATTGAAGCAGGTTGCTTTGGGTTCTAATATGCAGGGACATGGAGTTCCATAGCCTTGGGGCTAAGTGTCAGAAGTTCTTCCACCCCATTTCAGCATTTTTACCTTTGCAACTACAAGCAGGGGCGCCAATGCGGAGCGGAGACATCTCTGTGGGGCATAGCGCTCGATGTATTGGCTATTCTGTCCTGGTCCCACCCCGTGCAATGTCTTGTGTAGGATACACATAGATTTGAACTGGATACTAGCTGAAATAGGCAGCCAGTGAAGCTGTTCTTGAATGACTTGACTAATGGGACAGAATTTAGGTAGTTTTAGTAGAAGCCGTGCAGCAGCATTATGCAGAGTCTGCAGTTTATGTACCACACTCTTTTTGGCTCCATGGTAGAGTGAGTTACAGTGATCAATTTTTGACAGAATCAGGGCAGAAACAACCATTTTCCTAAGGGGCATAGGAATGAAATCGAAGATTTTCCTTAGCATTTTCAAGGTATAGAAGCAAGAAGAGGTGATGCTGTTGGCCTGGTCCGATAGGGAGAGATGATCATCGATTAGAACTCCAAGGTTTTTTACCTTCTTTATGGGTTGGGGGCAGGGCCCTGCTGTCCCGTGTCACCAATCGGAGTTCCAGAGTGACATGTCCCTTCCAAACATGACTACTTCGTCTTCCCGGTGTTCAATTATAAACAATTGTTTTGCATCCAGCTTATAATATGGCTCAAGCAGAGGTTAACACGTGCTGCCACAATCTCTGGTTTGGCAGCTTGTGAGACAACAATTTGCATGTTGTCAGCATAGCAAATGGCTGTAAAGCCAAAGGAGCCATTATGTTTAGCCAGAGGGGTAACATATATGTTAAACATAGTAGGTGAAAGTGCTGAACCCTGAGGTACCCCACATGTAATGACAAAAGAGGGAGATTTGTGCTCATCTAACGTCACAGCTTGTTGACTATTAGTTAAAAAGGAACGAAGGATATATGCGGCCTTATCAATGATGCCTATTTCTGCCATCCGCTGAAGGATGCGGTGGATAAATCAAACATAATTAATATAGCCTTCCTGCCCTGATCCAATTGGGCATGTAGGCTTTCAGTGGCTGCAATCAATGCAGATTCGGTACTATGCCGTGGCTTGAAACCTTGTTGAGCTAGATCAAGTTTGTTGTTAGATTCTATGAAAGTCAGCAATTCCTCATTTAATGCTTTATCAATAAATGGTGGGGACTTCAATGTAACCTTTGAACCACTCGATTGGGAAGAGGCCAATGATGTGAACGAGGAGGACAAATTGTGGAGAGTACCCCGCTGGAGGTCGCTCCGATCAAAAAATGGTCGCAAGTTGCACTTCAGTTAAACGCGATATCCCTAGAATATAGTTTAAGGGCAACAAATGGTTGAATAACTTCTGACAGAGGAGGAGTAATGACCTTTGTTGAACCAAACGGGTCAAGTAGGATCAACTACTTATTAGTAGACCTGACATTATGGCCATTGGTACAGGATATGGCCATAACTTTATCCTGTGACAGTGATCACCATCCCCTTACTCTGTCCATTTATAATCCCTGGGGTAGTGTTTGGAGAGAGTCCCCGACACCAGTAAGTACAAAGGTCTTAATCCCCACAATCGATGACTTAAATGGCCTGTGGTATTGGCATGGAGTTAGTTATAAGGGGAAGAAATGAAGGCATAAATTAACCATAGCTGAGATCCTGCGCAATGCTGAATTGTGGCGCATGACACTAAATGGAGCAAACAGCAGTGCCAATGAACTGCAGTGCCAAATAACTTTGTGTTGGTCTGGACCAACATCACTACTAATGTATTTCTAGGGGGCTTACTGGGGAGGGGACTTTATGGTGAGGTAAATTCATCAGGTGGAATTCTTATAATCTCAATCAGATCTATAATTCTAAAAATATTATATTTTCTACAAATAGGTTTTAAAAATCTAGTGGTTGTGTCAACCAAGCTGCTATTTGGACAGACAAATGGGACATGTACCGAATCTTGGAGTCCTCCGTTACACAAATCACCTTGACCAGTTTTGTTAAAGTTTCCTCTCTACTGTTTTGTTCTATCTTTTAACGGCAGTGTCTTCAGACTTAGCATCACAATGCATTGCCTAACCTTATGGTCCAGTGTAAAACTCAAATTTTTGGGGATCTCTTTATACTCCACCTTATCTAGCGCAAGCTTGTAATGTGATACCTCTTGACAATAAAGTTTATCCATTTCGTAGCTGAGCCTCAGAGTAGATTTTTCCAAAAAAGAACTTCAAGAGTTCCGGGGACCAACTTTGTAAGAGGTTCTCGGAGCATTGAAAGTGCTCCAAAGCGATCTCTATCTTCATTTAAAAGTATATACTCCTGGATCGGCCTTAAAAGTTCCTAACCTATAATTGCTCTTAATTTACCATCAGGTGCATGTAGTATATTGTAAGCCCATCTGACAAGATTTGCCATTGCCCTCGCGTATGCACCCACTACCCCTAATTCCAATCAGAGTGCCTGAACGGGAGTGGCTTGACTTGTAGTGGTAAGGATACGCAAGAGTTTTCCCTCCTTGAGATTTAAAAATCCCCAACGAATTATAGGAATATATTCTAAACCATATGTTAGGATAGGGGTAATCTTTGTTCCATAAGCTTCCCGGAGAGCTAAAAAATGTCACCTCACAGTAGATAAATAAAACATTTTTATAGCACTAGCATGGCATACTGTTTTTAGTTTTAGTCCGCTAAAAGTGTGAAGCAGCACCAGTGGGCTGAGAGAAAACGCTCCCTAAATAGATGTAGGTAGATGCTATTTCTACTGTTGTTCCTCCTAGTTTCCAGGTAAAAGGTAAAGCTTTTTTTCTTGCCACTAAATGGTATTATTTTTGTTTTTGATATATTTATTCTGAAAAATATTTTTTCAGTATAATTAGAAAGAGCCTCCATATTACGCTGCTGCCCAATTGGGGTTAAATCAAATAAAACCACGTCATCAGCATACATTAAAAGATGGATTTTTGTGTTGCTAATTGAGGTGGGAAATTATTTACCTCCTGGAAACAGTCTGATAAATCACTAAGGAACAGTGAAAAGAGAAGGGGGCAAGTAAACATACTTGTTTGAGGCTGTTTTGCATGGAAATCTCTTGGGTTAAGCCCTTACATCCTCCCATTTGTACCTTACACCATGCAGTTGTGTGAAGCGCTACTTTTATTCTTAGCAGAATTATCGGAACACCTAACTTCAACAGTTTCCTCCAGAGGGAAGGCCTATCTACCTTGTCAAAAGCAGTAGACAAAACTACAAATAAACTATAGACTACCTGAGCTCTACTAATGACATATTTATCGATAATAGTTTGCAGGATGGCAATATTATCACTCACAGAGTGGTTTTTGACGAAAGCCTGCTTGTACCATAGGAATTACCCCCTTAGCTATGGCCCAGTCATTCAGATGTTCCAAAATGCTGGCCGCAAATATTTTTCCCATAGCATTAAGGAGGGCAATCGCGATAATTACTCGGAAAAAAGCAGGAATCTTTTTTCAAAAGAGGAAACGCTATACTGCCCGTCCATGAGTTCTAAATTTGGTCAGTTCGATAGCAGTACATAAATAGGGGGGCAAGAATGTACTCCATCCTTTGATGTTTTCTTTAAGGACCTTCACCGGAATCCTGTCTGGTCCTATTGCTGCTGTATCTCTTGCTTTCCTTATGTATACAGCAATTTGCTCATCAGTAGGTGACTTTATCTGCTGGTTCGTCTTGCTGTTGGTTTCATCGCATAGAGATTTCCCAATATCAATAGATGGTCGATTTTCCTCATATAATTTGGATAAATAAGCGACCCATTCTTTTTGTGGGACTGGAGCTGCTCTCAGTGGTGTTTTGTTTCCACTAGCTACTGCAGCTATATCCCAAAAGGCTTTAGAATTTTCTAGATGCACTGCTACTTGCAGGTGTACCCAATATCTATCCATTTTTGTTCTATTCTCTTTCATGCAAAGCCTTTTTCGCCCTTTTTTTCAGGGTAGAAATTTTGGCTTTCTTAGTCAGAGAGAAGTTTGTAAATTGCAACCAGATCAGCTGATTCAATTTCTTAGAAAGGAAGTTTACTGTTGGATCTTTTGTCATTTGTGAAGTATCTTTACTGGGAAGAGGCTTCTTCTGCACAGTAGTAGATATCAGTGTTTTAAAGCTTTCAAAATTAGCAATTGGGTGAACTCTCTTGTTAATTTGCTCATGCAACTGAAACTCAATACTCTTATTAATTTCTTTGTAAATGTGCTTTTACTTCTTGCTAAATAGTTCACTTCACTAGTAGGTTGTATACTTTTCTTGTGGATACGTTTCTGCTCCCATAGGAATGCAATCATCACTTTCCTGCCTGGCTGACCTTAGAACCTCTTGTGACATTTCATTTTTCGATTAATATTTTTCCTTTGTAGAAACATTACTCTTTCTACCCTAAATAGCACCCCTTACTTCAAACACCCATCACATATCTTGCTAAAACTAGACCAATAGATGCACATCCCCACACTAACTAAAGCTTGATTATATGTTTACTAATGCCCAAATGTACTACTTTGTGGGAGGTAAGTAAAAGCGTGTTGCATTTCTCCTGCTTTCATCTGACAGTCCCCTGATAAGCCCATTTTTGCAAATTTGCCTTTATCTGGAAAAACAAGGTTGTAAATCACCATCTCAAAAACAAGTACTTTCTTTTTGAAAAATAGAAGCCTATGATAAATCATTTTATTCTCATGAGCAGTTTGCCTAATTTCTAGGGGCCAGATGTAAGTGATCTAGTGGACACAAACTCTCCCATTCTCGAAATCTCGTTGCAACTGCAAAATATCTTTTTCTATTGTGCTAGCCCAATTTGGACATGTTTTACTGATTTAAAAAATGGGGTTACTAAATCACAATTGAGAAGGATCATTTAAGGGGCATTTTCCAAATTTGCCTGTCGTTATGGTATGCATCAATGGCTTGCACCTTAAATTCCATTACAAACTATTGGCCAGGGATTGACTCAAAAGCCGTGTTGGTAACTGATTCCCAAAAGGGAAGCGGTCCCCTTTGGACCTCTTCACCTTTGTGAATCAATGTTACAGCCTTAGTAGTCCAAGAGACTACAGCCTGCACTAATTGAAGTTTTCAAAATTGGTAGGCTTTAATTTTTAAAAGCAGCTCCTGTTCTGTTAAGGAACTCTGGCTACTCTAAAAAAATGTTTTGGAACACATCACAGGAATGGTGGTCTCATGTTCTTTGCAGGCCACCATCCCTCTGGTCAGAGCAAATCGCGGAGGATGGCAATTTGCACCTGACTAATGAAAAAAAATTACGTTAGTCGTTCTGCCACCCTCTGTGATTCGATATTTCGAGATGTGACCTATCAGTACATAGTGAAGTGTCTTACAAGTTTTATGATGGAACCCTTTTGGCTCCTAGTCGACTCCATAGTACTGTGACGTAGGTATCAGAGTAGAATGCAATAAAAGCTTGTTTTAGAATGTTGAGTTTGCAGTTACACGCAGCACAATAAAGACGTGTCATAATAAGCTACATGTGTGGGGTAGTCATTGGCAGGTACTCAGGCGGGAGGCCGCTATAAATGGAGACGAGTTAGGAGATAAGAAGCACAAAGAACGAGCGTGCAAAGAATCTACATGTCGATGGTCAAAAACCGGCCGGTTGGGCCATACACAAAGGTACCGTGCTGCCACACAAGATAAAGGTGTACATTATACAGGGAGATACTGCAAAAGATGGTTACATATTGATACTGAAAAAGTGCTGGCTGACAGAATAAGTAAGAAATGAGTATATTATCACTGCACTTCCCAGAGCCTCGATAATCAGAACTTTCTGACCTCAGCACCTGGCTAGGAGACCTAAGAAGAAGAAGCAGGAGGGTTGTGCATGCTATGCTGTGTAATACCTGAAGTGATCCACCACTAAAGCTGCTAGGTGATGGCTCTGAAGAACTCCTGAGGTCTCCAGAAAGTGAAGGGCCTTGATAGAGAGCAAAGAGGATGTCATCATTTCCCCGATTGTCCATGATGACTCTGAGGCTGATCCACTGCAACGCCTCAGAAAAAGAGCTGCACCCTCGATGTTAGACACCCCATATAACTAGTTACCATGCCGCCGCCTTCCTGAAACTACCACCACCTTTCGACAATGCCAAAAGAAAAATATTGGTTATAGATGGACTGCTTGGATAAAGAAATTTGAATATTTCATTGATGCACTTGAAGAGACTGATAACCAAAAGATTATCAAATATCTCAAAAGTATTGCTGGTGATGGTATGAAAGAAGTCATAAAGAAAATGCTGCAAACTGATCAAGAAATCACAGACAGTCAGATCAAGAAACACTGAATCTCAAGCTCAATTAAGTTCCAAACGTTGATTGCAAAAGATACATTTCCAGTCAAGAACACCAAAACGTTAGTGAAACCATTGATGAATTTGTGGAGAGACTCAACACACTCATCAAAAACTGTAAATTCAATTAAATCAATGAAGGGGAAGCTATGCGACTTAGAGTTATTGATGGATGCTTTCCAGATTCATTTCAGATTATGAATGCTGAGGGAAACTCAGACTGGAGCAAATGTTGATGGCTGTCAGATCTGAGGAGCATGCTGAAAGACCTGCTGCTGACATGGAGGCTGGAGGCATCCAGAGTGAATTTATCATGAGTTTGAAAAGTAAGCCAAAGCAAAGGACTGAAGGACACAAAGTGATGACTATATGTAAAAGAAGTTATGATTTACATGTGGATTTTCATTTCCAAACAAAGGTAAATGTCCCACCATTGGGCAGTTATGTTAAGGCTGTGGGAAAGAGAACAATTCTGTGATGGTTTGTAAAGCAAAGGAAAAAGCAAGTACATCACAGTGGGAAGGCAAAATGCCTGTCAGAACATTCAAGAAGCAATGCTCGGGGCACACCCACAGTGCCAAGCAGCAACATCAATTGAGGCAAATCGACACTGAACAAAGTTGATCATCATCGAAATCATCGTCAAACAGTTCTACCACCTCAATATCAAGGGAAAGTGAGGAAGATGGTTGTTCCATATAGATTTTTACCTCAGAAAAATGTGCGCATGTCAGACTGGCTGCATGTGAGCAAAAATGTCAGTCAAAGAAAAGTCGACATGCCAAAGCACCAAAAACATACAAACATTGTCCGAATATTACATTGAAAATAAATGGTTACTCGATACCTTTCATCATCGACAGTGGTGCATCCATAAACATAATGCCTGAAGAGAAATGCATTGAATTTTCTCCATTGCCCCGCCGTCTTACCACATCGAAGACCACAATGTGCACATGGGCTTCATTGATGCCCATAAAACCTCACAGTTCATTTGTGGTGAGAATAAAACACAAGAAAACAAAGGTGCAAGCACCCATCCATGTGCTTCATGGTACAGCAACAAGTGCCTGTCTGCTCAGTTTCAGCAGCGCTGCTGATATGGGACTGATTTCTGTGAATTACAACATGAATGCTCACTACAAAACTGTAAGTCAATTCACTTAGTTGTTTAATGATTTGGGAAAGCTTAAGACTATGAAAGCAAAGCTACATTTTAATGAGGATGTCCATCCTGTTGCTCAGTGACATAGATGAAACGCTTTCTATTTACAAGAAGCTGTTGAAAAATAACGTTGTTACCCAAGCATAACATTATTGAGTCATGAGTTTCTCCCATAGTGGTGTGACCAAAGAGGACAGTGAAGGAGCTGTATGCATATGCGTTGACAAACGTCAAGGAAACAAGGCAATTGAAAGCGAACGACATCCATGTCCACACATTGCTTTTCATCTGTTGGAACTCTAAGAAGACTGCAGGTATGTTACAACCTTTTCAACACATGTTGATCTGTTTTGATACAACAGACTCAGTTTTGGTGTCATCAGCTTCAAAACTTTTCTAAGATGTCATTTGGCTTGTCATACAGCCTGTTGTAAATGCATTCAATTATAGCAATAACATTGATTTTCGGTGCTACACAGAGGAGCATGATAAAGCTCTCACACAAGTATTTTGTTTACTTATTAAGGCAGGTTTGACTTTCAACGCATACATGTATGAGTTCCACAAGACAAAGTTAAGGTTCTTTGACCATATCTTTTCAGAAGGGAGTATGACAATTGACACACGTAGCCACGGCCAGGTAAGAGAAATAGTGGGTAAAATACTCAGAAGGTAAAGGGGCTGGGGTTTAATATCTGCCCACCAGTGTAATTTAGTTGTGCGCAAAGTGGTACAGCACTAGAAACAAAACACCTGATATGGTGCTCTAGGTAATTTTTTTCCTTTTGGATTCTGGGGTTAGTCCTGTTTTAAAATAGACGAACAACGCTAGAAGTCCCAGAATTCAAAGAAAACCCTTACCCTGGAACACCACATCACTCACGGATCTGGGGAACTTGGCACTGCTGAAATTGACCTCTACCGTGTGTGATAGAACGTGACAGATACGAATCCTGGCTAGTTTTGTGGCTGAGGGCTGGGTGCTGAGCTGCTGTGCGCTGGCGGCTACATGCGGTGTCTTAGCAGCTCTAATGAGAAGGAAAAGGGCGGCCATAGTGAGTATTCAGCGACTGCTCCCCCACACATAATGATCAGGAACTTTAATAAAGACGCGCACGGAGGGCGCAAACAAGACAGAGCACTGTGGAAGGAGCGGGCACGGCGAGAGTTGCCAAAATAATTGGGAGCCCCCGGTCGATGTCTGATTGAGGTCCCGGGGAAGAGAGCTGACCCACTACTGGTGTGAGACGCTGCCATGGCTGGAGGGAGGCGGTAGCCGACTGCGTGCTACAGACTGCAGGCCAAACATGATCGCCGCTTGTGAGTCCCCTTGCCGATCCACTGCTTAGTTTACACCCACTTTTCTTCTGGGTTATAGAGAATAATGGGGACCGACTGAGTTCGAACTTCAAGGAGTCATCCCCCTTGCCTGACCTCAATATGGCCACCACAGTGGGACCCTCCTCGATTATCTATCTCTCCTGGTCTAAAATTATTGGTCAGCGTCCTGATCTTGATCAGCCCTCACCCAACCCTGTTCCTGCTCACCCACCAGAACATTTACTCTGAGAACTTTCCCTCGACAGCTGAGACCTAGCCATTTTGACTGATGCCAGGTGGAGCTACCTCACGAGCTAAAGGGGAGATGGGCTATGGATTCCCTCCTTGACCATCACCTACCCAGCTGGTCTTTGGGCAAACTCTTCTGCCTCTCTCCTGCCCTTATCTCCCTCCTCCCCCTACACCCTACCCCCTACCCCTCTCCGCTCTACTCTTGAGTTTGAGTTTGAGTTTAAAATTACTTTTAGAGCGCACGTATACCAGCGATTTCTTGGCGCTATAGCTAACAGGATCCGGGGCTAAAAGGCTAGGAGAGCTAAAGGAGTGTTATTCAAAAGACTTCGTGAATAAGTGGGTCTTGAGGTGTTTACGGAATTGTGAGTAGAGAGTGATGGTACGAAGTTCAAGGGGAAGGGAGTTCCAGAGGGTTGGGGCAAGGGTTGCAAATTTAGAGCCTCCCCACTTCTTTCTCCGGTAGCGTGGGATGGTGAGGAGGGATTGGGAAGACTCTTCTCCTCTTTCTAGCTATTGACCTTTGCCCTCACCTGTCCTTGCTCATAGTTCCCACCCTATTTATCTACTAGACTTTATTCAGTGAACTTTCCCTTGTCAGTGGAGACCTAGCTATTTGACTAATGCCCAATGGAGATACCTGTTTAGCTATAGGGGAGACGGGCTGTGGATCCCCCCCCCCCCGGATGTCACCTACCCAGTCGGTCTTTGGGCAGACTTCCTTTGGCCTCTCCTGCCGTCTTTTCCCTCATCCTCCCTCTTCACACTTCGCCCTCTCCCCCTCCGCTCTATTTTTCTCACCTTTCTTTCCTCTCTCAATGTGTTGCTTACTTTTGATGTAATGTGTAATTGTTATCATTTTCTGTAACATTGTGTAACCTAATGTAAAGCACTCTGATACCTACGGGTCTAGCCAGCGCTATATAAAACTCCATAAATAAATAAGACCTTGTAAAAGTACAAGCCCTGTCAAATGCTGATTCCCTTCAAGATGTTTCTATGATATGTTCCTTACTTGGCATGGCAAATTCTTGTTGAATACTTTGCTACTATAAGTGCTACCTTATGAGTTAACAAAGGGAAATGTTTGATTCAAGTGGTCACAAGAATTTGAGAGAAGTTTCAAGATAATCAAACAAGCCATTGAAACTGCTACTGAAATGGCCTTCTTCAACCCAAAGCTTTATACAGAGAAGTTGTCGCAAGCCCAGTCGGGTTAGGCGATATCCTTGCACAGTACAGCAGACACACAAAAGATCAAAGGCATGTTGTGGGATATGCCAGTTGAAGCTTGTCGCATACAAAACGTGCTGTCTCACAACCTAAGAAAGAAAGTTTAGCCGTGGTATGGACTTGTTTCCATGTATTCCTGTACAGAAAGCCTTTTACGCTTGTAACTGATCATCAAGCTTTACTGACTATCTTTGGCAATCCAAAAGCCAAGATTCTTCCTGCATTGAATGGTGGGTCTTCAATTACAAGAGTACAATTATACCATTGTGCACCATCCAGAAAAAAGGGCCAAACCCTGCCGACTACTTTTCCAGAGAGCCTACACAAGGTCAGGGTATTCCATTCAAGACGGTTGAAGCCTACATTAATTTCATTGTAAAATCAAATACGCCAGCAGCCATGTCATTAGCCCCGATCATCACTGCCATGAGCCATGACAGTGACATGCTGAAGTTAAAAGATATAATTACACATCAGTTATCGAACCAACTAACTCAACCTCTCAACAGTGATGGGGATTACCAACAATACAACAATGTTAAAGATGAACTGGTCATAACACAGAAAGGAGTTATTGCAAGTGTTGAGGATCCTGATTAAGGAGAGTCTGCAACAGAAACAAATTGAAGTAACTCCAGAAGTACATTGTGGTATTGTTGCCATCAAAAGAGCTCTCTGAGACCGAGTTTGGTTTCCATATTTAGATGAGAGGGTTGAAAAGGAACTAAACCTCTCATCTATGCAACTGCCTTTCTACAAATTTTACTCAACATCCTCTTAACATGTCAGAACTCCCGAAGCATGTGTGGGAGAGAATAGCCATCAATTTCTTTGGTCCACTCGATAATGGGCACCATCTGATTGAGGACGAGTTCTCATGTTTTCCATTAATTGAGGATCTCTCATCCATATCTCTTGAGTGAGTCATTGGGAGACTAGGTGGCAACTTAGTGACAATGGGCATTCCAGACATTTTGAAGTCGGATAATGGCTCACCATTTCACAGTTGAGAATTCTAGAATTTCATGGAGCTTCTGAACAAAAAGCATTAAAAGAGTACACCTTTGTGGCCACAGGCCAACTGACTCATACATTATATGAGTATGCCAAAGAAAGCAGTATAATGTGCAACTCTTGAGAGGATCAGGTTAAAAACTGTGTTGAATTCCACCTACTAGCCTATCGTTCAACACCTCCCTCAACCATGGGCAGAAGTCCTGCAACTTAGATGTTCAGGAGAGCAATGACAACAAAGTTATCTCAATGGACCAACAAAAGAGAAAGAACTAAGAACACAACTTGTATGCAGGACTTGGTTAGGAGCAGAAAACGTCTATGCAAACAAGAGGTGACATGCAACGCATATTGAGTTTAAGAGAAAAGATCTAGTGATCATCCAACAAATGTGAAGGAGGAAATCTGATGCTCCATATGATGCTGGACTGTTCCACAGAGGGCCCGATTACGACTTTTGGCAGTGCGTGGTGGGTGTCCTGCCACCCCACACTGCCAAGAGCCGCTGCCGACCACCTGCTAAATTACAAGTAATTTTGTGGTCTCGCAGGTGGGCTGCATGGTAGTTACCACAGTGGTGCCTTTTAAAAAGGCTCTGCAATGGGAACTCCACAAAGGTTCTTGCACGGCAGGACTGTAAAGTCCATGGCGTACAGGAACTGGGGCACATGCATACATGGGGTGTACATGTTGTGCCACTCTGCATGCACCCCAGGTTGAAGGGGGCCCATCAAAACACTGGTGATCCTGAAACTTGTAATAAGCATGGTGGTGCCACAGTGGTACCACCTGCATCTTTCAATGGCCTTGACTGCCAGCTAACAGCAGTTCCCTTGCAGAGCCAGCATTCCAATTATGGTCCAACCACCCAACTCGAAATAGGGCAGTCAGACCACTGTGCAGCGGTGGCTGGATTACCACTGCTCAGCCTGCCAGGCTTGTAATTAGGCCCATAGTGTTCACCAAGGGACACATGGTGGCTGCCTTGCGTCCTGGAACGTCTGTTACCAGAGACTCTTCTCACAGCCATTTGATTCATCGATCTTCTGATCAAGATGGAGAAGTAAACACTGAACCTGAAAATTCAGCGACTGCTATTACCTCTTCACCAGCTTTGAAAATATGTGACACTGCAGATAACAGCTTTCAGTCACCTGTTCAGGTAGAATAATTAAAGCACCAAGAAGGTTGATTGAAGAGATGTAACTGTATATATATATATATATATATATATATATATATATATATATATATATATATATATATATATATATATATATCCAGAAAAAATCCAAGTATTGACTGCCTCCACCAGATCGAGAGTTGCGTCGTCTTAATAGGACTCCTTGGATTGAGTCCCTCACACTTCTTTCCACAAACGACCACGCCAGGTGAGATTTTCAAAGTTGCTTTATTGCCGCTGCCATATATATATATATGCAGCTTGTTACTAAAAAGCGTCATTTCATGAGTTACGGAAAGTAAAAGAATCAGCGCTGCATGAACTGTCTCAATGGAAGCAAGTAGTTTTGTTGCCCAAGGACAAAATTAATTTCTTGAAAACTGAACGCCCTACAACACCTGTTTTATATTTTATACCAAAAGTCCACAAAGGCATTACACAGAATTCAGGTAGGCCCATCATTTTGGCCAGAAAGAGTCTTTTTGAACCTATGTCCAAACATGTGGACATTTTCCTACAGGAGTTTGTGACAGGGTTACCGTTGTTTATCAAAGACACAGGTGAATTTTTGAGAAAAAAAAAAAACATGGGAGCAAGATTTTTTATTCATAGTGATGGACATAACATCCTTGTACGCCAACATCTATCATAACGACGGGATCAAAGCTGTTAAGTATTTCCTGGATCAAAGACCAATACATCCCTTTGAACATAACCGCATGAATATCACTATGATTGAACTGTGTTTGAGAAACAACTGCTTTTTATTTAACAAAGATGTGTATCAACAAATGAGAGGAGTGGCTATGGGGGCCTGCTTCTCCCCCAGCTACGCATGTCTTCATGTTGACTGGTGGGAGAGGCAGGTCCTCAGAATGCAATACAAATCAATGTGAGACGTACATGTGATGCATTGGTGGCGTTTCATCAATGATTTCTGTGTTATTAGGAGAGGCACTAAAGAGGAAGCAGAAAGATTTGTCACATTAATCAATAGCAATTAATTCAATTTAAAGTTCACAGCTCAAATTAGTGGCTATAACATAGAATTTTTAGATGTGCAGGTTTGTATCGACAACGGTATGGTCCAAACTAAACTCCACAGAAAAACCACTGCAGGAAATTCTATTCTCTGTGCAAGGAGTGCACATCCTAGGCATTTGATATTGAGCATCCCCTAAGGGGAATATTTAAGAATGCGCATAGTTTGCAGCTCCGATACAGACCTAGTACAATGCCAAAGCAAAGCAACACAGAGATTCATTGCTCAGGGTTACAAGAGTGCTGACTTACAGGAAGCCATTATAAAAGCGAATGCACAGACAAGAGAGGCCTGTCTAAGAGTCAGAAATAACCTCACTAAACCCACTGCAGCTACCGTTAACAATGTTTAGGAGACACCACAAGTGATCAGGATGATCCCAACACATAGCAAGCAGGAAAGGCAAATTCGACAGATCATCAACACCCACTGGCCTATAGTGTTAACTGACACCACACTAAATCAGATTCTGTCAGATAAACCATCACTGACCTTCAGGCATTCACCCTCTATGAGGGATGCACTAGTGAGGAGCAGTCCTGAGTTTACCCTAGCTCTCACTTGGTTGACAACTAAAACAGGGTTCTTTAAATGCAGCTCATGTAGAGCTTGTAAGTTTGGAGTAAATACATGACGGCATTCAGTACGAAACCTGTTAAGATCAGAGGCCATTATACTTGCAGAACAGACCACGCAGTATACATATTAGAATATCCGTGTGGGCTCAAGTACGTTGGGAGTACTAAACTCCAAGAATGTAATAGGATTTTACATCACCTGAGAGCTGTGGTGAACTCTGATCCAAACTAGCCAGTGGTCCGGCACATTAAACTAGCGCATCATAACAACATCAAGGAACTTTATTGGGGCAGTTCCCATATCCAGATGAGGGAGCAATAGAGAGAAACTGTTGCGACAGCTAGAATCCCAGTTCATTACGGAGCTTGATACTAAGATGCCAAATGGTTTAAATACCAGTGAGGATGTACACAACTTCTTTTAAATGTGGATCATTGACTTAGAGCTGTATGTAAATGACAATCATTTATGTCCTCATTCTGATCATACTCTATATGTTTGACATAGTTTTCTCTCCTCCATCTAAATATGGGGGTATATGAATGGGTGTTCAAGTACTTAACACTTACGAAATGTACTGTAAATATTATGAAAGTTACTGCGAGTAGGGAATAGAACCTTGATCTACATAGTACATATAGCATTAGCACTTTAACATTTATGATACTTGAATTTTTTATGCTTGTTATTCGTTTGCAATTGTGCACTGTCACTTTTTGTCATATATGAGGCTTCATGGTGATTTTCGGTATTCTTATGCACAAATATCTTTTTTGTATAAGCACTTTAGTGCAGCAGAAAACTTTTTTCAAACACTTTTGCACTTTAAGGGGATATTGCAATACAATAGGCACTAGCAGTTTTTCAACACCATATAGGGTCAGACTTATCAACATTACATGTTGCGAGTTTATAATAGCGAATTTTACCGATTCGCTATTATAGACTCGCAAAATGCAATGTATGTAGGAATCTGCTAATATTTCACGTTTCCTACCCATTCCTTATTTGCGACACGCAAATTGTGAGTCACAAATAAGGAATGGCTTCCCGTTCATTTCTATGGGCCAAGAGGCCCATAGGAATGAATGGGAATTGCATGCTCAATTTGCGAGTACCCGCAAATTGCGCATGCAATTTCAAGGATGCAAGGATTCCAAAAGGACACCCTGTTGCACCCCTCAAATGTGCACATCGGGCACATTTCGATGTCGACGTCGAAGCTGGGGAACCGGTTTCGAGTCTCGGCAACTATGCTCAATATGCTGTGATTCTGGGCAAATCACTTAATCTCCCCGTGCCTAACAAAAATGAATGTGTCCATCAGTAATGCAACTGGTGCTATGTAAAGCGCTCTGATACCCAATGTTTTGGGTCTAGTTTGCGCTATATAAAACTCAAAAAAGAAAAGAAAGAAAAAAGAAAAGTGCATAACGGTGTATTTTTCTAGGAAATCGCAAATTACTACCAACTTGAAGTTTGCGATTCCTTTTTTTACAAGTGTTTTTTTTTTCCTACATTGCACAATACGATTTTGTGATCACTGGAGAGTGAAAATGAACTGATGAATTAACGGACATAAAGTATTATTAGCCGTAAAAACAAAAATGAATGAGAAAAATGGTTCTAAAAAACTTACAGTGAACTGAGCACGAACAAATCACTTTCAAAAAATTGCATTAAGCACTTTTTAAATATGTAAACTACACCAACCACAATGCACTGTAATAAAACAGGAAGTAACTGTGCTGATAGAAATAAAAGATGCCCCTGTTCCTGTGTAACATCATCCCGTGAACAAGGTCTAAGTTGCTGGACCGAAACGCGTTGGGCATGGCAGTTAAGATCTGATAATAAATCCACCCTGATTTGTACGAGATAACACAGAGTACTTCTTAACATCACCAGCCAGACAGGCATTGGCAAGAAAAACACACTGAGTACATAACAAGTAACCAGGGCCGGACGGGCCGTAGCAGGCACCAGGCAATCCCCTGGTGCGCCGCACAGGTGGGGGGCCAGTTTGGGGCCACTGGGGACCGTTTTTGTTACAGGGCCGTTTTAGCAGCATAGCAGCAAAATTGGCCGAAACCCGGCCCTGGCAAAGAGCTCGGCGGCACCCACAACCCCCGGGCTGGTTTGGGTCCCAGTCCGGCCCTGCAAGTAACAGCGATCACACCGGTCCTGTATGTTCTGCCAGATTCGGAGACACGCAGAGGCATATTTTCCATTTCTTTCTCCTGACTGTCAGCCTCTATCCAGCGCTCACCCACCCTCCCTTCTTTTCTACAAAGTCCTGTCTTAAATAGTTGTTCTAGGAAATTAAACTTTGGCGAAAGGTAAACTTTCGGAAAGAAACTGCTTTAGAGAAGGCCATCCATTAAAAAGGTGGATGTTGAATGTTTTCAGCTCGGAAGTCTGTCTGAGTTCATTAACCATGAAAAATGAGGTCTACGGTTTACCCAGGCTTTCCTGAAGCCAGCACATATTCTGTAAGGCATCTTTGTGCTGTACGTTACTCCTAGCAGCATTCCCTTCAGCAGAGCTACTTTACGAATTCTAGGCTTGTTTTTGCAAAAACATTTTTAATCTAAAATTACACAAATTCTTTTAGAGTACCCTTTCAAACAATTCGTCATCCTTCTTTAACCTTCCTTGGGTGATAGACATCTCTGAAAAAAACTTTTTCTTAAGTCCCCATTACTAACTGGCATTGTGGCTCATTTATTTAACTCTCTCTGCTGACATTTGATGTGACCTGAAGATCATGTGTTTAAATATAAAGGAAGGCTAGGTCAGATCCCAATCCTTCAGTGGCTGGGAATTTGAGTATCATTAAACTGAGTAATAATAAGATCTGTTTAGAAACACCAAGGGGCAGATTTACAATAAGTGGCGCATCCCTGCATATCAGCAGGGATGTGCCACTTATTGTGCGCCATGCCTCCGCCACCATGGATGCGCTGCATTTACAATGCGGCGCACCATGGGGCAAAAACGGCACAGATGCATCACGCATCTGTGCCGTAAAAGTGGCGCATTGCTGGAGTTGCGTCGCAAGCGCGACACAGCTCCAGCAATGCTCTAGGGGGGCCTATTCTCACAATGCTGCATCAATTCTTACGCCTGCTTCAAGCAGGCGCAGGGTTTTGACGCAGCATGGGCCCCAAAGTGACTGAGTGAAATCTTGTAGATTTCACTCAGCCACTTTTAGGAGGCGTTCCTGCGCCGGAACGCCCCCCCCCCCCTGCGTCAGAACGCCTCCTTATGGCGCAGGGCTTTACAACGTGACGCATCTCCCAGATGCGTCACGTTGCAAATATCGCGCACCATGGCACATCTTTTGCGCCGCCGCTGCGTCAGAAAAGTGACGCAACAGCGGCGTAAAAGAGGCGCAAGGGGCTTGTAAATCTGCCCCCAAATGTGTGATATAACGCGCAATACGAAAGAATGTATAAGTGCTACAGGTGCGACCAGTGCTACCTGCGCCTTTCCAGGTTTATCCAAAGGTTCCCTCCCTCTTCTACACCCCTTCTTTCTTCAGCACTCTAGTTTGTGCTACATGCATCTTCCCTACATAAATACAAAAGGGTGCCTCCATGTTAATAATGTCTAGTGTACCTTTAACATCTAAACTATGTGCTGAAAGCAGGATATTTGAAAATGAAAATAATCAATATAAGAAATAACCTATATTGCTGACTTTCTTTAAATCTTACTAACTCTGAAATTAATCAAGATGCTCTACCCATTTATTTTGGTTACTGATATGAAAAATGACGTAGTACATGTGCACTTGAGTCACTTCCTTAATATGAGTATGAGTAAAGGTGAATGCGTTTAGTGCCATCCGCAGCCAGAGGCATCATAGTAACTGCTTGTGAAATCTCCTAAACCCTTTAAAAAAAAAATCCTGAAATGTCAGGATAATTACAAAAAATGAAGCGCTCATATTTTTAACACACTTTGTAGTGAAAATTACATGGATAGGTACGTGGATAACAGGAATTGCTTGTGAATAAAATATCATCTGTGATTCATATTCTGCTTGAAAAAGCCTGTAAGAAATGCTCAGCCTAAACTGGCACCTTGTGGCAAAATAGTGCAAATTTTCACATTCAGTTAGTTCCCAAAACTATGGGGGTCATTACGAACGCGGACGGACTTGAGTCCGTCCGCGACCCCAGAGCATGAGGGAACGTCCGCATGGGCTGCGGCGTTCCCTCTGTGCAGATTAGGATGTGACCGCCAGGGTGGCGGTCACATCCTCTATTTTAACATTGCGGCGGGTGGAGCTTCAAGCTGCACCCGCAGCAATGTTAAAAATGCATGCACAGCATTTGCGTGCACAAAGCGGCAGGCACCGCGCGGTGCCTGCTGCATTGTGCACGCAAATGCAGGGGGTACCTATGGTACCCCCCATGTGCACCCCCCACGCCCCACTACACCTAGGGGGCCCGCAACGGGCCCCCGCAGTGCAGTTACACATGCTTTTCCACGGCGGAAAAGCCGCCGCGGAAAAGCATGTTCCCAAGCACATCCTAATCTGGCTGACGGTGTCTGAGAGACACCGTCACCATTTTAGTGCTTTTCCGCCGCGGTTGTAAGCCAGCCGCGGCGGAAAAGCTGCGGACCTAAACCATGACCCACCAGCCATCCTAATGTGGCGGTGGGTCCTGGTGGGTCCGCAGAGGATTTTCCGCATCCTCCGGGCCGGCGGTGGCTTCCGCCGGCCCGGGGGATGCGGAAAATCCTCCATCGTAATGACCCTCTTAGTGTATTTAACACAATTGCTGAAAATGTATGAATTAAGTGCCCGTAAGAAAAATCTGCAGACTGCTAAATTGGCAACTTTCAGAACAAAAATTGTAATTCCAACAGCCCCTCTCCATTTTACAGAGGCCAATCTTGTGTCTGTTTCATTTTTCCAGCACGTTCACAATGAAGGCCTATCTCTTCTAATGCACTCCACTTGTTTGAAACTCTCTTTCTCCACAAATACATGTCAACACTGACCTCAGACATTGTCCTTAGTTCCGTTTCCAAATACAGTCTAGTGGTACAGGCCCTGTGCCAGGAGGCCAGTTTCTTTAGGTGCTCTATAATTAACTAATTAATGATCTACCTGGCTAACTAGCTAATTAACTGTGAGAAGTAGGGTGTTTGGTTGAGGGGGATGAAACCCTACTCAAGCAAAAGCCATGATCTCTGTCAGGATGAGGCACAAGCATACATCAAATTAGCTTATGCTCAACCCTCTGGTAGATTGGCACAGAGCAGTCAGGCTTAACTTAGAGGCAATGTATCAAGTACTTGTGCTACAATTCAAACCGAAATGTAATGAAAGCACTCCCTGAAAGGGATTCCACACCATATCAGAAAAATAGATTTGATTTTAAGAGGCGAAAAAAGACCAAAACAACAAAAATATAATCATTAGAACTAGAGATATGCAATTTTAAAGATATAACTAACAATAGTGCCAAAAAGTCCAAAGTGCCACTTGTGACTACATGGTTGTGCAATACTGGTCGAAAGTCACAAGCTCTGGCCACCTGTGATGCTACCTGGGTTGGATACAGGGACCAGATTGGGCCAGCCGGAAAGTCACCTTCTAAGTCCAGCACCAAGAGTCCCGTTTGTGGTGGAGGGGGCCGCAAGAAGCAGAGAAGCAATGCTGACGGTCGTCAATGTAGTCCAAAGAGCAGACCTGGCAGCACAGACTGTCATCACTAAAGCACAAAGGGGCATATTATCAAGGGGGTTTATCTCCGCTTTTTTGGCTTGAAAAGCCAAGAAAGCGGAGATACAATTATCTCCCTATTACCTAGCTGTCGCTAACACCAGTTAGCGACAGCTAGTAGGAGATAGCGACCATCTTGGGCCCCACTTAGCATGTCAGTGATATTTATCACTAATGACATGCAAAGTGGGCGTGCCAAGATGTTAGTGACTGGAAACAGTCGCTAACATCACTATCTCCTATTACCAACACCTGCCCCTGAGCAGTTCTTAGTCATGTTATCCAATGGGAGGTGAAAAACATGGCTAAGAGCATTAGCTCGGTAATGCATGAATATCGCTGACTTTTCAGCGATATTCATGCATTGCGGCCGATTTTTATCGCATTTGCGATAAACCTTGGTAATACCAAGGTTAATCAGCTGTAAATTTTTGTCTCTAACCAAGCAATAGCGATAATTATCGCTATTGCTTGGTAATATGCCCCAAAGATCCTAGTGTCATGAGCAGATGGGCTGGAGCTTCGAGGGGCACTCCACATGAGCGCTTGATACTTTAGCATGAAGATCCAGGTTCATGGAACTGCACTTTGGTGGGTGTGCGAGCAGCATGATTTTGGTACTAACAGGCCCGTCTGTGGTCATGAGGAGCAAAAAACCTAATTTCAGCCTCTCTGAGGCCACAACAAGGGTCCAGGAGCTGAGTAGCACCACTTGTGGGTCAGAGGCTTGCTCCAGAAGGATCTGGGTGCTGGCTCAGATGATTGTGAGCCTGTTATGTCCCTGTGCCTCTGAATAAACCAGGAGGGCAGCAATTCAGCAAAGCAGCAATTCAGGAAGCAGTAATTCAACAGAGTGCCAGTTCTTTCAGCATAGCAGTCCTTCTTCCTGGCAGAGTCTCCGCAGGTTCGGCAGTACTGAAGAGTCTGTGTCTGATGTCCAAAATGTAAACCAGGCCCCTCCTTTGAAGTGGGTGGGATAGGCTCCTAGAGATTTTCCTTTGAAATGCACAGGCTTTCCACCTCACCTGCCTTTGCTCTAGACCAGGGGTACTTTCCACTACCCCTGCCTTCCCTGGCGGCCCGCAGACCTTCCAGACATCGTACCCGAGTTTATTTTTTAGGAGTGTCTGAAACCAGAGCGCGGCTCTGTGGGGGCCGGGCGATTCTCACCATAGTCAGAGTGGGGCTGCAGGGGCGCTGAGAGGTGAACAAAACCTCATTAACATGCCAATGGTCTTTCAAAGACCTGTGAAGTGCTTGGGTGCGGCTGTGAGTGGCTGTGTGTGTGCGCCTGGAAGCTGTCACAGCCCAGGCATACACAGACAGGGTGAGGAGGGAGAGCAAGCGAGGGAGGGACAGTGAGGGAGGGAGGGAGAGCAAGCGAGGGAGGGAGAGCAAGCGCGGGAGGGTGGGAGGGAGGGAGAGCAAGCGAGGGAGAGCAAGCGAGGGAGACAGAGCAAGCAAGGGAGAGGGAAGGAGAGCGAGGGAGGAAGGGAGGCAAGCGAGGGAGAGCGAGGGAGGGAGAGCGAAGGAGGGAGGGAGAGCAAGCGGGGGAGCGAGGAAGAGCGAGAGAGAGGGAGGGAGGGAGGGAGAGCGAGGGAGGGAGAGCGAGGGAGGGAGAGCGAGGGAGGGAGGGAGAACGAGGGAGGGAGAGCAAGTGAGGGAGCGAGGGAGAGCAAGAGAGAGGGAGCGAGGGAGAGCGAGGGAGGGAGGGAGAGGGAGCGTGAGGGAGGGAGAGCGAGGGAGGGAGAGAGAGCGAGGGAGAGTGAGAGAGAGGGAGGGAGAGCGAGGGAGGGGGAAGGAGGGGGTGCGAGGGAGGGAGGGAGAGCAAGGGAGGGAGAGCGAAGGAGGGATAGCAAGCGAGGGAGAGCAAGAGAGAGGGAGGGAGGGAAAGCGAGGGAGGGAGAGGGAGGGAGAGCGAGGGAGGGAGGGAGGTAGAACGAGGGATTGTGACAGAGCAAGGGAGACAGAGCGAGGGAGACAGAGCGAGGGAGACAGAGCGAGGAAGACAGAAGGAGAGTGAGGGAGACCTCAGAGAGAGGTAGACCGCAGAGTGAGGGGGAGGGAACAAGAGAGGGGGAGACCTCAGAGTGAGGGAGACAGAGGGAAGGAGAGAGAGGGAGGGAGACAGAGGGAGGGAGATCTCAGAGGGAGGGAGGGAGACCTCAGAGTGAGGGAGAGGGAAGGAGAGAGAGGGAGACTTCGGAGAGAGGGAGATCTCAGAGTGAGGGTAGGGAAGGTGAGAGAGGGAGAACTCAGAGTGAGGGAGAGGGAAGGAGATAGAGGGAGACCTCAGAGTGAGGGAGACCTCAGAATGAGGGAGGCCTCAGAGTGAGGGAGACCTAAAAGTGAGGGAGAGGAAAGGAGAGAGAGGGGGGCAGAGGGAATGAGGGAGAGGGAAGGAGAGAGAGGTAGACAGAGGGAAGGAGGGAGATGGAAGGAGAGAGAGGGAAGGAGAGAGAGGGAGAGGGAAACAGAGACAGAGGGAGACAGAGGGAATGAGGGAGAGGGAAAGAGAGAGAGGGAGACAGAGGGAAGGAGAGAGAGGGAAATAGAGTGAGGGAGGGGGAAATATAGTGAGGGAGAGGGAAATAGAGTGAGGGAGAATGAAACAGAGAGAGAGAGAGAGAGACAGTCAGGGTGAGTGAGACAGAGGAAGAGAGGGAGTGAGACAGTCAGAGTGGATGAGACAGAGGGAGAGATGGAGAGAGGGAGTGAGAGAGTCAGAGTGAGTGAGACAGAGGGAGACAGAGAGACAGAGGGAGAGAGGGAGGGAGGGAGAGAAAGGGAGGGAGAGAGAGGGAGGGAGAAGGAGGGAGGGAGAAAGATAGGGAGAGAGAGAGAGAGAGAGAGAGAGAGAGAGAGAGAGAGAGAGAGAGAGAGAGAGAGAGAGAGAGAGAGAGAGAGAGAGATGTGTGTATGCCGGGTCTGGTGGCTCAGTGGACGAAAGCGTCCACTGCAGGGACCTGTGATTAACCTCATGCTCACAGTTTTTTTTTGCTCTAGCCCCACCCCCTTCCCCACTGACCCTGCCCCCACCGGTGTGGCCCTCGGACACAAACCACACTGTAAATTTGGCTCCCGAGAGAAGGTTGGTGAGTACCCATGCTGTAGACTAATTACAGCCCTTTGTGTGGAGGCAGGACACAGCCTTTCAAGTACAAGTAGGGCTGTGCCCAGTTATGCCCTCCTATCCTACCAGTGATTGCCCATCCTGGCACACCTCAGCTCTCGATTGTGTTTAGGCTGTGTAGGAGAAACATACAAATCCCTACTGTCAGCTACACCCAGTCATGCAATCCAGAGACAGGCTGCAGGCATTAAATGGCTATAGCAGGAAAATGCTGACTTTCTTAAAAGTGGCATTTTCAGATTTGTAATTTAAAATCCAATTTTACCATAGAAGAGGATTTTACATTACTATTCGGAAGACCCCAAACATGAATTGGTTACCTGTTCCTATTTGGATGTTACAGCTTATTACATGTAAGAAGGTAACTCCAATGTAATCCCATGGGAGCTGCAGGCCTTACAGTAGTGAAAAATTAATTTAAGAGTTTTTAACCACCAGAACTTGTAAAACATGAAAGTAAATGTCAACTTTTTAAATAGGAGATAAAGTGTGAGAGCAAGACAGAAAATACTCCCATCAGCCCAACACTTGGCAGAATCTCGTCATCTGGGATTTTTTTACAAGGACTGGTATCTGCTAGGTCTCTCACCAGATGATATTGTGAGGGGCCCTAGAAACAGATCCTCCAGTGACGGAAAATATGTATATGTAACATGCCTGGATGGGAGAGGTTGCAGTGAAAAGAAGTGTAAATAAAAGAAAAGTGAAATAAAATTACCTAGTGTAATGCCAAAGCAATGTACTTTATTAGGGGGGTCATCATAGAGGTAATATTAAAAGCAACAGTGTGTGGATAGTATTAAACAAATATTACTATCAATCAGATGGATCTGGTCGACATGTTTCAGCCTATAAAGGCTTTCTTCAGGACCTATGATATAAGATACTACTGCAACAACTGCAAAACAAGTTATCTATCACTTGTCGAAAAAGCCACAAACTATGTGGATGCCTACCGTATATCTCGTAGTAGGTCAGTGGATTCTCACCTGTATGAAAATATAAAAATATAAAAAGAACAGACACGAGACATACATGCAAACAAATGAAAAACAGCAATGTATACACTGAACATCACATATATTGGCCTTGAATCCATTTGGAACATAGATTTGATTATGAAGACTCACCCAAAGAATTTATGGGGAAAGGCCTCACCTCGCCTGGCACTCGCTCAGGTCAAAGGAGGCCCCGCTCTGAGGAGATAGAAAAGGTAGCAAAATATCCATTTTCCAATAATTCTATAACAAGTAACAGATAATGATTTATGAATTCATGTTCGTTATGAATCTCCCTCAAACTATCTATTTTAAACACAAGCAGTGGACAGAGGATGTGGCCCATGGACCAATCAGAGCTGGCAGATGACACTAGCGTTCTCTAAAAAAGAGGTAAAAGCCCCAAGTGCAATAGCTGATGGTAGAGCAACAGAAGGAGCAAGAAAAGAGAAACTGCCCAACCTAACAACACTGAGCCAGGAAGACCAGCCCAGGGAAGCAGGTCAAAAAAGTACTTCAGAGCAACAGACCATCACTGTAATGGAGTACTGCTGAGGGCCTAGATGCTTATTAAACGAGCGCAGTTCTACACACCTGTCCGTCGGTACCTTGGGCTTAAACTGAGCCGAGGGGAAGGTACCGAGGCAGGCGGAGACTGCGCTTGTATAGCCCAGTGGCTGACCACAGTGGAAACCGCCAACCGTGGCTAGTGATTGGCTAGAAGCCTCTAGGTAGGCGGAAGTCGCATAAAAATTGTGGATCGAAGCAAAAATTCAAGCTATTTCATAATTTCTTGAATTATTCAGACTGCTGAACTCAGGAACTCAGCCAAAATCAGAAGAATACGATGCACCGTGTCGCGTAGATGACAAAACCAGACAAGTTCAGGCAAAATATTCTGTGCGCTGTACCTATTGGTTGGTACGACCATGTAGGCGATCTAATTGGCCCTACTGTCGACCAATCTAATGGCTCCAAAAACGGCATGAAAAAGCCGTCATAAGTGGCGTCCCCGCCGTGTTGAATCCAAAAATATCTCTCCACAATGGTAGAAAACACAGAAGAGACACCTTATGTATACGACCTTAAACAGAAAGAAAACACTTGCTTTCGAAGCCATAACATCAGATACTGTTACAGAGAAAACCGGACTCTATGCATGTAAGAGCAGCCCATTCATTGAAATGCTAAATGGGAACAAATGATTGGTACAAGCATATGCCAATCACAGCTCCCAAAAAGACAGCAAGATGCCTGCTCGAATGGCGTCGTGTAGGTTATTTTAAGCGGCACCATGTCACCCCTTGACTAAATCCGAGCCACAAAATGGACTACAAGACAACGCTAGTCTATTAAATTATAAGCAGCAGGAATACGCCCAAGGAACGTCGGTGATCATTATATATGATCATGCTGAGCGTTCAGCATGCAAAAACTTCAACTCCAAGTATGAGAACGGCCCAATTGGGTAGAAGGCTATTTCAAAAATCCCGATTGGTTCGTGAGTGGACCAGTCCCAAATGTTAATAAACGGCTAAATGCCGACCCAAGGGAAGTGGAGTCCGTAATTATAAACTGCACTGTTACACCGTGTCGGTTCAATGAGCCACACAAAAAAGGGACTACATATGGAAATGGCTCAAAGACTGCATGAATCTGCAGGAAGAGAGCTCTAGAACATCAGAGACAGCGATCGTGGTTAAAGATCGTGTTTAATAATATTGAGTCACCACAATAGTAGGTTGGCAGAGGGCAGTACACGTGAAAAATAGGAGCAACTGAAGTGTCAATAGAGGTAGAAAGTATAGATATCAGAGGCATCTCCCTAAAACAACTGTATATATAATATATAGCATAGGGAAATGGCAACCACATACTCAATATATACAGACCCCATATTGACTATATCACTACTACCTTCAATACCGACTAGTCCCACCCGGTTTGGTACAAAGAGTGTCAATAGATAGCATACTACAGAAGATGTATTATTGTCAGGGGCATCTCCCTAAATATAACATAGCACTACATGGGACTAACAATAAGGGAACCCGGTGTTGTCTGTCATGACCGTCGTGGTGCAATGAGTGTCAAGAGGGTGGCAAGATCTTATACTCTAGTCCTTTGACAGAGTGTTGAGCGCCAGTCTTTCTGCCTTAGACAGATTTAGAAAAGTGTCATGCTCTGAGAGATCCAGAGAGCCTATTTGATGGACCACTGCCTTCTCAAAGGCACAAACCATCGGCGGTACCTGTTGTAGAAGAGGAGTAAAGGTAGATTTCTTTTTTGGACTAGTGTTGATGTCAGGGTCCTGTTGGTTTACATCCCTCGTGGTGTTGGAAAAGAAGAAATGGAGTAGGATCTTATGGAAGAATTTTTTCACTTCTCCACGTAATTGGAAAGCGTCTCCACAATGCGTGGGGACGAAACCCAAACCTTTATTGAGGACTTGATGTTCAATTGTGGTCAGAGTATGTGTACATGGATTCACTACCAAGTCCTCCTGGCTGCCTTGGGCAACTGTCATTGACCTCGTTGTCCGCGGGTACTGGGGAGATCTTGTTCATCTTCCCAGCGAACTGTGGGTGTGCCTCTCCGTCTGCCCCTGTTCCTGCCACGGCCCTGCCATAAAAAAGCCTGGTTGTCTAAATATTGGGGCTGCGGTTGAAATTGAGGCATAGGTTGAGGGAATTACGGATAGCTCCAAGGCGCAGGTGGCCACCAAGGACCTTGTTGGTAATAAGGGCCTTGTCCACCTCTCTTAGGATTAGGCCGATTGTATTGGCCTCTACCTCTTGTTGGGGGTGTTGTGCTTGTCCCTGCTTCTGAGTCACTAGACTCAGCTTCTGAAGAGGAGTTGGAATAGTTTGAACCAAATCTCCTACCTCTCTTAGTAAAATCCGGAGGTGTAAAACTATCACTTGTATAGGGATAGATTTTCTCCAAGGAAAATTTCGCCAGATCTTTTTTGAATTCGTCGATTTTGGTGAAAATAATAGAGTCTCTATATTCTTCGTTTGTTTTATTAGTCTCGTCCAGTTGTTTTTGGAATTGTTTGTTAGTAAGTGTGGTTTTTATTTGACCCTCGAGTACCTGGATCTCAACGAGGATGGCAGTAGTGATGATCAGAATAATTCGGGTGCACCGCCACGCGATAAGTGACCAATCTTTGAGGAAGGTCTTATCTGTAAGAAACAGCCTCGGGTGTTGGTAACCATGAGGCCTGTAGAGGCACACTTCCCATGTAAATATTCCGCCATCACTTGTCCATGAGTGATGGTGCGGGAATGGCTCTATTATATATACAGTTGTTTTAGGGAGATGCCTCTGATATCTATACTTTCTAGCTCTATTGACACTTCAGTTGCTCCTATTTTTCACGTGTACTGCACTCTGCCAACCTACTATTGTGGTGACTCAATATTATTAAACACGATCTTTAACCAGGATCGCTGTCTCTGATGTTCTAGAGCTCTCTTCCTGCAGATTCATGCAGTCTTTGAGCAATTTCCATATGTAGTCCCTTTTTTGTGTGGCTCATTGAACCGACACAGTGTAACAGTGCCGTTTATAATTATGGACTCCACTTCCCTTGGGTCGGCATTTTGCCGTTTTTTAACATTTGGGACTGGTCCACTCACGAACCAATCGGGATTTTTGAAATAGCCGTCTACCCAATTGGGCCGTTCTCATACTTGGAGTTGAGGTTTTTGCGTGCTGAACGCTCAGCATGATCATATATAATGATCACCGACGTTCCTAGGGCGTATTCCTGCTGATTATAATTTAATAGACTAGCGTTGTGTTGTAGTCCATTTTGTGGCTCGGATTTAGTCAAGGGGTGACATGGTGCCGCTTAAAATAACCTACACGACGCCATTCGAGCAGGCATCTTGCCATCTTTTTGGGAGCTGTGATTGGTATATGCTTGTACCAATCATGTGTTCCCATTTAGCCTTTCAATCAATGGGCTGCTCTTACATGCATAGAGTCCGGTTTTCTCTGTAATAATATCTGATGTTATGGCTTCGTAAGCGAGTGTTTTCTTTCTGTTTAAGGTCGTATACATAAGGTGTCTCTTCTGTGTTTTCTACCATTGTGGAGAGATATTTTTGGATTCAACACGGCGGGGACGCCACTTATGATGGCTTTTTCATGCCGTTTCTGGAGCCATTAGATTGGTCGACAGTAGGGCCAATTAGATCGCCTAGATTGTCGTACCAACAAATAGGTACAGCGCACAGAATATTTTGCCTGAACTTGTCTGGTTTTATCATCTACGAGACACAGTGCATCGTATTCTTCTGATTTTGGCTGAGTTCCTGAGTTCAGCAGTCTGAATAATTCAAGAAATTATGAAATAGCTTGAATTTTTGCTTCGCTACACAATTTTTATGCGACTTCCGCCTACCTAGAGTTCTCTAGCCAATCACTAGCCACGGTTGGTGGTTTCCATTGTGGTCAGCAACTGGGCTATACAAGCGCAGTCTCCGCCTGCCTCGGTACCTTCCCCTCGGCTCAGTTTAAGCCAGAGGTACCGACGGACAGGTGTGTAATATTGCACTCGTTTAAGAAACATCTAGGCCCTCAGCAGTACTCCATTAGAGTGATGGTCTGTTGCTCTGAAGTATTTTTTTGACCTGCTTCCCTGGGCTGGTCTTCCTGGCTCAGTGTTTTCAGGTTGGGCAGTTCCTCTTTTCTTGCTCCTTCTGTTGCTCTACCATCAGCTATTGTATTTGGGGCGTTTACCTCTTTTTTAGAGAACGCTAGACTAGTGTCATCTGCCAGCTCTGATTGGTCCATGGACCACATCCTCTGTCCACTGCTTGTGTTTAAAATAGATAGTTTGAGGGAGATTCATAACGAACATGAATTAATAAATCATTATCTGTTACTTGTTATAGAATCATTGGAAAATTGATATTTTGCTACCTTTTCTATCTCCTCAGAGCGGGGCCTCTTTTGACCTGAGCGAGTGCCAGGCGAGGTGAGGCCTTTCCCCATAAATTCTTTGGGTGAGTCTTAATAATCAAATATATGTTCCAAACGGATTTAAGGCCAATATATGTGATGTTCAGTGTATACATTGCTGTTTTTCATTTGTTTGCATGTATGTCTCGTGTCTGTTCTTTTTATATTTTTATATTTTCATACAGGTGAGAATCCACTGACCTACTACGAGATATACGGTAGGTATCCACATAGTTTGTGGCTTTTTCGACAAGTGATAGATAACTTGTTTTGCAGTTGTTGCAGTAGTATCTTATATCATAGGTCCTGAAGAAAGTCTTTATAGGCTGAAACATGTCGACCAGATCCATCTGATTGATAGTAATATTTGTTTAATACTATCCATACACTATTGCTTTTAATATTACCTCTGTGATGACCCCCCTAATAAAGTACATTGCTTTGGCATTACACTAGGTAATTTTATTTCACTTTTCTTTTATTTACACTTCTTTTCACTGCAACCTCTCCCATCCAGCCATGTTATATATACATCTTTTCCGTCACTGGAGGATCTGTTTCTAGGGCCCCTCACAATATCATCTGGTGAGAGACCTAACAGATACCAGTCCTTGTAAAAAAAATCCCAGATGACGAGACTCCTCCAAGTGGTGGGCTGATGGGAGTATTTTCTGTCTTGCTCTCACACTTTATCTCCTCTTTGATCAGACACTTGTTCATACATGCTTCACCTTGGAATTAGCATACAATATTGAGCCCTTTATAGACCTCCAGTATCCCTTGTGTTTTTGTTATAGTTAGATTGGGGGATAGGATACTTTGTAGGTCTTTAACTTTGTTTCCCCTATAGACCTTCCCACACTGTTGTTTCTTGTTAACTTTTTAAATAACCTGCGCCCTGTCCTAGCAAAAGGTTTATTTTGCCTGTTTAAAAATGAACACACAAGTTGCAAAGGCAGACCTCAGATATGTTTAAAGGGCTACTTAAGTGAGTGGCACAATCAGTGCTGAAGGCCCACTAGTAGCATTTAATATACAGGCCCTTAGTGCCTGTAGTACCTCTTTACGAGGGACTTACAAGTAAATTAAGTATGTCAATTGGGTTTAATTCTATTCTATATGGTTTTAAGGAGCTCGCACTTTAGCACTGGTTAGCAGTCATAGAGTACACAGAGTCCTAAAAGCCAGCAAAACAGGTTTAGGAAACAAGAGGGCAAAAGTTTAAGGATGGCCAAGGGCCAAGTTTAACATTAACTAACTAACTAAATATCTAAATACTCAGCTCATCCTTCCAATGTTAGTACCACATGTATGCATAATAAAACTATTATCCAAGCACATCATAATTAATCAACTTATGTTTGCTACTAACAATTTCAATGTAATAATTCTTGTGATCTAAGTAATCAAGTGAAATGATTAATTTCAACATCTTTATTAAGATTATAGTTCAGAAGCATGCATCATGTCCATGAGCATCAGGTATTGGCCAGTTGAATTTCTTGAAATGGTGCTACTGGAAAATCACACACTGCTGTCCAGAACTTATAATGATCCTGAGACCTTCACAGCCTCGAGGGAAGTCCATGCAAATGTATAGTTGTGCCCACATAAATAGAGAGAATGGAGAATTTTACATTTCTATTAGAATGATGAAGCCCCTCAAGTTTGCTTGATGCTATTTTGTCAGAAAGTTTCCAAACACTGCAATTGCATGTCTGGTCCAACATGGGTGGGACATCAGGCTATAAGGATTTGTTTTGGCTGCACCAACACTAACACCAATACCACCACTAATACCACGCTGGCATTTGGACAAAATATTGAGTTAAAAATATTGAGACACAAAAATATTGTGTTTTCATATTGTAATACACAAATATCGTGTGCAGAAATATCAATGACAAAAATATCGATTTTTTTAAAGTGAGAAATATTGTTTTTAATAATTTCTCTGTGCGTTTTAAAGAATATTTTAATTGTGTATATTTTATATTGTTTGTATAATTGTTGTTAATGTTTTTAAATCTAGTTTGTAATTTTACGTTATTTATATTTTTAATGTAATTGGAAAATAGTCTGCCACCAAACACCGGAGTTTGGTATGGTTCCCCCGCAGCCCACGAAAATACAGGGAAGCGACTGGGAGCAGACCTTTGATAAAGTTTTCAGTGGAAAACAAAATGCGTCAGGTGCTTCAATCTGCTCTTTATAAATGCTGTCAGCAATTGTGTAGCGTGTGCGGCTCTTCTTCTCTTCAAACAAGTGAGACCTTGGTAACATATGCAGCAACTTAGTCCCGTCGCAGAGTTCATGCACCGACAGCCAGAGCGCCGCAGTTTCCCCGACCTGGACCAAAACCTTGGAACTCGGCAAACACCGAACTGAGGGGAAACAGGCTGCCACCAAACACCGGAGTTTGGTATGGTTCCCCCGCAGCCCACGAAAATACAGGGAAGCGACTGGGAGCTACACAACCTGGAAACCTCACAGTTCCAGAGAGACACCAAAGATTAACCACCTCACGGAAGGTTTAACAAACGAACAGTAACAGGTGGCAACTACAAGGACCAGCATGCCGAGCAAGCGCCACTTCGTGGGTGTCCACTAGAGGGCTGGTAATGCACGTAAAATAACTATCCTTGTGAGTCACTTGCAACACTGACTGGCCAGAGCAGAACTTTGATAAAGTTTTAAGCATGGGCGAATTTTGCGAATCTCGCGTTCGCGAATTTTGCGGATTTCCGAACTCGCAATTCGCAAAATCCGCGAATTCTCGCGAATTTGCGGATTTTTTATTTTGTGTTCGCGCGTGTTTCTGCCAGTTCGTGAGGGTTTTGTACAATTTCGCAAAACGCGAACTTACCTGTCGGGTCGCAAGTTTTGCGAACTTGTTGTTTCTACGTGTCCAGCCTGTTTGGGACACTCTTCTTCATCACTGCCACTCTCTGTCACCACTGCCACTCTCTGACTACTCATGCCACCCTCTGGCCCACCCATGCCACCCTCTGTTTCATCACAGCACCCTCTGGTTGTCCAGTCAGTGTACATTATTGTGGCAAAGCAAAGCACACCTTCCCTGCCTCAAGTGACCTGAATTAATTTGGGGCTGATTAATGTGTCACAGAATATTTTTTTAGCTGGCACCTGCTTCCTTAGTGCTTCCTGATTAGTGATCTTTTGCACTTGCTAAGTGCTTTCATTGTTGCGAAATTAGTTACAACACCTGCCCTGCCCCAACTGACAATAATGAATTAGGGGCTGATTAATGGATTTGAACTTCCAGCCTGGCTCCTGCTTGTCTCCCTTAGCTGTAATTCAGGACCTTTGTGGCATATGTGTAACTATTCTGAGGTTCAGAGCTGGGTCACATAATAGTTGCAAGTAGGCAACTGAACTCTGGAGGGGCCCCTCAGGAAGCACTACAGGAAATGGCTACTAATGATGAGCCTGAACTTTTGAACCTGGTAAGTAGTTTCAGTTTTGCTAAGATCGTATTTCTGCAATTTAGCGCTTATTCGCGGGGCGCGAAGTTGTACTGGGAAGCCGCGAACTCACGCGAACAGTGCGAGCAAGCCATAAAATCCGCTGCTCGCGGATTTGCGGATTTTGCGGGAGATTCGCGAATCTCGCGGATTGCGAATTTACCGAAAATCCGCAAAATCCGCGAGCGAAACGGATTTTCCGCCCATGCTTATAAAGTTTTCAGTGGAAAACGAAACGCGTCAGGTGCTTCAATCTGCTCTTTATAAATGCTGTCAGCAATTGTGTAGCGTATGCGGCTCTTCTTCTCTTCAAACAAGTGAGACCTTGGTAGCATATACAGCGACTTAGTCCCGTCGCAGAGTTCACGCACCGCCAGCCAGAGCGCCGCAGTTTCCCCGACCTGGACCAAAACCTTGGAACTCGGCAAACACCGAACTGAGGGGAAACAGGCTGCCACCAAACACAGGAGTTTGGTATGGTTCCCCCGCAGCCCACGAAAATACAGGGAAGCGACTGGGAGCTACATAAACTGGAAACTTCACAGTTCCGGAGAGACACCAAAGATTAACCACCTCACGGAAGGTTTAACAAACGAACAGTAACAGGTGGCAACTACAAGGACCAGCATGCCGAGCAAGTGCCACTTTGTGGGTGTCCACTAGAGGGCTGGTAATGCACATAAAAGAACTATCCTTGTAGGTCACTTGCAACTCTGACTGACCGGAGCAGACCTTTAATAAAGTTTTCAGCGGAAAACGAAACGCGTCGAGTGCTTCTGCTTCTTTTCAGCTTCCGTCTTCCTCAGGTAGTACAAAAGTGTTTGCTCAGTTGCTGCACGGATGACACTGCTGAATTTTTAAAAAACATCATGAGTGCAGATTTCATTTTGAATGTGGAATCAATGCAGTCCTGTGATCCCTGGAGAAATGTAATAATCAGGTGGTATTGTCAGTGATGTTTAGTCTATCTGGGTGCAGTGATTTTAAACTGTACATCAAGATGTTTTCTATGGAGTCCAGTAGTTCTTCCTCTAAGAAATGTTCCACAGCGAAAATCCTCAAATAGTGATAGTAAATGACATGCAAGGTTAAACGGATTGGCTACAGGCTGGTAAAATTTCTTATTAATTATTACCAGTTTGTAGTTTCTGAATTGTGTATGGAGGTCCTTCACTGTTTAGCCTACATATTGATTTTTACAGTTTTTGCGTTGCCACTGAATCACATAAATAATGCATATTGAGCGACACGTCTGCTGTCTTATTCCATAGGTCCTTCTCGTAACAAAACTAGTTACTGATGATGTTTGTAAAAAGAATTGCCGCAAATGTGTCCCGAGAGACATGGTGCTGTTGCAGAAATTAAAATAAACGTATTTCACCCCCCTTTCGGATTGTCCTCCTTAAAGAACCATTAAGGAGTAGTGTGCATATTAGTAAATGTTTTAAAAAATGAAAATTATAATGTAAATTAAAATCACTATTTTAATAATAGTTTTACATTATATATGTATACATAAACATATACAGATATGGCTGTGTGTGTTTGTTTAACCCCTTTAGCGCGTCGAACATTCCGCCCCAGTGCGGACGTTCGATCGCGCTAACAGGATTCGGACGTCCAACGGTCGTGAGCAGCACCAGCGAGGTAGCGCGCGCGACGACCGTTGGACGTTCGAAGCACGGAAGGGGTTAAATATCTATATATTTATTTATATCATATACATTATTTAAATATATTTAATTTACATTATATTACTGTTACATGTTATTATGTTTAATATTTACTATTTTTAACTATATCTAGCTTAAAAAACTATCTTTTTTATATTATCTTTCAATAGTAGCGTAAAACAATATTTTTTCGATATTTTTGTAATTACCATTATATGTGTCAGAAAATGATATTTTGGTGATCGATATTTTTTACACAATATTTCTGTAGCACGATATTTCAGTCAGTGAACCACATCAGCATCAAAAGCACACACCAAATACCATTACCCTAAATACTAAACTAACAAATATACCATCTGTACCAATACCACCAAACATACATCAAGAACAATTCACCACTCCCAATACCACTATTACTATCCCCCTGTATAACATCATTACCACTACTGCTACTATAATTTCTGGACAATACCCATACCGCTGTCGTCACCACCAATACCACCAATAGATACCACCAATACTGCCAACAATGCTAGACCACCAATACCCCCATCGCACAAAGAATACCACCGCCATTACAATCAGCACCACCAACTTCATGACTAATGTAGCCCCACTACCAATGCTACCCCCAATTTGTTCATCAGCAATACCACCCCCAATACTACACACCAACTTCACTACCATCACCACCATAACCAAACAATGGCAAAGTCAATAGGTCTGGGTGTAATCTGACAGCCTCTGAACCCTCCGGTACTGCAAGCATTGTTTGCATATTTTCTAACATCAAAACCAGACCTGTTGAATTTACCAGTGCTAGTTTACTGTGTGAACACAGATCTGTGGCGATTCAATTGGCTCTCCTGGTTGTTATTTAGTAAAAATATTACTGTAATACGTACTGCAGAAGACCATATGGTCAGTCCTTAATTTGTAAAAACAATAAGTTCTAGGGCCCTCTTCAGGAGGCCACTGCAGCTTGCACCACCCATTGCCCCTATCACAGCTGCCATTTCAGTACCTACTGATGTATTAATCATTACACTTTACAAGTGTGACAAATCAGACTCTTCGAGGCCCCCAAAGCTGTTACAATGGCTTGGGCGGCAGGTATTAGTTGTGTTTAATGTATATTAATTCATTAAAACTACTGTTGTTCTGCTTATTTCTAAACCATACACCAGGCACCATCATGTGGCAGCAGTCATAAGTGCTGGTGTTGACAATGAAGTTCAAATGCCGAGCACCGGAAACCACCAGCTTAAATTAAGCACTGGCTATAGTACACTCCACATACACCGAACTGTGCAAAGGGGCATTTGATCTATTTCATTGCACCACTGCAAAGTGGATATCCTTCAATTAGTTACAATAGAGTAGGGACTTGAATCCCAGTTATGTTGGTAGCAGCTGCCCTTCGTGTGGCGAATCCGTCTTTAACCCCTTGCACGCTGATGACGGAACCGCTCCGTCATCAGCTGCTGTGCTGATGACGGAGCGGTTCCGTCATGGCCCGCTCGCCGCTCATGCGCGGCGTGAATTCCGCGCCTGCGCTGAGCATTCTATTGAGCGGGGTGGGCCATGACGGAACCGCTCTGTCATGAGCACAGCTCAACCGAGGCTGTTGACGGAGCGGTTCCGTCACCAGCATGCGGCTGCCGCTCGGCCGCCCTGCCCCCTTAGCACTGCGGCGGAATAGCCACCACAGTGAAGGGGTTAAAGGGGTCCTGATTAGACCATCGGATGCCACCAAGCATATGAGAACACATTGCAGTGGGCAGAAGGAGGCATTCATAATTCTATAAAAAGATCTGCAGAGCCGTCAGTACCTCCGCCTTTTGGAGGGAGATTTGTCTCAGCATTTTAGTGTCATCTCAATGAACTCCTGTGTTGTGCAAACCAATAAAGGCGCGAGCCCAAACAGCTGAATATTTATGCGCATGTGGTTTAGGAAATTAAAGAGGTTTTGCCTAGAGGTTTCATTTTGGTGTAATCTGCTAAAAAGATAAGCAAAGCCAGATGTAACAGATTATAAACCGCTGCACTGCTGTATCCTAAACAGCCCCCGAGGCCAAGCATGGTCGTTGGGTGATTAATGGCCTTTTAACCCCTTCCTTCCTGGTCAGGCAAGTGTTTAGAAGACGCTAAAACCAATTACAATGCCTGACGAGGCGTTCACGTTTATTTCCGAGATGTGATGTCAGCTGAATGCACTTCCCCTTTTCATGTGCAGCCAAGAAAAGTAAATCAAGGAAATATTCTTCAATTTAATCAGCTTAAACTCCTGTTAACATCTGGAGTTCTTTCAATGAGGATTTTTATGGCCAGCTGCAGGCTGGTGACTGTAAAACAAATAAAGAACTAAGAGAGAATTGGTTTGTGTACTTCTGTTGCCGACCACATTTTGGATCGAATTAATACATTTTATGTAGTGTGTACTTTCATCAGCAGTGGTAAAAGTTTCCGGGACAAATCACGCAAACTATACTGAGACCAGGCAGGTTTGCACTCATTCCTTGCGATTTTATACTAATGACGGGTAATTTTGCACTAGTTTCAAGTTTATTTATTTATGATTTTGGAACTCAGATGAGATCCACATAAAAGAATGACAAAGACAAATACATTTTCATACAATCGCAGATAAAAAATACAAGAAGGAATACACATTTAAGACCCTCTAATATATTTCTAGAAAACTTTTAAAAAAAGTTAAACATTTTATGACAAAACATTTCATTAGGGGGGTTAGAAATAGTGTATAAGAATGCAGAGGCGGAGAGAATACTTAGTTGAAGGCAAATTGTTCGCAGCCACTTACGCCTATGCAAGAATAAAGCCGGACATACAAAGAGCACATGGGTAATATCCTGAGTTGAATCATTACGGGCAATTTTGCACTAGAATTTGCAAGGACGACCAGTGGAAATGTGCTATTTCGTACCACCCTTTGTAAATGTCATTTAAAGAATGGATCAAAATTGCCCCGCAATAGTTCAGGATTGCTTGGGACCAGTATAAAAGTTGCCTGTCAATGGAGCGATTTGCACGTTCTGGCTACTTTTCCTTTAGGCTTTTCTACCCTGATTCAAGCATTTTTCCGAATTCGATTATTGCAGTACAGATTCAACCTCTGATCTCTGCGTCGCGTTAGTTGATGTCACTTTTTAAGCTTCTTAAAAAGTCATGATGCATCAAGCACGAGGATGCGATTCAGAGCATGATCGAAATGTCAGACATTTACCTTTTCGATGCGTCTCGTGACCCTCCTCGAATGAAGGCCGGCTGTCATCTTCTCATGTCTGGCTCCAGGGACCTTGGCGCTCTCACAGCTCTCCACAGCGGAAGATGCAAAGGGCCCTGAGTAATGCACGCGGAACAATTGAAGGTCCGTTTTGAATGGCCATTGCTGAGAAATGAGTCATTTTGGAGTGTTGCCCCGTATTGTATTGGAATTTCAGTGCAAATAGAGTTTTTTAATGGATTGACTGAAGAGTACTTGTGCATGCTGCTGTTTTGAAAGAGCTGAGCTAAAAAGACTGCAAGATGTGGCCCACGGTGACGCTTCTGGGCTACAGTGTCCTTGCTTCACCAAGCCGGCTTTATTGCCGAGTTAGAGCTGCGCGGGCACTGCTGTCCTACTATTGGCAGACCTGGGGCAGTTCAAAGCTGGTGCCCTCCCTTACTCCCAACCAATGCCTTACACAGAGAAGCTCAGAACTGCTGGGCTCTTTGTGCACCACCCAATGGCAGACAGAGAGCAGATCATCGCTTCTGCCCTCCCTTAGTCCCAGCCAATGGCAGACCTAGAGCAGGTCAGCACTGCTGTCCTCCATCAGTACCAGCCAATGGAAGGCCTAAAGCAACACAGCACTGCTGTCTTCCATTAGTCTCACTCAATGGCAGACATAGAGTAGCTCTGAACTGTTGCACCCCTTAATACTATCCAATGGGAGCTCAGTACTGTTGCCCCCCCTTAATACCACCCAATGGCAGACTTAAAGCAGGTCAGCCCTGTTGAGACACAAAATGGTGGACGTGGAGGAGCTCATCGCTGTTGTCCTCCTTAAGCACCAGCCAATGGCAGACCCAGAGCAGCTCAGCCCTACAGTCCCCCTTAATTCCACCCAACGGCAAACATAGAGCAGCTAATCACTGCCACACTGCCTTAGCACCCACCAATGGAAGACCTAGAGCAATTGAGTGCTGATGCCCCCCCTTTGCCCCATCAAATGGAAGGCCTTCATCAGTTCACTGTTGTAATCCCACTTAATCCTAGTAAACCGCTGATGCCAATGCTGATGCCAATGCCCCAATACGGTGACTTGTTCTCTTATGCCAAAGTCAATATAGTAGCAATGGTTTTGTCAGCATACGCATTTCTAAAATTAAGTAGAGGAGCAGTACAATCAATCTGGGCCTGTTTCACAAAGGTAACATATTTTTGATTAAGTTTACACTTTTCAGTAAATTTACTACTTTTCAGTATTCACACACTGCACTTTTGTAGTAACTTACACTTTTGTAGTAAAGTGGGCCCTCAAGTGAAGAGAAGTCACTAATAACCACCAACAGTATGTATTCTGGAGTGTTGCTATGTTTGCAGACTTTTGCTTGAGTTGAGATATATTGTGACTGGATGGCCCGTTAAGAAATGACCCCTTTAAAGGACAAGACTACTAAACCCCCATCTGGGCTCATTTTGTCACTCCATTCACTTCATTCACCTCCTTTATCTATCATACCATAATCCCAGCCCTTTGTTAGCATTTGATACCTCTTTGCCTGTGCTACCAATATAGATTCTGGCAAATATGATGAAGTCTTATAATTGTAGAGTTTGACAAAGCATGTTGGCTAGAAAAATGTGGGACTGAGACTGGAAGCCTTGGTCCCACTCATCCTAACTATGTGGAGGATCTTGATCCTGGGACCTACTCATGCTAAGCATGTGGAGGATCTGTTGTAATACTTTTAATGAGTACTGCCTGTGATTTTGTACATTAGTTCATAAAAGAGACAGGTGGGTGCAACCAAGGTTTGCGCTCAAATAGACAGGACCCAAATTGTAGCCCGTGACACAAACCTAGACAATGGTAACAGCCAAGGACCACCTGGTGTGAGACAAGTGTTTGCAGAACGGAAGGGTTTAGTGCCTTCAGGATTTACTTCAATCTTAAGGTCGGTGTAATCCCAATGGTTAAGTTGATATCAGATTTGACATGGTCTGTCATTGTGGTGTGCAGGATGGACATGAATGGTAATTGTAATTTTAGTCCATTTTATTTATATTTTTCTTATGGTGAAGGTAAGAGCAGGAACAACCAACACATGTTTCACCCGGTGACCTGCTGGCCAGGGCTTCTTCAAGGCAAATGTGTCATAGTAAAGGTTTGGGCTTAATGTCCAAGGTCAAACTGCTCTTTTGACATCCCGCCGAGGGATGCAGGATTTATCCTAAGACTGGATCGACATTCAGCTTGAACCATTTGCTTTGACCTTGGACTAGGATAATTTCAGTGTTTTCCTCATTGCATTTTAGGTAGTTGTGATTCATCTATTTGCACACCTACGCGAGACACATCTGAAAGTTGAACTCAGAAAAGGACGGCTGCCGCTGTGCTGAGAGAATAAACTGGGTATCGTCACCATATAATATAACCGTGATCCCAAAGGATTCGATAAGGTGGGACAAAAGTGTCATAAAGACGGTAAAGAGAATGGGGCTGAGGGATGAACCCTGAGGGACCACATATTTGAGGGAATGACTTCAAATGTAAAAGGTGGTAACATGACCGTTTGAGTTCTGTCTGAGAGGAAAGAACAAAACACTCTCAGGGCAATCCCCACTCTCCCCACTTCTTCAAGGCATCTCAGCAGAAGTGTGGGGGGAACTGTGTTGAATGCTGCCAACAGATCTAATAGTATTAGGACGTCATTCTTCCCCGCAGCCAAACTGATATTAAACTGATATTAATAACCTCTAACAGTGTGGTTTCTGGGCTGTTTATTAACCAGCTTCTTATTGACTTTTGATAGGATGGGCAGCAGTAATATGGGGCCGTGGTTGGCCATGTTTTGGGGGTCTGCAGTCAGTTTCTTTAGGATGGCTTAGTTAATGCCTTTTTCCATATCAATGGATCTAATCCTGTCGATAATGAAGTGTTTATTGGGTGGTTGATGTAAAGATTCACTGTTTTAGAGACCTTGTGAAGTAGCAAAGAGGTACATGGGTACTCAGGGGACCCTGATTTGCAGTTCATTAGAGCCTGTTCTGAATCCTGCAGAGAAGTAGCTGCAAAGTGGATGTATGACGTTACAATGCATACTTTTACAACGCCTACCTTTACAACGCATTTTTTTACACCGCAACATCCATTACAACGCATACCATTACAACGCATGCCATTACAACGAATTCTTTGAAACTACCTTTACAACGCATTCCACTACAATGCATACTACATTTACAATGCATACCATTACAACGCATAACATTACATTGCATGTAAGGTAAGTGTTGGATAGTGTAGGGGTTAAAATTAGTATTCTAACTCCAGGGGGTGCAACAGTAGGGTAAGTGTTGGATAGTGTAGGGGTTAAAATTACTATTCTAATTCCAGGGGGTGCAACAGTAGGGTAAGTGTTGGATAGGGTAGGGGTTACAATTACTATTCTAAATCCAGGGGGTGCAACAGTAGGGTATGTGTTGGATACTGTAGGGGTAAAAATTACTATTCTAACTCCAGGGGGTGCAACAGTAGGGTAAGTGTTGGATAGTGTAGGGGTTAAAATTACTATTCTAATTCCAGGGGGTGCAACAGTAGGGTAAGTGTTGGATAGGGTAGGGGTTAAAATTACTATTCTAAATCCAGGGGGTGCAACAGTAGGGTAAGTGTTGGATAGTGTAGGGGTAAAAATTACTATTCTAACTCCAGGGGGTGCAACAGTAGGGTAAGTGTTGGATAGTGTAGGGGTTAAAATGACTATTCTAACTCCAAGGGGTGCAACAGTAGGGTACGTGTTGGAAAGTGTAAGGGTACTATGTGTTGTAATGCTATGCGCTGTAATGGTATGCGTTGTAATGACTGCGTTGTAATGGTATGTGTTGTAGTGGTGTGCGTTGTAGTGTCATGCATTGTAATGGTTGCGTTGTAAATGCATGCGTTGTAATGGATGTTGCATTGAAAAAGTTTCGTTGTAATGGTAGGGCGTTGTAAAAGTTGCGTTGTAAAGGTTGTTTCCCTGCAAAGTTGTTGAAGGTGCAGGTCACCTGGGCTTTTACTCCTGACTCTGAGTGTGAGACTCCATGTATTATTGCTTTTTTCTTAAGTAACTTCACATAGATGTTACTTTAAAATTATAGTTATCATTCTCAGAATAATTCACTCTCCACTTTCTCTCTAGCCTTTTGCAGGCTTTTCTCTCAACTACAAGTAAATCGGACAAACAAGAACCGATTTAGGCAGAAATCAAGTTGTTCGAAATTTTATTCGGGGCTGGATTGTCCGGGACCTCAAGAATACCCTTACTGAAATTGCTAGTGTCCTTCTCAAAGACATTGTCATTAGAGTGGAGGGATAACTTCAATTCCTTTGCACATTTTGCCTCATTAATGTCTTTTAGTCTGCAGTATTGCACCCGGTGACCTATAGACTGCGACTTAGTAGAGGCAAGTTCAAGCAGAAGTGAAACAAGTAATGATCCATCCAGATAAGGGGTTCGGGCTCTAGCGTACTCAGAGACGACAAATTAGAAAAAATAAGGTCCAGCGTGTAGCCTGCTGAATGAGTATGACCTGCTTTAGACCTAATGTGTAGCCCAAGTCCATCAGAGTTTGCCCCATTGTGTTGTTGAGAATGTCTACATAGATGTTAAGATCACCTAACATGGTGAATTTAGCAAACTGGATGCAGATTGGAGTGATGGCGTTACCTCGAGTGTCAAGAAACTCAGAGCTAGGAGGGTAGTAGAAGAACACTCCTGAGAATGAGAACTGTTCTGATAGTTTCAAGCTGAAGCTGATGCATTCTGACCCCTTAGCTCATTCTCTGTGAACTAAATGCATGGATATTTAGTGTGATGGTTTAAGGCAGTGCCTCCTCCTCTAGCTCCTGTCCTATCCAACCTGGTGAGAGCATACCCTTCAGGAATGGCCATGGTGATATCAGGATTTGAGAGATAGTTAAGTTTAGTTTCAGTGAGAAATATGAACTCAAATTTCCTGCCTCTGAATAGATTATAAATGGCAGTAGACTGTTTGAGTAGAGAACAAGTGTTTCAGTAGGGTGTTTAGACAGAATATCAGAAAAACAATATTGCAATACAAAAATACTTCAACAATATTGGCACATCAAAAAATATCATCAACAGGAATATAGAAGGTAAGAAAATTCATTTTTAGGGCTGTTTTAAATATAGTTGTACAAAATATTGATGTAGTAAATATCGTATCTAATATCATTTGTAAGAGTTAATTAGTATGCAGTTTATTGTACTGTGCTTTATTGTATCTGTTTTTTATATTTGTGCTTTTAGTAAGGTTTTTTTTGTTATGAAAATGTTGAAATTTGTATAATTAGATGTGTTTATGTATGTCAATAATTGTTGAATTTTTAGGTTTCGAACCTGGCGAGGGGCACGAAAGTGCCCCTCCCAGTTTGAAAACTTTTGTCTTCAGTATGGATGTCGGCACAGCCTCTGCCTCTCATTGGCTAGCTCCATAAATGGAGGCTAGCCATTGGGAGACAGAGGCTGTCAATCGCGCTTTCTCTTGAAAACGCGATTCGGGGGCGTTTCTGGTGCTTTTTTTAAGCCCCGCCCCTTTGTCTCGGGCCGCGCTGCGATTGGCTGCCGGCCCGGGACACCCCCGTGACGTCATTCCCGGGCCGCGCTATGATTGGCTGCCGGCCCGGGACACCCCCGTGACGTCAGCCCATCACAGCGCGGCCCGGGACCTGACTTGTTTTTGTTGCAAGGGTTAAAAGCGCGGATTCGATTGGCCTCTGGCACCCTCGAGAAGGCGTCAAGGCAGCTCTCACGCACACTTTGTGATAAGTGTAAATCATTATCTGCAGGGACTGCTGAGGCTGCACAACCGTCTGCCACCTCTGCTAACAATTCCATCCGAGCCTGGTCACCATAACTCGGAGCCTGTAAAAAACTAGAAATACTTTGTTTTTAAAGTAGCGCTTCACCCCACACCTGCTATTTCTAAGCGCTATAAATCGCAAGTGTTGTTATTATGCAATACACGCCACTCAATGTATTGACCACGGAAGGCTTGGCAGCTATATTGGCCTTAGCAGATTCAGACTTAAAGCCTCAACCACCAAGCAGCTCACTGGCGCGTGCTTATCTCACTGAGCCGTAATGCCAGCTTGACTGCGCCTAAGCCCACAACAGACACCGTTCCCTTATTTTCTAGCACCAAGACACCTTTGCAAGGGCGGACAAATCCTCCCCTGGAGAGCCTGATTAGATACAAAAATCACCCCTGAAATCCCTGTGTTCTGGCGCCAGTGTCACGCTCTCCCGACCTTTGCACAAAACAAGAACGTTTATGTTGTGTAAATTTCTTATAGTACAAAAACCTGAAATAGACCAAAATAAATCTAAATATCAGTTTGCACCTCTTACGCGGCCACTCTGTACTTTCGAACTGTTGCAGTGTTACATTTTTGTTTAACTAAAGAATACGTTTAACATTCATAGCACTGAATGTACAGGAGGGGCTCGGGGATGGTGTGAAGGATTGCTAAGAGAGCGGATGAAAAAAGTGTACTAGTGTCATACATCAGAAATTGAGTATGCCTTTCCCGCAAATTAATACAATTGTATTCCTCTTTTCATTAATAGACAACTGGCACTGCTGGAAACAATGGGCTGTTTGTGCAGCGAGCACATCCGGGCAGGCATTTGTTGCACAGTTATCCGATTCACATCAATGCCTACCAGCTGATGGTAACACGCCCTCATTTTGAAAGAACGACTCCCTCCTCGGAATAAAGTGATTTATCACCAAGAATCAATCGTCAGCAATTAAATACACAGATGCAGATAGCCAAGGGTGGTAAATAAACTAATGAGAACTCGGGGAGCAGTTGCTACTCGTACTGCCAACTGGCAAAAATCTTTCATTCTATTGAAAGCAGTAACAAACAATAACATTTCATAAAGACCAAATATGCTGAGCACAGAAAAATTCCAGTGAATGTGCTTATCATCTTGTGAAATGTCAGGGCGCGCTTAATTTGTTTTAAAGCAGGAATGTGTAAATGCGCAAGTAGCCTTGGCACCATGTTTTTTGGTTCTGGGCTTTCCATTGAAAATGAATGCACTCTGGGAATTGTAGTTCTCGTTTGCTTCAACTATTCAATGCATATAATAATAACAAGTACTTGTAAAGGAAAAGCTCAGGCCTGGGCACACAGTGTTGTAGATGGATGGAAAATCTAAGTGCCTCACATATCATTATTAAATACAGGAAGGCCTTGAATTACAGAGCTGCACATTAGAGACGAGGGGCAAAGGATGGAATGATCTTGCAAGGTACTTGGCGCTGTTGCTGTTATTCACAGGCAATCATTCCAAACAAGGCAATGATTTAATAGGGATGTAAACTGAAATATTATGTTTTTTCCTGTGGTACCTTTTCTCCATCAGGAGCACAGGGAGTGACGCCTCATGTGCTGACCATTTGCACTTTCGGCACAATAGATGACCCCTCGCCCCTCCCCCTAAATTATGAGCGATTAGTCTCAGTGTGTTGTGTCAAGAAGGGGGAGGGGTGGGGGCACATTATCCGTTTCGGTACAGGGAGAGCACGCTTTCATCCCGCATTGTGGCCCAGGCTCAGAGCCCGACCAGGGGTAGGTAGCCGGGAGTCCAGCTGCAGGCTGCTCGGGTGACACAGGCCGCCCAACTCGCCCTTCTTCCTTCACTTGGCCGCTGAGCTCGGAGGTCGTGGGCTGGGACTTCAGCAATGTATAAAATGGAGCCATTCAAGTGCGCGTCCTTTATTAAATTATCCCATCGTGATAAAAGTGGGGTCGTCCCCCTAACCACTACTTTTTATTTTTTTTATCAATGTGGCACTCGCCTGTGACAATACACTGTTGCACATCATGTATGCCAGGTGATAATAAACTGGTTTGAAAGATTAGGCAAGAGGGGGTGGGTACAGAAATTGAAAAAAAAAATACACAATAATTTATTGTTGTACAACGAGGTTCGCAAGCACGCGAGCGCACACCCACAAACATTAACATATACAGTAATAAAAACAAGTTTATCAGCTGATTGCAGTATACTCCACCCAATCTCTTTCTCTCTTTATTCTCGTCTCTTTGCCCCCCTCCGCTTTCTCCCTTTTAATATAAACAGATCTAGTAATCTAAACTTCCAGTGACTCTGCCAGTCTCTCCTCTCTGTCTCATCTGCGTGTCCTCTCTCTATCCCCACTTGGGTGTGCCTAACCTCACTCTTTCCCTGCTTCCCCAATATCTCCACCCTTTCTCCCCCTCTGTTTCCCGCCCTGGACAAGCTTCTCGACATCCCCAACGTTTATGCTGCAACTAAATCGGTCTGCTGGCAAAAAATACGATTATAACAACTAAATAGGCTATCATGACGTTTCTTTGCACATGAATGTTTGTTATTCCTGATGGTTTTTGATAGGGTGCAAGTCACATTAAGAAAAAAAAACAACAACCCTCCAGGCTTTCCACTGCTAATTACCAATGTTTCCACTAGGCTCGCCCCTCCCCTTTTCTCGAAATATGCTTCATTCGAGCAAATGACGCACCTCTGAAGTGACATCAGCTCACCCAGACAGTCTCACAACATCCCGGTGGTGTGAGCCCGAGCGGCAGGATAATGCCACATTATCAACTATTTTCTCTCCTTTTCCCAGAACTGCTAGTCGTTCCACGGTGCTCGCCACACCCTGGCTCGGCTCATCCGAACACCCTTTTGGGTGTGAGAAAAGTGGTACCCAAACTCGGCAGGCTAAGCATTCAACCTACGTGAACCGGAGCATTGTATATTTTAAAAAAACAACTAAGTAAAACGCGCCCTCACAACGAGGCCCTGGCACAATAAACTTACAGTGAAAAGGGAAGAAAACCCATAATAAGGGACACTCCAAGCAAGCACAAAATCAGCACTGGTATAGAAAGACAGTGCTTTAAATGGGCCGGTACTGTGGACCTGCACTTGGTTTTATTTTGAGAGAGAGCGTACCTGCTCTTCTCAAGAGAAACATAATACTTTTACTTGGAAAGTAGCAGCACTTCCCAGAAACAAGCCCTTCTATTTTTCCTGCACCTCTATTTTTCCATTTTAAGCACCGAGGAAAATCCTTCAATTCATTGGTCAGTCGTGTGGGCCTGGAGAACACATTTAGTAAATGAAGAAAGACGCATTGCCATGAACGTGTTCTTTGCCAATGAGGGTGTGTGTTTTTATGTCCACGTGTTGTATACTTTGGGTGGGGAATTACCCAGAATGCCTCTCTTGAACAGTGATCTTGAACTTGTCTTTTCATTTGGATTTTCTGCAGCCTGTAGTATTTAGTGCACAATTACATCTTAATGTTATCATCGTTTCAGATCCCATAAGGAATTTTCTGAAGATATTACTCTATAGGTGTGATAATAAACATCCTTACCTAAATGTGTATTATCATTTGTTTAATCCTAGGCTACTGCGCTTTATTTGGAATTGAACCCATCGGAGTGGTTGAAGGTTATGCCATTAAGTTTGGCAACTGCTACCACCATTGTATGTTTTATGCTAGACGATGATGGATTGGCATAACCTGTTCAAAGTCACTCTTTGATATTGTATGAAAACGTGGGCTGAAATAGGAAGTACAAACTGGGTGTCAATTCAGTGTATGAACATATTGTCAGGTTCATGTTTGGTTACAATTGGTTATTACTAATATTTTAAGGCACATAAATGCAGGGCAGGTGAGTGGTTGTGTGAGGATGGAATATATGAATGTGTTAGAAGTGTAATATGTATAATGCTATTTATTACCAGTTCTGACTGTGAGGAGAGATGTCTTGACTCACAAGAGTTGAAACCTCAAGGGTGTCACAGAGGCGCTTCCTTCCTCAATTTTGTTAATTTAATGGCACAGTACTTTTGGCAGTTCTGTTTACAGCTTATGTCTTGCAGCTTTCTATGTGCAGACGTTATACATTAATTTTAGCCAGAACCATACCATAAGCGGTTCCAAACTCCTAGAAGATTTAAGCATGGAGTAACACATTTTGTGGCATAAGACAAAACATTTTTGTGGCACAGAATATATTTTTGGGAGCATTTATGTGCTATTTAACTTTTTGATTTACACTCATTTTATGCGTAATTCCATGTTTGTTTTATGCGTAATTCCCTTTTCAGCGCTTCTGTGTCTTAAAATGTATAGAAACACATTCAAAAGAGCACATGAAATGGTGTCGAACTTCCTTTCAATGCTCATTCGAAGTCAAATATTGGTGTACACCTAGAAATACCACTCTCATGGAAAAAGAACATTGTGTTTTTTAACACAAAAAGCGCCTGAACAGGTGTGTGTGGCTCTGAGTGTGTGTGTGTGGCTCTGAGTGTGTGTGTGTGGCTCTGAGTTTGTGTGTGTGGTTCTGAGTGTGTGTGTGTGGCTCTGAGTGTGTGTGCGTGGCTCAGTGTGTGTGCGTGGCTCAGTGTGTGTGCGTGGCTCAGTGTGTGTGCGTGGCTCAGTGTGTGTGTGTGGCTCAGTGTGTGTGCGTGGCTCTGTGTGTGTGTGGCTCTGTGTGTGTGTGTGTGTATGCAAATGCAATAGATCTCGCATTTGCGAGACAATAAGCTATTGGCATTTTAAATGACTGCCATTTATTTATCTGTTTTCAAAACCAACACATAAATAAAAATGTTGTCTTTAACAATGCCAATAGCTCTAACTTTTGCAAAGGCGAAACCGTTGCATTGTAAATGCTTGTTTTTTTTTGCAGTGGGATATTGGGTTTTAGGGGATAAGGGAAGGTAGATTATAAAAAATATATATTTACAATTAAACATTATGTTATTAATTTTGAAAACATGCAAATTAATAAGAGTGTTTAAAAAACTTGTAGTAATATTATTTTTGCAAATTTAGAATTCATATTTTGATTAACATATATATATCAATTGTAAAACAAGATTTGTTTTGTAAGTTCAAACTATATTGATACAGTTTTACTAAAATAAAATATTTCTGGGTTTTTTGTAAAATGGTAAATTGGGCCCTGTGAAAAGATTTGTGTAGGGCACACATACCACTGTGAACTCCACTCAGGTAGGCAGCCATCTGAGCACATTGGCTACTCAGACCCTGGATGGTATTCATAAGTGCAGTCTTCCTGACAGAGATCTGTTTCAGGAGGTCAATAGCCTCCTATCCAAGGGCAGCTGGGGGCACCAGGGCCGAGGTTCCTGGAGTTGTGGAGACAGCTTCCCTCTTAAAGGAGCGGACCAGGGAAACTGATTGTTGAGCATCAGGGAGGGTGGAGATGGAATGGGGAGTGGTAGACAAAGGTGTATCTCCATTAGTGTGCATAGTAGCTGCCACCACCCGGCAATGGCCACTGGAGTCTAACTCAACAGATGTAGTAGCGTTTGTGGCCTTCCTGGCACTCCTATCGCCATCCTGGTCATTGGGTCCATTGGTGTCTGAATTCAGATTAGACAAACATGTGGTAGCTGCATCACCAGGATCCTTGGCCCTGCCTCCTACACTTGACTGGGTGGTTGCTGAATTAGCAAGTTAACTAGGTATTAGGAAGACATTATGACAACCATGTGTTCCTAGTTTGTAGACACTGCACAAGACTGCAAGCATGTTAAAAAGCAATGAAGCATTACATGTAAGTGATGTTTCCATATCCCAAGAGCATGAATAGAAGATATGTTCATGATATGCAGCATTACAAGCAAACATTACAAAGTTAGATTTGCATCCTTTGGTTCTATTTACGATCAGACTTGAGGACATAACTTGTTAATCATTCTCAGATGCCAATGTCAGCGACATCTAGTGATGCCATAATGTCTTGGGGAGTCATTTATCGAATATGTACGTACTTCATGTTTCTAAACTGAGATCCATCATTCAAATTTAAAATTACATATATCATGTAATTTCCCTCACTTTTCTTGCATACCTGTTAACTATGTTCTAAAGGTCAACTACAATATTCTCCTAATCATACGCTTCCAACAGCGAGTCTTTAAGCCACAAGACCTACAAATGATGCCACACATGAGGTACATGTATCTAGTGCATCATGTGTAATGTTGTAGGTTTTTTGTAACCTGGATTTTTCGGAAAGGTTGAAATGTGTAGTAATACAAAATATTGTGCTGAATAACACATCATGACATGTATCAACTGACACCCTAGTACAATGCTTGTGTACTCCTTGGCATGTGTACACATAATTGATGCAACATGGACCCAAGGTTCATTTGAGGATTTCAGGTGTTATGTCTACATTATTCACAACCATTGTCTTTCTCATGTCTCATACATGGGTCATGGCATATGACCAGCATGGTACGTTACATTTGAGAATGACTATCATTACTCTGACAATGTGCACATCCAGCTCAACATCATCAATTGAATGTCATTCAATACAGTGTCTTTCATTGTGTTTGTAAGACTCTACTGTAGAGTACACCCTGACTTTGGATGTGGCCTACCATATGTGTTCCAAATTATACACCCTTGTGCTTTACACACTGTCCTCAAGTTCAATGAATCTCAACTGTAAAATGAGCTGAAGATACAGTCATATAAATGCATAGATACACTAGTAGCCATGCTGACAGGCATATATTTAGTTGTCTCATTATCCAAACAGACAAACCCTTGTTAAGTATCAACACTCATGCTGCTTGTGAATTATATCACCTGTAATGTAACTAAGGTGTCATCTTGCATGTTGTCTTTGAAGTACATTACTCGTCCCCTGCTTGATTCTGTTGAGCTCTCAAGAGCCCATGTAGCTCTAGATATGGCCCACGTGCCCCTAGAACATGGGGAGGACTGACCAAGCTGGAACTGGGTGATATTGTAACAACTCCGTCTTATGTCCACCCTCTTTTTCCTACAATGGATGCTGTGACGGGGATGGACTCCCAAGGACCGCACTTTCCAGGCAATGGCTTTCCAATTATGTCACTTAGAAAGCGCATTGAGCTGCATTGATAAAACAGAGGGAGACAATTAGTGGTCTGCTGTGACTTCGTCTGACAATGTCTCACACATGTGTAGGCAGTGGTCAGACCTGTACCTGAGAAACTGTAGTGAATAAAGATATCACATGATATTGTTTAGGTCCATACACAGACACATAAAGTTAACGTTTGACATTGACACAAAAAAGTATTGTCAACTGGACAATTGGCCATTAGTTAGTGGCATGCATGACAACTTTGTGCACTGTGAGGAAAATATCCCGAAGATCTCACATGCTCTTGACTCTTATTTTTTTGTCAGTCAGACACATTATAGTCTGTTGTGAATCGAAGCAGCACAGTCAATCCTCAGCCATCACATACCTCACCTTGCTAGAGATGGCAAGATATGAAATGTGGATATGTGTTGGTCATAGTAGACTACGTTACACTTATAAATCACCAAACATGTGCAAGATTATTGAGCATCCAACATCTATAAAATCTCACCCTCATACATATTTTATCAACTAAGCATAACTGTACGCAACATACTCGGTCATGCACCCATACGCACATTTTGATTGCTGTTCTGTGTTCACATTCCCCAACATTCCTCTATGGACGAGACCGCCGCAGGAGATTTCTTCACACTTGTAGTCTTTAAGCGCCGATGTTAGGGGCCTCCCTGAGACAATCTTACTATGTGGGGAATGCGCCATCCTTGTGGCCGTGTCATTCTCAAATTTTTCGTTGTCATATTTTGATCTGTGACTCCTTCTGGCAAATTCACTACCTGGACCACAGCTATACCTTGTGACCATGCACCTACGAGTTGTGCAATTATTGCTTACAAATGTTGGCCATCGCTAGCAGGATGCAGTGTACAGGTTTGATGTCCACCTCTGTCAGACATTGCCTGATATACCTTGTTTGAAAATGTTGCACACACGTAAGTCATTTTAATGACTCATTCGTACTGTAGACATGTTGATTATATGTTGGCAGGGTATGACTTGCCTATGTAGAACATGTGTGATGTAGACAAGTAATGTATGCATAAAAAATGCGTTAATGGTATGAAGCATATGTTGGTTCAATCAATGTTGTTTGATTTGTTTTTGTTTGAAAACAGCATCCATGTGACACATTTTTAAAGCATTTCCATGCCTCATTTGCACATGTGGTTTCTGTCTATCACCTAGGTATCCAAGGAGGCGACGCTTGCCTCCGGTCTATAGACCATTTCCTGATCTTCTCACCATGCAAGATTGACATGTGATCCAGAAGTACTGTTTAGACTGTCACACTAGTCTGGATCTTATAGAGCACCTGAAGCCAGACATTTCAGCAGAACTGAATAAGCCTCACAATATCACACCACTTGTCAAGGTGTTGCCGGCATTACATTGCTTTGCCACAGGTACATTACAATTCACGATTGCCACATCTGGTGAGATGTCACAACCCAAGTTCTGTATGGTGCTTACAGAAGTCCATCAAGCTCAATAGAAGCAAGTTGGAACATACATACTGTTCCCACACCACGACGATTTGGCACATGTCAAGGAAGAATTTTTTCCACTTGGTCATATCCCTAATGTGATCGGAGCCATAGATGACACACATATCGGCTTGGTTCCACCACACGACCATGAGCATGAACATAACAAGAGGAAACACTATCATTCCATCAATGTGCAAGTGGTTTGTCTTGCGGATACTTCATAGACCTAAGGAATATGGGGGCATATTACCAAGCAATAGCGATAATTATCGCTATTGCTTGGTTAGAGACAAAAATTTACCGCTGAGCTGCGGCGATTTTTACCGCAAATAAACCTTGGTATTACCAAGGTTTATCGCAAATGCGATAAAAATCGCCGCAAATGAATGAATATCGCTGAAAAGTCAGCGATATTCATGCATTACCGAGCTAATGCTCTTAGCCATGTTATCCACCTTCCATTGGATAACATGGCTAAGAACTGCTCAGGGCAGGTGTTAGCTTTTGGAGATATTCGCGCTTAGTGCGAATATCTCCAAAAGTTGGTAATAGGAGATAGCGATGTTAGCGACTGTTTTCAGTCGCTAACTTCTTGGCACGCCCACTTTGCATGTCATTAGTGATAAGTATCACTGACATGCAAAGTGGGGCCCAAGATGGTCGCTATCTCCTACTAGCTGTCGCTAACTGGTGTTAGCAACAGCTAGGTAATAGGGAGATAATTTTATCTCCGCTTTCTTGAATTTTAAAGCCAAAAAAGCGGAGATAAACCCCCTTGATAATATGCCCCATGCTTATTAGATATATGTTATAACTTTGGGCTTTGACTGATACTTATGTACTGTGTTTGTGTTGGTTCAGAGTGTCATTAATTTGAGAGATTACCATGTGTTTGGTCTCTCCACGTTGTTGCTGTTCAAAAATATGGGTGGTCTGTTCATATTTCCACTGCTCAACAATGGAATCAGCATCTGTGATCCTACTTGAGGAACAGGTGCTTCAATTGTGCCGTGACAGAATGCTGCAGATATTCAGCATCGTGGTTTTGAGAGAAGTGGAGCATCCTTTACGTTTCGACCTGTCTGGTTTGGATTCATACATCCTGTTTTCCACTGTCTTTGTTGTCCCTTTCAGTGGGCACTGAATCATTGCTTATCTTCATCTACCTCGGGTGCCCAGGACTTTGTGCTGCTGATGAGTCCATTACTGAACCATTATGTAGTTTGTCAATCTGGCTTGCAATTGCTCCATCATGAGAGGTTGGAACCGCTAGTCTCACCTGAAGAAAGTGCATCGACAAACATCAGCCTGATTGGGTGGTTGACTGACATGTTTGAAGGTCAGTTGTCACCTATCCCAGGATTGGGTGGAGATCAGGATCATGTCTGTAATTTGCACCCACAAGCATCAAGGTATTTAGGAGTCGCAAACGGTGCTAATCGGTAAATTCGGCCGTTTGCGATTCCTAAATATCTTTTTTGGATGCATCAAACATTTTTGGGAAAATCGCTATTTTTAGCGAATTCCAAAAATGCGATTGCTTTTAAGGAATCGCAAATTTGCGATTCCTTAAAAGCAATGCATGATTGCATTTTAAATTGCGAATTCGAAATTAGGGGGTGCAAATTACCACGAGGGTGAACCTCGTGGTAATTTGCGAAAAAGTTTAAAAATGCTCAAAATTGCATTTTAAACACTGTAATGTTACAGACACACATGTCCTTAGGACATGTGTGTGTAAAACATGCACTTAAAAATGTATTTCAGGGGTGCAGGGGGGGGGACATTTGGACCCCCCCCCGCTGCACCCATGGAATGCATTAACATTTTACGAATCGCAAATAGAAATTCGCTAAATGTCAATGCCTTCCCATTGATTCCTATGGGCCTTTTGGCCCATAGGAATCAATGGGAATTGCGAAATCGCACTTTAGAATTCGCATAATCCTTGCGATTCGGTAAAAATTGCGATTTTCACTGAATTACAAAAATTATGCGAATAAATTGATGCATCCCATTTTGCGATTCCTTATTTGCGATTCCCTATTTTTCGCAAATAAGGAATTGCAAAATGTCCCGATGATGCATGTGGCCATTGGAGGTCATACAATGGGCAATGGAATTTCTTATGACATCAGAAACTAATTCAGGTTTTCAGTGTCTGTCACTTCGAGTCACTAATGGATCAACAAATTGTTAAATAAGTTTGGGATTGAGAGATATACTTGCCATTGATTTACTTCAAAAGTGTAAATGGTTGCAGAAGTATGTTTGAAATCATTGGCAATTTATATTCACTGGACGATTTTCAGAAGGGGGTAAAGTTACTTTGCTTAATCGACGTTCCTTAATCAATGTTCCGTTATCTGATTTGTATGCCTATCTGTCTGCAGTTCGTTGTTGTGTTGTGCACTTTGAGCTAAAGAAATTTGCGACGCTATTGACTGTCAAGTCACTGGACTTCCTAGCTGTCTAGTTCTTTTGTGATTCACCAACCAATTGGTGTACAGATGTTCTGAGATGTTGAACAACATTGTTTCCTATTGGACATATTGATGATGCACTACCACCTTTGATTGTCTCTGTGAGTCATGACTGCTTGCCCATCCCCAGAGATTGGATGTTACAATTGCCAATACTGTATATAGTTTTAATTCATTTGTGAAAAAAGTGTAGATGACAGACATTCTGGTATTTATGTGATGTTTTATTTGCGTCTATTCATGCAGTGATACATGGTCTGTTATTGACTCTGGATATATGTGCCTCTCCAATTCCATGCATGCTTTGCTTCTGTGAGGGTGGGTTGGTGGAAGGATCAACTGCCATAGCATTTATAATATTTATGTTTGGATGCCACAAACACTTTGTTTGAATAACGTCACATTTGACACATTTTCACATTTCTTGTTGTTTATAAATGACGTTTTGGGTGTGTGGTGTGCTGCAAGCATTCAAACTGTGTGTCTTCATGACTATGTCCTGTGGTGTATTTGGGGAGTAGTGTTGTTGTGTGCCAATCGACATCCTCTTCAGGTGATGTTCATGGATATGTGGGATAGTATGACTTTCATAATCGTGACCCATACATCTCAAGCACGATATGTCAGGCATGACTAGAACTCACAGTAGGCCAATTCACTCCCACATGAGATTAGGGCTTTTTCAGGTACACTGTTCAGGGACCTGTACATGTTTTGAACCGCAGGATATCTGCCTATGGTTCTGCTACAGGTGTGATTTCTATGGTTCTGAGCCTCAATATGTTAATGTGCAATGTCCCATTAACAAACCTTATTTCATGTGTTATGAAAATGCTGTCATGGAAGTTATGTTACATTGCATTATCCATACTGTTACACCTACTGTATGTACAGTTGTGGATATTGTTTTTGTAGTAAATTTGTAATCATTGGAAATTCTTGAAGTGACTGTTGTACAAATGTTTGAGATGGTAATCCACTTACAGACTCCATTTGCATTTGTGGATGGACATTAAATATGTGTGAATGATGAGTAATGTCACCTTATTTGCACAGCCACATAAGAGGCAATTGAATACAATAGTTTCAGTACTGTGTATTGTAAGGGTTGATGGAGGAGTGTACAGGCAGGGCATTCTTGTTAATAGACACATTCATGTGTAGTGGGGACATTTGTACTGTGGTCATTTACCTGTGTCGAGTCCCCCTCTGGATTCCAGTCATGCCCTCAGTTTGTAGGATTTCCAAAACCTTCTCTTCCCATGGCTGTAGTTATAGTGGTGCGCTGGGATGGCCACCGCCAATCCTTTGGGCCTCCTCCTGATAGTTGGTATACTTGCTCTTGATGCGGGACCTGAGGTCGCGCCACCTCTTCCGGATATCTCCCTGTGTGTGGAGGTTGTTGCCGACTCGGTTCACTTTGTTGACTATCCTTGTCCACATCTCCTGTTTACGTATGAGGAGCAGTCAGTAATTGGGTACCGAAAATTTAGGGTTCGACTCAGATGATTTCATCCATCATGATAGTGAGCTACTGTGTGCTGAATGCTATTTTTTGCAAGGCATGGTGGGGTTATGTAATTAAGAAGTGACATTTGAACAAAAAAAGAGGTGATAAGATATTGTGGAATAGCGTGCAGGAAGGGGGAGGAGGAAGTGACACACATGGTTTATGGCTGGTGCTGAATGTGTGCTCAAGGTACTGGCTACGGTGATGAGGACAATGGTAAATAATGGCATTTTGGTAGCCTTCTAAAGGGATTCTGGTTTGCATTTTGAAGCTGTTTTATGGGCTGGGCAAAGAACGTGTCAATTTGTGACATTGCTTCGTGTGCATTTGGTGTTTAAACCTGCCAATGAACGTTTGTTCATTAAAATTGGATTTGTGCTGTGATTTATTGCTTATAACGTAGGCATTGAAAGATTGAGCAGGACCGCCTATTGGTCTGCCCCACCACCGGACCACCGATGTCTTTTGTACTCATAATGCGATCAGAGGTTGGGTATGAGGCACAGGCGGTGCAAGGCGGTAAACTGACGACAGGTGTCCCAACAGCGAGGCTGGCACAAGACCGCTGTTTTGAACCGCCAAGCCGGTGATGGATGATCGGCATACGAAACTCGTAATATGGCTGCCGAACTTGTGCATGCACAAAGGCGGCGTCCCACAGGTGGTTTTGCACCATGCAGAGCGCCAAAGTCATAATCAGCCCCAAAGTGATATATTAGAGCTTACCATATTACTTGATCATTTAGAATTAAAAGCTCCAACCTTCACATTCAAAGTAAATTTCATGATTTCTAGATTTCTATATGGATTAAGTAAAATGTTTCTTCACTTGTGTCCTTGTTTGGTGTATACTTGTTTCTGTATTTTCTGTTTATTATGTTGAGTTTCAAATCACAGAAATTGCTTAGCCTGGGGTCACTGGCTTCCAGTGCTGACTCAGTAGGGGTCCCCAGATTCCAGTAATGATTTAGTGGGGTCCTTAGAAGTCAAAAGGTTAAAAGACACTGACCTAGAACAAGTCCAAGGTTCACTCTGTCATTGAGGGGCCAATATAATTACAGGAAATCACTACTGATTATTAGGAAGCCATAAAGCCGGTGCAACCAGCACCCAAAGTGCTCATTGCCAGTGATAATGACCACCACTTTCTAAGCATTCTACAAATAAATACGATGTTCGCCTTGACAAACGACAGATACTCATCTCCTCGCCCAGCCTTCCAGGTCACAGGATGAATATATACGTCAAAGCCTGACATACTGAGGTGCTTAGTTTTATTGAGCTTACAGTGTGGACTTTGAAAGGTTTTGAGTCCTGGAGGAGGGATATTACCAGCTGCACCTGTAGCCTGAGAGTATGTCCCAGGAGAGTGAAGCTTTTTTCTGGTGTCTTGTGTGTATGTGGGGTCAATGGGTATATGTACTAAACTAGAGCTGAAACTACATTATCTCTGTCTCTTCTTTTTCTTTTCAACATTTCCATCAACCTCATAGGTAACAATTTTGCTGGTGTATATTAAGTACAGCATCGACTGTGGTGGGATTTCACAGATTCTATGCCCCTTTTCTTCCTTATTCACTGTGACAGCAGTGAAAGAACATGGGAAGGTGTGAAACACCAACCCCCATGGTCTGGGACTGCCGGCCACCCCCGCCCTATCATGCGAACTGTAGTACACAATTATCAATCAAACAATAGATTTCTTTGGAAGGCAGGGGGTCTCGCGACCCCCCGGCCGTATTTATTAAAATATACAAACAAAATCAAAAATTAAATAAAAGAACATTATTTACATAATTATTAAATGCAAAATTCAGACATTAGATTTACAGCGAGTTAGACACGTATGATGGGCTAACCTTAACAAATGTCTAATACAGCGTGTTTCCTAACCGAATCTAACATCCTACATATCAATTTTTGCATTTTAATAATTTCTGGTCCTACGACAAGGTCGTTAACCAATGTCAGATCCCTTACCCAGCTACACCCTCACGTCTGAGTGCGCATGCACGACAAGGGCCTGGTTACCGGGAGAGTTCGTCCCTCTCCTGGTTGCCCTCGTACGCTCCGTGAACTCCATTTAACCAAAAAGGAGGGCCCTTACACTCGCGCCATTTGCTGACATCATAGTGTATGTGCGGGGTGGTACCAGCCCGAGGAAAGCGTGACTCCAAGCAAGCAGATATCCTGACCCCGAAGTTCTAGGAGAGACCATTGGCCCCTCCCCCTGGACAGCCCCATTCGTTAATGGTGCCGCCCCCTAAGGACCTTAAATTGCTGCTCACCGATTATGACCTTACCGCCTGACCCACTTAATAAATACGCCAATTATACTAATTATCCCTCTCCTGGTTGCCCTCGTACGCTCCGTGAGCACCGGACGCTGGTGCTCACGGTTCGATCCCCTGCACCAGTGGCAGGTCAGCCCAGCACCATGTGACTATGGGCAATAGCTCACTTAATCTTTCCAATGGCCCCCAGGGCCGGGATGCTTCCAGATAGCTGTGCGCCTAACAAATACTGTATTTTTACATTTACAAATGAGGCACATAAATCCACCATCTATAGCATCAGGACCCTGGCATATTTATTCACTAATTAATTTGGATCACATGGGAGTGCACTAGTGCTAGGGAATTTGTGTGCCAGCATTTGCACCTTTTAATCAGATCTAAAATGTTTACAATAAGTGCAAAGAAATGCGGAAAATATATTTTTGCCTGTTGAAAAATGCAATTGGTCAATACAAATGTAGTTCCAAAATGGCACCGCCTCAGAGCAATCATTAGTGCGAACTTTAAGCAACAATACTACAATCCTGTGTAATATGGCTCCTGTTTCCACGGATTTGTTGGTAACATTTTTGTGAATTCATACTGCACGTGATCATTTATAACATTTGATCTTTGCAAACTGTATATACAAATCTAACCATAAAAGAACTTGCTTGTCTCACATAAGGATTCAAAAGCATAAGTATGTTTTCGGTGGATGCTTTCTCACACTTTATCTGCATGCTGAAAACCCAGTTGAAAACGACTTGTGTCACCTGCCTAATGGAATGTCTAGAACAATGCTTCCTCCCCTGCCTGAATTGGCATAATGATTACCCCTTCTTTATTGCTTTCCTATTGATTTGTCCCTTAGCAGAAATTAAGTGTGAATCTGACAAATAGAAGCTGCAGTCTGCATGTAAATCAACATTAGTCATTGACATTTGAAACCTGACATCAAGCTCTCTGTCTTTGCCTTTCATGGTCAATATGGATTCTTGAACAGACTATTTGTCCAAAACCTCTCAGGACTTCATGGGAATACTGATGAGCTTTCTCTATAATGGCCTTCATGCTTTTACTGCAGTATTAGATGGTCTTTTCAAATAAATATTTTACCTTACGTATGTGCATTTTATTCTCATTAGTTCAGAATTTGTATTATTTATTGTCAAGTATCAGTAAAACTATTGGCTTCACATTAGTGTCTAAACGTAAATGTGGTTTTGGTTATATACGTACAACAACACGAAGCACGATTACTGGTCCAGTCCTAACTAGAGCTACCTGTCATAGATAATATGGTTACTCTTAAAATGGCATCCTGTGTTGTGAGTCTTGAAATTCATTTTAGTGATGGTGATGCCAATTCCATATTCAATCAATCAATGGCTTGTAAAGCGCGACTACTGATTCAAAGGGGTATCAAGGCGCTGGGTGGGGGGAGCTGCTGGTGCATTGGAGTCGCTGTTGTTCAGTCAGGTCTTGAGGTTTTTCCTGAATTGAGGCAGTGATGATGATTGCCTGAGGTGGAGAGGCAGGGTGTTCCAGCTCTTTGCTGCAAGGTAGGAGAAGGATCTTCCTTATAATCGATCAACTTCAGTGTACAACAGTCAATTGTGGGTTATTGACCCATAAATGTGAGATAATAATACTGCATAAGGGAGCAGCATCATGCTGTAAAGGAGACAGCAGGTCCTGTATCTCTTTGAGGTCTGTTGATTGCTCACAGAGATGACGAGATGTTAGGAAAGACAAACAATGCACCCCTATTCAAAGCGAACCAAAAGGGCTGTCTCCAGGACCTCCTAAAGAGATGGAAAAATAATCCAAATAAGGAAATTGAGGGGGTTGAGAAAAATCTTTTTCAACCTGAAATAGACTCCACGTGCTAACTTGGAACAGAGTGGCAAAAGAGAAGTGGAAATAAAAGAGAAACTGCAAGGGATAGTGGAAGCAGGCAAGTTCACAGATGTGAGAATAGAAATGGCTGAAGATCAGACAGAAGTGGTGGCCCTTAATTGCAAGGACCTGGAAAATGTGGCTTGAAGAGGCAGCATCTGTATTCATAGTTGGAGAATGAAGGCACAGACATCACAGAGTTTGTACACCTCTTTGTTTCCCAGGCTCTCAATTCTAAAAGTTAATATTTAGATTGACTTAGATCGGTTCCCCTAGTAAGAAGAACCCTTGATGCAGACCATTGAGGCCCCCACCGGACGATTGATGCTCTCTTCAAGTAACATTTCCAGCAGTACTTGACTGCTTTTAACAACTGTGATAGTGTCTCCAATGCCACATTTGGGCTTAACAGCATGTGCCGCATTTGTTTTCGGTACACCCACTGTTATGACCTTCACTTCAACTGTGGGTTCATCTGCAAACCATAATACAAGCCACTGTAGTTGTGCAACTAAATAATAGATTTAATACTCAGGCACGCATAGTCCCCCCTTATGTCATGATTTTTGGTGTATGCAGCACCACCTTGTGGTTGTCAGGATTTCAGGTGTGGGAAAGTAGCACCTTGTCTAGGTGCCTGAATAATTTGACAGTCCAAATAACCAGTAAAGAGGAGAATTCATACAACAGTCATGGAAATATCACCATCTTTACAACAACAAACTATCCATGACAATATAGAGCAAAGTGTTCCAGAAAGTGACATAAACTCTCAGAGTAGCTATCACTCTAGTTATGTTATCATCAATTGTGTCCTTTGGAGTTCGATATATATCACCCAGATAACAGAATATGTATTCTGTTATCTTGGTGATATATATTGCTGCTCCTTAACTAATTCGCTGCGGCGGTATTCCGCCGCAGTGCTAAGGGGGAGGCGGGGCCGCGCGGTTGTCCCGTGCTCATGACGGAACCGCTCCGTGACGGCCCGCGGGTGAACTGTGCTTGTGACGGAACGGTTCCGTTATGGCCCCGCCCGCTCTTCAGAACGTCCAGCGCAGGCGCGGAATTTGCGCCGCGCAGGCGCGGCGAGCGGACCGTGACAGAACCGTTCCGTCACCAGCACAGCCCACCCGAGGGTCGTGACGGAACGGTTCGGTCACAAGCATGGGAGGGGTTAAAGGTGCAACCCTGTGCATGAATATGAATGAAAATATTAATGCACGAATGGTGATGAATTCATAGAGTACACTGTCACTCACTGGAGAGAATTCTGGTTCTAAGCTGGAGACTGACTTAACCTGTATGTGATGGCACCGGAATGAGAATGGAGTGTTAAGGTGGATTAAAGAGAGGCAGAGAGGGTCGGGGCAAGAAAATGTCAGATCTTCAGACCTTTTTTTGAAGCAGGCTTCAGCATAGATAAATCTAAGTGAGCTTGGGAGTTGCTTCCAAGCTTTGGCCCTCAGCATCATGAAAGACTTCTCTCTCTGGAATTTAATTCTGAAAGGTAGAAGCTTTAAAAGATTGGCATTGGAGGATCTCAAAACCCTCTGTGTCCTGTGAAGACGGAACCGAGCAGAGAGGTATTTGGGGCCGGTGGAATTGAAGGCTCTAATTGCCAAAGTGAGGATCTTGAATAGGAGCATCCTATGGACTGGTAGCCAATGTAATCTTTTCTGGGCTGCGGATGCTGAGCTCTGTCTAGGAAGTTTCATCACCAGTTTAGCGGAAGCATGTTGTACAATCTGGAGCTTGTGAAGCAGCTGCTTAGAGTTTCCTGCATAGAGACTATTGCAGTAGTCCAGTCTGGAGTTATCCACTGCACGAGAATGGTGTGGGAGATGGTATCAAATGCTGCAGAGAGATCAAGTAATATCAACACCATATTGTTGCCAGTGTCCCAGGTCATTCTGATGGTTTTGGATACCACTGGTAGGGCAGACTCCGTGGAGTGCTTGGGTCTGACCCCTCATTGGTAGGCATGTCATGAGTTGGAGTTTTCCAGGAATGAGATGAGTTGACCATTTACAGGTTTTCCAACATTTTGGCCAATGAGGAAGTAAAAAAAATGGGCTTTAGTTGGACAGGATTCTGCGTCTGCTTCGGGCGTTTTTAGTAGGTGTTTTTTAACTGCGAGTTTCCAGTTGTAGGGACTTCAGCCATGGAGAGGGAGGTGTTAAGTACCTAATTGATTAGTGGGTTTACTGTATTAATAGCCAAATGTAAGATAGACAGGCGGCATGGATTATGGGGTAAGCCTGATTTACAGGAAGGAATGGCTTGGCAGGATTGTGGTAGCAAAATATCCTGGAAGGTGGCCAAACTAGCATTGGATGGCCTGTCCGGAGACGGCTAGTTGTGGAGACAGACGTTGAGAAGCCCCTTTTAGGGCTAAAATCTTGTCCTCAAAAAAGAATGAGATCTGGCCCCATAGGGCAGTTCCCAGAAAGAGCGATGGACTGTAGAAAAGATTTGGAAAATCTTTTTGGAGTCAAAAATAGCCTGCTCAATTTGAGAGGTAAAGTGTGCTTACTTGGCCTCTCCAATCAGGTTGTGTTAGGATTTCTGCGCAAGCCTGAAGGTTGTCGGGTCCTCTGGTTTGTAGGTCGCTTTTGATCTGCAAGTGCGGGGAGAACCAGGGTGTGAAGAGATTTGGATGGCGTTTGTCGGGCGAACTAGTGGTGCTAATTCATCAACTGTGTTCATAATCCAGTTGTTGAATAAATTGAGGTCGTTTTCTAATCTTACTGTGAGGAAATGGGAGGTGATAGATAGCTGGGTGCTAATATTAGGATTCATCATCATCTTTTCCCATTTACACAGGGTGGGGGGCTGAGATGGGCAAGTAGGTGGGCTATGAGTTTTGATTAGTAATTTAAAGGGGACAAACTTATAATCCGACCATGATTAGGGTACTGGTTCCTCAAGAACTAATAGAGAATGATTGGTACAGACCCCATCAAGGGTGTGCCCCGCTGTATGTGTGGGCACCACCACTAATTCAGGAAGGTCTATATGTTTGGAGCTTCTCCAAGGTTTGTTACATCTGAATTTTTGGTGGCATAAAGATTATAGTTAAAAACATCAAGTGTTGTGAAATAAGCATATTGGAGTAAAAACAGAGCTAAGTCCTCACCAAGGGTGGACGGGAAGGTGGGCCCTGGGCCTGGTTGGAAGAGGTAGCGGAAGATGATGGTTAAACGTCTGCAACCTTCAGCCCTGTCTGGTATGAGGATTGTGTAACCCGAGGGTAGAGCAGTGGCGATTTCAGGGCTATTCCATGGTTTGAGCCAAGATTCAGTAATGAATGGGAAATCAAGGTGGAGGTCAATGTTTGAATTAAGAGCTTCTTGCGTGTGTTTATCAAGGGAGCGTGCATTAATAACCCCACCTGCAAGGGATTTCACCACCAGAGTGGAAGCACAAGTGCCAGCAAGGGATCACCCCCCTCCCACCACCAACTATGGGGTTCTCTATGCCAGGGTAAATTGTCCCAGAAAAAACCCAAAATCTTGCAATACATCACCTCTCCCATTGGCTGCTCCAGAACACCAATACATGTATGTGACTGTGAACTTGTTTCAAAATAAATAATTTTCAAAAACATACTGTATTTGCCTATTAGAAACTTTAAATGACATACTACATGGATAAGCAGTCAGTTTCAGTCATACTCTGGTTCCAACTCCCTATAAATCTTTCTGGATAAATGTTATTTACTATCACCTTAAAAGGAAGGAAACGATAATGTTTACTTTCTCCAAAGGCTCTAAATCGAGAGGATTTAGCAAAGTGTAGGGGTGCTAAAGGTCATGCAAATGAAACCTTCTTCGAGGCAACAGAGTCCGTGTGGGCATGCAATTAAAATGTCATGTCCATGAGGACGGTGCATCATGAGAACGGCTGTAACTTCTTGACGCAACACCTCTGAGGTTGCTAAGCAACAACATAGGACACCACGCTGCATCTCCAGAAATGCCACAGTACGGCATGCAACGGAAGTAAAAGATGAACCCTATTACCAGTTCCAGAGTTTTTCTGTACATGAGGAAAAATGCGGTAGCGGAATCCGTCTACTTCGTGCATAATTTACATTTATGAGACGCCCAGTGATGATCGCCACGCGCCAACAATCACGCACGCACGTTTTTGGAAGAGACATTTTCCCAAGTCATTAGTGGCATCAGACAGTCGCTGCGTGCATTGTTCGGTGACTCTTGTGGGAAGGTACCTCTACGGCTTGTTAAAGTGTTAATAGGCACGAGATAGGGCCATTAATCTACGCGGCGCTTTAGGATGGATGCTGTCATGCAGGTCCAACAAACAGCCAGGCTGCTGGCGCGCGCGCAGCCCAATTCATAAAAGAGTCGCATATCTCCCTAAATATAAATGCAGAATTCCGACTGGCACCGGTGGCCAACCATCACATAGAAATAAAATTGACAAATGCACGTCTTTCTTGGCAGTTCATATTGACTGCTTTGTCGATCCTCAGTAATCGCCGATTAACATGGCTTTTTAGACCCTGCTAGGAGTCCATCTGAAGGCTCTCGTGTTTTAAATTCTGCCTCGTGCAGATTTACCTGTTATTCCTCCTTTTGCTCCACGTTCTTTTCGAATTGTAATCAACTTTCTTTTTTTGCTTAGTAGATTTGATGTGAATGCAAAACTGTAACTAAATTCATAAATAAACAAAAAATGCAAATATCAAAAGATTGTCAGTGTATGACTGCTATCTGCAGGTACCTGGTAATTGTGATTAACGTGATTAAAATGATGATGACTGGACATGCGTAAGTATCAATGAGTTCATGTGTTAGGGTAGTTACATTTACACTAGAAAGGTAAAGCATACTTTTATTTTTCTTAACAATTAACTATACATTACGGTAGGTTTTCTGAACTCAGTAATGTTTTGCCCTTTGTATGCTACACGTATAGACACACTCACGCACACATGCACATAGGCATTTTAACATAAAAGTAATACACCATTCTAGTAATACTAATCTATACTACTATTATAAAGAGAGAACACGCACCTTTGAGACAGGTAAACTCGGGAACCACAGCGCCAATTCACACACCCGATACATTGTAGAAATTGTCAGGGTGTGCAGAAGGACATAGGCTATAAAAAATAAAAAATAAACGTACATTTAAAAATATAACTTTTAAAACAAAGTAGTGCCCTGAAAGTAGCGCCGGCCGCGACGCTGCTCTGGCCACGACGTAGCGCTGGCCGCGACATGCGTGATGATGAGGAGGAGAGACATGGAACTGCGGTGAAGTGAGGAGCGCGGGCGCGTCATGGCGAAGAGGAGTGGCGGTGAAGTGAACATCGCGGGAAGGAGCGGCAGCTCACGTAAAGTAAATGCTCGAGAAGAGGAGCGGTGGTGAAGTGAACATCGCAGGAAGGAGCAGCAGCTCAGGTAAAGTAAATGGTCGATTTAATCATTGAAATCTAGGCGGGAGGGCGGGGGCGGGAGGCGGGAGGGCGGGGGCGGGAGGCAGGAGCGGGTGTGCACAGTGGGACAGGCGGGAGGAGTGGGGGCGGGAGGGAGTCGGGACAGGAGGGGGTCGGGTGGGAGCGGGTGTACTGCCCCCAGCCCCTTTCTGCCCCAGGCAACGCTGGGGCGGGCTGCTAGTTATATCTAAATATGTTGTTGATCTAGAAAATTAGTTTGAAATTAATCGGGTACATTCTGGTTCAATCGACCGGTGTGAATCAGTAACAGTTTCATATAAATGCTGCACAATACACACCAGGAGAGCTCCTCACAAGCACAACAAAGTTTCTTAAATTTTTCCCTAGATTTCTTAACCTGGGTGAGCTCAAGGCTTTCTCTTTGGCCACTATTGGGGTTTGAAAAATAACAACTAGGATTCGTAAGCCTCTCAAGCAAACAGTCATTTTAGGACTATAAGGATTTCCACCAGACTCCTGCTTTTCTGTGCTGACCTGCTGCTCTCTTGCATGGGTGAGAAGGGTTGTACCTGGATCTCTTGAACTCAGAACCTAGAGTAACTCCAAGGGCTAGTTGGATGGCCTCCTGATCTGACGTTTCTGGGACATAACAGGCTTCCAACAACCTTGCATCTGCACCTGGACCATGCCATCTGTAAGTCTACCCTGTCAAGTGAGGCCTCCCCATTCCTGGACCTTTGGAAGTGGGCTTAAGGCGCTTCACCTGCCTTTGTGGACCCAGCAGAACCAACTCCTCTGTTGTGCAGCACAAACCAGAGTGAAACTGCTGCATCTCTATGCAGCTGGTTGGACTGGACCCATCACAAACACCCGCATCGCAGGCGAAACCTTCAACGCCTTCGGAACCACCATAGCTAGACGCATCTTCGGTGTTGGCCCTCACATCTCTTGTCGATGGCAGCCTCAACATTGACAGCGGACTCCACATCGCAGTCTTGCAGCTCTTCGGTACCGACACATTGCCCCAACTTCACGATACGAACTTCACATTGCAAGCCCAGCCACGGGTGATGTGGGGTTGGGGAGGAGCAGGGTGGGGGGGGGGTTGTAAAAAGCGGCAAAAGGACTACTTCAGGTAAATAACGGAAAATAAACTGATTTTGTTGCACACGCTGCATCGCCAAATGCGATGCATCGCGCGCAACAAAATTTGTTTTATTTATCTCAGACTGCAGCCTCACAGCATCTCAGAAAAAATGCATAAGTTCGGCTTTGCCATGCATCTATAACACAGATCCACTCAATGCTCCGCAAACCAGGATTTACCGTACTCTATCCTGTGGCCCTCATTCGGTCCATGTAGCTGGTCGCAGTCAGCCTGAACTTGTGACTTTGTCCTGGTCCTCCAAGGGAGTTTATTGAAAAAATATTTTGGTATTTAAAAATTAATTTTACTGTAGGATACTTAATAATACTGGTTGAGTTTAGTACAGATAATCATATATATAAATTTCTAACTTAACAAACATATATGTACTAAACATTTAACATTAGACAGAAAGTCACAAGGGGTTATAAAATACAAATATATAGACAGGGATACAGGAAAAATATAATGAATTAAAGTTGATTTCTCTGTAAAGCCTGTAGACACCTATCCAAAACATAAATATTCTAAATTCTTATTGGATAATTAATGAATGAATGAAATAAAATTTATACTGCGCAACTAAAACCCGAAGGCATCAAGGTGCCTAACAAAACAAATCAAAACTTAAAGGCACAACACAACTACAAGTATGCCTTCGCAAAAAGCCGGGTTTTCAGAGCCTTTCTAAATGACTGCATGGTGGGGAGGGACTTAAGTTCCACCGGGAGAGTATTCCACCACTTAGATGCCAGAGTGGAAAAGGCTTTGCCGCCCCATTTAGCTCTACGGGTGCGTGGAACTGATAACAAAAATTTGTTAGTAGAGCGCAAGTTCCTAGAGGGGCTATAGAGGGACAGGATGGATCCAATCCCAGTAGGGCTGCCTCTAGCCAGAGCCCCGTAGGTCATGCACAGGGTCTTAAAAAGAATCCGATCTTCAATGGGAAGCCAGTGTAACGATTTTCTGGCGGAGGTGGCCGAGGCACATCTGGGTAGATCTAATATGAATTTGGCCGCCGCGTTCTGGACCACCTGCAAGCGCTGCAGCAGACCCTTATTTAATCAAGCATACAGCGCATTGCAATAGTCCAGACGGGAGCCAATAAGAGCGACCACAACTTGTTTTCTCGCCTGCTGAGAGAGATAGTGTCTAATTTTCCTCAGTACATGGATTATGCCCCAGCAGGTCGAAACTGTTCTATTGACCTGTTGACGCATGCTGAGGGTAGGATCAATAAGAACTCCTACATTTTTGGCCAATGTGACAGGGACAGGACACGCTCCCAGTGAGGCCCGCCACCAATTCGCCGACCCTATCTCTTCCTTCCCTCTGAACACCATGACCTCCGTCTTTCCCCATTTAATTTCAATGAATTGTAGATCATCCATTGAGCGACTGCCTCCATACAAGATCTAAAATTGGAGGCAGCTGAGCTGGCCGGCTGGGAGAGAGAGACGAGGATCTGGGTGTCGTCGGCATAGGAAACTACCTCCATCCCGAAAGATCTAATCAGTCCGGCAAGTGGGGTCACATAGATGTTAAAAAGGGTCAAACTTAGTGCCGACCCCTCCGGGACCCCACAATGCACAGACAGGGATGGAGATAGGAAATCCCCCAACTTCACCCTTTGCTCTCTCTGGTCGAGGAAAGAGGTCAGCAAGCGCAGGGCAGGCCCCTCAACCCCAATCTCCCTCAGGCGCGATGTTAAAACCTTGGGAGACAGGGTGTCGAAGGCAGCCGTGAGGTCCAGCAGGATCAGGAGAGTGGTCAAGCCCTTATCAGTACGTGTGCGGATATTGTCCAGCACTATGGTAAGGGCAGACTCGGTGCTATGTTCCCTCCTGAAACCATGCTGCGAATAATCCAGCTGACCTGAACTTTCCAGGAAGCCCGCGAGATGCTTATTCAGGATAAGGATAACGGTCGACGTTTCGGTCTCTTATGGGTGACTCCTTGAGACCATCATCAGGACTGATCAATAGATATTTGTAAAGCCCTTGTTGTAACCGTCCACGGAGTGGCGGGCAAGGTACTGGGTAGAAGATGAGTAAACTATCACACGTAAGTCTATATACAGGATCCTTATGTCGACAAGGATGAGGTAGTTTGGGGCATCTATAGAAGGCTCGTGAACATATCTTAATTAGCTCCAAAGCTTAAAAGATATATAGATGTATCCATGTTGTTATATGAATTTGAGAACTCGAACCAGAGCATATGATTGCAAAAAATGTTATGTAATAAATGAATTAAAATGTTTTTAACAAAATTTGATTAAGAATAAAACTTGAGAGACGAAAGTAACTTCAGTGTTGTGCAGAAATAATTATCCTTGTTACTACCTAACACTAAAAAGGTGATACTAGTGTGTAGGCCTATTGGTCACTAACAGAAAGTCAGTAACACAGAAAGGAATTCTCTTTTGATATTGGTTCTGTTCACCTGCATCAGCCTCACTCCCTTTTGTACTGAAGGTTAAATTTCTTGACACCAGAGACTCGAAAACGCCACTATGGAAAGGGACTGTTTAGCTGATAGTTCTCCTCAAAGTGGGAAAATCAGGATGCTGGCCCTCCCATGCCTGCTTCACATCTTCTGTCCTGGAAAGGACATCGAGAAACCCAGGATGCAAAGACTATCTTCTTCTAAACACTGTTATAATGTTTGTGGAGCCTTTTCAAAAGGAATAAACTGACATAAACTTCATTTTTGCAAAATGTCCAAGGATTTGAATGCGGAGTCCTAAGCACACACAGCAAAATTCCTTCATTTTCAGACTAACCCGATAGCTTCAAGACCTCTAAAAGTCTCATCTTCCTGCTGTGTCTGCCAAAAAGGGCATTCATTACACATGTTTACAATGACCTGTTGTCAAGCTTGAAGAGGGCAGAGGATTCAGCAATCTGGTTTTGTTTACATATTAATAGGTCATCCTAAATTAAAAAACAGTAATTTTCTCATATGACTCCAAACCATAGTGTTGCCATTTTAAATGAAGAAAGGCTCCTGGTACTCTCGATCATGCACTAGACCTACATAAACATAGTGGTCCAATGGTGACAGGACAACCTCCAATGTCCTCTTACAAAAATATTTTGTCAAGACAGTGGATCAGACAATTCAATCATCTTGAGAACATTTGATGTGCTACATACAGTCTTCCAACTGTTTCAGTGTCATAATTTTGTGTACCTAATAAAGTTTCAAACTATTTTTAATTTGTAAGAAAATTAGTGTCAGTGCCCAAGATCCAATACTAAGACAGCAGAAGATCGATTCCACCTCAAGCCTCTTGAATTCACTCCCAGACACTTAGGGGCAGATTACGATAGGCCCGTCACCGCCAGCCATGCGGAGGCGGTCCTTCCGCAATCGTATCGCGATTCTCCTCCCGCCATATTACGGTGGCAGACCGTGGCGGGCGCAAAGACCGTCCACCACGGGTCTGCCAAAAGCAATCATACAGATTGCCTGGCAGACGGATCTGAGGGCCAGAAATGGTGGTGGAGCCTAGCAGGCACCGTCCATCAAATTATGATGACTGGTACTGCAGGCCTCTCCACGGCAGCATACTGCCATGGAAAGGCTGGTGGAGATTAGTGATGCAGGCCCGTTGCGGGCCCCCCTGGGGGGGGGTGAGGCTGCACTGGGCATTTCACAGCACAACGTGGCAGGCACCATGTGGTTCCTTAGACATCAAAAAGGAGGAGTCTAGGGCTATTACTGCTCTTGTCAGAGCAGAAGGTCCACAGCACGACGTGCCCAAATTACATGGAATGCAAAAGATTGTCGCGGTGTTCCTAATGAGAGGGAAGGAGTTTATGCAGTCTGTAGTGCAAGCGGATTAGAACAGGGTAACCTGGTGGTCACCCTGGGAATCCATTTTGTTGGATTTAATGCCCTCACACACCCTTTCAGGTGTCATGCTTCATCATTTGGGCTTGCTCCTCGTTGGGTCGGCGGTGCAATACCCAACGGGCGACACCTCATAGAGGAGCTCTTTGGCGGAGATCTTTTTCCAACTGCCGTATAGATGAAGTGCGGGTATGGGGCCAGGATTCAAGGTAGATGTAACTATGTGAAGTAAAATAAAGCTAGTGGTACCGGAGACAATTTTATTCAGGAAGGCCACTGCTTTAATTAAAAACGATATCCTAGAGGAGAGTAGTGGAAAGTGATGTTTCCCACTCTCTTCTGATATGTCAATAAAATGAAAAGGATATATAGTCTAATTCGACCGTAGTTACCCAGTATGCCTAAACAAACACCTGGTCTACACGAGATAATATACGATCTGCGTTTTAAAATAACTAATTTCTATAATAATATAAGGCTTAGCACAAAGTAGGTTTTCTACACAGAACTTTTATTTGTAGAGGCTACGAGTATAAAAATTATGGGGTTCTAAACAAGTACAGGCAACCACTAGCCATTACAAGATGGCAGCCATTACCACGAACCAATGGGGCTCATAGACACCTCCCTTCATAAACAATCCCAACCCCTCCCACTGCCTCCACCCGGTTCCAGTGGCGATGGGTAGGTGCCTTTAAGCGGAGCTCCGGCTAACACCAAGTAAGTGGCATTTAATGTAGTAGGCAACACCAATTTACATTAATAACGTGCAGCGACAATCTAGCACACGCCTCGCTATTGTAATACATGTGCGCTTTAGTCTAGGCGCCCTGCTATTCCGTGATCGCCGACCTCCTTTGCCAAACAGTGTACAATATGATACACAAACACAGAGGCGAATGGCACGCGCGTACGAGAGACACTATCAGACCAGAGCAAGTCAGCCGATAAACTAGGGAAACGCGCAACAAACCAGCACCCTGCCTTCTCGTGCGTGTATTATTTACACGGCGATACTGCGCTTATGTTTGACCAAACTGGAATTTGCTTTCACCAACAAGCAATTAGGAAACAATCTGCAGAGGCGTATTTATAACAAACCCCCATTCCTAATAAGAAAAGAGCCCCCAGCATGGGTATGAGTGGGACACTTTAAGTACCCATTAGCGACCACACTTATGGGACCTCAAAAGCCAACTAGTTGAACTGCACTCCATGCTAAACATCCTACATAAATCCACTTTGAGACATACGCTTGCCGATATTTTGGGACAGCCTTGGCTATTTTATAGTTACCCCTACAATAAACAATTACAGTGTACAGTATGATGGACACATAGAATATGGGTATATAATCATGACCTAGATACTGAGCCCGTTGAACACACCCAGCCTAAGAATGTTTATACTGAATTTTGAATCTAGAGAATGTGACCAACATGTTCAATATCGGTAATACACAAACCTTAAATATAACCATTAGGTAGCCTATATGTACTCATGAATCACATTGACTATAGAGTGTAAAGAACACAAGGTTTCATTATAAATACTACTGAGAGCCTTCCTTCTATACAGCATTGTGGTGGAAGATCTCCTGAAGCTTTACCCGCTGGATACTGTTGTTGTTTGATTGTTTTTAACCTTAGGTGAGTTATGAATAACTGCGTGCAGCAAATACCAATTTGGTATTTTTCTTTTAAAACACAAGGTTTTAATCTTCACATATCACTCCCACGAAATTTCACTGTTGAGAGCGCTTGACACACTTGTGTTACAACGTCACGCAAGAATTACAGCATGCGTTACACACAAGTTTCACAGTCATTAATGCAACGTGGTACTATGTATTTGCGATATGTTTGTTTACCCCTTTCCTCCTTTCGCCTCCAATAGGTATTAACAATCTCAACTTGAAGAAGGGTAATATAGTTATATTCACCCATTCACTCACTAGGTTGGTAGTCAAACTAGCCTACATACACCATACCAAGTGACAATAGTGTAGGTAGATAGTTACAGTTACCCTTAGATACAGTCTAACTAGTCCCCCTGGTCCTGAGGAATCGCTCAGTAAATTGTAGAGTAGCGAGAAACATGTTGACCGGACTTTAACACACTCCAGAAGAGAGTGGGAAACTTCACTTTCCACTACTCTCCTCTAGGATATCGTTTTTAATTAAAGCAGTGGCCTTCCTGAATAAAATTGTCTCCGGTACCACTAGCTTTTTTTTACTTCACATAGTTACATCTACCTTGAATCCTGGCCCCATACCCGCACTTCATCTATACGGCAGTTGGAAAAAGATCTCCGCCAAAGAGCCCCTCTATGAGGTGTCGCCTGTTGGGTATTGCACCGCCGACCCAACGAGGAGCAAGCCCAAATGATGAAGCATGACACCTGAAAGGGTGTGTGAGGGCATTAAATCCAACAAAATGGATTCCCAGGGTGACCACCAGGTTACCCTGTTCTAATCCGCTTGCACTACAGACTGCATAAACTCCTTCCCTCTCATTAGGAACACCGCGACAATCTTTTGCATACCATGTGGTGCCTGCCATGTAGAGCTGTAAAATGCACACCATGGCATTTAAACATCGCAACGGGTGCTGCTGTAAGCAGCACCCGCCGCTATGTTAAGATGCAGGATCTGTCCGCCATGGTGGCGGACGCATCCTGATGGGGTGTGCACACCAGGATGGCGGACAGACTAAAGTCCATCCGCCATCCTAATGACCCCCTTAGGGCTCCTTTAACCATGCTTGAATGTTCCTGCTTTCTCCTGTTGTGCCGGTTTCCCTGTCTTTGTCTTCCTCCTTCTTTCCCCTTTGAATATTTTTCCCTTTCTTGCTCGTGGTAAAGGTCTGATGATGAAAAATAAGTATTGGTTCCCACAAATCATTTCCTATGGCCCCTATTGGCAAACACTAGCTAAAATTAAGCCCTGGCTGCAAACCTCGGAAGGGAGAGGCTGTTGTGAGCAGTGCTAATCAAAATGTACTTGTAAACAAGTGTTTGAATGTGCATGCAAGGGGTAGATGGATTCATTACAGTAATATACTAGACACCTCACACATTTGAAGATATGTTAATATGTTTTATGACTATTTATGTTAAACTCAGTACATACAAAATATTGCCGGCTATTGATTTATTTCTCGTGTCATATCTCTCTTTCTGTGCATGTGGTAGTTAAATTATAAGAGATATTCTATGAAAAGTTGTATGTCTCAGTTTACAGGTTTTATTGCTAAGATTAGATTAAAGTGTGTGAAATATGATGTTGATTTGTAATATGCAATGGATCTAATCAATTACATTTAGTATACATTTTTAATTTTGCAGATTATCATGGGTGTAGAGAAGTTTAAAGGCATATGCAAAGTAGGCAATTGCGCGGACTACGACTCTCCAAGTGCTCCTCTGGGAAAGGAATTTTTCTCTCTGTCTCACCTCTCTGACTTTCTCTTTCTTCGCCCGGTGTCATTTTATGGATTTTTGGAACCACTATGCAGACTTATACCAAATGTTTTCCTTTATCTGCATTTCTGAAAATTTGTTTTAAATCATCTAAGGTTGAACTAGAAGAAAATGCATAGAAAAAGTGCAAGTTTTTGTAAACGGTGCCTCCCTAGATGTGTGTTGCCTGTGGCACCAAGAAACCTTGATTTCACACTGGTCAATCTATATGGATGATCTGCAGCATATGTCAACGCGCAGCAAACACTTTTCAGCTCAGTTTTTTCCCCATTCTCTATTATTTACACTTTGTCCACTGAAGATCCCTAAAGATGTTTTAAAAAGATATCAAAACATAGCTTTTCACGTTTTCATCTCTTTCTATATTCTACATCCTCTGCCTACTGATGTTCACACTGGGGCACTGCATTTCTGAAATTTTAAGGGCCTAATTTATAATTGGACAACCCAACTACTGAACTGCTATAGTTGCTCTATAGGCACATTTGCCACATTGGGGTCGTTGAGTCTCTAAATGTTGATGTGTCTGCTCTACTGGTGGGAATTTTCCTAAGAAATGGCACTTGCATGCATAGCGGTGTTACCCACACCCAGGGCAGGGGTAAATCTACAGGAATATAACAACTCGTGTAGTCCATGCACTGAGAGCTATATCCCAGTGTGTGGAAAGCATTTCAGGTCTTTTTTTTTCGTCTGGACCCACAACGGCTTACATAACGACCATGAAGTTGTGATGAAACATAGACTTTGCTTTGATCACTATTGGGGTGCCTGAAGCACTCCAAAGGAATTTCGGGGCATATTCCCAAGGAATAGCGATATTTATCGCAAAATGCGCTTAGCGAATTTGTTTTTTATCGCTGCCTATGGCTGGATATGTTAGGGGAAAAAACATGCTATTAGCAACGTTTTTCTCCATTGTGCTAAAATATCCAGCGATAGCGGCGCAATGCGTGAATATCGCTGAGAATACAGCGATATTCACGCATTAGCGACGAAATGCTCTTAGCCATGTTATCCACCTCCCATTGGATAAGATTGCTAAGAACTGGTCTGGGCAGGTGTTAGCATTTGGAGATATTCGCATTTAGGGTGAATATTTCCATCGCTACGCCTGCCTTGCTAATAGGCGATAGCGATGTTAGCGACTGCTTTCAGTCGCTAACTGTTTGGGTATGCCCACTTTGCATGTCATTAGCGATAAACATCGCTGACATGCAAAGCGGGCCCCAAACCGCTCCCTATCACCTAAAAGCTGTCGCTAACATCAGTTAGGGACAGCTTGCTAATTGGGCGATAGAATTATTGCTGCTTAGCGGCCGGAAACGGCCGCTAAAGCAGCGATAATTGCCTATCGCCATGCTTGATAATATGCCCTTAAGTGTCTGACTCGACACTTCTTGAGTAGTATCATAAACTGGGGTAATTTGGGAAGCAGAAGCAGAAGACTGTCATACACTAACCTGTGGACCTACATCTGAGAGAAATGATGCTTTCCCCTTCTCAAATGCACAAGCCACATCAGAAAAGTTCTAGTGCTGCAGTGCAAATTAGGAGAAAGGGAAATATGATAAGAAAAAAGAAGTGATTCCTTCCACAGCTGAAGCCATGCTTTTCATTCCAAAGTATCCGTTCTCTGTCTGGGTGGATCTGTGTAACAATGTGCACAACATTACTTGGGTATGTGTTTAAGCTGAATCCCAGAGATATGGCACAAACTCTCAGGTGGGGTTGAAACTTTGTAGGTTTAAACTGGACAGATAGGCAGGGAAGTGGGCTATTTAGTGCTCTTATGAAACTGAAGTTATTCATTCTCTGTGGAGTTGAGAATAAGGAAGAGTTGACAGCCAAGATTGGATGAGTTTGATGCAGGTCTTGAATCTCTGTATGCCGTTGGTTGAGTATTTTATGTAGGGTCGGGTATCACTTGTCCATTGATTGATCTTTTCTATCTTCATGTCTGCATAATTGATTTGAGGGGTTTTATGTAGAGGTTTTGGAACTTTTATTAGGGAGGTCTCAGAAGGCAGCAATGGAGAATTTAGTGGTATTTATATACAGTGATTCCACAAAATGGCTGATGAGATCTGTGTACTCTTGCAAGTTCTTGGAGATTTCAAGTACTTTGAGATTACCGAGCCTTATATAAATGGCAGCCTGATTTCTGCAATACAAACCCAAAAAGGGTCTGCCAGAACAAACTTGTTACCTTATGCCTCCACACCCCTACCACTACTTGCTAAAAGCCTTCTCCAATGGTATTCAGAATGAGTGTATGCTGGAATGGCCCAGCAAGAAGTTTTTCGACCTGCATGGTAAAAGCCATGGTGATCAAAATGGGGTTCACCTATGCACAGGAATGGTAAATTTGCACTGCTCATCCCCATGAAATGCTATGTTCTCAAAATAGAGGCAATAACAGTGATAAACTGGGGCTGACAAAGGCAACAGAAGAAGTGCAATGAGGTTATTGAATGTAGGGTGATGGCTGCAGTTGAGGGAGAGTAGAAACAGCAAATCCTGTGGTGCTTTAGAGCCTGAAGTACTTGTAGGGCCTTGCCTGCTCCAACCACCTCTGCAAGTCCCATATAGATCACCTACTTCATCCTGCAGCTGTCTTATGTCCACTAGGAAAGCAGTCAACGTGAAGTACTGTGGGGGCTGGGTCAAGTAACAGTGCTCAATGGTGTTGGGGTGAATCTCAATCCCAGGCTGCGGATCTTTATGGTGGGCAGTCTTTGAAGGAAGAGGGGTAGCAGGATGTAGTTGAAGGCCCCAGTGTTGTAGGGGCCTGGTCACTGGGGGAGGGGGGTTCAGATCCTGATGATTAAGATGTCTGCTCCTGGGACACCAGTGTTACTTGCTCTTCCTGGCAGGAAGGTGTCTCATACACAGACTTCTCCTGGCACGCGGTAGCCACATTGAGCATGTCCTCAGCTTCCTCCATGAGTTTCTTTGCTTGTTATCTTGCTAATCTGGCGGGCGCACACTCCATGCTTCAATAATCTCCCTGTAATTGTGTTATTAGCGTGTGCTGGCGAGCATCCATCATTCTTCTCCTTTGCCCATGGTCATGTTATTTCTCACTTCCTCCTAGGTTGTCCACTGAACTGCGAGTGAACAAAAAAATCTCTTGAGTGCATATGTCCACTACTTCATGTACATAACAATAAATGTTGCCATTATTACAACAGTCACTTTGACGAAGAGGGACACTTCATATACCCACTCACCTGTCTATGCAAGCTTGATCATACCACATGCCACTCTTAAAAGTGAGTGACTATTGGCTCAAAGGTACAGCCGTAGCACATTGTGCTTGTTCCTCCAACATGACTATCATAAACATATTTATCATAATAATAAACCTTTATCAACTCAAGAAACCTTAACTTGCTCAACCTCCTGATCATTCACAATGAAAATATAAGCCTCATTGAGGGGCCTACATGTGATGACAGATGGATGGGGTATGCATGTTTGTCAGCTTGGCATGTCATGGTGGAATCTTCTAAGCCTGAATTGTTGTTACATGTCTAACAATGGCATTTATGTGCATTACAATGCCAGAATGGGTGAGAGATTTCGCCTGCACTATCTATGATCTGACATGTGAGATGCAGACTTGGAAACACATTGCATATGGAGCTATCAATAGAAAGTGCCAAGTTCAGAAAATGAGGACATGGTGACAGGAGGGACTTTAGAAATCTACACTTGAACTATCATGACAAAGTTCTTATGTACCAACATACAATACAATTATATTTTATACATGTGCTTTATAAAAAACTGACAAAACCAGACAATATATTGACCATATGTTCTATGTTAAACTTTATGAATGACACCATAAAATGCAGACAACATGAGGCTTCCTGTGCCTTCAGGTGTGGGCTCAGTGCTGGTGGTCTTCCCAGGGCTTGCAGCACTTTCAGGCTCAATAGAAGTGTACCCCTGCTACACTGCAGTGTATGGCAATGTCTGCCCATATGCCTATGCACACTGCATAGCTCAGTTGGGTATGAGGTCCCTTGCTGCTAACCAGTGCTAAAGGGATATTTCTCTCTCCCTAAAATATGGTAACATTGGCTTCCACCCAATTGGCACATTTAATATTCTTGTAAGTCCCTAGTAGAGTGGCACTGCATGTACCCAGGACCTTTTAATTAAATGCTAACAGTGGGCCTGCAGGATTCCTTGTGCCATCCACTTATGTAGCCTTTTAAATATGCAGTTTTAAACTGCCATTTTGACATGGTAAAATAAACCTTTTGACAGGCCTAAACCTTTATTTTCAATACACATAAGTTGCCTCCAGGGCAGGCCATAAACAGCCCATTGGACAGGGTTATGTGTATTTAAAAAGTTGGAAATGCATTTTTAAGTTTTACATGCTCTGGTAGTAAGAAACTGCAAGCCCTACCTCTCCCTTTGGATAATATTGGGTTAATATATTACATTTAAGAAGTGATAACTTTCATCTGTGAACAGGTAGGAATATTGAGTTTGGTGTCTGAAGAATTCAATTTTAAAACCCTCTATAATGTTAAAGTCAGATTTTAAGTCACAATTCTAAAAATGCCACTTTTAGAAAGTTAGAATTTTCTTGCCCCAACTATTTGGTATCTGTAGTCTGTAACCTGGGTCACATGGCTAGGTGTAGCTAGCAGTGTCTTTGTGTATTACTCCCAGACAATGCCACAAATGGGGAAAAGGAATTGGCTGGATGGGCCATCTCTGACTTGATAGGAGGCAGGATCTATCACTTACCAGACTTGCACATCACAAAGACTCTGCCTCAGCACACTCTCAAGGGGTTTCTCTCTAGTTCTTTGCACCTTCCAGACAGGCTGAGGCCAGAACAGGAGGCAGGATTTTTCAAGCACCTCTGGGGGTTGAACCCTCAGGCAACGTCTCCGACTTCAAAGCTGGCACCAAGTATAAATATTGAAACACTCAGACCCAACTCTTCAGTACACCTCTGGAACTGTGGAAAACTCAGAATGACTGCCATGCTGCTCTGCTGCAAGAAGGATTGCTACTCTACTGTCCTGCTACTCTGCTACTCTACTACCTAGCTGCCAGAATGAGAATGAATGAACCTGCAACTTGAATCCAAGACCAACAAAGTGACTCCAATGGCTAGTTGGCTGATCACCTGATCAGAGCCTCAGGGACAGAAAAGGCTTCACCTCACTTGAACCTTGCACTTTGACCGTACTTGCTGTGAATCCTAACCCCTCAAGTCTTGGACCTTTGGAAGTGGGGATAGACGTGCCTAGCCAGCCCATCTGTGATCCTCACCATATCCAGTGCATAGCGTCGCGAAGCCTCACAAATCTTTGCAGCTCAGCTAAAATCTTCATCAGAACTGATGCCAAGCCTCGCAAGGTCTCTCTGCACAGCTGTCAGCCTCAGAGGAATCGATACCGAGTGACGTAAAGCCTCACCAACCCTTGCAAACTAACTGCCAGCTTCATCTGAACTAATTCAACTGAATGCGAAGCCTTGCAAAGCTTTGCTGCACAGCTTCATTAGAACTGTTGCAGCGAATGCAACCCAATGCAGCTTCTCGCATCAGAGCCCTTGCAGCCCCTCAAAATCGACGCTGGACGGTGTGAAGCCTCACAAAGCAAAGCTGTACAGTCCACGTACCAAGGACATAAGGAACTCTGTTCCTCTGGCCTAACTCGGTCCTTATAGCCGGCCCTTCACACCATTGTGGTTGGCCTAAACTTGTTACTTTGTCCTGGTCTGGCATGACCAGCTAACCACAGTTGGCACTTTGTACTTTTATGCACTATTTCTACCTAAATATTTGAAATGCATATCTCCAGTTCTACTAACTAGATGTTTACTTTTTTGATCTCAAATATTTGTTTTCTAAATTGGTGTGGGCTTTTTCTTCTATTGTGTTTTCACTTTATTACTATTTGAAGTGCTGCATAAATACTTTACACATTGCCTCTAAGTTAAGCCTGACTGCTTTGTGCCATGCTGCCAGAGGGATGTATGACGGTACAATGCGTACCATCAAAACACATGCTTTTACAACGCGTCCCTTACAACGCAAGTCGTTACCACGACTTGCGTTGGGGGCACGGATTGAGAATAGTATAATTTACTATTCTAACACCAGTCCCCGTAGACACTAGGGAAGGTGTTGGAATAGTAAATATACAATTCTTAATCCTCTAGCGCCGTCCAGCGCAAGTCATGGTTACGACTTGCGTTGTAACGGACGCGTCGTAAAAGCACTGTGGAGTAAAATCTGCGTCGTAAAGGATGTTCCGCTCCAGAGGGTTAAGCACAGGTTCATGTGGGGATTACTTGTGTTTCACTCTGACAAGAACTATGGTTGCTGCTTGAGTAGGATTTCACACCCTTTAACCAGTGATTCAATTTCCTACAAGCACCATATGTTAGTTAATATGGCACAGTGCAGCTCTCTCCCCTTCAAGCAAAGTAGCTCAGCAAATTGCCTTGCTATGTTGCCTTGCATTGCATTGCATGAACCGGTAGTAAATATGGCCCTGAATTCATAGGAATTATACAATACTACATGATTTTGATATCTTTTGGGAAGACTTTGAAAATATGGTGTAAAAGGGAAATTTCGCCATATTGGAGGAATAAGCTTCTACTTATTGGAGATAATAATCAAGATTTGTTAACTACTTAGCCAAGTTTAACAAATTTGAGGTCATACTGAAATGTCTTGATGCAAAGCATTCACGAATATTTAGTGATGGGCTACATTAAATGAAGGATGAGTTACCTCTTACATCCCTTTACACTACCTATTGCTTGCAATTAAGTGGCATGGGTCTCAATCTTAACTATAGGCTGATAATAAAGTAGAAAAACATATTAGCCATCAGCTTTAAAAGTTTATACATATTAAACTACATTTCAGAACACCTCATCCAGTACATGAGCCTCTGTACATACACAGTGTGGGTTCTAGGACTAGAGGAGAAACATGAAAAATATGGTAGGAAATGATATGTAAGTGTTTCAAAAAGAGCAGATATTTTGTTTCACCTCTTCTTGAAACGCAAAGGGTCTTTGAAAGAAAGTCCTCCTGCTCAGGGCTGAGTCTATTTTAAAAAACTCAATAATTTATTAAACTCAAAGTGCAGAATTGTGTTACAGTCCACAGCACCTTATCACTTTTTGCCAGTCACATTACGATTCATTGAAGAAACAATTCAGGATTCAATAGTGATGATGGATTTTTGGAGCCACTCGAAATATTCACAGAATAAACTATGCAAAACAGCAATGAATGCAAACAATCAAAAGCAGAGTTAGTGAAGCAGCCAGGGCTGTGGACACAACTCATCTGCCATTAGGTTCTCTAATAGTAATATTAAAAATTGAACTGGGTTTTTTGAAAGGCCACATTGAAAAATGACTGTTCAATCCAATTGTCATGCCATCGTTCCCAAAATTTATGTGGGTGCTTTGGCTTATTCAGTATAACCCAAAAATAATTGAAAAACATGGGCATTGTTATTGAACTGATTAATGAAAGATAGATTGGTAAGCATTTGAAGGCTGTGTTATTTACTCTTCACAGGCAGCGTGTTTTTCTGGGACTCTTTCAACAACAATATAGTTGGAAGAATTGATAGCAAACAAAATTTGTCTAACAGTAAGTACATTCTAATGTTTTGTGTAAGCAGATCCAGAAACGTCACTTTCCCAAAATGTGTTTTGCTACAAGACTGACCTTAAGAAGAAAACTGCATAACCACCTATACCAGTTGTATTAGCTCAGGTGGAGAAGGCTTAGGTAGTCATGAACCTAGATCTGCAAGGCACTTGTCATCTGTTGGCCTGAGAAACAAATTCACGTAATTTTGCGAATTCTGCATTGAGCTTGTTAAATGAAGTTCCCAAAATTAGGCCATTATACCACGTAGTACAATTATGCCGCCATTTGCAGCAAAATTATAGTGCAGAGACAATGCAAATAAACAGAAAGTGAGTGGCTAGTTTTCGTGGCAATTGTGTATTGTTCTATTTTTTTAGCATGCAATGCGCCCTCATGTTAAAAATTGAGGCAATGATGAATTGTAAGCTCAAAGATAGTACTACATGGTGGATATGCATTTCTTGTGATTATGTGTAATTTCGAGTAATTTTCGCAAAATTTCGTTTTGCAAAAAGCACATTCCTAATTTCATCTGTTCCAGGTGCATGAAGAAAATTAGATGACTTTTAGAACAAAATGAATGTCAAGTTGTACCAGTGTAACTCACCCGTAACCTTTAAATACTTAGTGAATGAAGTTTTCAACGGTTTTCTCCATTAACTTGTTTGTCTATATTGATAAATAGCTGAGCTCTTTTGGTACACAATTCCAAAATATCAAACTGGTACTGGCTCACCATAGAAAAAACAGTGTTTTGCAAAAATTGAGCTAATGGTAGTGTACAGAAAAGACAAGAGAACATTGTTAACATCAACATACAAGTACAATGCATGTGGGCATATTGAGAGTTCTCCACACTTTTGTAGTGTGAGAGGTGGGGACAGATTTGAGCCAGTTCTTCATACCATGTTTGGCATTAAGAGAAGTGAACAAAAGGGACCTTGGACATCATGGTAAGAATTGAATGTTGATGTGGATTGACATACTAACAGAACCTAGCACTTATAAATATTATACATGTATAGCATTAATGCCTTTCTGCTATTCCGGATACTTTTTCCAGAGACTCTTACATTGCTAGCGCATTGAGTAATTGTCCAAAGTGATCATAGAAATTTGCAAATCCTTCAAATCCAGCAGCAGCTTGAATGCCGAAACAATTGATAGTTTCTATAACAAGATCCTTTTTTAAATGAAGTAAGACAACAAATGTATAAAACAAAAGAAATCCAGGAAATGCTTGAAATGATGAAGTCCTTTTTGTTTCCTTACAGGTAGGTCTTATATGAGCAAAACGTTGCAGTCGCCACTTCTTTTCTGTCATACCTATGTTTTGGCAGTAGCCTGTATGGTATGTGCACAAGCAAAAGAAAATCAATTAAGTAAAGTGGTATTGTGGCAGCCTTTAGAAATTCCCCCTCAACCTTGGAGTCAAATCTGTACTAACTGTATTATTGACCTTCTTCCTTCGTAAGGCTGTAAGGTTATAATAGTAACCAGTGATTCTTTTACTAAGTAGTGACGGTTCCTCCATAGGAGAGGAGGAGCTTCACGCCCCCACACACTGCAGCAGAAAGCGTGGGAAATAACATCGTAATAAAATGATTTTATTACCATTTTATTTTACGCTCTCTTACAAATGGTGTTGTGAGGGTGGGGCGGAGCCAGTACGTCATTGCTGTTGATTGGCAGCAATGAGGATTGACCACTTCAGTTTGAAGTGCGCATGTTGGTTTAGCTGACATATGCCGCTTCAAACCTCTTCAACCCAGCTGTCTAAGACAGCTGGATTGGAGGACAGACACAGGCCTCCAGTACCTTTCAGAACACTGAGGCAGCCTGCTCCAGCCAATCCAGACGGTTCACTCACGCTATTATGAGCAGCATGATAGATTCTCCTGGATTGGTTAGGTTGGGAATGGGGTTCTGCTCTGAGACCCACGCTTGGATGTCCTCATACTTTTTATTTGCTTGTTTTCCCACAGCGCCCTTCTTAGTACTACCAACAACCTACTTAGGTGATTTACAGATGAAGGACCTCTGGCAATGGAACGATGTCTCCGTCAACATCTGCACCAATTCACCTCTAGAGAAACGCAGGCAAATGCCCCTTTCCAAGCCTTTTACACCACTCCTTCAGCACAGCTTAAGCGACTGAAGGTGATGCACTTTGCTTAGAGGCTCTAAATATTTCATGTAGTCATTAGTTCAGGTTAATGGGATAAGAAATGCTGTAGGTGAGTCTTAGGGGTTTGTCTGCCTGCCTCTAGGGTTGAGAGGAGACAGAGACCACATGCCCTCAGCATGCCAAGCATGCCTGGTGCTGCTGACATTAACATTTTTTTGACTATCCATGGTCAACCAGCCCCTACCACCTACACCAGTAAAATCATGAGCACATGCAGTGCACCCATGTGAAAAGTATGAACTGTGAAGGACATGCATGGGTCCTCGTGCTCTGGAACAACAGAGAGTTATGCCTCAGTTTTCAGTGTTCTGGATCAGCAGTAGTGCCTGGCTCAGACACCACTGTTCTGAAGCTTGTTTGTGCATGGCCCCCAGAACAATCCTACCAATTAAGATGCATAAATGGCAAGTGGCACTTGGAAGCAAAGAAGGCTCCTTTACATTGCCCTAATTGGGGACCGGTGGTCTGAAGTCAATATATTCAGCATTGCTGGAGAAGGGGGGACTGTAGTTTTTGTTGCCAGTGTTTGAGAGCATCTGAGTAACACGTCCAGAAAAAATGTCACACCAGACCTCAGGTAAAAAGACTTCAGAGAGGACGAAATTATGAGCACAATACTTGTAACCTTCCCCCTTCTCCCGCAGATCAAAGCACAATAAAAAGTGCAGTAGCCAGTGAGTCGCAACCACCTGAGAATTCACCCTTGCTGTGTCGGATCCTTTCTTACTGTGAGGCGGTATTGGACTTTATGTTTCGACTGCTTACCAGCACGCCCTCCCGGTTTGGTGGACCGCGTTAGGCGGCAATTTTGGTGATATATATATATATATCCAAAGAATGCTCCTCATATCCACAAAGAGTCGAAGAGACACAACAGGGAACCATGCAAAGATTCTTTATTGCCGCACAGAAGGCATGACGCGTTTCGACGTAATGTCTTTTTCAAATGCCTGCAAGCTGTGTCCTGTTACCGCCGCCTTTCAAACTAACCATCTTGCTCCCATTGGTGGAAGCCCAGCGAAGGTCATTGGTTTTCCTGAGTGCTATCTCACAGTCTCATCGGAGGACCACGACTCCCAGAAGACACCATCTCGGCCATCGGGTAAGCGTCTCTTAAGCCTTCTTTGTACTCACAGTGAGTGCTGGCGTTTTGTTGAAAAGGCGTGTGTGGTGCAAGAAAAATAATTGTACACAGTATCTCTGCAGCTCACGATCTTTGCTCTGGTCCCCATCGACGCCTCACCGTAAAAACCTCCAGGATGTTGTAGCGTCGGGTGCTCACTGCAATGAGCTCGCTCCTCCGTGAAGTCACAGACTGCTACTCGCAGCGAACAATCCACAGTTCCTGGCAGCGGGAGCCACAGCTACCAATACCTTGGTTGCCACTAGAAGGCTGCACGAAGTATAGCCAGTACCCCTGAGGCTGTGGTCACAAAACGAGGCGGGTCCCTTCAGCACGTCCAGGGTTACCTTGTCAGCATTATGAGCCCTATTTCACTAACCAGGAACTGATACATGACATGTCTTGAACCCTATTGTTTATATATCGAGGAGATACAGGTTATTTGAGTAATAAGCAGTCTAGCCGAAAATCACTAACAGGAGAAGCCAGGCTCATAACCTTCATATTGGATTATGCTACCCTTATTAAGCCTGTTGCTATCTTCCACTAATTAGGATAGATCTTTTCCTTTTGGGGTCCTGGAAGAGTAATAACAGACCCGTGTCACCTTGACTACGCATGACGTAGCATGACGCTAATTGGGGCAGAGCAATGATACACGATGGAGTCGGTCGCCTCCTCCCCTTTCAGATTCGATTACGAACAGTTTCTCATAATAACCAGTCTATGTACACCATACAATGAATTGACTCGACTGTATAATTGGACTCTAGAATAATGTGATAAGACCATTTAGAATAATCAACTCATTACTGGTTATAAGAACACCCATGTATTTATGTTGGTTAAATCGATCAGAATGTTTTGTATATACATAATTTGGTAAACAAGATAAATGTTACACCATTACAAAATGGCGACATGTTTGAATATTTACTTAAGCCATTTGAGTCCTAAAGTCCGTCGCTCATGTCTATAGCATTGTGTGAAATGTAAACATAAAAGATGGGTAGGTTCTGGTGCAATTTGTGTGATCAAGCACTCCTTCTTTTGGATTGACGAGTGGATTGTGTTTTGTCCGTCCCTAACCTGAGTGCTCGTGAGGAACGCCGTTGTGTTTGGAATATTAAAAGTCCGGCTGCTCCGCCGGTTCGAGCCACCCCCACGGAAGGCGAAAGGTTGCCAGCAGGAGCGGTTTATTTTGAAATATATATATATATATATATATATATATATATATATATATATATATATATATATATATATATATATATATATATATATATATATATATATATATATATATATATATATATATATTTTACAGCTCCTCTGCCAGACCAAAGTCGACACACCAGCACTCTCAGTAACTAAAACCAAGTAGGTTTATTGCAGGTTTATTGCACAAAAGAAAAACGCGTTTCGGCACTTGCCTTCGTCAGTTATATATATTCCATCTGGAAGCACACCACAATGAAGGCTCCGCACACAGTCGTTAAAATCACCTTCTTTATTTGCAAGGCAGCAGGGAAAACAGCAGCACCCTGTCAGTTAAAATCTTCCCAAAACGCGTTTCAGGCTGTAATAGCCCTTTCTCACAAAGATTCCTTACTCACCCATAATGACTGGGATATTACCTCACCTCGCCTGGACCAAGCTCAGGATAAAGGAGGCCACGCTCTATGAAGGTAAGAAAAATGGATGCTCACTTTTGAGGGAAACGAAAGAGATTTCTCCTTTCTTTCTTTTCCCTCAAAAGTGAGCATCCTTTTTTCTAGTAAGGAATCTTTGTAGTCCTTTATAGTTTTGATTTGCAATCTATATACAGAGTAATACCCAATGTACTTATACCATTTTGGATTTTATTGTAGGTGAATGATACACCATTTGACATGGAGGAATAGGAACACATATCCTTTATGTTTTTGCTTTATCCACAGTTTATATTGTTTTCTGTGTTTGTAGTACGCACTAGCAGTGGCAAAAAACTTTATTAGAACAGAGGCCCTGAAGAAAGCCTTGGAAGGCAACCCCCCCTTTTTGGCAGAAACATGTCGGCCCACAAGCAGTTATTTGTTGACACTGCTTTTTTGCGCTGTTCTTGTTTTTAATTAGAAAGAGGCTTACAGCTATTAAAGTTTCCTTGCCGTCCGTTCTCTATTCTACTTTTAATCCTTACCTTACACACACTCACTTTTTGCACTGCACTTGGTCCCATTTAGTGATCACACGCATGGTCTACAGGTAATCGTGGGCTTGATCCCAGTCCTATATGGTGGGCCTGGAAGCAGTCTCAATGATCTAGAGACACACCAGCCCAACCTTTGGATGACCAGATGATAACATTAGATCACTAACAAGACTTTGATGGGAATCCATCTCTGGACTTTGGGTCTCACCTACCTTTGCTAGTGGTTGGATGCGTTGGGTTACCTATCCTGTGTAAGACTCTATGGTTACTTACCTTGCACATTTGCGGCTTCCAGTCTTACGAGTTTAGAGTACATAGTTGACTATCTCTTTAGACCCCGAGGTATTGTGTGTTTTACAGTATGACTATCAGGGGATGATAGCCTGGGCAGGTCTTAAAACTCTCTTAGACCCTCCACTCCTCGTTTCTGTTAGAAGCTTGTAATGCTTACCTCTTTGGTATACACAGTTCTCTGATGCTTTCCCTTTAAACGACCAATCTTTCCTTGTGTTTGTAAAATGCAATCTACGACGGTGTATCCTTGTGGAAACCGTCACCTTTGCAGGGTGGAATAATACATCTTTTTACTGCTCCATTTATTTTCTCTCGCTCAATTTTCGATGCATATGTTGTGTAATTCTCTTGAAATGGATGTCGGTGTTTCGCACACATCAGGCAATCTTGGAGTGGGTTGATGTAACCTGAACGTTTAAGTGTGCCGGCCCCTAGCGACACCGACCTTTTATACAACTTGAAATGGAATTAGATCAATAGACAATCCATTGTAAATTCATTATCTTAAAATTCATAACCCCGTGATGATTGCATTGAGGCTGCTAATATGCTACAATATATGCGCAGTCTATGGACGCGTCTGCTCTTTATCACTGAGACTTTTATTTCATAGGCCTGTCAAAAATATATGAGGAGGAGTGAGTATTGCTTTCGAGGGGCAAACCCACACATATTGGGGCATATTTTCGAGGGGATAGTGCCATCAGAACATAAGAACGTCACCTTTAATTACATTCTGGTGGTGATATCCCCTTCTCCTTAATTACAACGCCTCCTTGTCAGTGTTGTAACCATAGCCCCTATAGTGTGGGGGGTGCCCAGATCCAGGGGTCCCCCTCCAGCAGTGTGCACTGGGGACCTGGGAACCCGCATGAACTCTTAGCATGAAAGAGGCATGCATGGGTGTTTCAGTGGGCATTCCGTCGCAACACCCATTGCTTTTCAACACTGCCCCATATTTACAAGGCTGGAGTAGCACCAAAAACTAAGACCACAGAAAACCTGCTCTTAGACTGGTGATACCAGAAAAAACGATCAATTGAACCTAGGTTTTTGCTCTTTCAATGTGTGCAGCGTTCTGCAGCACACATAGAAGCCAATTGCCTTGCAAGATTGTTTATATGCAGGAAGGTGCCCCTTCCTGCACATAAACAATCGCCCTTGCAGCCCAGGCACCTTTGCAACATGTTGCTAGAGGGCCTGCGCTAGTGCTAGGCAGCTTTATTAGCGCTAGGCGAAACAGGGTTGTGCCGTATTTTTGTGAATACAGCAGATCCGTGTGTTTCGAAAATGCCGGAGCGCTGCGTTACCAAATTTGACATAACACTGAGCTCTGACATTTGGTTGTAAATATTTCCCATTGTTTCCTGTCACAAACAAGAGGTAATCCTGCCAATGCCTCTGAGATTAGACCACTTAAGTTACAGAGCTACTGGGCAAAGGCTGAAAGTGTCTAGTTTTCATCCTCACATCTCCTGTTCTCATTCTCACAGCGTTTTGACTTTACTTGTGCCCTGGGGTCATCACTTTAATGGTTGATGACAGCAACCCAGAACACTTGTGTGCAATTTTATCCTGATTATGATGGCAACTGCTGTGACAGAGACAATGAAACATATCCTATTTCCGTCCAAGAGACCTTTATGTCTATGCTCGTGCTCTTTAACTTTTTTAGATATTACTGTTATTTAACACTTCCGAGAACCCTTCTTTGCGAGAACTAGAGAGGAGAATAACTGTGGTTTGTGCACAGAGGTCATGGCATACAAACCTGTCTGTGTTTAAGATAAAAAGAAATTCTGATTCCTGGTCAACCCACGTGTTTCAAGGAAATGAGGCTTCCTGGTTGCAGCAAAACCCCACTGCTGCAACAATATCGTTGTGCCTCCAATAGTCCTGGCAGAGCACATGTATGTCTAAGGATGCAATCCTTTGTGCTATAGTTAGCATACATGTGACCTTCCAGGAAGGTCAGTGTCATATATCTTTGTGCTTCCAATAGGCCTCCTACAGCACATATGCCTCTAAGGATGCCCTCTTTTGGTATTGTTAGCACAATATCTTTGTTCCTCCAATAGGCCTCCACAACATGTGTGCCTCTAAGATGATCTCGTTGGTTATAGTTCATATACATGTGATCTTCCAGGAATGTCAGTGTCATATATGTTTGTGCCTCCGATAGTCCTATCATGAATTCAAAGTCAGACATGCCTTTGTGGAATGCAGTCAAATCCCTTACACTCCAGTGCCTGTGATAGGGTGTAAGGGATGAGGGATCTGTTTAACAGAGAGAGTATGAATCAGCGGGGGCCACGGATTGAATGACCTGCTAGGGGCCCATTAGACGTTGGCTGCACATTGTCCTGATGCCCCATGACCATGGCTCTTACAGCCTGATTCATCAAGCCGAAATCGGCTCGCAAAGGGCCAGATTCTTAGAATCTGGCCCTTTGCAAGCGCTATTTTTGCATTTGGGATTCATCATCCCAAATGCAAAAATCGGTAATAGTGATTTCGCTATTTTGCGAGGAATTATATTTAAGGAATCTCTATTTGAGATTCCTTAAATGCAATTCATCATCCATTTAAAAATTGCGAATTCGCAATTTCGGCCCGCTATTTACCGCAAGGTCAAACCTCGTGGTAAATAGCGAAAACTCAGAAAAATGCTTTTAAAAGCATTTTTCTAAGTTGCATGTTGCACACACACATGTCCTTTGGACATGTGTGTGCGCAACACCTGTTTCAATTTGCATTTAAGGGGTGCTACAGGGTGTCCTTTGGACACCCCTGGCACCCTTTCAATCGCTATCTTATTTGCGATTAGCTAATTGCTAATTGCAAATAAGGAATACTCCCCATTCATTCCTATGGGCCTTTTGGCCCATAGGAATGAATGGGGAGTTATTCCTTATTTGCGATTAGCAATTTGCTAATCGCAAATAAGGAATATGTAGGAATCGCATTTTTTTTGGCGATTCCTACATGAATCCCGTTTTGCGAGCCTGTAATAGCGATTCCTTATGAATCGCTATTATAGACTCGCAAAAAGGGTCGTTGATGAATCAGGCTGTTAATTCTTTATAGTACTCTCTGATATAAATAGCACTTTTATTTGTGCACTGAACAACTGACGCATAGCACCCTTGTGGACGTGCTGACAGTCATTCTTTCATTTCACCAGTCATCAAATCAAACCTCTTCATCCCAAGTGTTTGTTACCTTTGGTTTTCTGGGAGATATACTTAACAGTGTACCCTCTCATTTAGAGTTTGTCTGTAGCCCACTATTCACCTTAGAGTCTGATGTAGTAATAAAACTTACCAAATATAGAGATCTGTGACAGCCAGGCAGCAATCTCTATGTCTTCAGAGGAGCAGTTGCTAAAGCAGCTCCTCTGAAGACATTGTAAGTTTGCTGAAATATTTCATGTGTCCGCTCAGCAGACTGTTTGGGTTTACAAACACAAACTCCCAAAGTTTGGGTTTGTTATTACAAAATACAAAATAATTACCCTGACACCCTGGGAGATTTTTCCCAGGTTATGTGGGCTATTTTTCATTTTTCAGTTTGGGACCCCAGGTTTTTCCTTTTTCCGTAAATAGAGTAAAAGGTCGGAGGTACTTAGACCAATGAGAGGAGCTCCATTGGTTCATTAGTCTAAGGTTTCCTCTGGCAAGAGGCCAGACTTTAAATAGCTAGGCAGACCATCAATTCCACGTACTGGGAACTGTATCACATTTGAGGTGCAATTCTTTGTCTAACTGTTAAACTCTAATTGAGAGACTCAGTTTTTTATGATACTCTGTACATATTATTTTCAATATTTATCCATTACTAGCAGCCTGTCCCGACGTTGTCCGGGAGCAATTAGGCTTTAGGGCCCCCGCCCGCCCCGACGTTGTCCGTGGGTCCCCCAGAGCCTTGCTCCATATATTGCAGTTTTATACTTTGTACGCTTTTGTAACCTGCACACGTCACTTTTTCCTCCTGTAATGCAGTATTATACCTATTTGTTTACTTTGTACGCTTTTGTAACCTGCACACGTAACTTTTTCCTCCTGTAATGCACCGTTTGGCTCACTTTTGTAATGCTCCCTTTGCTTCCTCTTGCTCACGATTGTCATTTTTGCTTCATTTTTCCGCCACTCACTGCTCCTAAATAAATAAATAAATAACCTACCTCATCCGCCGCTCACCGCTCCTCCCTGCCTGTCCGCCGCTCCTCACCGCCTGTCCCCCGCTCCTCACCGCCTGTCCACCGCTCCTCACCGCCTGTCCGCCGCTCCTCACCACCTGTCCGCCGCTCCTCCCCGCGCCATGTCCGCCGGTCCTCCACGCGCTCCTGGACGCCGCTCCTCACGTCAGCACACACGTCGCGGCCGGCGCTTCTTGCTACTTTTTTTCGGTAAATTTTTTAAATAACGTATATTTATTACGTTTATGTAGCCTATGTCCATCTGTACACCCTGACGATTACAACAATGTATCGGGTCTGTGGATTGGTGCTGTGGTTCCCGAGTTTACCCACCTCAAAGGTTCAAAGTTCTTCCTTTATAATAGTAGTATAGATAATATTATGGTGAAAGCACAATAATTAGTGTGTGCTTTGAAAAAGAAAAGAAAACTGCAGAACATGAACAGTTGCTTTTATGGGACTTCCTCACAACTAAAACACAGAAATCGGTGTAAAGCTCAACTATTAAGAATTAAGAAGGGAAATTGTTGAGTATTATTCCTTAGCTGGAGAATGAAAGGAAAGGGTTCTAAGGCACAAAATGATTAGATGTTATACGGGGGAGACAAATGTTTTGGAAAATGTTTGATTGATGATAATCCAATTGAGCAACCCAAAGGATTTTGTGGGATTAAGTCTAAATGTAAAATGTAAATGTGGGTGTACTTGTAAAGTGCACTGCGACTCCATGGAGTATCCTGGTGCTGAAGACCGCTAGGGAACCCGTCCTGGTTTTCCCTGTGAGATGGTCCCTTTCTGGGTATCTCCAAGGTGAAACCAGGCATCCCCTGCATCTGTGGAGGGCCGTTGTGGAGATGAGCCAAGCTTAATGCCCAGAGTTGCCGAGTGTGTTCCCTGGTTAGAGTAGGCACCGAGGTGAGAATTATCCAGTCCGTTTTGACCCTGGTCCACAACCCTGCCGCGTCGGAAATTGAACCCTGGTCCCGGGCCGTTCTCTGCTTACGGGTCTGCCACCTCTAACCAGAGAGCCACACCACTCCACTAAACAAGTCTAAACAAACTGTTAGTCCTGAAGAAGGTGTGGTAGACCCAAGAGTCCACCATACTGCAACCGAGACAGTTCTTTATATTTCAAGATTGTAGATTTTTTATGTAAATTTGCCTTTGTTGAGAAAAACACTGGAAGTTTGTGGAATAAGGAAAGTTGTAATGTTGTATCCAACTGGAAGTGATGTGCAAAATGGAGTATATTTTTATGTACTTTTTGATGTATTATGATATTTTAGAAATAATTTTGTATACTAAAGAAGGATTTTATAAATATAAAGACTTTCTCTGGTTGACAGTGTTATGTGGGGTAGCATACATTATCTGACTCGTGAAGTGTAAATATATATAAATGTTGGACCTGGCCCTCTAGTCTCACCCACTTTTTGCCTGCTGTTGTGGAATTCATTATTGTTGGCTGCAGGACTCTGCACATGTTACCATTACTAGCCAGTGCTAAAGTACCAGTGCTCTCTCCTTCATACATGGTAAAATTGTCTTACAACTAATTATCACATTCATGAGGGTGGCAAGCCTGTCCTTTGGGGTAGGCAGTCTCGAGGAGCAAAGGGTAAAACATATCCTGGCATCCCTTGTCTGGCATCCCTTGGCTGGCAAAAACACTATTTTGTGTTTTTGTTATTGTTTAACAGAATATATTTAGTTTGTATTCTTAATAATATATTATTCTATATTTAATTAAAAATGGGTAAATATATTTTAAATTTCACAATGTGAAGGGTCAAATGCTTATATATTTAATAATCTTTTTGTAATTTTCCATTACAATTAATAATTAATACCCAAGTAATTTAACTAATGTACTTCCCCAACTATTACTTCTAAAGCCATGCATGCTATCCCTAAAATGTATATTTGTTTTTTAACATTGAACAAAATTATTTATTTTACTTTAAATATTAATTTAAATTTGTAAAGTGAATACTCAGGTATTTTCATCAATGCCTTAGTACTGATACACCTTCCCACCCACCACCCCATATCACTGGCATCCCATCTCTAAAGCATGTTACTACATATTTTAAAATAATGTTACAAAATCTACATTTCTAAAATATTTCTTATCAAATAATTAATAACCAGGTGTTTTTTATTAATACCCAAGTATTGATACACTCCTCCACCCATTATGCCTATATTCCTTTCATCCCATCCCTAAAACGTATATATCTGTTTCATAAAAATAATGAACACATTATATTTTTTATTTAAATTTAAATGTTATAACACATGTATTTTAATAAATACATAAGATTATTACACTTTCCTCTCCGATGCACTATATCGTTTACATTTCACCCCCTAAGCATGTTACTACATAATTTAAAATAACAATATAAAATCTAAAAATTCAAAAAAAATTAAATAATTAACACCCAGGTATTTAAATGAATGCCTAAGTCTTTAAACCCTCTCCCAACTATTACCTCTAAATCCCTTCCATCCCACCCACCACATTTTTTATTTGTTTGTTATTTTTTTATAATTTACACAATTTTTTAACACTTTAACATATTATTATTTTAATGTAAAATGTTAATGAACACCTCAGTGTATTACTAAACGTTCCAACACATTTCCCCATATCCCTTACATTCTGCCCTTAAAGCATTTTAACGCATATTTTAGATAAATGAACCTTATTTTTCAATAAAAATAAATCCAATTTAAAATGTATTGTAATTAAATATACATGTGTTGTATTAATACACTTAAAATCCTTTCATCATAAATCTATTAAAAACATGTTTCAAAATAATATAAATTGTTTAAACAGAAAAAAAAACAAAACTTTTTTTTAAATTTTAAAATATTTACCACTTGAAAACATTGGCCCAGATATAATTCTAGGCGGGCGGCTGGCCATTCAGCCATTAGGATAGAATAAATTACTAGGTCCTCATGGTAAAGAGGCTGCATGTCTATTTTATAAATGACCACCAAGCTGGCATTGGCAGGAAACACTTGGTTTCTGTCAATGCGTTTTACGCCTTTCTACAGGGCTGCAGCCCTGCAGTAAACAGTATTTTTTTCTTTTCACAAGAAAACCCCCTAAAATAGATTCGCTTTTTGAATATATTGCTTCCCTCATGGTGGGAGTTTTCTCCCCTGGTGGGGGGAGCATTGTAACAAAAAAAATACTTTAAAAAATGACTAAATGTCTGCCTATCTAAATTGGGTGGGCGGACTTGTAACCATTTTGATGCTGGCCCTTGCTCCTCACTGCCATCGAAGAAGCCTGGCCACATCGGAGACAGAGGGCCTGATTATGAGTTTTGAGGTCAATCTAACCGCTTAACCCATGGTGGAGGTGTGGTGGCAGTCGGAGACTGCCACACTAGCGGTCCAACCGCCTTATTACGGTTTTGGTTGCTGGACTTCCAGAGAACCGCTGCTTCAGGAAGGGATAGGCAATCCTTGGTAGTGGCATGGCATTCGAGTGAAGCAATATGCTTTCAGGTGCCTCTGTGGCACCCCAATCATATTACGAGTTTTCACACAGCCAGCCATATCCAGGGCGGTGAGCCCATCATGAAAATACTGGTGGTGGGGAAACAAAGGTGGTGCTAGAGGGCCCCTGTGCATGAGGATGCAAGCAAGGGTCACCTGTTGTCCCCACCTGTGTGCATGCACCCCCATTCCCACATGGCATGGACTTCACAGTCCATGCCGTGCAGGAACGGCCTTTGACACTCTCATCGTGGTGCCTTTCTTATAGGCACCGCCTTGCCACCCACCTGCCAGACCATGCGACACTTTGTAATCTGGCAGGCAGGCGGTGGTCGGCTTTAGCATGTGGGAGCGGGGCTCCTACACTACCGATGTTGTAATCAGGCCCAGAGTAGTTTCCGCCATGGCCAAACTGAACGCCCTACCTCAATTAAATTGGGCTGGCGGACCTTCTTATTCACAGTATCTATACTTCTTTGCTGTTGTATATATAGCCTCAATATATGAATCAGGCCATATATATTAAAAATAATGCTTACCTATAATTACCATTATGTGTGGTAAAGGCTTCTGTGGTAAAAGCATGCATGGTAAAGACATGGTGGTAAAGGCATATACAGTAAGGGCATATGCATGGTACAGACTACATTATAAAGGCCTCCGGTTGTGCAGACTGCATGGTAAAGGCTGTTTGCAGTTTTGAAATGGGTGTGGGCAGGCATGGGAGGCCAATGAAGTTTCATCAGGATGGGGGTGGTGAAAGCATATTCCTTCAGGTCCTGAATGAGATGTGCTGCAGCATTTAGGGTGCCCTTACGTGGTGACAGTATGGAGCCAAGGAAGCCCTGGAACATGATGTTACCACCTTCCAGATGTAAGTGTTAGAGCGATTTAACATCAATTCTGAAATTGCTTACTGGAGGAAATGGTTGTATTTTCTCTAGAAGACTGCTGCTAGTAGCCTATCTTTGTTTTTTGGCAGTGTGCTCCTTGAGAGTGAGGCCGGTGTCCATGGTAAATGCAAGTGAATTGGCATTCAACAAAACATGTGGCTTGACGCCGTCATGGTTCATGCATTGGGTCATTTGTACTATTTTTCATGTTCTAATTAAAGCTAAAACTCTATGATATCATTTGTGCATCTTACTCTGCAACCCCTCAATACACGTAGTTGCAGTAATTGCTTCAGATGCTCGGAGTAACAGCATCCTTCCTGAAAGACCATCGCAGTAAATGCAGTGTGTTAACAAATGGGTTTCTGGTTGGCAGAGCCATCAATCAATCAATCAATCTAATACTTACCCGTGAGGGTCTCAAGGCACTGAGGGCTGGGGGGTGCTGCTACTGCTCGAAAATCCACATCTTGAGGAGTCTTCTGAAGGCAAGTAGGTCTTGGGTCTGCCGTATGTGGGTAGGGAGTGTGTTCCAGGTCTTGGCGGCAAGGTAGGAGAAGGATCTGCTGCTGGAGGTCCTTCGTTGGAAGCGGGGGACGGCGGCGAGGGCGAGGCTGGTGGAGCGGAGCTGGCGGGTGGGGGTGTAGAAGCTGAGTTTGCTGTTCAGGTAGGCTGGTCCCGCGTTGTGGAGTGCTTTGTGTGTGTGGGTGAGGAGCTTGAAGGTGATCCTCTTGTCGACGGGGAGCCAGTGTAGGTCTCTCAGGTGGGGGGTGATGTGGCTGCAGCGGGGGACGTTGACGATCAGTCAGGCGGAGGCGTTTTGGATGCGTTGTAGTCGTCGTAATTGTTTGGCTGGGATTCCTGTGTAGAGTGCGTTGCCATAGTCCAGTCTGCTGCTGACGAGGGCCTGTGTCACCATTCTTCTTGTTTCAGTCGGGATCCACTTGTAGATCCTGCAGAGCATGCAGAGGGTGTTGTAGCAGGAGGAGGAGACGGCGTTGACCTGTTTAGCCATGGAGAGGGAGGAGTCGATGATGAATCCCAGGTTGCGTGCATTTTCGGTGGGTTTTGGTGCTGTTCCCAGGGTGGTCAGCCACCAGGAGTCGTCCCAGGCTGAGGGGCTGGGTCAGAGGATGAGTAACTCTGTCTTGTCCGAGTTCAGCTTCAGACGGCTGTTCCCCATCCAGTTGATGATGGCCTTCATTCCCTCTTGGAGGTTGGTTTTAGCGGTGTGTGGGTTCTAGGTGAGGGAGAGGATGAGCTGTGTGTCGTCGGCGTAGGAGATGATGTTGAGGTCGTGGTGGCGGGCCACTTGTGCGAGGAGGGCCATGTAGATGTTGAACAGGGTCGGGCTGAGGGATGAGCCCTGGGGGACGTCGCAGGTGATGATGTCGGTGGCTTCGGATCAGAAGGGTGGGAGGCGGACGTTGTGCGTTCTGCCGGATAGGAAGGACGTTGTCCAGTTGAGGGCCTTCTCTTGGATTCCGGCTTCTAAGAGGCGTGTCTTTAGAGTGTGGTGGCAGACCATGTCGAAGGCGGCTGACAGGTCCAGGAGGATGAGGGCTGATGTTTCGCCATTGGCTAGTTGGTGCCTGATGTCGTCTGTGGCGGCAATGAGGGCTGTCTCTGTGCTGTGGTTTCATCTGAAACCGGACTGGGATGGGTCCAAGATGTTGTTGTCTTCCAGGTGGCGGGCCAGCTGACTGTTGACGATTTTCTTGATGGCCTTTGCCGGGAACAGGAGCAGGGAGATGGGCCGGAAGTTCTTAAGGTCCTTGGGGTCTGCCTTGGGCTTCTTGAGGAGGGCGTTGATTTTGGGGTGCTTTCAGCTTTCTGGGAATGTCGCTGTTTCAAAGGAGATGTTGATGACCTTCCGTAGTTGGGGTGTGATGGCTGCATCTGCTTTGTTGAATACGTGGTGTGGGCATGGGACTGACGGAGATCCCGAGTGGATGGAGTTCATGACGTTGCGTGTCTCGTCGTCGTTGATGTTGGACCAGGAGGTCAGGTGGGTGGCGCTGGTGGTGGGGAGGTGGAGTCTGGTGTATTTTGGGCGGTCATGTTGTTGAAGCTGTCGTGAATGTCAGTGTTCTTGCGGTGGAAGAAGTTGGCTAGTGAGTCGCACAGTTCTTGTGAGGGCGGGATGTCGTTGGCGTTCACGCTGGGGTTGGAGCGCTCCTTTACTATACTGAAGAGCTCTTTGCTGTTGTGTGCGTTGTTGTCCAAGCTGTCCTTGAAGGAGGATCTCTTGGCTAATCTGATGAGGAGGTGATGTCTGGGGGTAGCTTCCTTGTGGGCTGTGTGGTTGTCCGGTGTGCGTTCGTGGAGCCATATCTTCTCCAGTTTCCGGCATGTGCGTTTGGAGGTCTGGGTTCATCGCTGAACCAGGTGGCTCTCTTACTGGCGTGGTTGTTGGAGGGTTTCTTGAGCAGGGCGAGGGTGTTGGAGCAGTCGTTGATCCACTGTCTGAGGTTGTAGGCTGCGGCATCCGGGTTGGTGGGGTGTGCAGGTGGGTTCTGGGTGAGGGTGGTGATCAGCCGGTCTTCAGTGACTTTGCTTCTGCAGCGGCCAGGCAGCTGGTGGGTGCGGCGGTGCGTGGTTGGTTTCTTGAATGTTAAATTAATGCAGCGGTGGTGGGTCCAATGGTGTTCGGTGGTGTGGTTGAAGGTGACGAGAAGACTGGGTCCAGCGTGTGGCCAGCCGCGTGGGTGGGGGCGGTGACGAGTTGTCTGAGGCCGAGGTTGGCGAGGTTGTCGATCAGTGTGGCAGAGTTGGCGTTGTTGTTGTTCTCGAGGTGGAAGTTCATGTCCCCAAGGAGGATGTAGTCCATGGAGGTGGTGAGTGGGTGGGTGCTGGCGAGGTCGGCGATGGAGTCGCTGAACTGAGCCCGGGGTCCGGCGGGTCTGTAGATGAGTTTTCCTCTGAGGGTGGTGTTGGGGTCAGGGTGGATCCGGAAGAGCAGGTGTTGGGTGGCGTTGAGGGTGTCGTCTGCGTGGGTGGCGACCTTGAGGGTGGACTTGTGGACGATGGCTATTCCTCCTCCGGTTCCTTTGGCACGATCCCTTCGGGTGACCTAGTAGCCGTCCAGGATGGCTATGGCGATGTCGGGTGCCGAGGAGCCATTCCACCAGGTCACGGTCAGGAAGGCCACGTCTGGGGCGGAGGTGTCGAGCAGACCCCAGAGCTCGATGGTGTGTTTGCGTGTGAAACAGGTGTTGAGGAGTATGCAGTGGAGGTGGTCGGGTCCAGTCCTTGGAGGTTTGGTGGTTCTGTCACAGGTGAACCTGCAAGTGCGGCAGGGGAAGGGTCCATGGGTCCGTTTTGGGGCGGCCTGGAAGCAGGTGTGGTTTCGGCCGGTGTTGAGTGCATGGAGGGTGCTGGCGTCGTAGTGGAGTATGGTGTCATGGCGTTCGCGGGGTCCAGGGGTTCTGGCACTGGGCGCGGTCCAGGCACGGACGGGCGCAGACGGGCTTGCCTTTGACACGCCTTCAGCGCGCCAGCGGCGCGGTCACGCAGCTGCCGCCATTTGAGGCGGGTGGGAGGGAGGAGCAGCTGGGAGGCGGAAACGGGGTGGCGAATCAGCTGGCGAGCCATGCACCCTGTCCAAGCAGGAACCACAATTCTAGTCAGGTAAGTCAGATACACACCATAAATTAACCGGTTCTCACCATCTGGTAGCTTGTCACATAGCAAGCAGGCTTAACTTAAGAGGCAATGTATAAAGTGTGCGCAACATTTCAAAATGTAACACAGGGAAAACACCAGGAAAAGACTCCACGCTGGTTTAGAAACATAGATTATGACTTTTTAAATACAACAAGGTGAAAATAATGACAGAAATCCAATAAGCAGAGGTCAAGACATGCATTTTTAAAGATTAAAAGTTGAAAATAGTCCTCAGAAGCAATAAGCGACTATGAGGTTATCAGGTTGGGCTGGACTGGGGCAAAACCAAGAGTTCAGGCCAACCGCAATGGAGCGCCGGCCGGATACAGGAGCCAGGCAAAGCCCACCAAACAAAAGTACCTTGATCCAGGTCACAATAGCAAGTTGCTGGGTGCAGACGAGCGCTGCGTTGGTGTTGATCCCAAAGTCGAGCTGATGCATCGTTTTGTTCCATGCAATAATGGCGATGCGCCCGTTCTGAAGAAAATATAAAGCTTCAAGTGTTTACGTTGGGTAAGTACCACGGGGTACTGGATGAGAACTTGTTTATTTCTTTCACAATCAATAGTGATTTTGTTCTAGACTTGTCGCACTTCAGCCCCCAAGAGGTCTCCTACCCTCAACCTGCGACATAATATCACAGTGAGCCCTAGAGCAACTTTCCAGACATTTGCTTGATTGCTTAGTCCTGCTGATGATCCCATAACCCTGTTGGGGATTGAAACGTCGTCAATATTACGTCTTAACTCTAAACTGTGAATTAAAGATTAAGTAGAGTATAAGATGTGTGTGTTATTGTGACTACTGCTAATTAGCATCTTCTCTAAAGAGTCACTTTTAAGTCACTAGCCTGTTGTAAGGAAATCTGCTGATTTCCAAATACCCTTTCAACTCCTGCTCACTAATTGTTTATGTATTTTCTTGCTCGATATGTGTTTTAATACATTTCAAATACTGTCCACCTGGACACAAATAGACCAAATTTTGATTGTAACATTGTGCCTGCTTATACTAATTCTCCTTGAAAGGGACCACTGTCTCTTACCAATGGTAACAAGTGAGCAAGCACCTGGATTCACTTTCAATGGACCTGGTACAAGAGCAGGGTGTAATACTTTGATATCCCGGAGTCTTAAAACAGGAGGCAAACCAGCATGCCCTTAGAGATCACTCTGGGTTCAAGGCAAATAGTCCAGTTCCTCGGCAGGGCAGGGGGTAGCAGGCAGCAGGGCAGCACAGCAGAAAAGCAGATATTCCAGAGCAGCAGTCAAGTAGAGTGTCAGTCCTTGTAGCATCACAGCAGTCCTTCAACCTAGAAGAGTTTCTTCACAGGTCCAGTAGCGTCTAATGTGGCGTGGTAAGAGACCCAGTACTTATACCAAGTTGTGCCTTTGAAGTGGAGGTGACTCCACTAGACTACAACATAGTGTAGGGTGGAGGGGCTGGCTAACCCTGCTCCGCCACGGAGGGGAGTTTTTGCCCAAACTTTGCATTTGTAACGGAGTGCAGAGTAGGCAAAAATCGGCAAACTCCATTGGCGGAACAGAGTTACCCACTTAGGGCTGGTTTTGAATACCAAGTCGACATGGCAGTGAAAACTGACCACACAGGCTCTGGAGTGGCAGGCCTGAGAAATGTTTAAAATTGCTACTTGTGATTGGGAGGCACAATCAGTCCTGCAGGCCCACGGGTACCATTTAATTTACCGGCCATGGGCACATCTAGTGCACTCTACTAGGGACTTATAGATAAATTAAATTTACCAATTGTGTATTCATCAATTAAACCATGTTTTAGTGCAGAAGCATATGCACTTTAGCACTTGTTGTTAGTGCTATGGCCAATGAAAAGAATACAGCAAAGTTGGAGGCAAGCAGGCAAAAGCTGTTTGGTCTAAGACAATGGGTTTGTAAAGACATCCGGCTCCTCAGCTGGAGAATTAACAGCTCTGATTAGTTGGTCCTCATTGAAATGAAGTCCTTGGGAGAACCAAAAACAGCCACTAGTTTACAAAGAGTAAGTAAATAAACCACCATTCGAAATTAAATGAACCATAAAGTGATATTAGAGCGAGTGTGTCACTTTTCTTGTCCCTAAGGGATATACATGCAAAATAGGTCATATTTTCTGAATTTGGGTAGTTAATTTATACATTGTGATACATTTTCACGTATTGGATACATGAAAAAATTAAACAAATTATAAACATGTTTCAAAAGTTTCTATTATTAATATACATAAGAAATCTACAAATGTTCACATTTATGTTCTTTAACAAAGTGAAAATGTTTTTCATTTTTAATTTGACATTTAGAAGTTTATTATTGTTTTCAATTACACCTCTGATATTCTTTCCCGGAGAAATGTCACAGATATGGTTTTCTAGCAAAATATCACTTTAACATTTTTGTGCTCTGTTCATCTGCTATTTATATCTGCAGTGATAGCTGAATTAAAGATCAAACTACTGGTGGGCACCACGTTTAGCTCTAGAATCTTAATTTCCATCATAATCATTTAGCCTTTTTCATAGTCTGTTAAATGTTTCATAATAAAACAATATATGAGAGAAATGACGGAAATCGCAAGGTACATGAGCTATTTAGCTGTTGAAATAGAAGGAGCAAATTTATATTTTAGCTGGAATTTGTCATCTATTAACTTGTTTCAGAATTCCCTTCATTGTTGAGTGGGTGTGTGTTGTTAAATTATGGAGGAGAGAAGTACACCCTAAGGGCCTGATTTAGATCTTGATGGCCTTAACGATGCTCTGCCGTGGCAGCTGTCCCAAGTACTCTACCAAGTCGACAGTTTTTCGCCTGCCGTATTTAGATTCATGGAGGCTGATTTGCCATCTGCGTTGACAGAGTGGTTTCCACCACGGTCGCGGCACACTGTTGCCGATGCAGCGGAATCCATTGCTTGTATGCAGTACTTCATGGACATCACGATGGCGGGTTCCCGCTGAGAAGATGTAAAAACCACAGTTGTGCTGGTGGTCTCCTAATGGCGTTTCCCTGAAGGAGAGAATCTGCTGTTGTACGTTCTCAACAATGCACCATCACTGTGGCCATTGGATGTGTGCTAGTAGAACACACTTGACATCCAATGGTCAAATAGGAACACCTGCATACCACACTATACAACACACCCCATTTCAGACCATGATCCTTTTCCAATCCACTGCGCCACAACATTTTCCACTACATATTTTGACAGTTAAGTGAGGTTATTTTGTACCTTTTCCCTGTTTCTTGTCCGTTTATCACCTTTCATTTATTACCTTGTGGTTAATTTTTTATTTAATCATAATTTTTGCCCAATGCGGGCTCCAAAAATCATCATTTTACTGAGGGAGAATTGTCAGTCATGGAGGATGCAATTATAAGAGTAGAGCCACAATTGTTTGGAGCCCAGATCCAAAATGCACCTCTTTCTCAGAAAATGCAAATGTGGGCCAGAATAGTTGACTGAGTAAATGCTGTAGCTAACAACCTGCACACACAAGGAAATTAGGAAGAGGAGGAATGTCCTGTGGGGGAGGGTGTGTTCCCTGGCGCCCCCCAGCATCACATGGAGCCACGGAGGACTGGTGGTGGTTCTCCCAGGCCCCCCCATACAACTCATGCCCTGTGAGGAGAAGATCTTGCAGATCCTACATCCTGAAGGCTTCACAGGGATCCCTGGTGGCGTGGATTCTGGTAAGTTACACTTTACAAAGTCTCACTAAACATCAATGTCCTGTTTGTTCTCAAATCAGCTGTTGCCAATGTGTTTTGCACATATTCTCATAACAGAGAAATCACAACTATCAGTATCAGATAATGTTGCTAGTGCAAAACCTATCATTTGCCCCCCCAGTCCTGGATAATGTTGACTCCACAGCTCAAGTTCACCCAGGATCCAGTTGGATGGGACACACTGGGCCTATGGCACAGGGTAGTGAGGTTAGGGGTTCTGGGAAGGATAATGTGCGCCAGCATAGTGAGGTCACTGGGGTCACTCTCACACAGACCACCATTGACCAAATTTAGGGGCCTCTCATCAGTCCCAAGACATGATGGGCCAGGTACTTACAGAGCTCCAGGAGTTGACGCAGTTGCAGAGAGAGCTCAAATAGCAGATGCAGCTCACAACTCTAATATGGTCTACCTGACTGGGGTGCTGCAAGACATTTACACTCATATGTACAGTGCTCCCTCTGCATCTTCTACCCCTTCCTGTGCCTCAACAACATCTGGCTCATCTACATCTCCCACAGTCACAGAAAGGGAGGCCCTGCCACAGGAAGAACCACCTGCAGTCATTCCAGGCCCTTAACCTGTAGATACACCCCTCACCTGCAGGAGGGGTGGTCCACACATATTTCCAGGAGGTGAGGATGGCAAGACCTTTGCCATCACCAACAAGAAACCCCAACCCTAATTTCCTCCAGTTTGTGCCTACCATTTACACTGTGGACTATTTCTAGACACATTTGCCTTTCTGATGCCAGTAGAATTTTGGACATTGGTCTTCAAACAATGTTGGCTCTCCCACTATGCTTTCATTCACCATGAGTGACTTCTTCACTTTTTGGTTTGCATTTCCATTTTCCTATCTCAACTCTATCAATGCATTTGCTTTGTTCGATCATAACTTTACAATGACAAAAATCAAAAGATTGCATAAACAAAGATGATAGATCATTGACTCATGTCATCAACTTTAGACAGATATTCTTGCTCCCATAGGGAATACCACATCAATAACACCAATAGACAAAAACATGGCAATACAATATTTTGTACAAACAGGATCATTCCACTTCACTGTTCCAGCATCTGGTGGAATGTCACAAACATGTTTTGGTGGTGTACCACAAGAAGGATGCCCTACAATGAAGAGACACATCAACAGCTAGATACACTTAACACACAATGAGGATTTTGCCAATGTGAAGGGAGATTAGCTTGCATTGGCTCCATGTAGTTTGAGCTAATGATGGTACACATAGTGCCTTAAAGTCAGCACATGACATATTACAAGCCCAATGCATTCTTCAGATCTTCCTTTCAATCACAGTGCAAGTTGCCTTGGTACAAGATTTGTACCCCCAAAGTCTATGTCTGTCCTTTCCAGGATCAACACTTGTTCCCTTTGTACTTCAAAACAGAACCATATGCCTCCAAATGTCACAACTCTGAAATGTCCAAACAAAGATGACGTGGCGAAGGAACCTAAAACAGATCAAAACCAAAAGATTACTAATCAAACATAACATGATAGACAGATTACAAAGTCAGGTTTTGGAGGGCACAGTTTCATGAAACAATACGAAATTAACAATGATACTGAACACAGTAGTCAATGTGTCAAAAAAATGATTAACAAACACCTTTGATGTGATTTCCCCTGAACTCGCCCTTCCTAACAAATTACTACCACATACTTCTTTCAGCATCACATCAATATGTGGTGTAACAGTGTAAATGATAACATGTAAGGATTTACTTACACTCATGAGAAAAAGTCAACTCCTTCCTCTTCATTGTCTTCATCCTCTGCGATGTAAGGGATGTTTCATTGCATGGTAATGTTGTGGAGCATGCAGCAGGCCACATTGATTTTGCACACCTTATTGGGTGAGTAGAGGAGGGCTCCAACACTTTTGTACAGACAACAACATATTGCCTTTAGGGGCCTGAAAGCCCCTGCGCTGGCCGTTGTGTCCTTCCATGAGCCTCATTGAAGCAGACTTCCCCTGGCACTGTTAGATTCCTCAGCGGTGCTAACAACCATGGTCTGGTTGGGATAAGCTGAGTCTCCTAGACGGAAGACAAAACAAAGTGTCCGAAAATGTCACACAATTAGAGATACTTCACATAGACATTTCCCAAAACATATTGTGAAAGAGTGTACTTACCAATACGCCATTCCCTCTCAGATCCAAGTTGTGACATTTGCAGGCTACAGAGCTGTTCTGTAGTACAAAGGAATCATGGGCAGAGCTGGGTAAATGTGCACAGACACTTGTGATGTACAAATCGAGTTAGCAGACAACTTGTACTTTGATTGAATGGAAGTATTTCTGATTCCGGTAGACCTGTTGTTTGGTGTGTGGTGGCACAAAGCCAGTATGTGTGCTATCAATTGCTCCAGCCTCATGAGGCAAGCAGCACAAACCCTAAAAGTCCCCCTTCACATTGGCTACATTCTGCTGCTGTGGCAACTGGAAGAGGCAGATGATGTGTGTCATCATTGAAGATATACCTTTTTGTAGCACACCACTGAAAGTTGGTTGTGACTTTCCACCAGATACTGACACAGTGTATTGGAAGGATCCTGTGGCCACACAATTAAGCAGTGCCATGAGTTTGACAATTGGTGTTAGAGTTGTGTGTTGGACCTGGCCCTTTTTGCAGTGATATCTTGCCCTTTGCCTCCTATTTTCAGACCTGTTTTGTTGGCTTTAAGACTCTGGGCATTTTACCACTGCTGATCAGTGCTCGAGTGCATATACTCCATGTGTAAATTGTGATTCTGCCTTGTTAAACGTGATTTTCATAATTTATGTACTGGTAAGTCCCTAGTAAAGTGCACTATGATGTAAATTAAATGCTACCAGTGGGCCTGCAGCACTGCTTGTGCCACCCTCACAAGTAGCCCTGTAAACCAGTCTCAGGTCTGCCACTGCAGTATCTGTGAGTGCATATACAGGGCCTGCAGGGCCTGGCAAGTGTAACCACTTGCCAGGCCCTGATCTTCCCTTTTACTATATGTAAGACACCCCTAAGGTAGGCCCAAAGTAACCCCATGGGCAGGATGCAGTGTATGTGAAGGGCAGGACATGTGCTGGTGCATTTTACATGTCCTGATAGTGAAATGCTGCCAATTACATTTTTCACTATTGCAAGGACTATCTCTCCCGTAGGCTAACATTGGGGCAATCTTGTAACTTTTTACAAGCATAACTTTTAATTGGGAGCAGCTAGAGATTTGAAGTTTGTGCTTCCGGAGCTCAGGATTTAAAAATACATATTTTAGTGCAGACGATTTTTAAATTGTGTGTTTGAAAATGCCCCTTCAAGAAAGTGGGCATTTTTTTGCTTTACCATTCTGTGTGTCTCTGCCTGCCTGTGGAATTGACATCTGTTTTAGACTGACAGGGGTTGTTTGTACATTCACTCCGGACACTCATACAAATGGAGCTTAGGTGTGCCCTGCATATCCTGATGGGTCTTCCTGAGCTAGAGTGGTTGGATGAGCTGTCCCCTGCACCCGAATAGGGGTGTGTCTGCCTTTCATAATGCTGTATCCACCCACTGTAGTTTGGCTGGAACAGGGAGAACATAACTGGCTCTACTAAGCAAGAGAGACTTTCTTTGAAGCCTGCACACTTCAAAGGCTGAAAGTAGTTTAAGTAGTTGGGCTCTGACCCTAGAACTTTAGAACACTTCTGGACTAAGAGGACCCTGGCAAGAAGTAGAGCGGAAGAGCTGCCCCTTTTCTGTATATTGCTTTGGTGGGTGGGCTTGCAGTTGCTGCATCTGTCTGTGGCAGTGGGAAGGACTGGACTTTTACTTTACTTTGGCATCATGCTTAACCCCTTTACTGCTAAGGCATTATTCTTCTTGTCATATAATTTCCATTGAAATCAATGGAAAGTCCATGACGAGTTACCCTTGTCATTAGCGGCGAAGAGGTTAAGAAGATTTTGCAAGGTCTCGATATAGAGCTTGCCTCCTGCTAAGAAGTCTCAGGGACACTAAGAATTCACCTGCAGCATCATTAAACCCCATTGTTGGGATTTCTGATCTGCCTTGTGGTGCCAATTTCAGTTCTGGACCTATGGAAGTTATTTATGCGGCAAAAAACATCAAGAAGACATCAAAATTGAGGCCTCACCCTTCCAGCACCTGTTTTTTTTAACTTAGCACAGCCATGCGAGAGAAAGTTCCATGCACTTCCGCCATGCAGCTAAATAAATCAATGCAGCACCTGACAGCTCCCAAAGAAACTGCTGCAGCCTGAGTTCATTGCAAAGTGTCTCCGGAGTCTGAGACCCCCGCAGTGACTCCTGACACAGGTCCTGCTGTGAGGCTGAAAGGATCGACACATCCTGGAACCTCAGCGGAAGAAATCGAAGCAGTGCTTATTTGCAGCTTCCGCATCGACTTCAGGTGCGTCCAGAGTTTCACGTAACACACCTGTGCACCAAGTTTTTCCGATGCATCACTCACACATCGGAACCCTCTGGGATTTCGATGCATCACTTCCCCCTACAGTCTGGATTCGATGCAACACTTCTCCTGCATGCAACAGAACTGACGCATCACCTTCCCGTGCACTGAGGAACTGATCCATTGCTGTGTTTTCCAATGCTTCCCTCCTCTGCAGCTATTTTGTCTTGTGGATTTTGACACATTTGAGCTACTTTGAGTAAAAATCTCGCATATATAGAGTTCTATGAACAGAATTGCTTAAAATCTTTTATATTGTATTGTGTATTAAGGATGTTTGTCCTTTTGGTCTTGTATGGTTTGGATAAAAATACTTTATTTTTCTAAACTGGTGTGGTGTCCCTTTGTAGTGTTCTCACTGTGTTACTGTGTGTCATGTACAAATACTTAACACATTTTTTCTAAGATAAGCCTGGCTGCTTGTGTCAAGCTACCAATGGGGTAATCAGTGGTTATCTGGGTGTGTAACTCCCTTATCAAGACTAAAAGGAAGGGTCCCTTTTTGGAAAGGGTGTATACCACTGCCAACTAGAGACCCCCATTTCTAAGTAAGTGGGATTCCTGTTGTGAGGCTTAAGATCTAGCTCAAGCTGATGACATAAATCCAGTATAGTTTACCTATTCAACCTGAACTTCTTGTTTCTATCTCTTTCTTCGATAGTGGCAAGATCTCAAAATGGGTGGCACACCTAAGGCTGTTGTCTCCTCACTGTCCCAGGGTTCATATGTCTGCATTGACAAATACATTTGAACATTTAACATATTTTTCACAACAACATATTTGGTAATCAACACTCAAATCATGTAGTTCAAAACAATATATAATGTTTAACTACATATTTTAATCTGTTTGCTTTTTGTCCTTTATTCTTCACAAATTACATTTATAGCCTTATATAAAATAAAAATGTTAAAAAGTTGGAAAAAAGTTTCAGATGTATTATTTACACATTTTGTTTTATACATTTTTCCTCAAAAATACCGTAAATGGAGATGTAAACAACACTGTGCTAATATCCCTTTTCAGCACAGTAAAGCAGTACACATAAAGGTTTATTTTTAAAACAATGAGTGTCAATCAAAGTTTGAATACGTAAATTAAATAGCACCCATTTTGAGTGGTGGTGACGCCCTCAACAGTCACAAACACATTATTTTGAACTTCTAAAATGGCGGGTGCCGGACCTCGCCGATAGAACATATGGAATCAGATTGGCGCAGTGGAAGTTCACCGCATAGTGGGCAGTAAAGTCGATGACGGACACAGCCATAGGCTGACATTGGTGAAAGTAATGTACAAAGGACAATGGCTGTATCCGTCTATGCTGAAAATCTCATTGTGGTTGGATAAAAAGCTCAATGCTGCCATCAATATCTTTTTCACTTTTGCTGCTGATTGTATGCTTGGGGAGCAATGATGCCAGGTCGAGCAGGTGAGAGGGCCACTGCCTTCTCGCTTGAGGAGCTGGAGTTGCTGGCACAGGAGGTCCTCTGCCTGTATGGCTAGCTCTGTGGCTCACCAGAGGAACAAGTACATGTCTGAAATTAATATGGGAATGTGCCTACCTGTTTTTTTGTTCCTTACAGAGAACAATGATGTTGGGGATTTTTTAAGAACTTTGTAAAGTTAAAAAGCAGCATCATTAGTTTGTGCTCTGTGCCTAAAGCCCTAGATTCTAATTTGTGTGTATGGAGAGACGTATCAATGTATATGTGTAAACATAAAAACACTGCTAAACTCTTGCACAACCACAAACTAAGGGCTCGATTAGGATTGGGGTGAATCCGCATCCTCCGGGCCGGAGGAAGCCACCGCCGGCCCGGAGGATGCGGATTCACCACTGCAGTGAATGAAAAGACTGGGGGTCATCGGCGGACGGGAAGACTGTCTGCCGCTTTTCCGCCGCGGTCGGCTTCCGACCGTGGCGGAAAAGCTCCAATATAGTGGTGGTGTCTATCAGACACCGCCAGCCATATTAGGATGTGCCTTTCCGTGGCAGCAATGCCGCCACGGAAAGTCATATGGTCTTTTCTTTGGGGGGCCCGTTGCCGGCCCCCAGGGTGAAGGGGGTGTGGGGGGTGTACATGGGGGGGTACCTATGGTACCCCCCGGCATTTGCATGCACAATGCGGCAGGCACCGCGCGACGCCTGCCGCTTTGTGCATGCAAATGCACAGCATGCATATTATATCTTTGCGGCAGGTGCTGCTTAAAGCAGCACCCGCCGCAATGTTAAATATACGGGATGTGACCGCCAGGGTGGCGGTCACATCCTAATTCCACCGGATGGACCGCCGCTGCCCCTGCGGACGGTCCTTCCACCTCAGGTGTCCGTCCGCCATCCTAATAGGCGCATAAATGCCATTCAAAGAAAGGAAAAGGAGAGTGAAAGAGTAATTTTTATTTTTCTTGATGGGGCCGATACAATATCACTTTCCTATACAAGGTAGCAGCAAGAAAGACTGTGCTAACATTATTATTATTCTGCTTGAGTTTTGTTGCTTAGGGGTGTCACTAAAATATTGTTTCTTCTTCCTTTTGCTTTTTTAGGTATTGTGGTCTTTGGTCTAAAGATACAGGGCTTAGAAGAATGTTTTAGGTTTTATTTAATTATTTTATAAACTATAGAGAATCAGGAAACATTAAAATCATATATTTATTTTTTTAATATTCTTTTTGTTTTTGATAATCGATTTTATTGTTTTTTAAGTTAACACCTTTGCAGCAAGAAAAACAAAGCCAGCTTTTCGCACAGTGATCAGTACAAAGCAATGACAAAAATAGGGAAATAATACCCCCACTTACATGAATCCAGCTAGAAATAGCAAGCAACAATGTCCACAACCATGTCCATACAGAAGCCTCAGGAAAGTTCAGTCCTCTACCACCCCGACCCATTTACCCCACACCTGTCGAAACTTTTTGGGACAACCACGGGCTGCAAATATTGGTCGCTCCTGCGCCGCACACCAATCCACCCTCTGCACCACTGTGTCATGGAAGGGGCCGACGGGTCCAGCCAAAGGGCTGCAATATCTCGCTTAGCTACCATCAGTGCCGTGGTGAGACAGAGCTTCTCTGCCCTGTTCCCGTCTATTCCATCAGTAACACCTAAAATGTCTGGTCATCAGGTTCAGTGGGACCTCCCAGCCCAGGACCTCAGTGAGTTCAGCTGTCACTAGTTCCCTGTAGAGCACAATAGTTGGACTCGGAGGGCATATGAGCCCGGACCAACACATATGTTGCAGAACCTGTCTCAGAGAATCACAATCTTCAGATACACCAGTTAGTGGCCAGAGTAAGCAAATTTTGTACTGGCTGTTTCGGCATTGCCCTTCTCAAGTGCCAATGTTGAAAGGCCTTTTCATAGATAATAGTTTACCTGGGAAGGAAAGAGCAAGTGCGCATGACCAAAGACTCACTGAAGAAGTATTGAATGGTATACTACAATAAGTTTGATTTGTAAAAATTTATATGGACCTAATATGCACTGTACATACACATAATAATAATAATAATAATAAAGGAATCTTGTCGTGCGCAAACTTAGCCCAATGGGCGTCAAGGTCTATTTACCATGTAGTATCAGTGCAGGAAGCAAGCAGTAATAATAAAACAGTTTCATAAGCACTGGAAAAACAATGTTTCCTTTGTTTTTAATGGTGCTAAAATATGTAACCACTGATAACCACTGTTTTTTAAAGTTATTTAAATCACTGTGAAACACTGAAAAAAACACCAGAACTTATACCAAAAATAGAAACTGAAAACAGGAAAGTCTACTTATAAGTTATGCTAGTGATAGAAGTAGAACATTGTTGTTACCTCAATACAGACAAACAAAAAGTCACAAATCAATTTTTTTCCATTTCATTTAAACATACAGGTCAAAGCCCCTCAGAAACTGGACATTTGGAAGGTTATCACAAGGAAGGTGCAGGCCCTAGGGGTCTACAAGTGACACAGTATCCATTGCCACGAGAGGTGGGAGGACCTATTCCTGAACCCAAATGTCAGCAGAAGGTCAGCTCGGGCAAACCTCCCATTGTTGAAGGAGCATGCACCACACACTGCCCCCCTAATAAGCCGGCATTCTTGCAGTGGCCTATCTGGAGCTTGATGGGCAGTTATGGACCCAACTGCAGTAACAAGGGGATACATTGTCATCAGAGTTTTACAAGGTACATGACAACTATTTTGTTAAAGGCAGGATTTTTTTTACATCAACTTTAAGGGTTACTCATGTCCAATGCACAAGAAGAGTTCTTGAAGGCGCATGTCTTGCACAATGTGTATGATGATTTGCTTTCTCTATTAATTTGATGGAAAGGATCCCACCTGATTCCTGCTCACAACCAATGGACTATTCTGAAAGGATACAGAGCTGACTAAACTCCACATAAGCATCATGTTGCTGATGACATGAAGGACAGTTGTACCAACCAGACCAGTACTGTTTATTGTGTCAGGTGTGAAGCTACTTCACTACTGTTGATGATGTAATGGTGGCCCTATTACATGTGGCATAGTATACTAGGCACTAGGATACAGTGGATGTACCAAATATCACATTAGTATGTTGAGTTCCTACACAAACAAAAGTGAGCATGTGATCCAAAATAACTAGTCACATCAGTATTAATAGCTACATTTTGGAATCAAAGGCTATTGAAATTGTGTTTAACATCAGCAATATCCCATCAGGAAAGCTCCAAATCTGGCATAACTCACCACTCATTAGGCACCTGTTGAAATGCATCAAGGCATACTATGTTGCATATTGCAATGTATATGTGAATCTTTGAAGTAAGTAATATATATGAATTAGTGTATGCAAAATTTGTTGTGATGTCTTACAAAGTGGTAGCCAGCATATTTAGTGAAACAATTTCACTACACTACAACAAACTTCAAATAACTAGAGGTATTTTGAAGTGAAATGAGGTGAAAATGTGTTTCACTCTCTACTGAAGTGCATTAGAACTGTTTCAAGGGCTATGTATTAACTTATGTTGTGGAATTCATTTGTCAAATCACCCGAATACTTGTATTCTGACTGTGTTCAACAGCATAGGTATCTATATAGAATGTGATACATTGCTTAGCTACTTCAGTGCAGAATTCATTTATAATATGTGGCAATTGGCAAATACTTTAGTGACTTGAAGTAAGTGTTACGCTAAGGAAATGCCCAAAACAAAGGTAACCTGCTTTCAGTTTATGCTAATATTGATACAACATTACATTATTTGTTGACAGACATGTATTCATGTTTTAGTTATTCAGAATTGAAAGTATGCTGATTTTAGGACTTAGTGAACACACTGTACAAAGGTATTTTGGTTGATATCCTTTTTGGAGCTGGCCAAACCCTCTCACCAAAAAGGGGTGGTGTCTCCTTCACTCCAGGCACCTCATTCCCTGCCTCTGTACCATGGCTCCGATGAGTGAGAAGACTATTGAGCTCCTCAGGAAAATTAATGAAGGCCAGACTGCACTACTGAATGCCATCCAGGGGCTTGGCTGCCAATTGTAACAAATAGCAGACTACTTGGAAGGCATTCCCAGTACTATGTGTGGCCTACAGAGGTCTTTTCAAGGTCTAGCCTCCTTGCTTTCAAATTCCCTGTTCCCAGAACTTTCCCAAGCATACTCACAACTTTGCATGCACCAATTCTCACAGACATAGGCAGCACATCCACACAGAAACCAAAACACCACAGAAAACACAGACATGCATCCAAAGAGACGTACACCACCTCCATCACCAGCACAAGCATAGCCACTGCAGCCACCAGCACGCTTCCATACACTACCACCACCAGCTCACCCCCAGGCAATGCACCCACCACCAAAGCCACATCCACCACCACAAGCACACCACATTCATATGTAATACCACTACACCAGCCCATCCCCAGACACTGCACCCATGGTTGCCACAGCTTCCACCACAAGCACACCCTCAGACACTGCAGCCACCACCAAATTCATATGACCTACCTCATCCCCACAGCACACCCCAGACATTGCACTCACCACCACAGCCACATGCAACACAACAAGCACACTCCCAATCACTGCACCCACCACCACAGCCACATCCAACACAACAAGCATACCCCAGACACTGACCCAACACCACACTAACACGCAGTACCACAATCACACTCCCCACCACATCCAAAATCTCCACAGCACACACACCCACAAAGCAGAAACACCCAAATGTCCATGACCTACATCTGACCCACAGACAACTGCACCCTCAACAGACACATTCATAACAGATACTTCCACTCCTTCTACCTCTCAACCCAAACTCCTTCACAAACATCCTACCCATTTTTCCTGCGGGAGTCTTATGTGTGCCCTTGCTCTGACCCATGCCACACCAAAACCCACCCTCCCAAACACACACCTATACCTTCCAGATCCCAGACAACCCCTCAAATGGCAAGAACCACCTCTACTAACCCCCAAGGTACCCCTAAATAAACTGCAAATGCCCCATCCCAAAAGCAAGACCACCCCTCCCAAACCTAGACACCCACTTGAAAACCCAAGACCACCTCTCCCAAACCCAAACCTCCCTCCCAAATAACATCTTTGAGGGGCTTGCCCTGCCCACTAGATACCTCTTTCCAGGAAGGTTCTCCTGGCAGTGCACTTGGAGGCAAGCTGAGTGCACAGCACACCTGTGCACAGGACTTTCTGCATACCATTTAGACTGGCATTTGCCTTGCTTAAAAAAAGTTGAACTTATCTCAATGTGAATAATGTACATTGCTTCTTTTCACCAAGTTTGTCCTGGCATTCTTTTTCCTTTGCAATTGTTTGATTCTTAGCAATGTTTCAGTGTAAAATATGTAGTACATATTTCTCCTTAGCATGATGGAATACATACCTTTTAAATGTCTATTATGTTAAGTGCATACACTGGTTCACAGGGTATGTGATGATCATTTGAATTTAGGTGTAGCCATTCATCATAAAAGTGGACACTTGCACCAACTAAAAGATGTTGACAAATTACTTACGGATATTTTACTACATGCGTATTTGTTTCACCTTGATTACTGACAAGTATGTACACATATGCATTGCACCTTCTAATATAATGTGCAAATTTGAAATTATATACAATACAGGACTTGCACAAGACAAGGGCAAAAGTTAAATGGATGATTATGTAAAGTGCTTACAATTTGGGACTGCCATTACTTTTCCAGGTAATCTATGAGGTGAGGGTTACAGCTTGTCTAGTTCAATTTCTTCATGATGTTACATTGCACCTATCCCATTGATGTGTCATGCAAATGTTTTTAATGTGACAATCTTCGTAATTTATATAAACACAGCTGTAGAGTTTTTGATTTTTGATTTGATATCCTCTGATTTCCTTTTCTGTGCAAATGTCCTCTTTTTGAAAGGCAGCTGAAACCATATTTATGAACACAATTGGGTTCTATAGATGTGTTAGTTACAATTTCTATAACGTCAACATTGGAGACATATGGATTGCACATTGGTATGCTATTGCTTGTGTGAGTGAAAGCCAAGTGAAAGGGTAACAGGTAATTGGAGTTCCGGTATCGACGGTGTTGATTTACATCGTAACCAGTCAGCAGCAGCAGAGGCAGGACGTGTTGGATCGGGTCCATGTCGATAAAGGAAATGGGAAGGTGAGTAAAGGTGAGTTTGTTCCCTCCAACACAGTTGTGGAGATTTCCCCACCACAGTTGCAGTGGCGGGAAGGTAAATTGGACCTCATTTATGAGAAAGGACTCATCGCTGCGTGAAAGCAGCGATGCGTCACTTCTCAGTGCGCACTCCTTGCGACATTCCTGATGCGTCATATTTAATGAATGATGCATCATGTCGCAAGGAGTTACAGATGCGTCCGTATTTCTGACGTATCTGTAAGCGCAAAGTGACGCATTGCTGGAGTGTGTCACAAAAGTGACGCAACTCCAGCAATGCGTCCTTTCACATGAGGGCAAGCCCCATGTGAAAGGGCCTGCGTCAGTCTTACGCATGCTGTGAGGCAGGCGCAAGATTTTGACACAACGGCGTCCTAAAAGTGACGCAGTGAAATCTCATAGATTTCACTGCGTCACTTCTACGACCCTTCCTTGCGTCAATACGCCCACCCTTGCATACATTATACCTGGCGCAGGTATAATGTGGCGCAGGGGTTTACAAAGTGACGCATCTACCTAGATGCGTCACTTTGTAAATATGGCGCAACGAGGAGCATTTTTTTACGCCACTGGTGCGTCACAAAAAGTGACGCATAGCCTCATAAATGATGCCCATTGTGCTTTGCCCTGCATATAAAGTGGCTGTACCTTCTCCAACAGCCACTTTTTCCTATTGTGCCGTCGACGCGGGTAATAAAATCTGACTGTGACGGGAGGAAGTCTGGCAGTCTTTCGTCCATGCACCCGCCAGCATCTAAATACAGCGTGCAGACCGCCAACCAGGCGGACGTTGAATCTGTTAAAAAAGTGATGGCAGGACTGTTTCCACCAAGATCTAAATCCGGCCCTAAATCAATCTGCATAATCAAACAAATGAGATGACATCAATGATGACACCACCGAGCAAAGCATGCTGGGATTAAGACTAACGGTGGGCGGCCAGCTACGCTCCGTCTGCGGAGTGTGCGTAGTGCCGCCTACTCCGCATTTTGCGGAGCTGGCGGAGCCAGGCGGCACTACGCACGCTCCGCAGACGGAGCGTAGCTGGCCGCCACCCGCCTCCCTCCCGCCCTCCCTAAATACTTTAAAATAAAGGAATGCAATCATTTTAAAAGCACTTACCTTGCCGCCGCTGGCCGCCGCGTTCCCCGGGGCTCGTTATCTTCCGTCTTCCGTCTTTTTCAGTAATGCGCATGCGCGGGCGGCCGCGCATGCGCATTTTCACGAGAAAATGCGCATGCACGGCCGCCCGCGCATGCGCATTATTGAAGAAGATGGAAGATAGCGAGCCCCGGGGACGCGGCGGGCAGCGGCGGCAAGGTAAGTGCTTTTAAAATTATTGCATTCCTTTATTTTAAAGTATTTAGGGAGGGCGGGAGGGAGGCGGGTGCCGGGGCTGGCGGCCAGTGGTTTTGCGGAGTGGGGCTACGCGGAGTGCGGAGGTGGGCGTAGTTTCTCGCCCACTTCGCGTAGCTCCGCGAAGCCCCACTCCGCGAACTCCGCCCAGGGTTAATTAAGACATTATGTGACAGAAAAGATAGCAAGTATAGCACATTAGCTAGGTAGGTGGTATTACCACTGTGAAGCTGTGGGGCTGTTACAGGTAGTGGGTGATGGTGCAATGAGACTGCAGGAGGGGCAAGTGATGTTTGTAGACTGAAGTACTGAGGAGTGGACCCAAACATACATCACAACTTTGGAACTACTTTTTTACTCATCATCCTCCCCAACTAAACAACTATGAAATGCTCAGGACCAGTCCAGCTCATGGCGGACAGACTATTCATGCAATGATAAATAATGGCATACAAGACCAAGTCAATGACTCAAGAATGCTAAACCAAAGCCCCTTTCTGTATATCTTGTGTGTTGTGATTAAGGCCTGTCAGACAGCGAAAGTACTTTTAATTCTGATGACAGACCTAAAAGTAATAACATTTTCCTCAAGCCGGGCACTGCATGGCTTATTTGTTTTCTTTAATCTCATTCTGTATTCTGTTTGAAAATCTGATTTTAAAGACCTTAAAATAAATACATTATGTCCAAACCACTCTTACCATTGTGAAAGTGCATCAGATACTAAGAGGGCTGCAATTCACATATTCGAGTATTTAAATCTCATTATGTGTTGTTTTTTCAGAGACACACCCAACAAGGTAATGCTGTTTGTTGAACAATACAGAAGTCTTTCAGAAAAAGAATTTTGTGAGTAATATTTTAAACATACTCCAAACACAGTTGTGTCATGTGTTAACTAACTTTAAATCCTGGAAGTAATTGACTTTCGCAAAGCAAATAGCTGTTGTTTGAAGTTCAGCAGCTGTGTTTTCATATTACACCGGGTGCACTTCTAACACACGGTTTGATAATTTGTGATATTGACTTATGGATGTGAGAAAATAATACACATGAAGCAGAACTATTGCCAAGGAACCCAGCAACGAGGGATTTCGCTCCAGGAGTTGTCACTGCATGATTGTTGTTTTTGATCAAAATTAAAATCAGAGCCAGCTGCACACAATCTCTCTTTTCACCTGCCCTTGCTAAGGCATGGTAATGCAAGTTAATTTATATTTATATCAAGTAACTGAGCAGCTATGCGATTAAATTGTAAATAACAGGTTAAGCCGATAAACTATTGACTTGATGTCAACATAACAACCTCTTATTATGCAAAACATGAACAACACCTACCCAGCAAAGGACCTTTGTGTCAACAGCTTTCCATTAGACCACTTTACAAAGTAAAAGATGGCGATATTTTGGCCATTGCACGCTTGTTGTCCGATTCAACATTTATAAAGTGACGAGCAATCTTACAAGACACACATAAAAAGTAAAAAGACTCCATCGAACTGTAAATTTACTGACTCCCTTTAATTTATGAACACCATTATACTTTTTGAGACATGCGTTTTTTTTACATTTGCTCCTTTCATCTCAGTTATTCATGCATTTGTTTATTGAATAATACTAACATATCATATTTAGTCCAAGGGACAACATCAGATTAGGCAACTGGATTTTTTCAGGGAACATGAAGATTTCGTACATAGGTGGATAGTTAGAAAGTGGGCTCCATTCTAGAGCCTATGGTGTAGAATCATTTCTTTGAGCACATGTAGTTCATGAAGAATTATCTCGCCAATATTTGGAAAATAACTTGTAATTATGGATACACTTTAACCCAACAATCCCAGTCCATCCACCTACTCCTGCATTTTTTACAGCACATTATGTAGTGACTGCGGATTCCAATACAAATGAATACGGCGTGAACCACACTGCTATTCTTTGCAACAATATAGGTACAACAATCTGTATTACTTGCAAATTGTACAAATATCAATTAGTAGAACCAGAGCCATGAATTGTGAATGTTTTTAATGAAAACTAGCACCAAAAATAACAAAGCGGAAACCAAGGGTATCTGATCACACTAGATCACGTCAAAGTCAAAAGTTAAGGCTGACTGCAATGGAGAGTGGTGCGATACAAGGGGTGACTTTAGTCTGATCTCGGATTTTCTTCGGACTTAGAAAAAACAGTAAGAGTCTGAGTGGAATTAAGCACTAGAGCTCCTGGATGAGATCTTGGTGAAGTCGTCAATGAGGGTTGGAAAAACTCAGAGTGTGAGCGGTCAGAATCCAAGTCAAGAAGGTCATCATAGTGAATAGGGTGCTGACATTGTCAAGGCCACAAGATTTTCTTTGGACTCAGAAGTTTTTCTGGGGCTTGGACTCCTCCATCAAGACGAGGCTGCAAGTAATAGCGAAGTAGGCTCCACAATGCCTGACACCATTGTTGAGAGGTGCAGCTGAAGAGGATATGAGACTACAGAGAAGAATGTGTCTGGAACTGCGCCAAAGTCAATCTCACCTACAATGCAACTTTGTCATATTGGCTTCCAGGTAGGTCCTGGTCTCCTGTCTGTTATCAGGGCAGCTTTTGCTGGGAAATTATTTAGGTCCAAGTTTTTAGGTTTTGGTAGGAGGAGGCCACTTTAGCACCACATCAAGTGTTAAGAACTTGAGTGCATCTCTTGAACGCTAGTACTCACTCCAGCATGGACCAACAGCTGCAGGAAAGGTTGCAGGGTCTCTGGAGCTTGTTGTGTCCCTGTAGCTCACACAGGAGGGCAGCCAGCTAGCACTTGGAGTCACTCTCATGGTCCTGAGTTCAGGGAGCAGGTCCAGTCTTCCTTCCCAGGCTGCAGAATAGCTGGAGGACTTTCCAGTAGATGGGTGGCAGGGCAAGCTTTTCAGCAGGAAATCAGTTCAGTCCTTCTGAGTCTTTCACTAATTGAGAGGAGATCTGATTTGAGATCTGGGTGGTTCACATTTTATCCCAGTGCCAGACTTTGTGTGGCGGGCAACATCTGTCCTACTCCTCTGCCTTCCTGAATTTGACTCCCAAATGCCTGAGGTGACCAAGGTCTTTTGTGTGTGCTGTATTCAATGTCATTTGAAGTTTAATTCAGGGCTATGCACAACTACTCCCCCAGCCATCCTAGTGCCTGGCACATGGCACATGGATGTTTGTAAACATGCATTTTACTATGCTGGTCTGTGCTGCTGCCCTTTTCCAGGCTACAACACAAGCCACAATAGTAAAATGCATGTTTCCAACTGCCTTCATGGTGGTCGGATCGTAATATGGTGGATGGACCTGCTGACTACATGTCAGTTGGTCTGCATCCTGCAGCAATTGCGGTTGGATGCTCATCCAACCTCCATCCTAATGAGGGCCGCTGCATTTAAGTAGTGAAAGATTGCATTTTAACAAGTCCAGGGGAAAACCATGTTGTGTTGGTTTGGCTGAACCCGATACCCAGTGCCTTTGTAAAAGGGGTTACTCTCTAAATTGTTGGTGACTGGGATATGAGCCCTGGTCAAGAAGCAGCCACAATCCCAGTCAGGGTGAGACACAACCCAACCACAAATTAACTTGTACTCAGCATTGGTTTAGAAGATGATGTTGGCTGTGGCAGTGATGAAGATCTTTGTGATGGGGCCAATCCATTCATCATGCAGCTAAAGAGATGCATTGGTTCTGCTGGATCTACAGACGGTGGCAGAGCACCTTAAGCCCACTTCCAAGGATCTAAGACTGGGGTGGCACCACTTGGCAGGGTAGACTCACAAATTGAAGAGTCCAGGTGTCGATGCAAGGTCGTTGGGCACCTGTCAGTGCTTATACCCAATTGTGCCTTTCAAGTGGACAGAAGCTTCTAGAGGCATGCCTTTGAAGTGCACAGGTGCCCTGCCTTCCTGGCTTTGGCTCCAGACTAACTACAGGGGGTATGCAGCCCTTTGTGTGGAAACATGACACAGCCTATAAAAGTGTAAGTGGGGCTGGGCCCAGCTCCTCTCTCCCATCCTGCCAGTGATGGTCCATCCAGTCACATCTAAGCTCCCAATTGTGTTTGGCTATGTGGTAGGAATACACAAAGCCCAGCTATCACCTACAACCAGTCATGTAACCCAGAGACAGACTGCAGGCACCAAAATGCCTAAGGCAAGAATATTCCAATGTTCTAAAACTTGCATTTTCAGAAATGCAATTTTAAATCTATATTCACCATAACTTAGAATTTTAAATTGTGATTCCATTGACATGAACTATGAACTGCTTCCCTATTCCCATTTGGATTATACACTTCTAAATGAAATAAGATAATTATTTAAGAGTTTTTCACTACCAAGACGTGTAAAACTTAAAAGTGCATGTTCAGCGTTTTAAAAACACTACATCTGTCGTTGGGGCACAGGGCCTAACATAGGGGTGATATATGTATGAAATAGGAAAGTTTGGGCATGGCAAACGGTTTATTTTTGCCAGGTCGATATGGCAGTTTTGGAAATTGCAAACACACATAGACTGCAATGGCTGGCATGAGACATGTTTAAAGTGCTATTTGTGTGTACAGCACAATCAGTGCTGAAGACCCACTAGTTGCATTTAATTTGCAAACCCTGGGCACGGGAAGTGCCATTTTACTAGGGGCTTACAAGTAAATTAATTAAATATACCAATTGGAGATTAGCCAATCTAACATGTTTCAAGGAGAGAGCAATTTAATGATGTTAGCAGTGGTAAAGTTTGCAGAGTCCTAAGGCCAGAAAAAACAAAGTCTGTAAAAACAGAAGGTCTAAAGGCAAAGGTTATTTTATTTATTTATTTTTAAGATTTGTAAAACACTCAAATACCCCAGGGGTGTTATGGGGAACCACACCAAGGATGCCACCTTTAACAGGGACAAATAAGCATTTCATGTTTTTTACTATGAAATTGCATTAAAAAATCCTCTTTAATAGTGAAGTTGGCTTTTAAAATATAATTTTAAAAATTCAACTTATAAAAAGTTGACCTTTTCCTGTCCTCTGCCATTTGGAGTCTGCGGTCTCCCCTGGATCACATTACTGGGTGTAGTCAGAACTTTGTGAATTCCTCCCAAGTTGTCCCCTCCTGTCCTGGACCCTTTGTGGCAGTTCAGAAGATGCCCAGATAGTCAAAATCCTAAACTTGGGACTTAAAAAACACAAATGTGGGCTAAAAACTGCTCTGAGAACCAGGGGAATACCAAGACCAACCTGCTCACCGATCTGCCTGAGGTGTTTTGCCGGTTTGCCTTACTTCACTGTAGCACACACTAAGTTCTTCTCTGTAGCAGCAAATCCTGTTCAGCGGTCCTTCCCCAAAGGGGTATCCGGCTTCCTGCAACTCTTGACAGCAACAGCCTCCTGCTTCATCCCGGGGGAGATTTTCGACCTCCAAAAAATCACTAAGTCTGAACATACACATTTTCACTGAGACTTTGTACAGCGGTTCCCTGACTAAGACAACACTTACTTGGGCACCTCCTGCAGCCTTGCCCAGCTGAACTTTATCTTCCCAGAATATTTTTTTCCAAGAACTTCTTCTAAGTCTGAAGGTAAGCGCCAACTGGGCCCAATCCAGTTCTTATCTACAACCCTTAATCCATTTTGGTAGGCCATATTTTATTAGTTGAACTAGTTGCGTACGACTAGCAGTCTGCAGTTGGCGGTTTGATCATGTAAGCTCTTGTTTTTACTAAAAACTTTTAAAAATTTGTAACTCCAGTTCTAACAATTGGATTTTTGTTTCTTTGGTGTCAAATAATTCATTAAAATGTTTTCTAGCTATTTACATTGGTGGAGGATTTTCTTGTGTTGTATTTTCACTTCATTGCTGTTTGTGTGTTGCATGAATACTTTATACATTGCCTCTAAGTTAAGCATGACTGCATCTTGTACCAAGCAACCCAGAGTTCAGCACAGTTTAATCTATTGAATGTTTGTTGCTTAGTCTGCTAGGGATTTTGGATGCTAACACCCCAGTCAACCAGCAACCCAGTTTAAATTTCTAGGTACATTTACCACATATGTTAATTTTGTCAGGATCATTATTGATAAATATATTACTAGCATTGTTAAATTTAAATAGTATACTTTCTTTCGCATTTTTTATAAAACGTTCAACAATTTTCATGTCACTAAACACAATCTTTCTACATTTTGAAGCTTAGAACAAAATTCAACCTGTTCTAGAAAGAAGGATAACTACATTTTAACCTTAAGTACAGGCACATTGTTTTCACGTTCTCCCTCTACTATGGACGCAAAGGATATAGCAAGTCAAAACTGGGTTCTGTGCCTTGCGATGGAATCCAGCCGTTGCCCTCATTCCAGTATATGATCATGGAACTCCTTTGTACTTGTAAGATCTTTAGAATGTAGGCCATGGTGTACTTTATCCCACATTACAACCATAGTTTTAAAGAACCTTCACCATTATTTCCTAGGTTTTATTGAATCTCCTGTAACCAGTTTAACATGGGGACATTTGGTAATATTCCGTAATATAATTGCACAGCGCCTTGGAGCAGTGGATGAACAGGAAAGAAAAGGTATGTGCTGTTAGGGCAAATAACAAAACAATACAATTATACAAAGTAAAGGAACCGTTGTCACAGCCTAAGAACATTATGGTACTACTCAGATCATTCATGCTGCATAGTCAAAGTGAGATTAATTGCCAATTATATGGTACTTACGTTTGACATTGAGTAAATGATTCCTCAAATGAGTAAATATATAGCAGTCAATATATTCTTCAAGGAGCAACGTCTATGAAGTTTACATGAAAAAAATAAACAAATAACCTTGGAAACATTTGTAATTCAAATTCAATAAACTCAATGGGGCATATTATCAAGGAGGGCGATAAGAGATTATCGCCGCTTTAAGCTAAGCGGCGATAATTCTATCGTCCTATTAGCAAGCTGTCGCTAACAGCAGTTAGCGACAGCTTGTAGGCAACAGGGAGCAGTTTGGGCCCCGCTTTGCATGTCAGCGAAATTTATCGCTAATGACATGCAAAGTGGGCGTACCCAACCTGTTAGCGACTAAAAACAGTTGCTAACATCGCTATCGCCTATAATCAACGCAGGTGTAGCAATGGAAATATTTGCGCTAAGCGTGAATATCTCCAATAGCTAACGCTTGCTCAGACCAGTTCTTGGTCATTATATCCAATGGGAGGTGGATATTATAGCTAAGACCCTATTGCCGTTAATGCGTGAATATCGCTGTATTCTCAGCAATATTCACGCATTTCGCCGCTATCACCGCATATTTTATTGCTTTAGAGATAAACGTTGCTAATAGCACTTTATCTCTGCGATAATATTCGGCGATGCTTGGCGATAAAAAAAACCTCGCTAAGCCCATTTAGCGATACATATCGCTAGTTGTTGGTAATATTCCCCAATATGTGGATATGGATTTCATGTTACAAATAACTCCAAAAGGACAAACTGATTGTTCAATGTGTTAATCATGGCAAAAAAATGTTAGTGCCTGAAGGTGCCTGTGTATGCTAAGAGCTAATATTTGTGGCATAGCAAGTAAGCCTCAGGATGCTTCCATACAAAAAGCAAAGAGCATGAAAATTCCGGCACCAAATAAAAAATAAATAACCGAGTAGGTTCAGAGCACAGTAGTTGATTTGGAAAGTGACAATACGTGCAAATTAGGAGCATGCAACAATAGCTGATGATGAATACTATCCAGCTACAAGTAGCTGGTGGACGGAATATAAATTACAGAAGTCAAACATCTGGCAAATTTCAAGACACATGGATGTGATTTCAAGGTATAGCAAATAAGATTATTCATGTCAGAAGGACATACATATGCTGTTTATTTTGCAGTTGCTAGAAAACAGTCATTTAAATGAGGTGATGGTAGACTTATTAAATGAAGGATTCAGTAGTGAGGTCACTAAACGTAGTTTTCAATCAAATTGAATATGTAAAGAATAATAGTTGTATCCTCATCCATTAAATAATGGTGTAATACACTACTAAAGACAATATGAAGTTGGGAGTGAATGTAAAATCCAAATAAATAATCTCAACATTCAGTTTTAACTAAAGTAAATTCTTTAAATCCCACTTGGTCCATCAGACTCCTCATCACAAAGGTGTCATATGGCATTCAGGAAAAGCGCTAAACACTCAAAAGACACCTCATATTACCCTCATTTACTGCTCCGGGCATATGGTGCTCTATTGTTAGTTAGAGGTTTCAAATGAGAACCCACACCACAGGATGCTATGCGAATAGTGATACTGGAACTTTGTCAACCATCAATAGGACATCATTAACTGTGCGGAACTGTACATTTTAATATTGGATATTGTGATATCATTGAGAACACTCCTGAGCTATTGATTTGATCCAGGAAATATTTAATCTCACTGCTTAAATGAGATAACATCAGCTGGTATTTCAAAGAACATATATACAAAATGATAGATGCAGCAAGATAATATGCTTTTTGAGAAGGAATATAGCTATAGCCCTGAAGAAGTCCATGAGGGTGAAACGTGTTGGGCATAGTTTTAAATGGATTAACAAAAGAACAAAATCAATAAAGAACTCTCCACCCAATATGTTTAATGGATGTTATGTGCTATAAATATTATACAATGCTTGTGGTAACTATTTGAAGAAGTCTTGCTGAAACCTATGTAATATATGTGACATACCTTAGGGTGCTGAACCACTAAAGGGAACATGTGTAGAGATTCTTCACTAGCTAGTTAAACTACAGGGATTCTCAACTCAAATACCTGCCACTTTTTACACTGACTAGTGGAGGCGGTAACATATATGTTGATTTCCTTTTTCAAGTTTCTTACATAAGTTCTGTGCCTTTGAGGGTATAAACATAAATGTGTTGGAAAAAAGTCCTATTTTTTATTTAGTACAAATTATAGTTAAAAATAGCAAGTTCCAACGTCATTTTAATTTCACTTTCTGACATATCCTTCTGTGCCCATAGACACTTAAGTTCATCACCTACTGACTTAGATAAAAGAAATTGTGGATTGTTGCCAAGTAAAGGTCCTAATTTCCTCCTCTAACAAAGAATTAATAATTTTTACCTTTTACATTTTGGCCTCACATACATTTTTAAAAAGTGATGGGCGAATACTCAGCGAAATTTGGACACTTTCTCATCAAAAGGTTTCGCTAGGGTAACCTTTCATAGTCTAACTTAATTACTCAAGGATTTTTTTCTATTTTATCAAAAGCAAATTTTATTCCCACAATAAGTAGCTCTCCACCTCTGTTTCAAGAGTGCGTTAACATCACCATAACAAGTCTATTGTTCTAAAGGCCCTTTATCATAGAGGCATAACTAAAAACAATATGCCTTTAGATTGAGTGTTAAATAAGATCTTTAGTTGTTCAAATAAATCCTCAAAAAATGCAACCAGCCAACAAACTTCATCAGCCGGTCTGTTTGGCTGCTATTAATATTTTTCTTCTGTCCATCACGGCATGCTGCTTCTTTGAAACGACTTGAAAACAAATAAAAAATGGCTGTGTATTTGTGTGCATGCACATAAATGCACATGCATGGGCAGCTATTTTTGAATGTTTTTTGTTATATGTTGGAAAGTGATTTATTAGTAGTGATAAGTAGTGACTAGTAATAAGGCCACAAACACAATAAAAGGTTCAGACAAGGTCTCAATAAATTATTCCCTTGCTCAACTCTTTGTATCAGGCAACAAGCTGACAGTCATAGCATAGAAGACAGGTGTGTAAAACATTTAAAAATATCAGTACATTAAATAAGTAAGACACAACACATACAAATGCAACTCCAATTTATAAAAATAGATTATATGTTTGAAGACAAATAGACACTAAAACAACAATATTCACCATAGGGCACCTTTAAGTGCTTAAAAAACATATAGCGCCAGTTTGGGACATCTGGTCAAGGTTGACCGGGGCAAAGTTATAGTTTTCGGCCGACCGTGATGGAGCTCTGGTAGGATACACAAAGTGAGAGGCCTTGTTCAAAAACTTTCCTTTGGACTTAGAAATGTATCTGGAGGAATTTCTGTTGAGAAGTCCCCTCCAGCAAGCTGATTTTGATGCAACATCATCAGATTGCTTCTCCTTGAGGCCCCAGTCAAATCCTGGAAGTCTAGAGCTCTGAAGCTTTAAGCAGGACAAACCTGAAATCAAGGCTGGATCACGGTTGAAGATAGCTGGCTCGACTCTCGATGTCAAGCCAGGCACATTATGAAGCTTTTTTGAAAAGTTGTTCCAAACTTCTCCAAACTTCTGGAACTTCTTCCTAAAATTGATCTTGAGGGTTCCAGATGCCCAAAAAACAACTCCAAGTGTCTGGAGTCTCCTAGACGGTCCTTGGGATGTCTGAACTACAATTTCCACAACACACCTGGCCAAATCCTTAAAAGTCCACTGGATGCATTCCAATATGGGGGCTCCTGGTGGAAATGATACAGGTGTGCTCTTTTAACCTGTAGCCTGCAGGGACTTCACTCCTTAAACCTTCTTGAAGCAAGGCACAGTCCTTAGGGTTAGTGCCATATCGTGTAGCAGGTACAGTGTACTTCAGAGTGCACGCTTTGGGTGCAGATTCAGATTCTAGCTGGGCGATCTTCCTTCTCCTGGTAGTTTCAGGCAGCAGATCTGAGGAGTTATGCAGCTCTTAAATATTTATCTAGTCTTACTGGGTACCAAGCAGGGGGGACCCCTGACTAATGGGTTGCAGGGTGCCACCTAGGTGTATGACTACTTCCTCCAAAGTGTGGCACATTCTTGTGCCAGGAAGCGTTCTGTCTAAAAATCCAAAATGGAGAAAGTCTCTCCAGAGAAGCTGGATCAGGCTAACCAAACCTACAGGTATGGCTAATTTTCTTAAACACACCCCTTCCAACCCTCTCCCTAATCAAATTACAGGGGCTCCTGTATGACTGGATAGGCAGGATGTGTGGGTATGGCTGTTCTGTCTTAAAGTGTCATTCTCCCTTTAGAGACCAGTTTGGCTACCCCTTACCACCTTTTTGCCATCTGCTCTGCAGCTTTCACTTCTCCGCTCACAGGAAACCTATCTAGCAGGGCTTGTTCATGCCTCATTAGAGGAGCATGGCCATCCTGGGCAGAAGCTGACCAATCAGGAGAGAGATGCTGAAAGGCTGGAGTTTGGCTCTCAGAAAAGAAAGTAAAATAGCTTAAGTTCTTTCACAGTTATTAGAAATCCAACAATGAGTAGCTGTTAGGTTTAGGTTAACTATTAATTTAGATATCTTGAAGTAAATGTTTAGGTGGTTCCTGGCAATATTTATACTTAAATGAAATATCTCAATGTTAGCCTAGGGAGCCATTGGCTACAATGGGTACACACAGGATTGGCAATCTTTCCCTCACCAGGGCTTATAAAACATCTTTTATAATGCCCCTGCTTATAGTTACAAGGCACCCTACCTCTGGGGCCCCTAGTGGAGACCTTGTAGCGACTTATATGTAAATATAAAGTAGTTTGAGACATTCTAAGTACCTTTAAATCTAAATTCTATTTTGCATATAACTTTAAGGTAAACGCAGCCTGAAAGGCCGTGCTACCTTTAAAATGACAGCAGGCAACACAGTAGTTCATGCAAGTGCATTAAGTCTACTGGTCATCTAAACCTACAAGCCCTATCATATACTAGGGACTAACAGCTAGGCTGTCAGTACCAATTATAATTAAGGCTCCCGGTTTTCCATTTAAACGGATTTTTACATATAAATACAGACAGAAAGCTTTTTGGTTTTTGTCTGTAATTATATATAAAAATGGGAAACTACTAAAAAAGCCAATTCTCCTCCTGCCGATGTGCTCCTCTGTAAAATCTGAGTCAGAGCCTCAGAGGTGCACAGGGGCGTCGAAAAGAAATGGGAAGCTGCTGCCCTGAAACTAATCCAGAGACAGGGAAGGGAGGGGTGGCTGCCGTGTCAGCAGAGACATTCCAGCACCCCCTCACAGCGGCAGTTCCGCATCATAATTGATGGAGCAGTGCAAGCAGCGATGTCCATTAAGAGGTATGAAAACACATCAGGACATCGGCTGTAGCTCCAGCAACCTTTTGTTTGTTAGGTCTCACGTGTGGGGGATATAGAGCACAACTGGAATTGGAAGTATTTTGCCACAAATCGGAGTGGGCCTGTGAGAAGGGTGGGTTGCTTAGTGAAAGGCTGGACGTTTTTTGAAAGAGGTGGCCGTGGGTGTAGTCCATTTGATCTAAACGCCTGGGGACATAAGCAAAGTGTTGTGGCACATAGAAACTACAGGCAGGGAAGAGCAAAGTTAGGTAATCACCGTTTGACGCACAGATTGGGAGCTAGTGCTGCAAGGGGTGATGTGCCAAGGGAGAACAATCCACAGGGGGTTACATATGCCGTAGGAAAGAGATTTTTAGGAACTGTGATGTGCACTGGGAGCAATTGGCAAAATATGTCTTGGGAAATATGCACTGTTTTGCTAAATAGTTGGGGAGAGTTGTGCAAGGGGAAAATGACACAAGAGCGAGCACTAACAGCAGTGATAGGATTGGGGGCATTGTTTAGAGACAGCAATTTGCTCCTTGAGGGAGGATGGAGGGGCTGGTATGGGAGAAAGCTGCAGGTGGTGTTGTGCTTAGTGGAGGAGTGAGAGACATGCTTGCTGGTATGTGGGTAGAGATAGAGAACTGCAAGTATGAGGTGACTTGGTAGAGACATCTGCTGGCTAGAATGTCTCCCGAGGCTGGGTTTGTTGCAAGCAATGATGAGTTTTGTGAGAGAGAGATGCACTGGGTGCAGTGCAATGGGAGAGAAAGCTTCAGGGAGTGTTGTTCCAAAAGTGAAACAGCTGCAGAGAAAGTGCGGTGCCATGGAGACAGAGAAAGGCCCAGAAGAGATGTGGACCAATCCAGGAGATACAATTCTGCAAGGCTGTTGTGCTTTGCATGAGAGCTCCAGGGGTGAGACAACCTGGGAGCGAGATCTGAATGGTGCGAGCTGCACGTGTGCTAGAAACGAAAGACGCAGGAGGCAAGGTGTGACCTGGGAGAGAGATCTGCAGGGGTTGGTGATCTCTAAGAAAGCTTTGAGCTTGGAGATGCATCCTTAGGAGGAGAACATATCTGTAGGCTGTGACATACCCTAGATAGATACCCAAAAGAATTGGGATGTGCCTTAAGAGAGACAGCTGCAGAAAAGAGCAATGCCCCTAGAAAAAGTTGTGAAGCAGATCTGTTCCTGGAAACATAGCTAAATGCGCAAATGAGACCTACTCAAAATCACTAATTCTACGCAGCTTTCTTAGAGGACAGGGAAGAAATTTGCTCCCAATATGTAAAGTGCACTTAGCATAGGCTCCAATTTAAAAAACAGCTATAACAACCTAGTGCAAGTGTGCATGCCAACTTAAATAAATGTGGAAAAATACTAGCTTTAGCGTTTTTTTTCTTGCGTCAAAAATAAATGTGGATAAATACAGAAAAAAGGACCAAAAAATAAATATGGATAAATACAGACGGAAATGTGAAAAAAATAAATACCATAAAACCGGGAGCCCTAATTATAATTACACCAAATTTGCATATCTTTATATTCAGAGCACTGGTCCTGGGCATGGTAAGCAGAGCCTAGGTCGTAGTTAGAGTCAGTTACCACCAGTATCAAGCAAAAACAACGGAGGTGATTAGGGCAAAAAGGATGACTTTTAAACATTGTAAGTTTGTAAAAAACATTCAAATATGGCCGTCCGCGTTCCTGCCATTGATTTAGTAATCATTTAGCCCATTATCTATACTCTTTTCTCAATACAACTCACTATAGCTTAACCTTGTGTCAGAAAATTTTTACTTTCAGCAAAAACTTATCTAGTGAGCAGGTGGCAGGATTTTCTCCCTGAGAAAGCACTGAAAAAATAATGGGCCCGATTCACAGAAGTAACTTAAGACAAAATCCTACACTTACTACATTTGGTATTCACAGAAGTTAGGATTTTGTCTTAAGTTTGTCTTAAGACAGACTTAAGACAGACTTAAGTTAGGATTTTGTCTTAAGTCTGTTTTAAGACAAACTTAAGACAAAATCCTAACTTCTGTGAATACCAAAAGTAGTAAGTTTAGGATTTTGTCTTAAGTTAGTTCTGTGAATCGGGCCCAATATCCTTATTTGATTATAAAATATTGGTATATTCTTATTGTTCTGCGTAAACTTCAATACTGTGTTTTCACAATCTCCAAAGATTTCTCCCAGGATTCTCTCATGTGATGCACCTCAATCCCTTCCTTTTGATGACATTTGAATTGTGCCATACCTGTGTCAGTGAGTCACCTCAAACCCTGACCTGGCCTCGTCCTTTCATGTTTAACAAGAACAATGATCATTTGATAACATACACTAGCGAATGCACGAAAGTCTTGTAATTTGCTTTTGCATGCTTATGTGAAATTTGGCAAAATTACACAAAATTCAGCAAAATGCAAATCTGTAATTTAGCTCCACATTTTAGCAAGCATGAACTGCATCCTTGTATTGACTGGAGGGCGCATTTCATGATTTAAAAAAATTATGCAAAAAGACAAAATCACTGCTAACAGCTGCTCGTGTTCTGTTGTTCCTGTGTACCTTTACCTGTAAATTCTTACTGTGAATGACAGGTAATTACTTGAAGTGGTGTAATGACATAATTTTAAGAATGTTACATAACAAGTGTAATATTAAATTCCCAAAATTAAATAAATTTTTCTGGCATAATCGAAGATTATGACACAGGACGAGTCACTGATATGATGTGGAACTAGCATTATCCAATCAATGACTTGTGGCAATCTGTTTTCTGTTGCTGAACATAAAAAATGCCACATCCTTCTGTTTCACTTACATCAGAAAACAACTTGACTGCAGAGGTATAGCTATGTTGGTACATAATGTGCAGCAGCCTCTGGACCAAGGATACAAGTGGGGGAGGGCTTTCCCCAATGTGTCTGTCTTTACAGAGGCATATTTCCCGTCCTGCAGTAGGGTCCATGGCACTCTCAGAAGTCCATCGCAAAAACAAAAGAAGATACAGTATACAACCTTTACAACGCAACTTTTACAACGACCTACCATTACAATGCAACTTTTACCACGCAAACTATTACAACGCATTGCGCTGGGGGCGCTCTAGGATAGGGAATAGGTTAATTTACTATCCAATAACCTTCCCTACTATCCACGGGGACTGGAGTTGGAATAGTAAATTAAACTATTCACTATCCAGCGCCTAAAAGCATTATGCGTTGTAATGGTATGCCTGGTAAAAACCGCGTTGTAAAGGTAGGCCTTGTAAAAGTATGCGTTGTAACGTCATACATCCGTAGATACCCTTGAAATCCATTTGGGACAGGGTGAGATATTACAAAACAACAACAGTCCCTCCACTGGACACACAATGTTACTTAAAAAAACATTAGTTTTTATTCTAAATAAAATGGAGGGATTAGCCACCACAATTTAAAAACAAAATACATTTCATATACAGACCGTCTGTTTTTTTTTGTATATGAGATGTATTTTGTTTTTAAAATGTGGAGGCTAATCCCTCCTTTTTATATAGAATAAAAACGGATGTTTTTAAAGTAATTGTGCTTCCCTTTGAATTGTTTAAATTTGTGTGGGCTCTACTGACGTACTTAGATTTGCATTGTAACTTAGAGGCATTTCATGCTTTTAACTATATAAGTGCCAATAGTGATATTTACTCTCATAAGTCCACCGCTTGATGTGCTTCCTTTAACTGTTCAAAGCAAATAACTCCTCAGATATCCAAGCATCAAGATTACACTCAACCCACAACACTTTCCCTGAAGCAGTATTTTGCAGAAGACGTTGGCCTGACTCTGAACCCATGAAGGACAGGACGTTGTTTGCTTCTGACCACTTAGCAGAGATAAGCTCCTTGATAGTGGGAAGGAGCAGATGGTACAAGAAAGGGCAGCCTTAGCACTACCTAGAGATGCCATGGAATGCTTATCCTGTTCATTCACTGGATCTTTCCAGTCACAGCAGGGGATAGCTCATCTAAAGAGTGAACTGGTTGAAACAGATGGTGCAGGGTAATTTTACATTAAGGCAAAAAAGAAGTGCTTCAAAAGGAGGTGGGAGACTGTGAGGAAATGGTGATGATTAGATGACAGAATTTCTCTGATCCCTGACTGATGCATGGGGTCAATATAGCACCTCAACCAACAACTAGTCAGAAAATTCCTGAAAAGGCTCCACTTGAAGATAAAAGCTCTGCTGGAAGAAGACTCCTGAATCCTGCTGGAAGAACAGGACTCACTCCAGAAATCATGGACTCAAGAACTCCTGGCTTCTGATGGCATCCAGGGACTGGAGCCGCTCTCCACGCCGTAGTGAGTGGCCTCCTGTTTGCCTCGTTCATTGACACAAAAATCATAATGGCTCCTGACTCCAAGTATACCCAGCAGGACCTAGGTGACTGTACTGTGTAGGAAACATGGCTGAGCAGATATATAGTGCCTAGACACCTGCCCTGTGAAGGTAAGGGTTGCATGACTAACCAAAAGGAACTTTTCCAGCAGTTGTCAGAGGATCAAGACATGTTGCTGAGGCTTGCCTATGAAGCTTGCATGCTAGGTGCACAGGAAAACCATGTTAGCATCATTCAAAGCATTTTTTGCACTGAAAATAGCTAAAGGTATCTAGGGTAGTGAAGCCCTGCCTAGCTACAGTTGAAAGCAATACCGTAGCCAATGATTTTGACATCCAAAAAGGTGACTAAGTTCAAAAGCAAAACATTAACACTAGTAAGCTAGCAAATCTATCAGTTTGGGGAAGCAATCATGGTTGCAATGAATTCCAGCATTGATATGCTCTGAGTTTTTGTTACCAAAACCAACGGATTAAATGGGAGCCTGGGGATAATGTATCTGTCTTCAATGTACCCGGACCAGCTTTAGTCTTGGACTGTGTCCTTCTAAAAGTTTCTGACTTACATTTCAGATCCTAAATCCAAAGGCAATGCTTTGACCAGAATGACCTGCTTGGTTCATCTATCTTCCACTCCTTTGTGATTGGCATAAAATCACATCTGTTTCCATGTCCACCGAGGACTGTTGTTTTTGGTAAACAGCCTTTACAACAAAACTTTACAACGCACTACCATTACGACGCAACCATTACAACGCAAACAATTACAACGCATTGCGCTGGGGGGCGCTCTAGGATAGAGAATAGATTTAATTTACTATCCAACACCTTCCCTACTATCCACGGGGACTGGAGTTGGAATAGTAAATTAAACTATTCACTATCTGGCACCCCAAAGCGCTATGCGTTGTAATGGTATGCGTTGTAAAAACTGCATTGTAATGGCATGCGTGGTAAAAGCATGCGTTGTAACTTCATACATCCGTTGTTTTTGAATGGTGCTTTTTTTCTTCATAATGGTTTTTATCTTAAAACGTGTAAAATTCCTTTGTCCTGATCCGAGTATTTTTTGCTAATGATCCCAGTGGCTGTTTGCTCTTTACATTTTTCTCTAATTTCCTAGATTGGTTTATGATATTTATTTTGCTTTATTCTTTACTTCATCCTTCCTGGTGTTGCTTGATCTTGCCATGCACTACTCTGAGGTTTGCCTTCTCCTTGTGCCATAGCTAACAGGAGTTGAGCAGAGATTCTCTTCTACCAAACCGTGTTTGGAACTAACCATATTATGATTATTAAGTAGGTAGGGATGCCCCATTTCTAATTAATGATCCAGTTCAAAAAGGTTACACATCGTTTCTTTGATATGATTTAACACCCCAGCCTTTGAAATCATCATTTAAATACACCAATCACTATTTCAACATAAAAACTTTACTCTTCATAGTTGTGTTTCACAAAATCAAACTTAGTATTAGTTTGATGGTCAAAATATCCTGGTGTGCAGAACCAACTTTTGAATTTAAGATCAAAAGAACAATTCTACAAGGAACATTCCAGAAGATATTTTGTAGATCCTGTTTGCCATCTTTTCGATTAAATGCGATTTGAGAAAAAAAGAACATAACAAAGGGATCTTAAAACTAGCGTTTCAATCGAAGAGATTGTTGTGTAGTGCCTTTTATTACTACACTTACACAAACACACGCACAGGTGCCACCATTATATGGGGCATTTTTTCCAATAATCGAAAAGGTTTCAAAAGAAGCAGTTTATGTTCTTTGACGTGATCATTGTGTGTGCACAAAACAAAACCAAGAGGCGTGTGTTTTCCAATTTCTGAGGCATTATTTGTCATAAATAAATCGTGCTATTCGTGGGATCTGGGGCACAGTCTCCAAACACAGGCCACAAAGGATGGCGAGAAACCCTTTTGTATTGCTGCCTGAATTTACAAGGTACAATGACTTAGCTAACAAAGTCCTCTGATGAAAGCGGAAAACGGAATTGCTTGCTGGCCTCCTTGGCTGACAGGTTATGTTGTTCATCTTGACTGTATTTGATAGAACACAGTGCTCCTTTTAAATATTTTATTCACTCAGGGAGAAAGGATGTGAGATAACGCTAACAAGAACTGACACATAGAATACATCATTTCCGGCCCTAACATCTCTCTTTTATAATTTGACAAGGGCTAGGATAGATGTTCAGGTACAGGTATTAAAGAAGATTGAACTGTTGTGTTTACAAGCTGAAAATAATTATTTCTAGGGATTGCTCATTTTGCCAGAATGCATTGTGCATTACCGTTGTCCATGCCTAAAAACCTTGGGGCATACTTATGACTGGGGTTGTGTTATGCTTGTACGACTCAACGTGCCCTTGCGGGGCTTCGGTAATTGCATTTCGCGCTTTCATTGCGCGTGCATTATGTTGTGTAGCCCTAACTGGTTTCATAAATTTAGAGTACTGCAAATCTCTGCTTCATTACTCTGCCCTGGAAAGGTGCTCCATGGGCGTTGTGTGGGTGTTACCGCACCTTTCCTGATTTATCACTGCTGGTAGACCTGGGAATGATCTATTAAAAAAGGAGCATAAAAGGGTCTTTATAACTAGGATGCCCTCCACTCACAAACTTGACCGGGTTATCAGAAACACATGATAATTTTAAACAATTTCTGCCAAATAGACATCATGTTTAACTCTTTGATGAGACTATGCTCATCATCAGCACTTTCTTGACAGAAAAAACGAATGTGACCTAACTCTTAAAGTAGTGTAAAAAAAAAAAAGAAATAAAAGAGTGAGGTGTATAAGTGAAGGTGACATCTATCTACCATCTACGCCCCGTAAAGTGAAAAAGAGTAAACTAAACTCTCCATAAGTTAAAATAGAGTTGTGAACATCTTTCACACATATTTTTTAGTTTTTACTCATGGTCACACTCAATTAAAAAGGTGGCATGTTTAGACCATTTTAACCAGGTCTTTTTTTTTTTACAAGAAAGTGCAGATGATGACAGAGTGAGCAAACTGGTGAGTACCAACCAATAGCTTCATGTTTGGTGCTTACGTGAGGCACTTCCTGACCCACCTAACATTTTTCAGTTATGTTTTGTTAGTTCATTGGGAGACCATGGGCTGATGGGCTTGTGACCTGCATTGGGTGGTTGATGAGTTTTTTTATTAACAACTAACACATGCAGGTGGGCAAGACTAGATACTCAAGCATGGTCTCACCAAAGAGTTAAACATGATATCTATTTGGTAGAAATTGTTTAAAATTATCATGTGTTTCTTGAAACCAGGTCTTGTGTTTTTTTCTGAAGACCTGGGAATGAGCCAAAATGATACGCCTTCTCAGGTGTGCTGTAAAAAGGGGAAATATCTTTATTTCTCCTCCTTACTGCCTTTTTCTATGTGTGCTGCATTCTGCAGCACACATAGAAAAAGGAATATGCCTCTCAGGATTGTTTTTGTGCAGGAAGGTGCCCCTTCCTGCAGTAAAACAATCCTGCATGCAAGGGAGGCACCCTTGCACCATGGAGTAAGGTTGCCCGCATTGGTGCTAGACAGTCAAAAAGGCACCAGCAGAGGCTCAAAGGCAGGAATGCACTCTATTTGTTTAAATATGGGACATTCCTACCCTTTCCCTGTATGCAGCACAGCAAGGGGACTTACAGAGCGGTGTGACTTTCTCATAAATATGCCCCCTTGTAGTCAAATTGCACCAATGCCAGCCAATTCGTCTTTGGTGCCTGGTAATGAAGCAGTGCAGAGCAATTCCGTAGAGGTCCCTCCACTACTAACATGTTACAAAGGGCCTGATTCACAAAGATGACTTACATTTTTGAGTAAGTTTACACTTTTAACTAAGGTTATATCACAAACTACACTTTTGTAGTAATTTACACTTCTGTAGATAGTTACACTTTTGTGGTAAGTCCAGAACTGCACATGCCCAACCACTTGTACTGCACATCCTTACATAGAGAATAATGGAGGTAGGGCCTTACCAAAAAAGTGTAACTTACACCAAAAAAGCTGGTTGTGAATACCAAAAAGATGTAAACTTAATGAAAAGTGTAAATTACTATAAAACTGGATTTTGTGAATAAGTTCATATACAACTATATTGTTGCCTAAATACTGTGAACGATTCAGAAAAGGGGGTGGTGAAGAACAGAGTGTCTGAATTAAGCAGACCACTCTTACCCAGTCCAAAGATCAGGGCTTGATCCATCACCGTTATTTATCTCACTGCACCATCCCAGCTCAGAACCTGTCTATATGCAAATCAGTCTGTCCCTGGCCCAGTGCATCATGGGAACAGGGCAGACTAAACTACCAAGCCAATTCTTCACCAGAAAGGAGACAAGCTACCGGGGACCGGTTTCTGGCATTTCAGTTGTCTTCGGCCCGGCTTGCTTGAATCCTGATGGTGCAGTGAGAAAGGGACTCATGTCTGAGTATACCCTGCCACACCTATAGTGGCCAAAAACGATTCAGAAAAGGGGGTGGTGATGAACAGAGTGTCTGAATTAAGCAGACCACTCTTACCCAGTCCAAAGATCAGGGCTTGATCCATCACCGTTATTTATCTCACTGCACCATCCCAGCTCAGAACCTGGCTATATGCAAATCAGTCTGTCCCTGGCCCAGTGCATCATGGGAACAGGGCAGACTAAACTACCAAGCCAATTCTTCACCAGAAAGGAGACAAGCTACCGGGGACCGGTTTCTGGCATTTCAGCCGTCTTCGGCCCGGCTCGCTTGAATCCTGATGGTGCAGTGAGAAAGGGACTCATGTCTGAGTATACCCTGCCACACCTATAGTGGCCAAAAACTATTCAGAAAAGGGGGTGGTGATGAACAGAGTGTCTGAATTAAGCAGACCACTCTTACCAAGTCCAAAGATCAGGGCTTGATCCATCACCGTTATTTATCTCACTGCACCATCCCAGCTCAGAACCTGGCTATATGCAAATCAGTCTGTTCCTGGCCCAGTGCATCATGGGAACAGGGCAGACTAAACTACCAAGCCAATTCTTCACCAGAAAGGAGACAAGCTACCGGGGACCGGTTTCTGGCATTTCAGCCGTCTTCGGCCCGGCTTGCTTGAATCCTGATGGTGCAGTGAGAAAGGGGCAATCATTAGACCGGTTCATAAAAAAGGTGATGTAAATTCCCCCAAAAATTACCGCCTAATAAATCTCCTCGATATTGGGGAAAAGGTATTCTCCAAGGTAATCCTAGGCCTGCTAAAGGATTGGGCAGAGGATAACCAGTTAGTACCCCCAGAACAGGGTGGGTTCAAAGAAGGGCATTCGACGGTGGACCACTGCTTTGCTCTCTGGGCCATCGCGCGGAAGTCGATAGAACAGAGGGGTAATTTATTCTGCTGTTTTGTGGACTTCCGCGCGGCTTTCGATCTTGTGGGTAGGGAGCAGTTATGGGCAACCTTGGAAGGATATAATCTACACGGAGACCTTTTGGCCATTATAAAACCCTTACACACAGAAAACTGGGCCCAGATAATCTTGGACGAGGAGGGTGGATTGTCTGGGAAGATCCAGATTGGAAATGGCTTGAGGCAGGGTTGCGTACTCGCCCCACTGCTTTTTTCTCTGTTTTTGGCCGATCTACCAGCAAAACTAAGTGAGGTTAATGGAGCGAGTCCAAAATTGGGAGGAAATCATGTTCGTGCCTACTATACGCGGACGATTTAGTGATTATGGACCTGACACAGATAGGCCTCCAGAGGAAATTAAACATGTTCAATGAATACTGCCGGAATAAAAAGTTAACAGTGAACATGGATAAAACTAAAATGTTATGCTTCGGTAGGAATAAAACTAGCTTCCTGTGGTATCTGGATACAAAGCCACTCGAAAGGGTGAACGAATACAGATACCTGGGAATCTGGTTTAAGAGTGACCTTAAATGGTATACCCATCTGGAGGCTCTCAAAATGAGGGCATCTGCCTCTGTGAAGGGGCTAAAAAGATTTAATAGTGTGTACGGGGAAAATTCAGATAGGCCGGTCATAAAAGCCTACCTAGCAATGGTCCCCCCCCAATTCCTGTATGGGGCAGAAGTGCTCTATTTAAGTGGGAAAAAAGGGTGGGATAAAGAGGAGGGAAATATTTTAAAAAACCTGTTCTCTTTGCCTAAATCTTCTATGGTACATGCTGCAAGACTGGAGCTGGGAATTACCTCCTGGGCAGTAACTGCCTGTATGGCACTAATCCGCTTTTGGCAGCGCCTAGGGTCTGGAGAGCACTTAAAAATTTCACAGTGGTGTAAAAGTGAAATTGTCGCTAGCGAACTGACCTGGGCGAAAGAAACAAGAGCCGCACTAAGTGAAGCCTATGGTGTGTTGGGTTTAAAACTATGCCCGGAACTGAGTCATCCACATATAGCTAGGAAGGAATTGAGGTCATTGGGAGCCGAGACGTCCCGCACATATGATAGAGAGTATCTCTCGCAGAAAGTTTCGGTGTCATATATGACCCTGGCCTGGGAACTTAACCAACAGTACCCCTATTTAGACAGATTGCCCAGCTACCGCCTAAGACGTGAGGTCCTAAAAGTGTGAATGGGGATAAATCCCTGCTATGGGAACAAGGAAGCCAAAAATTTTATGTTGAATAATAATGGAACCTGTACTTGCGGGTTGGGTACCCACTGCGATATTGTACACATTTTACTAGATTGTATGATGTTTTTAGATTTACGAAAAGAAATTTTATGTCCGATTTTTAAAAAATACAGGATCAGAAATAGGATGCAAGCTGCTAGCTTTATAGCTGAAATGAGGTATCTAGATATTGCTTGTGCTATGGGGAAATTTTTGTGTAAAATCAAGTTGTTTCTAAAGTGTTCAGAGTAAATATCTTAGGCGGCGCTCATGGGGGGAGGATGAGCCTGTACATGTAAAGGTTAACGTTGTGATTTGGATCCTTTGGAATTGATTTGATGCTGATGGAAATTACCTGACTTAATTACCCCTAGGGGTATTTTTGTATTTAGTACGAAGGAATGTACTATTTTACGGGAAGTACAAATGCCATGTTTTTAATATGATCTTGTTCAAGTTTTAACAGTAATTTTATGTATAGGGTATACTTTTAAGGTTGTAATTAACCAAATAAAGTTTTCTTACTGACTGACTGACTCATATCTGAGTATACCCTGCCACACCTATAGTGGCCAAAAACGATTCAGAAAAGGGGGTGGTGATGAACAGAGTGTCTGAATTAAGCAGACCACTCTTACCCAGTCCAAAGATCAGGGCTTGATCCATCACCGTTATTTATCTCACTGCACCATCCCAGCTCAGAACCTGGCTATATGCAAATCAGTCTGTCCCTGGCCCTGTGCATCATGGGAACAGGGCAGACTAAACTACCAAGCCAATTCTTCACCAGAAAGGAGACAAGCTACCGGGGACCGGTTTCTGACATTTCAGCCGTCTTCGGCCCGGCTTGCTTGAATCCTGATGGTGCAGTGAGAAAGGGACTCATGTCTGAGTATACCCTGCCACACCTGTGAACAGCAATACTGAATTGGAATTTACACAATGCAATACACCAAATATCAATAATATAAATATCAAAAAGCAAAATGTAATCAAAACAACAATATTGTGCACCAAAATATAGTAAAACAAAATACTGTTCTAAATATCAGAATGTAATTGACAAAATTATTGACAATGTACATATCTTCAAAGAAAATAGCGACAACATATGTTTAAAAAAGGTGTTAAGAATGTGCAAACTGAAGAAAATATATACGGAACTTAATAAAGACAACTTTAATTTCAGTGTGAATCACTTGTTATACAAATTATAGCAATAGATCAGAATTAATTCTTCACAATAAATTATGATGATTATAGCCTGCCAACATGTATATTTTATTATTACTGCATATGGAAAAAGAAGCACAAAAAGTTATAATAATCTGTATTGAAAGGAGGGACTAATATTAGTTAGAGGTCATCCTTTACAGAGACTACTTCAGTATCATTAGTCTCAAATGCATTCCGTATTCCACATGATGTCTTCAATTGACAACATGGAAAAAATACATGCACTAGAATTTGGATCCTTTGTTTACATAGGAGGTATTGACTACTCCCGCTGTTTAAACTAAAGAGTATGCATTCCAAGGAGAAAGAAATGACCCTCTGCCTAAGTACTGAGGAGGAATTTGTTGTACTTTCATTATCATCCTTCTTATGGGCAGCTTTGCTGAAAATAAAACATTGATTGTGATCTCTATGATCCAGCAACAATTAATAGGGGTCAATTGGATACTGAGTAGTGTTGATAGTTTGTAATACAAATAGAGTGTGCTCCTAAGTTGCTGTTCTAATAAATGTACCACTGTTGTCACCAGGGCTGGGCTGGGAACCCAAAGCAGCCCTGGCAATATTATCAGACCAGCCACCTCATGATTCGTAGTGAGCAAGTCTGACCACAGCAAGGGGAGTTTGTGAGGGTGAGGGGGATGCACTGGCTAGAGGTAAAAACAAAAGTGAGTGAATTATGCTTTCTTGTTGCTATTGGTACTGGGGGGCGATATTGCAGCACCACTGTAAAACTGGCTCCTTGTAACAAAACTGGCCACACTCTTTCAGCCTCCCGGGGAAATACCTGATGCCTGGTATGGCCAGTGCAGCCAAGCCTTGTTTGGCACCAGAAATTAGGGTATCCATGGCACAACTGAAAAATAAGGTTTGCTTTTGGTTGTGTAAGAACTCTGATTTCCTTCCTGAAGAATATAAGTACATTCTATTTGGGAGAAGAATAGGGTGCATCGGACCATCAGCTAAACAACTGGAGTGGGCATGTGTTGTCATCAACTCCTGGTATCCCAGGCTTGCACATCGCCTGATTTTCTCTTATAGACAGCATGATACAATGTCCAATGCAATCGACTTGGTACCTCAAGGGTTTTTCTAAAAGCACATACAATCATCAGGGAAGCTGGTGACCCAACAGCCGTCACTATTGGGAAGGAAACCTGCAGATGGACTGCCCATCAGGATCAGTAATAGATTTTCAGTGCTATCTGGTCTAGAGGATATTTACTGACTGAAATGTACCTATACATCTTCGGTGGTTTGTGAAATTGTGCCCACCTTTGCAAGTGGCAAGAAAACCTTTCTTTTAAAATTGAAGGATGGAGCATTGTCCCCTCTATTATGATTAGTTGGGACATATTTATTTTTTCATTTTCTAATCTCAAATGTAGAAGTTCTGAAGGTATATAACTTTCTTAATAGGAAATTTCAAAAATACCTATATATATTAATAAGAGAGGCACCAGAGGCCAATTCTCTAGTCATTTGCTTCTCAATGTGCAATTTGTATTATTTTTTTTAAATGAAAATAACTCCCAAATAAACATAGTGCTTAACTCGTTCCACATTTTTGCTACAGATATAGTAATGATGGTTTTACCTGCGCCTACTCTATTTCCATACTCGTACTTTGGGCTGTATTGATTACAATATGGAACACATTCCCTTTCTTTATTTAGTTTTATATTAAAGCAAATATAAAGCAATTAAGTTAACTGAGAAGGAGGCCTGTTTCTGAAACCCCTGTCCTTCAAAAGGAAGGGTATTATTTAGCCGGACCTAACTTTGGACATTGTGCAGAAGATGTTTTGCAAAAATTTTGCCTGCAGAGTTCAAGAATGTGATTTCTCTATCATTCTTCAGGTTGCAGGCTTCTTTACTGTAGATCAGCAACAATATACTTCCTTTCCTAGAAGTTGTAACAACAGTTACAAATGTTCTCCATACCTCACAATCTCTTGTTATTAAACTAATTGGATCCCATCTGGTGCCTGCGCACTCAATTTTCTCTTGTTTGAAATTCATGTTTTATCATTTCAGCATTTATTTGGAGATCATAAATCTTTCTATTAATACATTTATTCTTGTGTTCTTGAGACTCATTTTGAATATGCATTTAGTTAAATATTATAGCCATTCTTTTTCTGTAAATGATGTAGCTGGACACGTTTCCTATGCAACTTGTTCATTAAGTTTTCAACGATTTAGTATTATTCATATGAAGTGTAGATTGTCACATACTTTAATGACTCTTTGCTCCTTCAAGAATGGGCAAAAGAGGGATTTACTGTTTCTTATTTTTTTTAATTTATGCAGCTACATTGGTTGAATAATTCCTAAATGCAGATATTTAAAAAGTTATTTAATTGTACTGTTATTTGATGATAAATTTACATTTATCTCACTTACTATGGATCTAATTGTGTAAAAAATTGTTGTTACCAAATCGCCTCACTGGCATTTCATAGCTCCTCAGTGCTGAGCCCTTTTTTGACGCTTGAGGCAGTCATGCTTTAGTCCTAATACCTTTTTCGCTCAAAAGTTATCCAAGCAAAATGATTCTCCTTTATTTCCCACTTGTCAGGACATTAAAGGTACTCAGGGTTTGTGGATACCTCTTAACATGTAGCAAATATATTTCTTATAATGGATTAACAGTTGGACATGAAAATACACGTCTTTTTTCTAAATATGACATCAATACATGGTTTGTTCTGCTAATAGCTCCATCTTTCTAGATTTCAGGAACAGGCAGAGTTGTAAAAAATCATTTTTATTGTTATAGTTCTTGCAATTTTCTATTAGTAGTAGATTCTGACTATTATGTTGTGTTTTTTGCTTACATGAAGTTAGTGGAGGAAATAGGTGTGAAACCCATGGGTGAGTTCTGAAAGCTATACATAATTGGAAAATAGACAACTTTTGAGATTTATGAAAAAAGGTCATTTGTGCAAATGGCTCATGAATTTCCAAAATATTCTAATTGTTGAGATCAAACACTGAGTAATATTTTGTTTCTCATATCAGATTCTTCTGGTGGGGTGTTATATAGTATTTGTTGGTTTTCCACAAATCCGCACTGGAATCAACAAAATCACAAATTAGCTGTGAAGAATTCACAAATGTCTTTACATCCAAGGCCACGTCCTTGGAATGTGAGCTTAAAACAGCAGCATCTTCATGGGAGGCTTCACAACCAAGTGATTCATCAATGCCCAGTCATCCAATACCCAAAAGCAAAGCTCAATGGTCCACTTTCAAACTATATGACCAGAACGACATCCTTAAAACCTTATCGGCCTTTAAGCCCAACAATCACTTCAACGATCCACTCACTGCAAAATTTGTGTTCTACATAGACCAGGAGATCATTCCCAGTTGGATATCAATAGTCAATAGTTCCCTGTCTCAAGGATCCTTCTCAGACTGTCTAAAAATGGGACAAATCATTCCCATCATAATAAAACCAACAGCGAATCCAGCTGAACCTAGCAATTTTCTGCCAGTATCCAACATTCCCCTATTAGCTAAAGTGATAAAAAAATGTGTTCAGCAACAACTAAGTCAGCACATATCTAAATTCCAATTACTAGACAATTGCCAATCAAGATGTAGACCAAATCAAAGTACGGAAACGGCAATTCTGCACGGAGTAGACAACGCATTACTCGCTCTGGACCAAACCAAAGCATGTGGGTTAATCCGTCTGGATTTATCATCTGCTTTCGACACAGTTAACCACGAAATGTTGCTAGAACAAATGCAGAACAGGGTGGGCTTTTCAGGGAACATTCTGGAATGGTTCAAGTCCTACTTGAGGAACAGATCACAAAGATTTCTGGTGAATAAGAACCTGTCAACATCTTCCCCCATTCAGATAGAGGTTACACAAAGATCAACCCTCTCCCCGTCACTATTCAACTTATATGTGGAACCACTAACTAATAAACTTCACAAGAATTTTACGACCGCATGCCCAGCTGTCGGATGGTCTCCTGCCCCTGGCGATGGTGGACAGATGCTAGGCTGACCACCATCATAATGAGGCCCTTAGATTTTAGGCTGCTGATCCTATCTCAACACGATTTTGTACATACAGAAAAAAGATTGCACTAACCTCAACAATTTTGTAGCTATATGTCATCAGAAAATGTGCATAGGCACTAAACAGGAAAATACTACACATTTTTAGTTTGCCTGCATAGTGAAATTGGGAGAAAAATCTACCTGAATCAATGGCAAGTGAACTAGAAAATTCTGGCAAATATTTTTGCACAGCCACTAAAAAGTCTTTTAGACTTTTCAGACTTCCCGCTCCTCCATGGACCACAAAAATGGCTCTAGGAGATGTAGGCTACAAAGGTTCCTTAGGATTTCTTATTGGCTGTCAGCAGCCAAGCAGTCAATCAGAAAGATCCTAATGATGAACCCTTTCAATCAATCAGGATATGATCAGGTATAAGGACCATTCTGAATATTAAAAGGCAATAAAAAATTACCATCAGCACACTGCTTGATAATCATGTGGCAGAGCCATTTTTTGGCTAACCATGAACCACTACAAAAATGCTGTATGCAATTTGATCCTTTTTTTCTCCTGGTAGGTAAGTAGCTAAACAATAGAATTCGCAGATTGATATCACAATTCTGCAGTGACATAATGTGTATTTTGCCCAGCCCTATTTAACCCCATAAAAACGTACCATACTACGGTATCATTGTCAGAAAAATTGACATAAGACATACTACAGTGGAATGGTATAATATTCAACCCATTGTACTTTGTTACAAAAACATTTCCTAAAGTCAATTTCACTACACAGAAACCAATCCCTCTTCGTGTCACCAAAATGCTCCCAGCTTAAATCCAGGAATTGCTTTCTCAGGCAAGGTCCTAAATAACAGGTGTCTCGCCCAAAGAGTTCAGCAGAAAAGTTCCTTGAAGCATGCCACTTGAATTATTTCTGCTTGCTTGGTGTAAATGTTTACTGTGCTGCGGCATGACATGGAATTATGCTCTGCAGGGAGCGAAAACCATATAAACAGCGGTCTGCTACAGCTATGAATGCTCAGCCTGCTGAGCGACAACATAAAAAGGGGCTCTGGACTGTGGAGCCAAGTCATTAAAAACTTCAGAGGAAGCTGCAATAAAACCAAGTCGAATATATTCAGCCTCTGACTTCCATATTGCTTGACTTTAGCTGCATAGAGCATCAAATCTGCTAATTATCAACTAAGAGGGGGAAGAAAGCAGGAGACCAACAACCACGTAGTGCTTATTTATTTGATTGGACATGTTTGCATATGCCACAACCGAGAAGCTGTGTGTAATACAAATGACTCTTCTTCTGTGACCATGTGAACGATTTTTGTACCTCCATTGATGCCTGCAGCTACCTAATGACCTGACAAGGCAAATAATTAGCAACATTTCAAGTAGCTCTTAAAATATTTTCTTTGTAAATGAGTCTCCTGGTAGATCCGTGCTGGATGGAGAAAGTAATTACCCTTTATTTGAAATTGCCTTAAAGAAAGTTTTAGTTACTAGAAATTGACGGAAAAGATGAACTGTGTTGTGCTCTAATTTCTGTTGTCTCATTACCAGCTCGAAGGGCGACTTTCTGCACACCCCTTAAATCTCACAGAAGTTCAAGGGCAAAGCCGGATATGTCATATGTGAAAGTCAGCCATCACCATTTCGTTGCTTCAGAGAGATTACTTTGACATATGTGAATTGACAGGACTCTGTAGCTGCCAGGACAATCTGGAGCTCGATGGACTCGTGTTCTCGAGTCATTTGTGAGATAAAAAGGAATAAATCGGCGCCAACACTAAGAGTTATATAATGTTTGTAAAAGGTCAGCTGAGAAATACATTTGAAAAGTACACCTTTGTTTTTCAGGCAAAGGTTTCATCCATCCATCCATCCATCCATCCATCCATCCATCCATCCATCCATCCATCCATCCATCCATCCATCCATCCATCCATCCATCCATCCAAATAAATGTTGGTCAATAATGTATCTTATTTAGATCAGTCGCAAATGTACTTCTGCAGTGCAAAGGTCAAAATCAAGCTAACGAGCTACTGGGTCTGGTCGCTTAGTGGACTAATGTGCTCCCTGTAGGGGCGTGTGTTTGACTTCATGGTCGCAGGTTTAAATCCAAGTGGGTAAACTGTGCCTTTCATCTTTCTGCAGGCAATGACATGAGTACCACTGAGATGGGTAGCACTAAACATCTATTATTCGGTGCCAAAGGTACCCTTGGGGTAATGTGCGCTTTACAAATGCACATGTTATGTTATTACCACAGTACAGCAAAAGCGACTTGAGAAAAAAGGCATATAACAAGCACTGTGCATCTGCATATATACTACATGTATATATATATAGGTGTGGGTGTGTTTTATACTCAGTGCATCTGCAATATTATATGCACACACACACACATATACATATATATTATTTGTTACGCTCTATCATGGCAATCTCACAATATTGGCAGACCACTCGACGGTTGAAGTTGTTACAGAAAATTCATTTGTTTGTGGAAAACATCAGTGCTCAGAGCAGTCATGGCTCTGAGCGCTGATGTCTTTCATAATTATATGAATTTTGCACAACAGCTTCAACCCTGGAGTTGCCTGGCATGCTAGAGCAAAACATCATTGAGTGGTAGGACTGTGAACCCCACAATCAGGCCCTGTCCCTGCGGTGAGTGCTTTTACACCACTTCACTGTCCGTTCGATGTATATTACACTTTTTTCCACGCCACAAACCAGCAGAGTATCTTCAGCGCTGTTAAAAAACACATAGCGGTCTCCCGCCTTTTTTTAAAACAACCTTTGCAGCGGGCCAGGCTTGAAGGTGGGCTGCACAATTTTTTGGGGGAGGAAGGGGTGTGCTGCATCCCTCCACAAGCCCTCATGATGCCTCAGAGTATTTTCTGGGGGAGGGAGGCATGCATGGGGCCCCACTCCCCAAATATTGGCTCCATGGAACCCCATCTCCCTGAGCTCAATGGCAGTGCCTCAGGGACCCCATTGCCGGACTGCAGTCTCCCAGGCAGAGGACGCACAACTTTGCCCACACCTGGCAGGTGCAGCAAATAAAGCTACTTCCTTCTGGGTGGGATCAAGGTAATGGAACCGACTTCCACTGGGACTCAACATGGGTGTTGGCTTTGAAGCCAACAGGGGTCGCAGAGGCCATGGGACCTCCCCCATGACTCCCAATATGTATTGATGTTGTTGGTGCCCCAAGTGGGCACAGGAGGATGCACTTTAATAAAATTTGCCGGTTCACAGCAGCATCCGCAGCAAGGACCGCAGGGGCTTTTGGGCTCTCCCCACAGTCTGCAACCTTCTACAATGGTGTGAGTGACACAAGTAGGCATTGGTGCAATCAAATAAAAAAAAACATTTTAAAAGAAAGAATAATAAATGAGCTGCAGGAGCCCCTCGTGCATTATTATTATTATGTTTCTTATGTAGCGCCAGAATGGACCCCAGAAGGAGTATCTCCGCGCTTGCCTTGGGAACCCGTCCTGGCTTTTCCCTGTGAGATAGCCCCTACAGGGCATCCCCAAGGTGAAAGCCAGGCATCCCGCCGCGAGGGGCCGTTGTGGAGATTAAGCAAGCTAATGCCCAGAGTTGCAGAGTGTGAACCCATGATTAGAGCAGGCACCAAAGCGAGAATTATCGAGTCCATGGACGTTTGAGCTCAAGACCCTGCCGCGTCGGGAATTGAACCCTGGTCCCGGGTCTGACCTCTGCTTCAGGGTCTGCCTGCTCTAACCAGTGAGCCACACTTCTCCACCACTATTCACTGCTTCAGGGGAAGGAAAGAGCACCCTATAATGCTTTTTGAGGGCTTTTCTGAAAGGTTTTTGGAGCTTGGTGGTACTGTTAGAAGGGGAAGAAGCACCACCCAGCATTTTATTTAATGTTGTGTGGCTAATGGGAGCCCAGAAGCCCCCAGCAGTATTAATAAAAAACAGTAAATCTCCTGGGTCATTGAATCTATGACAGGAGGACAGCTTACCATAGCTTCCTTCAGAGGGAATGTGGGGACAGATTGTTTTTAGTTCTATGGCTGCTCTTTGAGGCCTGAAAATGTATTCAAATATTTTTTTAAACTCAAAGACGTTGATTTTTGATTAAAAGTATTTATATCAAAATAAAACCTTTTATTAAACATTGCAATGTGTGAATTTATAAAATGTGCATTTGATTATAACTATTCATGACTTTTTGACAAAGACAATAGGTCTATTTTATGCATGTTGATATGCTGACCCCTTGATAAAGTCTATTGGCTCACTTTTTATATTTTGTTGTCTGACCCTTTGACAAAGTCAGTAGGTCTGTCTTACTCAAAATTATACCCAGAGGGTTGGCCGATGGGCTTGGCTGCATGCGGCAGCTTACCAAAATGTTCAAACAGCTGATTTTGCATTGTAATGGCCATTAATTATGCACAGACCTATAGCTTTACTGATAAAACTAAATAGCATTCAAATCATAATGTGTGGAAATCGGGTTTCAGTGAATATTTATCTTTTGCTCATCACCAAGTAAAAGTGTCTTGATTTGTTACGATCCTATCACAATCTTTGAGCCTGATTTACAAAGGTAAATGTACACTTTGGGTTGGGTTTACAATTGTATCTCTACTAGTGGAGAGTCTCCACACATAAAACCTATTGTTATGTTATGTTATAAGGAACTTATAGAGCGCACGTACACCAAGAGGTTTCATGGCGCTACTCTGTAACTTGTCGGGACCGGGGAGAAAGTATTAGTTGTGTGCTTGCTCGAATAACCATGTCTTCAGGAAATTTCTGAACCTCAGTAGTTCTGTACAAAACTGGATCTCCAGGGGGAACGGATTCCACAATTGTGGAGCCAGATATGCAAATCGGTAGCTTCCTTGCCGTTTCCGTTTAAATTTAGGAATAGTTAATAAATGGAGATTGTTAAAGGTACTGCTCATAAATCCCTTCGTGAATAGTAAATAATCATAAATTCACTCAAAAGGGTAAGTTTACCTTTGGGAATCAGGCACTTTGTTCATCATTTCTTATTTTTTACCTTCCTAAGTTCTGATACATTTCATTTACACATAATACAATTCCATTGTATGTTACAGAAATGATATCCTACAGTCAGCAAGATTGTCAATTAGTTTACTTAAGAAAAGTCTCACTTTGCAGTCATAGAAAGAAAAGTAAAAACCAATCATCATAGCAGCAATTTGTCAAAAGACACAGCCTGACGTCTGTCTTTGAAGCACAGCAAATGTGACAAAATAAATCCAAAATGTAAAGGCATTTTTGATTATTGGTTTTCCCACCAGAAAATCGCAGGAGACCCTCCAGTGGATCCTAACCCACAGTTTGGTAAACACTGCCTTAGATGTGATATGGACTGTCTTCTTTGTTGTGTCACTTTCTTTGCTAATCAAAAGCAGCCACTGGTGTTTTTCGCAGTGAACATAAGCCTCTGCTACCTAAAAATAAAAGCAACCCGACATTCTTCACCTCACATAGCAATGTTGTTGTTGCTTTGTAAAACAGTTCCTTGCAAAATATTTTCTTGCCATCAATTAAATAACTAACTAAACAAATAATAAATAAATAAAATGTGCAAAATGAATGAGAGGCAAGGATAATACGACTGGGCTAGCGAACTTTTCTCAGGTGGAGAAGTTAAAGGACATACATTGAGAATATGTACCCTTATGCTTGTGACAAAGATGGTACGGGTGAATTTTTAAAAATGCAGATAAGTATGTTTCCATCCCATTTATTAGGGAATAGTCTATTATGGAGGTTGCCATTTCAATGAACCTTGATGGTAGGAAAATAATCTTTGGTGAAGGATTTGTTTTTCTGTCACTTCAGCCCAGACTCCACTGATGCTTCTATTCTGTTGCCAAAGAGCCTAGTGCCCACATGCATCAAAGTCAATTGCATTCGCAAACGGTGCGAATCGCAATTTTCGGCCGTTTGTGAATGCAATTGACTAATTTGGAATGCATCATGCATTTCGCAATTTTAGGAATCGCAACCATGTTGCGATTTCTAAAATTGCAATTGCATTTAAGAAATCGCAATTTCAGATTTCTTAAATGCAATGCATGATCATTTTTTAATTGCGAATTCGCAATTTTGAAGTGGTAATTTAGCATGAAGTTGAACTTCATGCTAATTTACTGAAAACTTTCAAATATGCACAAATTGTATTATTGAAAGTTTTAATTTACACACACACACATGCCCTTGGGGCATGTGTGTGTGTAAATTTTATTTAAAGTTACATTTCAGGGGTGCAGGAAGGGGTTCTTTGGACACCCCCCTGCACCCTTGAAATTGCATTCACATTTTGCGAATCGCAATTTGAAATTCGCAAAATGTGAATGCCTTCCTATTCATTCCTATGGGCCTTTTGACCCATAGGAATCAATGGGAAGGGTTTTCCTTAATTGCGATTCGCAAATTGTGAATCGCAATTAAGGAAAAATACCGAATCGCAAAAATAAATGCGAATCGTTCATGCATTGCAGTTTGCGATTTCTAAATTGCAATTCCTTAATTTTCGCAATTTAGGAATCGCAAACGGGTGCAATGATGCATGTGGCCGTAGGTTTCTCTCTGTGTTCTTAACTATGTAGACATCTATGGTGTTCCTCAGAAACTGTGATTGTCATATTTGTTTGCAGGTTTTATGTAAGGTTTTATGTAAGGCCGATTGGGTCAGGGATAGATGCTCAATATACAATTTAGTGCCTGGGGTATGGATTGAATGACTGATTCCTTATTATAATGGATACCTAGTATAATGTTCAGTTTGAAACTGAATCACTGAACAGTTAATTTGAAAATATGTTAGTATTAATTTTAAACAATAATATTGTGATGCTTCATATACATGTTTTTTCCAGGGGCCTAGCTATTAATAGTACGGCAGATGGAATGGCACAGGAGCAAAGGAGAAGGGCTCATTCCAGCCAAGTTAATAGTTGAGGTTGTACCATGGCATGGGAGACCCTATTTATTTGCTTAAATCAAAACCCAAGACAACATATATGCTCAGATTACACAGTATAATTCAAAGGACTACATTTATTTTCCTTTACTTTCCTGATCTTATGCATGACATGTATAGATTGTTAAATTCCGGACTTACTCTTTTCCTACTTATGTGCTTTGGGGTGTCTGAATTGTTAAGAACGCACAAGAATAGAACTGAGAAAACTGTTACTTATTTTATATACAATAAAAAATTACAGAAATCAAAAAAAAAAAAAAAAAAATTCCCACGAAAAGTACTCAATTCCTATGCCAACTCTGTTGATGCAATTGCATATTCCTTGTCACTTCTCTGATACTCCTCAGAGCTACTGTGAGTCTTGACCCCACTTAAGCATGCACGGTAATGTGCACATTTTTGTTCAATGTCAACCCTCTGGTAATATCTGTCTATTATTAGAAAATATAGCCATTCCTGACTTTATGAGTGGGTATTTCTTTTAGAATAACTACGGATTCACTGTCCGTGAGTCTGATGTACAAAAAAAATTAAATCCCTCAACAGTGGAAAACTGGTTAGTGACTGATAAATATGGAGTTTTGATTTGCAAGGAATCGTGAATGAAATGTTTTTTTTAAAAATAGCACACCACACGTAAAATATTTTTTACAAAGCATTCACAAATTGGAAATCTGTTGAAATACAACCTTTTGCACATGCAAAATACTGTTATTTGGAACAAGATTCACAGAATAAAAGGGGACCCAAAATGCACTATAATCTTTCACAATGGCTACACTCTATGCTCGACTGAGGAGGATGCATACCTGCAGATACCTTGGGCCTCATTTAGAAAAGTGATGTATCACTGCGTGAAAACAGCGATGCGTCACTTTTCATTGTGCCCTCCTTGCGACACCAATGGTGCATCATATTTACAGTATGTAAATGTACAGGAATTTATATAGGGCAAATCACCAAGCAGTTTCTAAGCGCTTGCTTAGGGAACCCCTCCTGGTATTCCCCTGTGAGATAAACCCAGCAGGGTATCCGCAAAGTGAAAGCCAGGCATCCCGCCACGAGGGGCCGTTGTGGAGATTAAGCAAGCTATTGCCCAGAGTCACAGAGTGTGAACCCGTGAATCGAGTAGGCACCGGAGCGAGAATTGTCGAGTCCATGGACATTTTAGGACTCAAGACCCCGCCGAGCCGGGAATTGAACCCTGGTCCTGGGCTGACCTCTGCTTCCAGGTCTGCCTCCTCTAACCAGTGAGCCACACTTCTCCAGTATGACACATCATGGCGCAATGAGTTACAGATACGTCAGCATTTCTGACGTATCTGTATGGCGCAAAAAATGGTCACAGAATTGTGAGAGTGGCTCCAATACGGAGTCTATCCCTGAAACAATCGGTCTCCCTGGTACTGGCCTGGTTGCTTTATGGATCTTGGGCAGTATATAAAAATATGGTACCCTTGGGTCCTTTTTTATAAGAAAATCTGCCTCTTTTTTGGTGATCCATTGTTCACATTCCGCGCTTATTACCAAGCTTGTTATTGTGGTCTGTAAGCGCATGGTTGGATCACTTGGAATGGGTGTATAGTATCTTTGATCATTGAGTTGTCGGGTGCATTCTAAATCATAGTCCACAGTATTCATTAAGACTGTGGCTCCCCCTTTGTCCGCCTGTTTAATGGTAATCAAAGGGTCTTCTGCCAGTGATTTCAATACAATCATCTCATTCCTAGAGATGTTGGAATGCGGTGTCTGTCGGTCTAGTTTATTGATGTCTTTAAGTACGGCTTGTGCAAAAGTCAAGACTTCATTTGGGCCCATTCCGTTATGGGGTGTGAAGATTGAAGGATTATGTAGACCTGAGTCTTCAGTTGGTTCGCAAGGCTTGCCTTCGAAAAAGGTTTTCAATCTTATTTTTCTAAAGAATGAATGGATTTCTCTAGTTTGTTGGAATAGATCGATCCTGGGGGTGGGAACAAAGCCCAAACCTTTCTGAAGGACCTCTTCTTCTTTTTCTGTGAGGAGACGGTCAGAAAGATTGACCACAAGGCTCATTTTGGTCCTGATCGGTTCGTGCTCCTCGTGTCCATCCCTTGGGGGCGTGTGTCCTCCCATTGAACTCTCTTTTCTGGTACGTTCCCTCTTTTTCGCCCTCGCCCTCTGCCCCAGCCTCTTCCTAAAAAAGGAGGGTGTGTAGGGTTTTGGGGGGGATAGAATGGAGGATATTGTGGGGCAAAAGGTGGTTGGAAATGGGGGAATTGTGGGTATTGCCAAAAAGGGGGACCCACTGGTTGTCCCTGGTTAGAATAATTTGGAAAGCTATGTTGTCCACGTCCCCTTCCTCTTTTTGCCCTAGGAGGCATCTGTGCAGGATCATTTTCCCCGCTACTGTCAGAGCCACTATTGGAGCCCCTCCTTGATGAAGTTGTGCTGGAATCTGAATTATAGTTAGTACCAGGGGGGACATAGTCATCCTTTAGATAGGGATAGACTTTCTCCTTTGAAAACTTTTTGATGTCTTTTTGTAGTTTTGCTACCTTTTGATTCATGAGGTACTCTTTATGTTCCGCCATTTCATTGCCCTTTACTGACACTGGATGTAAATAATTTCCCTCTTAGACTGCTGCATTTTTAACCCTTGTTTTTAAACCACCAACTTTACACTTTCCTTCACGTACAGAGTATGTGTGTCTGCACGCTCGATACACCCAGGCATGCACTGGTTGTGCTCAATGGTTCACAATACAACTAGCATGCCACATCATGTTCATGCCCTGGCGATGACTTGACTTGTTTTAGTTTACAGGAAACGTTGTAACCATCGCTTGTTTCTTTATTTTTTCTGTGTGTTTAGGCATAGGAGCTTCCACAGAGGTAACTTACACTACACACATGACACAAGCATGTTGTTGTTGTTCTTCTTCTTTGCACTTTTTGTAAGGTCCTGATGAATCGCGGGTGATTTTACCCTGAGCGAGAAACATGTCGACCAGTCTCACTTCTAGCCTTCTCTAGGGTCACTCGACCTAACCTGTTGATACCTAGCGAGCTAGTTCCACGTTTTAATTGCAGCTAGGGGACCCCCAGAATAAAGTAAATTCCGGTACCCCTTGCTACATTTTAGTAACTTCACTAAATAACATACCATCCTGTCCACACACCCTCACTTCACCATAAGGCTGTTGGATAAAAAGATCTCCGCCAAAGAGCCCCTCTTTGAGGTGAGCCCGTCGGGGGTTGCACCGCCTCCCCGACGAGGAGCAAACGCCTATGATGAAGCATGACACCCTTCTGGGTGTGTGAGGCAACTACATCCAACAAAATGGATGCCCTAGGGTGTCTTTCAAACACCTTTGGTCACGCCAGTTAAATCCCCTTAGTCTGTCTACAGGAACAGTTCAGCAACCCCTCTTTTGCGCCATCTGTACTAGATACGGACACATGCTGATACTGGACCTTCTACCATTCAGAGTGGTAATCAGTGTCCGTTGATCAATTGATCAATTTTCCTCCCTCTTCTTTGATAAATATCTACCTAGATGCGTCACTTTGTAAATATGGCGAAACAAGGCGCATTTTTTACTCCACTGGTGCGTCACAAAAAGTGACGCACCTCCAGCAATGTCTCCTTTCACATGGGGCAAGCTCCATGTGAAAGGGCCTGTGTCAGTCTTACACCTGCTGTGAGGCAGGCATAAGATATTGACGCATTTGCATCCTCGAAGTGGCGCAGTGAAATCTTATAGATTTCACTGCGTCACTTCTACGACCCTTTCTTGCGTCAATACCCCCCCTTGCATACATTATACCTGGCGCAGGTATAATGTGGCGCAGGGGTTTACAAAGTGACGCATCTACCTAGATGCGTCACTTTGTAAATATGGCGCAACAAGGCACATTTTTTACTCCACTGGTGTGTCACAAAAAGTGACGCACCTGCGGCGTAAAAGTGACGCACAGCTTCATAAATGAGGCCCCTAGAGCTTAGCAAAGGAGGAGGCGAGAAATGATTTTCAAAGGGTTAAATCATTTGAACAAGCAGGTAAGGAGGTTCATGCTAGGGACAGGTTTACTAACGAGGCAATGTTCACTTTAAATAATGATTTGGAGGCCTATATAGCACAGGTGTGCTATTTCTGCACACATTCAGACTTTGTGTAGCTTACACTTTTAGCTTCCGTAGTTACCAATGCACTATTGTGGTTTCAGGAGAGATATCACAGAGTTCTTTATGCAGAGATTTTAGGAATTTTCTTGCTGCAACATTGGCTAGAATTAATTCATACATTTCATTTCCAAAAAACCATGGGGAATTGTCTACCCTATGAAACAGAGTGTGTGTATCGCAATAGAAAGAACCAACATTCATTAAAAATCCAAGCAGTATGTAATGCCACAGTCTGATGACAGACCTAGATTTTCGATACTCTGGGAGCTCTCATGACTCCTACATCTTTCAGGGCCGGACAGGGAACCAAAACCGGCCCGGGCAAAGTGCTCGGCCGTCCCCCCAGGGGGAGGTTGGGGGTGCGACCGAGCTCTTTGCCGTGCCGGTTTTTGTCCGTTTTTGTTACAGGGACGATTTTGCAGCTATGCTGCAAAAATGGAATTGTAACAAAAACGGCCCCCAGGGGCCCGAAACCTGCCCCCACCCTTGCGGCGCAACAGGGGATTGCCCGGTGCCTGCAACTGCCAATCCGGCCCTGACATCTTTAGATACTGAGACCTATCTGAGTGGCTAGCAAGGGGACAACTTGGAACACAGATGGCTGTTAGGTAAGTCTTATTTACATTTAACCTTAGTGGCCACATTAGGGTATCTCATAAATTGTTAAAAAAAACCTTTGTTAAATTTCAGCTGATGGTGCATATGCATTAGGATCATGAATCAAGGCTCCTTCATCTTACTGGCAGGAAGTAGCGACGACCCTGGAGGAGGTGACGGGGAGATCCTTGTCATTTGATGCGGCCGTGGGGCTCCTACACTGGTTCCCCCATACCCCCAGGAATAAAATTTCTAGTAAATTTATCGACCTAGGGCTCCTCCTTGCTAAACGAGAGGTGACCAGGAACTGGAAGGCACGGGTTGGTCCGACAGGCGGCAGATGGCACAGTGAGCTTTTGAAGTGGGCGGCGGGGGAGAGCGCGCTGAGATATCAACTAGCTTGGAGGCAGCGTAATGAGAAGGCGCAGGAGGCCGCGTTGGAATGGGAAATGTTGGTGCAGGCCCTCAGGGATTATTGTGCCCCCAGCGACTCTGAAGGTGAAGAAGCGACTCGCTCCGAGTCCCGGTAAACGTTTGTACTGATAGTCCTATTGCTTTCCCTTTGGGTCCCATGGCAGATCCTGTGTCGGTAGCTCCCCGGCGCTGGTGGTGGGGTTGGGTGGGTTTCTTTTAGTTAGTAGTCCTTTGAGGGTGGGGGTTTTCTTTTGGGTTTATAGGCTTGTTTGGAAAAGCAGATGACGGACAGTGAATCATCCGGACCAGCTCAAGCATCCTACTGATCCCCCATTGCATTTCGCCGCCCGACCCCAGGGTTGTGGGCCGGATGGCTGTGTACGGAACTTACGGTGGGGGGCCAGAGGGTCTTATTCTGTTGATATTGCTTGTGATACGATGCTGGTCGATATTGTAACGATTTACTAATTCCTGCAATAAAAATATATTTAAAAAAAAAAAAAATGAATCAAGGCTCCATATTTTCATCCCAATCCCCTAGACAAAGGAGTAACAACAATGCTGCGCACAGGCAACAAGGAGCATTATCAATTAGAAATATGGCTTACTTAAAGGCAGATTTCGATGTCTGCACAAAGGTGGGCGTGCCCTAGAGTATGATCCAGCAATGTGCTGCAACTTAATAGACAACTGTGCTATGCTACATAATCAAGCCATGCACAAAAGACTACCGATTGTACCTGCAAGTGATGATTCTAATGAAGATAATGTAGAAGATCCTTCTCGCTTTCCACCTCCAGGACTTGATGCTGCCATAGCCTTAGAGGGGCGAGCACATAGAAATGATGCCAGAAACAACTACATTTTATGTACATTTCACATACATATTTCCAAATAAATACCAAACAATCTGTATTGAGTAGGGGTGGGTGAAATATTCTGCTCCGCTGGCGACGTTCACAGAGTTTTGCCCACTCCATGCTGCAGCAAAACTCCACCAACCCTGGCATAGTGGAGTTTTTCTCACGCGACGATCACCAATGTTAAGTTGGTGAGCGTGTGGGACAATTTGTGTCCCCTACCACAATATTGGGGGGGCTAGAACACCTTCTGGAGGGATTTCTTAATGCCGGCGGTCATGGCATTGAGAAAGCTGACATTTGAGAAGAAAATCTACTCAAGCGGCAGAAAGAAGCTGCACCTACTGGCATGCCACGCGGTGCCATTCATGCTGATTTAACAGATCAAGCTCCCGGTGCTAGAATTCAGCAACAACGGCATGACGTGCCAAATCCACCTGCTCTCTTTATGTCCACTCCCAAAAGGATGTAAGTAGTACCATAAATGTAGATCTAGGTTGCCAGACTATGCCTCTGCATTAGGGTGTTCAATCACATCATTCTGGCATTGAAGTCACTCCCATAATGGAGGACGCCAGATTCAAAGGCATAATGATCTGCACCACGCCAACGATGCTGAGACAATGGTCCAGGGTACCCTCTACAACTCGCACTGTACTTCACTCCTGCAAGAACCCCAAAACCCAGCCATCCTTTCTTCATTGCCACGTTATGCTCAAAAGATAAAGAATGGTGTCAAATCCATGAGTGTGAAAGGGACCCGCTATGCTATGCTTGAAATCACACCGGAAAAGACCTCATTCTTCAGACCACTGTGGACATTCAGCCGGGGCCCTCCAAACAGGGATTGGACACCCAGTCAAACACGTTGTTACCAGCCCATGTATCTAATGGTATGAACAGGGAGGTAACAAAGATGTTGAATCCTATCTACCAAACTGTAACTTTGTTTATTCATATTTATTCAGTATCTCTCAGTAAGTCCGGATGAAAAGATAATCCCAGGGGGAGTTGCTTGGAGGAGCACCTTATTCTGACAGAATCCTATGGTTGTGGTGACCCAACTGTAGTCTGCATTACTCCCCCCAAAACTTCTCATTATTTTATATTTTGACAGCAAGTGTGTTTTTAGCTAGCCAGATGCAAGCTGGTTACATTCATAGCACATCAATAGTAAGACTATTACCTTCCATTTTCTACCCATGATAGCATTGCAGAATCCTAAAGTTTTTAATATAGAACAGAGCATATTTCATCCACTCAAGTGTAGCTGTATTTCTCTTAAAATGCTAGGTCCTTGTAAGGAAAGTGTGGCCACGGTATCAATCATTGCAAATGTCACTCTTGACCTCCAGTAACAGGTGCAGATCTGCATAGTGTGTACAATTACGAAAGCTTTGAAGATATCTCCTATTACAGTCCACCAGCATAGCAGAGCACCATGGGCCTCATTTATGAGGCTGTGCGTCACTTTTACGCCGCCGTAGATGCGTCACTTTGTAAACCCCTGCGCCTCATTATACCTGCTCCATGTATAATGTATGCAAGGGGGGCATATTGACGCAAGAAAGGGTCGTAGAAGTGACGCAGTGAAATCTATGAGATATCACTGCACCACTTCTAGGACACAAATGCGTCAATTTCTTACGCCTGCCTCACAGCAGGCGTAAGACTGACGCAGGCCCTTTCACATGGGGCATGTGAAAGGACTCATTGCTGGAGTTGCGTCACTTTTGTAACACACTCCAGCAATGCGTCACTTTTGCGCCAAACAGATACATCAGAAATACTGACGTATCTGTAACTTCTTGCGACATGATGCGTCATATTATAAATATGACGCATCCAGCATGTCGCAAGGAGGGCACAATGAAAAGTGACGCATCGCTGTTTTCACGCAGCGATGCGTCACTTTTCATAAATGAGGCCCCATGTGTTCTGTCATCGAGAAGCTGCCTTACCCATAGTCCTTTGGGCTGTTCCTGGGCCCATCACATTATTTCCTCCGTAAATGACTATTATGGGTACATCCGCATAAATGCCGTCAAGGCCACCAACCATTTGCATGACTGAGTGCAAAATACAGGGACCTCGTGAGAGTCTGGGGACTGCAGGGCATCGAGGTGTGCGCCTCTATATAGTTCCATCATGGTTACAAGCATTTGCTGTTTGTGATTTCCTTGATTGAACACACTTTCCTGCTTGTTTAAAGTGTATAATGTTCCACCACTTGCAGTGTGCCATTACAGAGCGCCATCATATAGTTGTCACCACTCTGCAATGCCTAAAAGGGGTGCCAGCCCCACAAACAGTAACGAGTGTCACTTGTGCAAACATTACTCTTTTTGTGATATGAACAATGGTCTTCATGGGATCCTGTGTCAAGGTGATCAATAAACCAACATGCAAGCAGAACATGAATAAAAAATGTGCACATTGACCCGTTTTGAGTGACACTAGACTAGAGCTGACTGAAAACAATGTTGATAAACAAATAACATCTAAAGAAGTACAAACAAGTATAGCCCTTGTGTATCAAAGCATTTTCCCACTGATAGAGGATACTCAAACTCTTTGATACATGAAACCCTGTGTCCGGTAAGCCAAAATCTACAGTCATTTTAAAGAAGCAAAGGCATTTTCTCATCAAAACCAAATCAGTTGCTATTTGTCGCTTGTATGAGCAAAGAAAACGACTGCTAACCTGCTCATTAAAAAGTACCTCTTGACTCTTCCTCCCAAGTGTGCTGTTTCTTTCTGAAGACATTACTTGACCCCTGAACTCTTGATTGCTTCGTTGCCATGGGTTTAGCACCAATTTATTCAGCAGCATCTGTTGGTCCTGAAACTGTGTGGTACATTATTAGCTCTCAGATGAACAGGTGATGCTGTTTAATGGGGCAGTAACAAGCCATTACGAATATATTTTTTCATTTTCCCAGTGAATGGAAACCATTTATCAAAAGGGTATTAGCGATTTGATGTCTTATTAAAAGGTTAGGAAATCGGATATATGCTTGATTGGGATTTAGAAAGCTAGCCTATGTTGATGTTGATGATTCTAACATAAAAGTATATTCCAAATAAACTGATAAAAGTAGAAGGAATTGAAAACAATTATTATTTAGGTTACTAAATACTTTAATACCAAACAGCTCTAAAGAACACATTGCAGCTAACTCTGACATAGGAAAAAAGAAATGCAAATAGATTTGCCATGAAGAGGTCACCTATTTAGGAAGCCTACAATGCACTGAACAGTGAAAACGAGCCCAACTCGGCCGGGGGTATCTTTTAGGGCTAGAGGCCAGGGGATTAGGGTCGTGGTAGTTTATGATAGGTGGTAGGGTTTTAGGCCTCAGAGCAGGGAGAGGGTAATAGGTAGCTTTAAGGGCAGGGTTGGGTTTCGGCCTCAAGGCTAAGCATGAGCGAATTTTGCGGATCTCGCGTTCGCGAATTTTGCGGATTTGCGGATTCGCAATCCGCAAAATCCGCGAATTCCCGCGAATTTGCGGATTTTTTTTTTTTTGTGTGTTCGCCCGTGTTTCTGCCAGTTCGCGAGGGTTTTTACAATTTCGCAAGTTGCGAACTTACCTGTCGGGTCGCAAGTTTTGCGAACTTGTTGTTTCTACGTGTCCAGCCTGTTTGGGACACTCTTCTTCATCACTGCCACTCTCTGTCACCACTGCCACTCTCTGACTACTCATGCCACCCTCTGGCCCACCCATGCCACCCTCTGTTTCATCATCACACCCTCTGGTTGTCCAGTGTACATTATTTTCGGCAAAGCAAAGCACACCTTCCCTGCCTCAAGTGACCTGAATTAATTTGGGGCTGATTAATGTGTCACAGAATATTTTTTTAGCTGGCACCTGCTTCCTTAGTGCGCCCTGATTAGTGATCTTTTGCACTTGCTAAGTGCTTTCATTGTTGCAAAATTAGTTACAACACCTGCCCTGCCCCAACTGACAATAATGAATTAGGGGCTGATTAATGGATTTTAACTTCCAGCCTGGCTCCTGCTTGTCTCCCTTAGCTGTAATTCAGGACCTTTGTGGCATATGTGTAACTATTCTGAGGTTCAGAGCAGGGTCACATAATAGTTTCAACTGGCAACTGAACTCTGGAGGGGCCCCTCAGGAAGCACTACAGGAAATGGCTACTAATGATGTGCCTGAACTTTTGAACCTGGTAAGTAGTTACTTTCAGTTTTGCTAAAATCGTATTTCTGCAATTTTGCACTTATTCGCGGGGCGCGAACTCACGCGAACAGTGCGAGCAGTGCGAGCAAAATCCGCTGCTCGCGGATTTGCGGATTTTGCGGGAAATTCGCAAATCTCGCGGATTGCGGATTTCCCGAAAATCCGCAAAATCCGCGAGCGGAACGGATTTTCCGCCCACACCTACTCAAGGCATGGGGTAAGAATTACATGACTTAACCTCATCGATGCTGATGACGGCTCCCGGCCGTCATGAGTCACGGTGGGCGTGTGCTGATGACGGCCGGGAGCCGTCATGACCACGCCCGCAATCGGAATGCCCAGCACTGCGGCGGAATTCGCGCCGCAGTGATGAGGTTAAGGCAGAAGGGGTTGGTTTAGTGGTTATCTTAAGCATGCATACCCGCCTTACCATTCATGCCTTTACAACGAAATTGCGTGGAAAAGGCATACATGGTAAAGGAATGCGTGGTAAAAGAATGCGTAGTTAAGATGCTGAGTGGTAGAGGGACGCGTGGTTTAGCCATGCAGTCCTCTTTCATACAACTGCTCTGTGCATGTGCTTCAATAAAGAGCCAGATGCTGTTTGGATTTTTCCTAAGTCTAAGAAAAGGAACAACATTTCTTAGTTTTCTGCTTTATAGCTACTTCTGTTTGTGGGGAGACAAGTGTAAAATTTGCGAGCTCCCACAAAACTATAGCATGATGAACAGTGGACATAATTCTGAATTCATCAATGGCTCACTTGTGCAGATTGCTCTAGAATACTCTAAAGAATCTAATCATTGAATTAAAATGAATACTGAATACAACTGAGAAAAAACAGAAATAGATAACCTAGTTCACATGTGTACTTTTTTAAACAAAAGGCAGATCTATTAAAAAAAAGTAGTATACCATCATATCCGTCTGACACTTTTTGCCACAGTGCACAACTGTGTTTAATCAAAAGCCCACAACATCCAAAGCCAAAAATCGATCTATGATTCATTGTTTTTCACCTTGTACCGAGCATGCATCACTTCACAATAAAATACCTAATGAATAGATTGGGAGTGAATGAAAGTTACATGTTTTTTAAATATACCCAATAATCATAGGCATTAGGGTGACATATACCACTCCAAATTCTAAATTATCCATAATGATAGATGAATCGGATGAATATTTTAAAACTGACGTTTACTCTACAATCAAGAAGACGAGAACAAAATGAATTCAGGAGATAATAGAAAATGAACTATCCTCCAGCATTTCCAAATATCTGCTTATTAATTCTGTACCCCACAAGAATGGTGATCATCTCCCCTGGGGCAAGATAGGCCTAAGAATATGACTGTGAAAAACACAATAAAGAAGTTTGGTATTAGATTGATTTTTTGGAATGTTGGTACATGTGACCACTCAGTGCTCCCAAACTTCTAAAAAAAAAAAACTACCTAATGTCAGTGGAAGGGTTGATTGTCATAGATGTAACTGTTTTTAGTGGGAGACATGTGGCTTGTAGGAATTGTGCTGTTTGCCAGATGTACTTAAGCAAATACATCCACAAGTGTGTGACTTTCTGCTTCAACCCATTGAAAGCCCACACGTCTAAAACCATCATTTTGCTTTCAGTTGCTTGCAAAATTTCCCAAATTCACAACACTCAGTTTCCACCTGTGGCTCCAAGAACCCTTAGGAAATCCATGCACGTGTGATTCCCCCATGTTCAGGAGTCCTAGGGTTGCAATGATGCGATCAAGCTTCGGCAATTATGTGTCCCTGCATTATGGAAACTGTAGCAAACTACCAAGTTTTGGAAACTCGCAAATTGCGCGTGCAAATCCAAGGGTGCAAGGGTGTTCAAAGGACACTCTGTTGTACCCCTGAAATTGCTCTGTGCACACATGTTGCGCACACACATGCCCCAAGGGCATATGTGTGTGTAACCTACAACTTTGAAAAATGCACTTTAGTTTTTGCAAATTACCATCAAGTTCAACTTCATGGTAATTTGCGCCACCTAATAGTGAAATCGCTATTTTAAAGTGGTTCTTGCATTGCATTTAAGGAATCGCACATTGCGATTCCTTGAATGCAATTGCAATTTGAGAAATTGCAATTATTTACAAATTCTCATATTGCAAATGCCTTGAACCTTGCTGCATCACAATTGCCCTTTTTGCGGGCGCAATTGGCCGATTGTTGCGAATCGCATAGTTTGCCCTCGCAAAAATGGTTGATGCATATGCCTGTAAGAGAGAACGTAGAAATGTTTACCAGGTAAAGGTGCTAAATGTATCTGGCTTGTGAAAGGAGTTCCCTGGGCACAAAATTCAACTTTCTCCCACTCAGAACTTTTCCCACCAAAACGAACAGCTTCATCTGGACCAGGACCCACAATTATTCGACCTTCAGGAGTCTACAGCCTGCTGCCTTGCACCACTAAAGATTTTGGACGCCCATTTTGGAGACTAAGGGCCAGATGTAGGAGCCGAAATACCGGTCTGTAACGGCCGATTTCGGCCGTTACCGACCGGTATTCAGTAACTGGCATGTAGGGGCCCTATTTTACCGATTCTGTAAATTTACAGAATCGGTAAATTTACCGAATCGGTAAAATACTGAATCAGTATTTTTACCGATTTGGTAACTTCCTGATGTAGGTGGGACTCTTCTGAGTCCCAATGGCCTTACAGATTCGGTATTTTACCACCCAATCCAATTGGGTGGTAAAATACCGAATCCAGGTGTGCATGCACATGTGTGCATGCACACCTATGCCATGTGACAGACAAACATGCCCTTAGGGCATGTCTGTGTGCCACATGGCACACATGCCAGTATTTGGGGTGCTAGAGGGTGTCAAAGTGACACCCCCTGCACCCTTGCTGGAATCGGTATTTACCGAATCGGTAAATACCGATTCAGTAATGCCCATTGATTCCTATGGGCTTCAATGCCCATAGGAATCAATGGGCATTACCGAATCGGTATTTACAGATTCGGTAAATACCGATTGTTACAGAATCGGTAATTCAATTACCGATTTCACCTACATCTCCCCCCTTCTATTTTACCCATTCATAAATACCGAATCGGTAAAATTCGGTATGTATGAATCGGTAAAATATACTTACCTACATCTGGGCCAAAATCCCAAGGTAAAACCTCTGACTGGGTCGAACCTGGTTTACGTTTCAGACCCATGAACAATTGTGACCTGTCAGAAATGGCACCTAAGTACCGGTTTACAGCGACTAGTTGATAAAAGTTAGTGCTTAAAGCTTTTAAAAGCTATTTTAATTTAAAAAATCATATCTCAGGTTCCCCTTATTGGATATTTGTTGTTTTGGTGTCATTTTATTTATTGCATTTTACTCTATTGTTCTAATTTGGTTTGAAATGTTCCTATGTGGTCTTTTTTTACCTTATTACTGCATTAATACTTTACACACTCCCTTTACACCTCGACAACCACCAAGACCCCAACTCCACCTCCCTCCTGGACAACCTCCACAACAGCGGACTCAAACAGATCATACCAGAACCTTCGCACTCAGCAAGACACACCATCAACACCATCTACACATCAGGGAACTCCATCACCTCCAGCCACACCCTGAACTCATTTGGACAGACCACCACTGCGTACACTTCACCTTCAAAACGAACATCTCCCACAGACGTCCACACCAGCTCCAATGCAGAAATTGGACCAGGATCGCTGACGACCACCTTGCCGCCACCCTTAGTGATTTTGCTCCCACCACCACAGATGATGACCCCACCACCGCTGTCCGCACCCTACACAACTGGATCACTGATTACACCAACACCATCTCCCGTGTCAAGTAAGTCTCCAAACCTCATGCCAAGAAAGCCAGCTGGTTTGTCACCAAACTCTGGGACTCTAGACGCACCTGCAGACGCCTTGAAAAGCTATGGGGGAACTCCAAATCCACAGCCGACCTCGACACCTTCAAAACAGCCACCACCGCCCACCACAACCTCATCAGACACTCAAGAGAAAAAGCACTCCAGGATAGAATCTCCACCCACGCACACAAAAGCAGAGAACTCTTCTGCATCATCAAAGAGTTCACCCAACCCAACAGTGAGACTACAGACATTCCATCCTCCCAGGCCCTTTGCAACAGATTCAGCACCTTCTTCCACCACAGAATCAAGATCATTTATGACAACTTCGACGACAACAACCTCCATGAGGAACCCACTCTCACCGTTCCCAACCCCTCGCAGCCGACACTGAACATCTGGACCGCCCTCAGCACCAAAGACACCTTAAACATTATGAAGAACACCCACTTCGGGCCTCCATGGTCCTCTGCCCCCACCACATCTACCACAGAGCAGTAGACATCATCGCCCCCAAGCTTCAACAAATCGCCAACCGCTCCTTCAAGACAGCCTCCATCCCCGATGACTGGAAACACTCCGCAATCAACCCTGTCCTGAAAAAATCCATTGGCGGACCCCACTGACCTCAAACACATCAGACTGATCTCCTTACTCCCGTCTCTTGCAAAAGTCTTGGAAAAAGCAGTCACAGCCAACTCGCCACCTTCATAGAAAATAGCAACATCCTCAACCCCTCCCAATCAGGCTTCAGGAGGAATCATAGAACCAAAACCGCCCTCCTCGCTGCGACGGACAACATCTGCTCCCTCCTCAACAGAGGAGAAAATGTGGCCCTCATCCTCCTAGACCTCTCTGTGACCTCATCACACCCTAGCCCGCAGACTCCACGAAACCGGAATCTGGAACAAGGCCCTCGACTGGATCTTCTCCTTAATCTCTGGCAGAACGCAATAAGTCAGACTCCCTCCATTTATCTCAGAACCACACCCCCCCTACGGAATCCCCCAAAGCTCCTCCATCAGCCCGCCCTGTTCAATGTCTACATGGCCCTGCTTGCATCCATCGTAAGACCACACAGACTCAACTTCGTATCATACGCAGACGACACCCAACTCATCCTCTCCCAGTTCAATGAACCCCACCTCTGCAAACATTACTTTCAAGACAGTATGGAAGCAGTCATCAGATGGATGAAGCACAGCTGCCTACAACTCAGCACAGACAAAACGGAGGTACTCATCATGGGTCCACACCCCGATGCCTGGAACAACACCTGGTGTCCCCCTGCTCTCAGGAAACCCCTCTCCTCCATGGACCACCCATGCAGCCTTGAAATCAACCTGGACTCAGAACTCAAAATGGACCACTGTCACCTCCTCCTTCTACCACACCCTCCGCCTACTCTGAAAGACCTTCAAATGGGTTCCCCTCGAACACAGATAAACCTTCACCCACACCCTAAATAGCAGCAGACTAGACTACAACAAAACACTCTACGCTGGGATCAACAAGAACCTCACCCGCAAACTACACAATGTCCAGAACGCCGCCGCCAAACTAGTCCTCAACCTACCATGCCACTTCCACTCCAGCCAATACCTACTGACTCTACACTGGCTCCTTCAAGCTTCTCACCCAAGCCCACAAATCCCTCCACAAGACCGGACCCACCTACATGAACCACCACCTCACGTTCCACGCACCCCAAAGATCCCTCTGCTCAGCCCAGCTCTCCCTCACGACAGAACCATGAAGCATAAAGAAGACCAGGTCAGGAGGAAGCTCCTTCTCCCTCCTTGCTGCCAAGGAATGGAACTCCCTCCCCCTCCACCTCCGCCAGACACCATCACTCCCCAAGTTCCTGAAGGACCTCAAGACCTGACTCTTCAACGGAACTCCATAACCTTCCAGGAGCTGTGAGCCTCCACCCCCTCTCAACTCCTTGAGACCCTTTCGGGTGAGTAGCTGTGCTCTATAAACCCACTAATTGATTTATTGAGTGGAGCCTGTCTGTTCTGTGCCACAGATACCAGGGGGATAAGCTCAGGCTAATTTAATAACTTTGATGGTTGTCTCTGTCAAAGATTGTGATTGTAACTCAAGGTGAGTAGCCATCTCCGTTAATAGTTTAATGTCTTACACCATACAGAAATATAGACTTTACTACAGTTATCATTAGCATTGTGCAATATCTGAAGTGACACAACCTCAATGCTGGAGTTTACAGACAGAGCAGAAAAAACTGGAAAAAGGTTCCTGGTCTCTGTTCATTTGATGGAACCTTTACATAAGGCATATTTTCGAATGATTAACAGCAGAGCAAGATATCTGGCTGGAGATTGGAGATTCTGGCCCATGCAAATTCTCAAAATCAATAGAGCACCATTCTTTGTCAACTGTCTTTGAAAAATGGCTAAGAGACAGAATAGCTCCCATATTTTGCTTTAAATCAGGTAATTGGTCCAAATGCGTTCATGCAGGCTTAGCTTTTGAAGGGTTCTATGTCCTAGTGGACTCAGAAAGAAATCCAGTTTCCAGCAATCAAAAATTATTTTATACGCCCCCAAGCTACCTGCCTTCATTCTGCATGCAAATAAGCGAGAGCAATCCTCGAGTTTACAAACCCAGTTGGCATGGATGTCAATTCATCAATCAATCAATCACTTATATATCGCTGCTTCCCACCAGAGGCGCTTTCCAGGCGCAATCCTGTGGTGTCAGTCGAAAAGCTAGGTTCTGAGACCCTTTCCTGAAGTGGGTCAGTGAGGGCGAAGTGCAGAGATAGAGGGGAAGGGCTTCCCAGGTCTTTGTGGCGAGATGATAGAGTAGAGAGTGCTCTGGTGTGGCAGGGTCAGATTGATGCTACATGTGTGAGGGTGAGATGAGCAGCTCAGTGGGTCCCGGGAGGTTGGTGGTAGTTCAGGTGGTGTTTTATGTAGGCAGGTTCTTGGTCATAAAGGATTTGTAGGCATGGGTCAAGAGCATGAATTGACATCTTTTCTGGATGGGGATCCGGTGGAGGTCCTTCAGGTATCGGGTGATGTGGGTTCTCTTTGGCTGGTTGAGGATGAGTCTGGCTACTGCTTTCTGGATCATCTGAAGTCTCCTCATGATTTTGGGGGTAGTGCCTGCTTAGAGTGCATTTCCATAGTCCAGTTTGAGGGAGATGAGTGCCTGAGTCACAGTTTTCCTGGTGTTGATGGGGAGCCACTTGAAGACTTTACAGAGCATGCAGAGAGTGTGGAAGCAGGCCGGGGAGACAGTGAAGGAAAATAAATTCGATATAATATAATGTTGGCCTAATGTACCCAATATATATTCGTATTACCTTAAAGAAAACCCTTGTAAATACATCCGAACCATGCACATGTTAAAAACGGGGCCTTGAATGAACAAATGCCATTTTGTTTTCATCCTCCTGTCTCTCTTGCTCGTGTTAGGAAAACACGTGACCTGCCTCTGTGTAAAAGCCTGAGAGGTCGGTCTGGGCTATGAATGGACCCTGGTATCTAACTTGGGAAACTCAAGGACACATCTTCCTTTCTTGTAGAATGAGTACATTCTTGCATGCGCCATGCCTGTACTCCCGTGCCCTAGAATGAAAGGGAGGCACCTTTACTGATCCCACTGACCTACCCCCGGAATAGTTTGAGCTAAGTTTCGGAGCAATCAATTGTGCCTTATATGGGTTTTCCTGTTGGTTTCATGAGAAGTAGTACTTTTCCATGTACGGGGTTTTCATGAGGTATGCTGAAAGTATATATGCCCTGTTTTGAATGTAGGTCTCCAGTCTCCTCTGCGCACCTACGAGAGAAGGGAGAGAGGGAGGCTCCCCTATATAGGGCGCTTTTGCAAAATAAACGATTGAACCTTCTCCATTGCCGACTGACTTATTATTGGTAATGAGGTATATGGGCTATTGGTAAGTATAGCTCCCTAGGATAAAATTCCAGTACTTCAACAGAGTTGACCTGGCATTTCATTGAGAAATTGCTGTCCAGTATGATGCCGAGGTTGCGGGAGTGGTCTTTCAAAGTGGGGGTGGGTCTGAGTTTGTGCAAGCCCGCAAGAAAGGAAGACATCCATTTGAGCACGTCATCTGTGATTTGATCTGTCATAGTCGAGTGATGAGTGTGTAGTGGGAGATGGTGTCAAAGGTTGTGGAGAGGTCGAGCAGGATCAGGGTGGCTGATTCTCCTGTCGAGTAGGGAGCTGATGTCGTCTGTTTCTGTGCTATGGTTGGTTCTAAATCCTGATTGAGAAGGATCCAGCAGGTTGTTTCTCTCCAGGTGTTCAGAGAATTGAAGGTTGATGGCCTTCTCTTGGACTTTGGTGGGAAGCGGGAGCAGAGAGATGGGATGGTAATTCTGGAGTTCGCTGGGTTCTGCTGATAGTTTCTTGAGGAGGGGTCAGACCTCTGCATATTGCCAAGCGTCAGGAAAGGTGTTTGTGGAGATGGAGCTGTTGAGGATGGTGGAGAGCTGGTGACTGATCTTGTCTATTCTGAGGTTGAAATGTCATTGGGGTCAGGGGTCAGTGGGAGCTCCAGAGTAGATGGAGTTCATTAGGGTATTTCTGTTCGGTGTACTGAGCTGTTCCAATGCGGAGAGCGGGAGATCGGTGGCTTTGGTCGATAGGATGCTAAGGGTTGGGAAATGAAATGCCTGTATAATTGTTGTTATCTTGTGAAAGTGGTCTGTAAGGATGGGTTTCGGGGCAGATGGGGATGTGAATTCTTTAACGATGGCAAAGAGTTCCTTGGTTTGTTTGACGCTTGCCTCAATCACGTGTGTAAGGGCATTCTTTTTCGGGGCTTTGAGCTGGTGGGGGTAGTTGTTGAGGGCTGATTTGCATGTGGCTCACTCTGTGTTTTTTCTGCTGGTTTGCCACTTTCTTGCCAGTTGTTAACATCTGTTTTAGTTGAGCTACGTTCCAGGTTCCAGCTGACTTGTTTGTTGGATCTGTGCATTCTGGCAGGTTTGAAGTGTGCGACTCAGTTGGCTGCGCTGGTGATCCAGGCGTTTAAGTACTCAACTGCCTGGTTCAGGTCTGGGGTGATATTGGGTTGGGTGATGCTGAGGGCGTTGGTCCTTTGGTGCTGAGTGACCTTGGTCCAGCTGTGGAAGGAGGCACTATGGTGGTTGGGGATGGTGTGGGGAGGTCCATTGGTGGTGAAGTGTACGTTGGAGTGGACTGACCAGCTGAGTTCCGTGGTGTGGCTGTATCTGATTCTGTTACTGGTTGTGAAGATGAGGTCTGGTGGGTGTCCTCCTTTGTGCGTAGGGTCTTTGACCAGTTGCTTGTGGCAGGTGTTGTCCATTTGTTCAAGGAGGTCTGTGGGGTTGTCCAGGTGGAAATTGAGAAGTTGATATCATCAAAATGCCAGCAATATCGGAAGTGATATCACATGCCATGCAACCCTGCCTGATGACACAGGAAGTGACATCACACACACTTGACCTGCTGATATCACAGGAAGTGCATTCACCTGCCCTTTGAACCACTCCAATGATGTCACGGAAGTGACGTTGCAAGGCATTTGATCAGATGACATCACAAGAGGTGACATAAGGTGGCCTTTGGATACCATGAAATCAAGGGAAGCGACAGTTCATGACCTTTGGCTTGGCGCTATCACAGGAAGTAATGCATCTAACATTTGGCTACTTATATAACACACAGGCTGGAAAATCTCTACAGATACAAAATATGTACCCTAAAAACAGACATACTTCAAATCATATGCAGCTCCATACATTGTTTCAGGAAGTATCTTCAGATATGCAATTAAGATAATGTAGCATTGTCTAAGAACCTATCAAAAAGTGTTCGACAATGGAAACTACACAAGTGAAGTTTAGATCAGCCATTATAAATATCAGTCAGTCAGTCATAAGCTTTTATTCGATACGCAGAGATATCTTATAAGCACATACATAGTACAATCAATACACATATACAAAAAGTTTTATGCCATAAGAAGTCAGTAGAAATGTTAGAATATTTAAAAGTGATAAAAAGGTGTAAGGTCCATTAATAAATTAGCTAAAACAAGTATTAAACAGCTACTGACAATCTCTTAGATCGAATGAGCCAAAACTGTTTTAAAAATTTAGCTATTCCACAGACTATGGGAGGGGAAGTGTCCGTACTTAGGATACGCAAGGCTACTAAGTGACTGCGTGTGCCCATGTTACGGCAGAGTGGTTTCAGCCAAAAACTCCTAGGCCTTGCATAATCCGGGCATTCGAATAAAACGTGCGCAATAGACTCAATCTTACTCGGGCAACATGCACAGTTGGGAGAAGTGCGATCCGCTGTAGACCATTTCGATACCAGGGCACCTAGCGGAAGGGAACCAACTCTAAATTTAAAATAAAGAGCACGGTCAAAGGGGAGAGTGATCAGGTCCAGATAAGGTTCAATGGCCACAGTGTCTTTAATTTGTAAAAAGGTGGCTGTGGACCTGCAGTGATTGGAACTGGAGATTAGACGCTCTGCAGTCCATTTCCAAAAAAGCGCCTTGACAACTTCTTTTGGGGGGGCTGAGCGGGATGACCAACAATCCCCTAGTCCTATATTCTCCAACAGCTTTTTGGTGTCCTTTAACCATTTTATCTTGGCCCAACCCCCCTGGCTCATTATGTCTCTCAGGGCATCAGCATAGGATTTTAATTCTTCGCACCTCCAGATCCGTGTCCACAACAGGAGCGGACGAAGCTGGGCCTGATCTTTAATGTTTTTACATCCCGTGTCCATCCTCACAGGTACTGATGGTGTGCTCAGAGGAACAGCAATGAAGGATTTTAGTAGCTTGCTCTCAGCCGTAACTAGGGCATCCAGACGGCAATGGCCCCACAGTTCTGCCCCATACAAGGCTGATGTCACTACTTTGGCCTTGTAGATGTCGAGTACTGGGGTAAGTGATCTCCTGGCTGAGGCCCTGTATTCCCTCATGAGAGCTCCTCCTACTCTCCTGTGGTTAAGGACCATCTTTTCAATGTGGTTTGTCCAAGTCATCCTGTCTGTAATCCGAATGCCAAGGTAGTCGAATTCGGCTACTTTCTCCAGGGGAATAGAGTTGAGTGTAGGTGGGCGGCCCAATTTTTTAGGTGGGTTAACAACTAGGTATTTTGTTTTGTCCACATTTATTATTAGCCCTTTTGCAACACAGAACTCCTGAAATCGTGTTAGAAGTTTCTGTAGTCCTTGTGGGGTCTTCGAAATCAGGAGCGTGTCGTCCGCAAAAAGCAGGGTTGGGATACGGACACCTCCAAGACAGGGGGCGTCGGCTGGTTCTTGTTGAAGGTGTTTTACCACCCCGTTCAGATATAACGAGAATAGGGTGGGTGCCAAGACGCAACCCTGTCTTACGCCCCTAGACACTGGTATTTTTTCCGTGAGCTCTCCGTTACTACCCCAGCGGACCTGTGCAAAAGTTTGGGCGTGAAGGCTTATAAGAAGGGACAAGATGTAAGGTGGTAGCCCCAACTCACAAAGGACCCTCCATAGCTCTTCCCGGGGAACTAGGTCAAAGGCAGTCTTCAAGTCTATAAAGGCTAGGTAAAGACTACCCTTGCCTAGTTCCACCACCTTCCACCCCAAAAGGGACAACCTAAACACCTGCTCTATAGTCCCCATACCAGCCCGGAAACCTGCCTGAAAGTCTGATAGGATTTTATTCTCCTCCACCCAATGGAGGATCCTACCAAGGATAGCTTTACCAGCTATCTTTTGGGTGGAGTCTATCAGACTTATTGGGCGATAGTTACCCGGGGTTTCCCTACACCCTTTTTTATAAATGGGGACAACCACCGCCCCCTTCCAGGATTCAGGTACAACTCCTCCCCTCATGATATCATTTAGGAGAGCTGCTATAATCCTTCCCCATTCCGCCGGGTAAGCCCTCATCAAATCACCCGGAAGGCCGTCCGGGCCCGGTGCCTTACGTGGTGCCACCCAGCCTATAACACCCTCAATCTCTAAGGGAGTGAAGAGGTCATAGGAATGAGGTTCGATTGCTAGTGGGAGATCCATCCCCACAGACAGTTCCCCGTCTGGTGGGAGGTATAAAGACCCAAAATGTTTTGCCCAACTTTGAGGCGGGATGCTGCAGGGTCTCACAACTGCATCGGATTTGCTCCGTTTTCTTATGAGATTCCAAAACACCCCTGAATCCCTAATTTTGCTAGCCTGGAGTAGGTCTTCCCAGTAGTTTTCCTCCCACTCCCTTCTAGCCAAACTAAGGGTCTTTTTGTAAGCCTTCCTAGCTTCCTGGATCGCACTTTGGGATTTAGATTTAACTGCCTCAACTAGCTTTGCCTTATGAATCCTGCATGCTTGGGTATACCACCCCTCAACAGATTTTTTGGCTCCTGTATTGCCTGACTTTTTAGAATTCAGGGTAAAGACGTTGGTTAAGGCTTCAGTCAGGGAGAGAAATAACCCACTCACTTTACCCACCCCTTCTAGCGAGGATTCCAGAGATGTTAGTGCGTGGTTTAAATGGGATTGGATTTCCCCAACCTTCGCCTCGGATAGGACCAGTTTCGCCCATTTGATTCTTCTACCACATGGGGAGACTTCAGATTCATCTAGTGGTACGAGTGCCTCTTTAATGTTGGCCTTCCTTAGGGGTTGCCACCATTGTTCCATTTCTAGGGAGAGAGGGTTGTGGTCGCTTTCTGTCGATGGGACCACCTGCATGTCCCTTACGTAAGGCCATAAGCACATGTCTATTAGGACATAATCCAGCCTAGAGGTGTGCCCTGGTCTGTTGTAGGTATGTGCACCCCCCCTATCCAAGGAAGTCCTCCCATTCGCTGCCCTTAGATTAAATTCAAGAGTTAGGGAGTATATTTGGAGCGCCACTTCTGTCCACCTTTTAATCGGTGCGATGTCCAGAGCCGGGATCCCCCACCTGGCGTCCTCCTCATCCTGGTCGAGGGAAACGTCCGAGCCCAAAGGCTCGAACGTGCAGTTCATGTCTCCTACAACCAGGGTGCGGGACTTATGGGGGGTGTTGTTTAACAGGGTCTCGAGGAGAGCTATTACAGGAGACTTTCTCCCGCCCATTGTACCCCGAGCGTACACATTAAAGATGTTTAGTACAATTCTTCCCCTTTGGTCAATAAGAGTAATATTTTGGATGTCTGGGGAACCTGTGGGATAATCCACTACTCTGCAGTTTAGAGAAGCCGCGACCCAAATAAGAAGGCCGCCCGCTGGGCGGCCTCTCCCGGATTCCGAGACCCGCGCAGGGGAGGAGTATGAGGAAAAACCCAACCTATGGACCGGTATCAGGCTCCAGGTTTCCTGGAAGAGGCACAAAGAGTGCTTATCAACCCATGCAGTAAAGTCTGGGAGGGCCAGTTTTCCAGCAATCCCTGCAATATTCCAGCTGAAAACCTTGAAGACTAGGTCCGTCACAGCTGGATGATTGCTGGGCGCTTGAAAACCCCTGTCTAATGGGCTCCCCCTATGTATCCGAGGGGAGCAGGGATCTTGTGGAATTTTTATAGGGTCTACCATTCCACTTGCAAGGTTTATTTGGGTTGGTGGAGCTTCTACTTGCTCTGCTCTGCTCTCTGTTTCCAGTCACCAGGGGCCAGTTGCCCACGTTTGTTTCTCCCTATCGCCTCCTACAACCCCAGCCCAGTTTTGGCCAAAATTAGGAGAACTTTCACTTCCTCCGTTTGGGCCAACAATTTGCCTAGGGTAAAAATATGAGAGGTCTACCAGTTTAACCCCCGGGGCCCCCATGTTTTTAATAGGAGTACAAATGGATGGCACCACTCTGTAATCTTGGAAGTTTATAATTACACAGTCTCCCTCCAACATTTTTTTGCCTTGCCCTACCCAACCCACTCTACGGACACTTAGAATAATGCCGTCCATACCCGGGGGGATTGGTTTATTTGCCTTCAGCCAGTGTATACACTTGTTCTTGAGTGATTGATGGTTTTCCAGCTGACCATCCTTTAGGGGAGGCACATTAACCATGACTGCAACAAAAGGTTGACAGTCTGGTGGGAGATTAATTGGGGGGATCCGTCGTGGGGGGATAGAGGGGGCCTGTGGGGAGATAGATGGGGCAGAACATTGTGTTGCAGGCCTGGGGGGTTTCCTAATCGTTGGGCCGCTGGGTTTGCTGCTGCCTTCTAGTTTTTGTTTGCCTTCCTTATTACCGTCAGTTGTCTGTTGCTGTTTTTGAGGAAGAGATTTTGGCTTATTTATCTCAGGCTCTTTATGTATTGGGGGTCCTTTGTGGCTTGGACCTGGTTTCAGATGGGGAGGAGATTTGGGAGTTGGGATTCCTGGATTGTTGGGAGCAGCTTTGTTTTGGGTTGATGGGGGCTTAGGGCCTTTCTGCACTGGTAGATCATTCCCTTTTACACCCACATCCTTATTTACAGTCACTGTAGTTGCCAGTTTGATTGTTGTTTTAAGTGAGTGTATCCCATCCAGAGTTGACTGTTCTAATTTGTCAATCCTCTCCCCTAGGCCCTTCACTTGAGTTAGTAGCGGTTTCAAAAGGGTATAAACCTTCTCCAGAATATTTTCGACCGCTACTAAGTCAGCTCGCTTTGAGACCTTGGTTGTGTGAGGGCCCTTTGGCGAGATCAGTACATCCCCTTCTGTGACGGTTTCATTCAGCATAGGGGCACCCCTTATAGTTTTTGTAGTAGGTACAGGAGACTTCCTTACTCCTCGGTAGAGGGCGGCCTGCCTCACTAACCTACCCTTCTTATGTTTGCGCGATTTTTTACCTACGAGGGGAAGCTCCTGCCTAATGTCCGGTGTCACGATGATAGGTGAGGCCCCAACTAGGTTTCCATCTGGTACAACTGTGGTAGGTGTAGGGGAATTTGGGGACTCGAGATCTTTAATGACTTCACTTGACGGAATAAGTGGTTGTGATATGGAGCAGATACTGAGGCCACCGTCATCCATTGTGACTATAGGGAGGAGAGCGGCCAAGGTTTCCAGCCTATCTATATTTTGCTCAATACCAGACAGATGGAGGGGTTCTGTGGGAGCACTGACCGTACTAGAGGGGGTACCTGCTTGACCCTGGGTAATGGCTGGTGTGAGCGACTGGGCGACTTCCCCCAATGATGAGCGTCTTGCAGGGAGGTATACTTCAGATAGGCGCCGCTCAGACATGGCGATCTCCTTTTCAATCACCGCCGCTACCCTGGTTATAAAACGGTCCATTGACCCTATGACAGGGCTGGCGACATTAGATCCCCTTTCGACCTCACCCCTGAGAGGCTTACCGGAACGTGTAGACATGATTTAGACAACAGTAGGGCAACAACACCAAGCGTGAGTCGTCACGGGTGGTAAGAGGAAAGGGACGGGGCCCAGCCCAGCCTCTGTCAGCCCCTGACGGCCACAGACGGCCCGCCCTTTGCCCGGGCTTCGCTCGGCGTCCCGCTCGCGTCCCGCTGAGCGTCGAGCTGTTCCTGAAATAGGGGGGCGTTGCAGGCGTGGGGCGTGTCTGATTGTGGGCGCGTCTGCCTGTGCAGCTGGGGAAGCAGGGACTCCTGGTCTTCCGAGTCCCTGCTTAGCGCCGACAAGATGGTCAGTCCAGGCGCCTCCCAGTGGCAGCGCTTCGTTTCCGCCTCTCCCTCCTTCAAGCCGCGAAGCGGCACCCGCGGAGCGGGTGCGGCGAGAGGCAGCGGCAGCAAGGGGCAGCCCAGCAGAGTTGGACCCGAGAGCACAGGGTCGAGTGACAGCCTCCAACAACTTCCAGGTGAGTCAAATAACTGATAACATTGGAAGGTTGATGGGTCTATAATGTTCAAAGCAAGTTCACTTTATCATTTGTTTTAGAAAATAAGAGTACCATGTATTTAAATCTCAGTCCTGGAATGTAGATAACAGTGCTATTTAATGCAGGTCAAGCTCTCCCAGCAACCTTCCTTTCCATGACCCGTGGAGCCATTGAACCTTTGAAGCTGTATTCAGCTACCGAGTGAGGTAAGAATATTACGATAGAACGCACTCCGTTTTTAACCATACCACGGCATATTTGAGAAATCACGTGTCTTTTCTGGAGCCAATTTGCTTACCAATGCCAAAAGTATCGTTTTCCATTTTGTGCTCCACCAAAAGTTTAGCACTTTATTTTCAACCTTATACCAGCAGATAGGTTGTGTTATTAAACCCAATTAAGCACCTGCAAAGCCCATTTTTCCTCTTTCAGTCCACATAGTGAAGCGATATTTATGTCTGCCCACAGAGCACAACTGAGTGCTGTCCTACCTGTTTGTATTTACCTTGTGAATTCTCCACAAAGCTGAGAGATTACATTTGTGCTACACACGCACCCATTATAATAAATGCTTTTCTGCCTTTTTCAGAAAATTTCCAAAAGGCTCCTTTGGATACAACTTTTGAAATCACATTACTACACAAATCGTGCAAGTAAACCCCTTGTTGTCTGTTGTTCATTTGTTATGTTCTGTCCTGACGAATGCTCCGTAGACCCGGCTGGGCCACATGGAGCAGAAACATGTTGACACTGTAGTTCATAAGGTATAAGGAGATTCATTAACACGACCTCCAGTAATACCGCAATCCTCAATTTTAATAACAATACTTCACCCTTTTTTCATTAAAACTCACCACGGGTGCAGTATATGTTTTTTATAAACCTTATTTTTGGGTGCCCTTTTCATGCATTTTTATCTCTGGACACTGCTACTTGCACCAGAGGTTGCCTCTGGTTGAGGCTTGGCATATAGCACGTTGTTGGAACACTCAATGATAAATGCCACAACGCGAGTGAGGGGCGGAAGAAAGATATACACCGCACGAACAACACCGCGTTTATGAGAGTGTCCCAACTTAACCAATGGTTAAGTAGTACCAAGTGTCCATTCTTTCTTTGATTAATTAAACTGCTGATACTGGGGTGATGAATGGACCTTCTACCCTCCTCCCTACTTTTTTGATTATCGCCATTGAACCTTTCCAGATTTACTGTTATTAATTTCTTCTACAGAAAACATGCACATCACTGGTACAGTACTTGTGTTGATCAATAATATGCTTGTTCTGCAGCAGCAAACCATACCAGCAACAAATATCCTTTCTAACAACCAAAATGCCCAAAGCCATGAATTCCTGCTTTACAAATGCAGATATTAAAATCCACATTTAATAATGACTCCATTAAGCGCTGCGCCTAAAGCAAAACTTTCAATGTTTTCAAAATTCATCACACACACATACAGAGACAATGATACATAGGTGTGTAAATCCGTGTATAGAAATGTTACAAAAGGCAAAGGAGACTACGAGGTGAAGAATTGATTTGTCATCCATACTTTTAAGGGGCTTGGTCTGGAGAAGCAAAAACTCAAAATTCAGAACATAACACAGTGGTTAGGCAGACTTTAATAATAATTTAAAAAATTCTACCCAAACAAACCTTTCTAAGCAACATCAGCATAGAAAGACCGGGGAAAACCATAAATTTCTAACCTGTACCATGCAGCTTGCATGCATCTCCTAGATGGCAGTTCAGAGCACACTGTGATAGATTATGAATGTAACTTATGAACTGCACAGTAACTACAGGATCTATGTGACAAAAGCAGTAACCCACCGTGATATCCACATTAAATATTGTTCTTTAATAGGCATGGTACCCGTTCCAGAATTTATGGGCCACCTTGCAGTGCTTTAAAAACGGCTGCACTGCAACAAAACCATCCCTCACTAACAAAACCTGCCCCCACCCTTCCAGCCTCCCTGGTAAATGCCTGCCCTTCGGCGGATGTCCGGTATGGCTATTCCGGCGTTGGTTGTGTTCAAAACAGACATTGTCTTGTTGGCCAGTCAACCAGCACTGACGTGCATGCTGAGGCTACACGGATGCAGTGTTTGACATAAAACAATGCAAACACAAGAAGATGATAGACGGAGCACTGAAACCTTTCAGACACTAACCCCCAGTCACAGATCTGGGTGGAATCAATCATCGTTCTTTAGCTCATTTTGCCACCCCAGTTCAGACCCAGCAATATGCAAATCAGTATTGACCCTGTGCCTCATGGGAACAGTCCAGCTTGAACTGATAGGCTAAGTCCTCCCTGGACCAGAAACAAGCATCCTGGGACCGGTTTCGGGGTAACACCCTCATCAGTCAGGCTTGTTTGAATCCAGTGGCAAAGTGAGCGAGGGACCCACGTCTGGGCATACCCTGCCAACATAAAACAATGGCATTTAATTATGGCAATTGATGTGTTATTCACATTAATTAAACTATGGCTAGACCGCTAGAAGGGTTGAACCCAAAATGTGTGCTCTTTAACAATCATTTCTGAAGTTTGGCAGCAGGGCATTTGAAAACCTTGCATCAACTCCAAAAACACATAATATTATTTAACTATACTTGTTGCTTCTGTTAGAGGTTTTCCCAGGGCCTGCAGCTCACAGGAGTCACAACGACTCGCAACACCGCAAGGGGAGTCGGAGAGTCAAGATTCTAGTTGATGTGAGAGAGTGACAATTAAGTGAAGCAAGTCACTCGTGGCCCGGTCGGGACTGTGACTCTGTTCCTGTACTTGCATGGAAGTCATTCACTCACTCTAGAGACTAGTGACACCCCAGACTCATGCCACACAGCAGGCATGAGTCCAACTCCGACTCCAGGGTTGCGCAGCCTGTCGCACATTCTTTGTAGTAGGCAGAATAACCCTCTGTGCTACCTTAGATAAGTGGATAGTGCTACTAGACAAAACTCCTATCTCTCTCCAGCAGGTACATTAATAAATCACCAGAGTTAACTTGACACTTCTATTACAGCTCAAAAACTGCTGAATATACAAGGAACTTGCTACGAAACTGGCCCACTAAAACACCTGACCCCACCCTTCCAGCCTCGTAGGTAAAACGACCGCCAACCATCCAATGCCCGGTATGGCCATTCCCGCCTTGGTGGTGTTTAAAACAAACAATGTCTCATTGGACGCCTACCAGCACTCACTGACCAGCATGAGCATGCTATTGCTACACGGATGGGTGTTTGACATAAAACAATGGCATTTAATGTGTTATTCACATTACCTAAATGATGGTTAGACCGCTAGAAGGTTTAAACCTGAAATGTATTCTATTTAACAATCATTTCTGAAGTTTGGCAGGGCATTTGAAAATCTTGCATCAACTCCAAAAACAGAGAATCTTATCTTACTTTACTTGTTGCTTCTGTTAGAGGTTGGCCCAGGCCCGGTACTCACAAAAGTCACAACAACCAGCACCACCACAAGGGGAGTCGGAGAGTGCAGACTCTAGTCAAGTCGAGGTGATGACTCAGTCAATCATTATCTCACACGACCTCACCTGCCCAGTGGCCCGACTGAGGTGCGACCCTCCAACTCAGTCAGAGAGTGACAATTAAGTGAAACAAGTCACTCACAGTCCGGTCCCAAACTTGCATTGATTCTAATCAGTCACTCTGGAGTCTTGACACTCAGCACCCAGGCAGCAGGCCTGAGTCCAACTTGATTCCGACTGTGGTCACGCCGCATCAGCGCAGCTTTTACTGCTGCATCAGGGCTGGGCAATCATTTTTGACAGGGCCGTCATCATTGGTAGCCCTTTCACATGCTACCAGATTGAAAGCCCTAGGACCTGGCCAGCGGTCCCAAACACGGTAGTACACATACCGCATCATGCGCCACGTCATCAGCAGGGTAGGGTGCAGCCGGTGTGCACTTGCACTTATGCTACCAGATTGAAAGCCCTAGGACCTGGTCAGCGGTCCCAAACACGGTAGTACACATACCGCATCATGCACCTACGTCATCATCAGGGTAGGGTGCAGCAGGTGTGCACTTGCGCTTACACACGTTCTGCTAGCTGCAGCACATGCAATTAGTCACTGTCCAATCATGCTCAGCCATGCGCTTCTTGCTCATTCGCTCAGCTTCCTGGCCGAGGTCCGCAGAAGATACATACAAGGGCCCTTATTTATGAGGCCTTGCGTCAGTTTTGCGCCGCCGGTGCGTCACTTTTTGTGACGCACCAGCGGCGTACAAAATGCGCCTTGTTGCGCCATATTTAAAAAGTGACGCATTTAGGTAGATGCGTCACTTTTTAAACCCCTGTGCCACATTATACCTGCGTCAGGTATAATGTATGCAGAGGGGGCGTTCCCCCGCAAAAAGCCTCGTAATAGTGACGCAGTGAAATCTATGAGATTTCACTGCGTCACTTTTAGGATGCTGTTGCGTCAAAATCTTGTGCCTGCCTCACAGCAGGCGTAAGACTGACGCAAGCCCTTTCACATGGGGCTTTCCCCCATGTGAAAGGACGCATTGCTGGAGTTGCGTCACTTTTGTGACACACTCTAGCAATGCGTCACTTTTGCGCTTACAGATACGTCAGAAATACTGACGTATCTGTAACTCCTTGCGACATGATGCGTCATACATTAAATATGACGCATCAGGAAAGTCGCAAGGAGTGCGCAGTGAAAAGTGACGCATCGCTGTTTTCACGCAGCGATGCGTCACTTTTCATAAATGAGGCCCAATGTATCAAATCAAGGTTTGCGCTGATTGGCGTGGGGTCATCATAGCAATGACTTCTTTCCTCCCCCTAGGCCCAGCTTGCAAGCCATCATGATGTCTCTTCAGGTACAGCTTCTGCACAGCAGTGCTATCACGCGCTGCTCACGCGGCAGGTGATTTTATGCCACCAGATCACTTGCCAAGGCTGACAAACAGCCAGGGGTGGCAAGCAAGATGGCACGGGTGGCAATGGATGGCTTAGGGGTCGCAGTTGCCAGTTTGATTTTATTTACAAACACATGTGGGTTTAGGGGGAAGATGCTTGAAATATTGCTTCTTGTAATGATGCCATGTCCTGGTGGCTCTTTCAATCAGTCTAGCAGACAATGATAAGGAGGCACAGTTTAGGTTTCTGCATGGGGAAGATTGCAGTTGATGTGGTTGTTGGGAATTCCTCCTAATTTTAGGTCAGAAACTCCAGTCGAAAAAGTATTTCTCAATCACTAGTATTTTTTCTTTTTACTTTTTAAAGCTTATTTCTATACTCCCAGAATTAAAATATAGGTTTCGTAATGCATTTCATTTAATGAAGTGTGTAGTTTTATAATGTTTTTATTTGCATCCTGTCTGCTGTTTGAGGAACTTCTATACAAAGGGGCACATGCATCATCCCGGCCTTTTGCGAATTCCAAATTGCGAAAAATAGGGAATCGCAATTTGGAATTCGCAAAATGGGATGCATGTATATTTTCCTAAAATATTTGTGATTCGGTAAAAATCGCAATTTTTACCGAATCGCAAATATTATGCGATTTCCAAAGTGCAAAATCGCTATTCCCATTGATTCCTATGGGCCAAAAGGCCCATAGGGATCAATGGGAAGGCTTTAACAAATTGCGATTTTCTTTTTCAGAATTGCAATTTGTTCATGCATTACATGGCTGCAGGGGGGGGTCCAAAGGACCCCCCACTGCACCCCTGTAATGTATTTTTAAGTGCATGTTTCACACACACATGTCCTAAGGACATGTGTGTTTGTAACATTAAACTTTAAAAAATGCATTTTTGTGCATATTTAAACATTTTCGCAAATTACCACGAGGTTCAACCTTGTGGTAATTTGCACTCCCTATTTTGAAATTCGCAAATTTCAAAACAATGATGCATTGCTTTTAAGGAATCGCAAAATTGCGATTCCTTAAAAGCAATCGCATTTTTGGAAATCGCTAAAATAGCGATTTTCACAAAAATGCATGATGCATCCCAAAAACTTATTTAGGAAGTGCAAACGGCCGAATTTACCAATTCGCACCGTTTGCACTTCCTAAATAGGTTGATGCATGTGCCCCAAAGCTTGTAAGGATTCTTTAATAAATGTAAAATCATTCCAAGGATTACTGCTCTGTAGGTGAAAAATCTTTGACAAGGGCGGGGAGGATTAGAATGGGGATGTGGGGTTAAAGATGTTTTCTGAAAGTAAGGTGGGTAGGCACATTTCTGATGTATGAAGAGAAATGTTAATGAAAATTTAATTTCCTATATTTCACTGGCTTATTTATGTGCTTTCTCAAGCACTATGAAGCAATATTTTGTATTAAACTGAAACACACACAGTGGCCACGATGACTGTTTTTTTCTGCTTAACTTTTCATTTCATGCATAATAAGCACATATGATCTTTCACCTCTTATAAGAACCAGCATATGTCTCTGCCTTAAAAACTGCTGTGCCTTTGAATATTTTCAGATGTTAAATGTTTCATTGCATTTTATTGGAAATAAATTAGCTTCCTAATGCATTTTAATGCGTATGGGAATGCAAGAGCTACATGTATACATAAAACATTATTTCATTACGCTTCTATAATACAAAATGGGTATTGCTCCAATTAAAACATGAGCTTAGTAATCATTTTGATGCCCAAAGAACTATATCTGAATTCATTTACTTTTTCATTTTTGTGCATTTATTTCTAAGTTTCATATACTATCGCAACCACACCTTAACGTTTGTTGCAGAGCACTGAATAAAGGTTCTGTGCAATCAGGGGGGCAGATTTACAAACCCCTTGCGCCACTTTTGCGTAACTTTTAACATGGGAAAAGTGACGCAAAAGTGGGGCAAGAGGCTTGTAAATCTGCCCCAGGGTGTTTAGGGGTCCAAAACGATGTGAAGTGTGAACCCCAGTCTGATTTTCCTTAGTTGCTGCCAGGTAAGGTTGCAGGGGACCAGCAGAATGTCACCTGAACATTACAGTGTTCAGGAATTTCCTGAAGCCAAGGTGGCTAGATCCTCTTCCCAGGCCAGGGATCAAGACATTCCTGACTCTAGGGCCTTGAACAAATGGGCCCAATTCGTAAAGGGCCCAATGTACAAAGATGGTGCTGTGAGTAGGAGTGATGTACTTGTGTACTCGTGAATTACTTACAATTGAATTCCTGGATTACGCTAAGGAGTACTAGAGTAAATCACAGCAAATTGTTTGTGAATTGGACCAAATGCCATCTGTCTATGAATCTAAAACCATGTACCTTGACACACACTCTCTCTATATACATGTGGCAGCGGGATGGCTGCAGACATATCGTCATAAGATATTACTTATGATAATAAATTCTCCTGGTGGGGGGCTGACATGCGTGGGCCATCTGCGGGGTGTTGAGAACAGAGTCCGGCAGGGCCTGGTGGCCGGCCGTGCACAACTGGGGGGGAAGGTGATTCGGCTGCAGATACATCATAATAAGATGACATTAAAAAAATTGCAATTCACTCAAAATTCACTAAATAGGGTAGTAAGATTTTAACTTAGGTAAAAAAAAAACGTAGAAATTTACTGGAAAAAACAAAAGTTAAGGTGAAGTTAGACATGGGTCTTCTAGTAATTAAAATACTAGGGTTTAAAAAAACAAAAAAAAGTGATGTCCCCCGGCTATACATAACAGACCTAAGTATAACTGGTACCACTGTGATGCACTGCTTATGACCTCACATGTTACCTCACTGATGACATGTAATCTATGGCGGGGCAAGGTAAACTTAGGTCAGTTTCATATGACTGGTGAATGCCAGTGTTTTTTTTTGGTTTTAAAACAATGTTTTTGTTTCTTCGAAGACATACATATAACTCCACTGTAACCTTTGTTTTTTACTTAAAGATAGATAGATGGACAGATAGATAGATAGATAGATAGATAGATAGATAGATAGATAGATAGATAGATAGATAGATAGATAGATAGATAGATAGATAGTAGATAGATAGATAGATAGATAGATAGATAGATAGATAGATAGATAGATAGATAGATAGATAGACAGACAGACAGGTAGGTAGGTAGATAGACAGACAGACAGACAGACAGACAGACAGACAGACAGACAGACAGATAGATAGATAGATAGATAGATAGATAGATAGATAGATAGATAGATAGATAGATAGATAGATAGATAGATAGATAGATAGATAGATAGATAGATAGATAGATAGATAGATAGATAGATAGATAGATAGATAGATAGATAGATAGATTGATTAAACAACATGGATGGCTGTGTGATATGGTCCAATATTGCCATTGAGGGGCTCTGGTGATATCATAACCACAAGGCCAAGTGGTTTGTAAATGTCACCAGTACCACAACATGGCAATACTGAATGATATTATCTATGGTTCTCGAAGGTATTTCTTATATTGCATGCTTATTAGAGGCAGTTAACCTGAAAATGTTTGTTTTCTTCCATGTGCTGCTAAAAATGGGCACTTTAGTGTGTTCAGGATTTGTTAACCTTTCTTGAATAAATTGTTATGTATGGTGAGGGGCAGTGGATTTAGGTGATTCTGCGCTACACTATTAACCGTGCAATTATTGATTTACTGAATATGCCATCAGGTCCCTGTATAATGTATGGTTCTTGCTTTTTCGACACACATAAGACTAATTCTCAGGAGCATGTTGAACAATAGGAGATGGTGTGAATGGTAGATGGAAGATATGATCTTTGATGTGGAGGTATGAAAGAATAAGAGTATTCAGTGGTTAATAAGTACACTAACTATTTTGCCCCCATCACATGTCGTCTTTGTGAATTGGGACCAGCAGCCAGAATAAAATGTGTGCAGGCGATGATGGCGGCCATTTTGCCTCCCTCAATAATGTGTTGTCAAATCTTTGTTACCGGGCCCTTTACAGGGTCATGGGTGCAGGGAGCACCCTAAAATGTTCAACCGTAAACTATGAATAAAATGAATGGAATTTGTGCCGCTGACGGAGAGATCCGAGCCTGTGCGCGGTGCAGTCCGTCTAAGGCCCGCTAATAATGTTTTGCCCATTTCAAATGTAATGCGCTGACTCCAATATTAGAAATGACATCTTCGTATAATCTGGATTAGTGCAATGTAAATAGCACAGAGCTCAATAAAATATTTCCTTGCTTGCAGCCCTAATGCCTATTGCTGGATTAGTTTGGTATTATAATATTTCAATCGCTTGATTCACAAAGGCTCCTACATAAGTTGCCTTCCTGTAAAGGTTAGCACTATGGTTAATTATTCATAGTTATTTTAATGTTTCATACACCAGTGGTCAGGGACGTTTTTGCTCTAATCCAGATGTTAGGAAGGAAATCTCCTCTGCAAACCTCAAGATAACTGGTTCAGATACTGACAAGGTGAACTTAGCCTTCAGTCCCCTGAGGCAGATACACTGAGAGCGAATTGGAACTGGGAAATATTATAATACGCAGTTTTCTTTTGGTGCCCTTCAAAAGGCCTAAAAGAATACACTGAAAATGTATATTTCAATAAAAAAAGTGTCCTGAAGTTACCGATGTCTTAAGAGGGCAGCATTTATCGTGGCAAGACACTACTACCACGCACACTGAGACATGCAGGGAAAAAGGTCAGCAGATAGGTGTAAGTGCAAGCACACACATGCATGCACATACTCTGACACGTATCCCTTCTTTTTTTGTGAGCATGATGACCTATGCCACCACATACCTCAAACATATGCACCTGCTAATCTGTGGTATCGTGCACAGACTAACACACACACACACACACGCACGCGCACCCATACACACACATGCACACCCACACACACACACACACACAAACACGCACAGACACACTGATGAAACCGTCGAATACTCTTTTTCCACATTCTCAGCAATTCTTTGAAAAAAAATGCATGAAGGATAAAGATTGGGATTCCATTTTCTGCGGAAGAAGGATGAGGTGTGTGTGAGGAAATGCAGAAGATGTCCTTTGTATGAGGGGTGGGTGCACCTGCCAGAAAAGGATACCTAGTACACACGGGACCCCTAGACCCAGGGGAAACCCCTTTCCATGCTCTTGGTGATACATCACTGCACGGTAGTCTCCAGGGATTCCCCACTGGCCAGGTGTGCCAGGTGCAGGTTTCCAGTTGAGCTCTTACTCCTGGGAAGGTCTGGAGAATTCCCCCGGTGATCCTAGTCCTGCTGGAGAATGGAGAAGTCTGCACAAGGGAATATGACTGTGCAACCGACCGTCGAAGAATTCTCTACATCTTACACAATTTTTGTTTTCTATTTTAAACAAATTGTCAGAAGGAATTTGAACCTATGTTCTTCTGCACAAGATGTTGCCTTACTTTTTATTCCAGTCAAGTAAATAACATTCTAAGTGCCAGATGCATCAAAGAGTTTTATCCATTTTGTGTTTATGGGACAATATGTTGGTACATGCGGCCCTAATTACCTACAGGGACCCGAGAGCACAGGCCTGTTTTTCTCAGACCCTTTCAAAAGGTTCTCAGCACAAAATCCTTAAATTAAGGAAATGGCAGATTCTACTGATGCATTTCAGACAAGGGTAGTCAGCACAGAAGGCATAGTTTGTGCTCTGTGGTGGCTGTGGAGAAACTTCTCACATTTTGTGTTTTTGCCCGGGTTTAATGGATAAATACCCTGATTTACTAAAACCGTATTTTCTTGCTTCAAATGTACATCCACTTTATATTTCTGTTGACTCCTACCTGAAAAACACTTCCCTTAGTTATTGTCATGAGTAGTAAAATATGTTGAACATGCCTCTAAACTGTCAAGTGATATGGCAACACTACAGTTAACAGACTTGGTTTTCAATTTTTTTTTAATGGAATGTTTTTCTTTTTGCAATGGTATATTTGATTACACAATGAATTTATTCATTCATTTAACCCACTCAAAGATGCTAGGACCTACAGAGGTGCACATGTTCATGCACCAATTGTAAAAAAATAGAGCATAGCTACGTTGAATGTCTCTCGTCAATCCATTTTACAATATTTTGACAGAAAACATGAAGTGAATAGTTCCTACTATTCATAGGCATAAACTTGCTGACTCAGTGTTATTCAAGGCTAGTGTTAGGGCTGGTGAGCAGGCACACACTTAAAGAGGGCATTGACCATGTGTGATGTGACATGTGGCATATGTGCATGACGCGGAAAACACACATGAGGCTGTGCGTCACTTTTACGCTGCCGGTGCATCACTTTTTGTGACGCACAAGTGGCGTAAAAAATGTGTCTTGTTGCGCCACATTTACAAACTGTGGCATCAAGGTAGATGCGTCACTTTGTAAACCCCTGCGCCACATTATACCTGTGCCAGGTATAATGTATGCAAGGGGGCGTATTGACGCAAGAAAGGATCGTGGAAGTGACGTAGAGAATTCTATGAGATTTCACTGCGCCATTTCAAGGACTCAAATGCGTCAAAATCTTAAGCCTGCCTCACGGCAGGCGTAAGACTGACACAGTCCCTTTCACATGGGGCTTGCCCCATGTGAAAGGACACATTGCTGGAGTTGCGTCACTTTTGTGACACACTCCAGCGATGCGTCACTTTTTCGCCTACAGATACATCAGAAATACTGACATATCTGTAACATCCTGTGACATGATGCGTCATACTGTAAATATGAAGCATCATTGGTGTTGCAAGGAGGGTGCAATGAAAAGTGAGGCATCGCTGTTTTCACACAGCGATGCGTCACTTTTCATAAATGAGGCCCACTGGATTTGGTGACTGTACATACACGGCTAAAGGGTACCCCTAAACTATCACAATTGTCAACATGTCATGCATCAGTATTTCTGTTCCTTTGTGGCATGGTGAGGTCCCTGTCAACAGTAGCCGTTTTATTCAAAGTTGCTCCTCTGCGTTGCTTGAAAGGTCCACGTTTACGAAGAAATGGGCTGTTTTCTTTTCTCCTTTCTGGTGCACTATAGGCTGCCATGTGTCAATGCACATAGCCTTGCACCAAGGGGAATCTTCCAGTAAAAAAATTATACGTGAATACCGTATTTTCCGGCGTATAAGACGACCCGGCGTATAAGACGACCCCCGACTTTGGCAGAAAAATTTTAGGTTTAGTGCTATACTCGCCGTATAAGACGACCCCCCACTTCCAGCGCAGCATAGCCATTCCGAGTATGTACCGGTATTTTGAACTTACCGTATTAGTCTAGTCCTCCTCCCTGTGGGTGAGCAGTAAGGCTTTATCAGTGGGCAGTGGGTACCTATAAGCGTTTATTTTACAAACTGAAAGACTGAACGCAAAGAAATTGGTTGTAGAAACAATCTTGCTTTACTCGGAAACATTTTATTTAAAACCATATCAAAAACTGTCACTTCTGAATAACGGCAAACATAAATAACGTAGTGCATGAAACAGTGCAAGTGCATTAAACGTTCCATAACTTCCCATAAAACCAAGCGATTTCTACAGGATTTATAACGTTCCCTTTAAAAACCTTCAAAATCCTCCTCTTCGTCATCTGATCTCATAAGTAAGTCTATGAGATCTTGTGGTACATCTGTAAGGCAGTCATCGTATGGATCTTGTACCAATTCCGTATCAGATGATGTGGTCTCTTCTTCGGCATCCTCTTCACCTTCCCACAGATAGTCGTCCTCCATACCATCTAATGAGTTCGATATGCCACACTTCTTGAAAGACTTTATGACTGTTTCTGCATCGATGTCGTTCCAGGCCTTTATGACAAAGTTGCACAAAACATCCAACTGTGGCGCACGCATGTTTCCTCCTTTTGTGAATGTTTTTTCACCGCTAACCATCCACTCATTCCACTGTTCTCGGATGCGATCTTTAAATGGCTTGTTTAGGCACACATCCAGTGGCTGCACCAACGATGTCAGTCCTCCAGGTATAACAGCAGCATCCGTTTTCAGTCTTGCCAGCCTTTGCTTGGTGCTGGGAGTTAAATGAGCCCTGAACATATCCCACACCAGTAGACTACGCCTTTGTAGAAGTCCACCTGGTCGCCTGCTCCATACGTTATCAAGCCATAGCTTTACCCCTTCTTCATCCATCCATCCTTTCTCATTCACATGCACAAAACAACCAGCAGGAAACTTGAGTTTCGGCATTGTTTTCCTTTTAAAAATAACCATTGGCCTCAGTTTGCCACCATCAGCTGTGCATGCAAGTACCACAGTGAAACTGGACTTCTCATGTCCTGTTGTTTTTATTAAAATTGTCTTTTCGCCTTTTTGATGGACAGTTTTGTTGGCGATCATATCAAAATTCATCGGAGTTTCATCCATGTTTCCGATGCTACTTAGCGCATACACATGTTCATTGCGCAGCCTAATGACGTAGCGATGGAAGCTATGCATTTTGGCATCAAGATCCGCTGGTAATTTCTGGGCAATTTTTGTCTTTTGCCGCAATACCAGATTATGCCTTCCCAAGAATCTGGTACACCAGGACACAGTGGCCTTAAATCTGTGGCTGAGATCGGGATTAGATTTGGCCCACTGAAGTGCAACCAAGCGGATTTTATTTCGGGTCACGACATACCCGCTTTGCCGATGCTCGGCCACCATGTCTGCTACATGCTTTTCCAGTTCTGGCCAATGTGGGGTGCCTCTTCTTAGTGCACACTTGCCCCTTGGCATACTCCACAATGCTTGCTCATTTGCTCTCCAGGCCCGAACCATCTTCTCTGTCACTCCATATTGCCTAGCAGCAGCACAGTTATTATGTTCCGTGGCAAAAGCCACAACTTTGAGTTTGTAGCTGGCTTCATATTTTTTCTCCTTGCCACTGCTGGAGCCTTGCTGAGTTCTAGACTGCCAGCCATTTGCTCTGGATGCGCTGCTGGAGCCTTGCCGGGTTCTTCGCTGTCTGCCATTTGCACGGAATGTGCTGCTGGAGCCTTGCCGGGTTCTTGACTGTCAGCCATTTGCACTCGATGTACGGTACTGGTGCTGTACAGAATGGACAGGTGCAGAGACTGTCTTCAACACCACACGTACGGTACGGCAAATACGCTATCTGGTCACGAGACTGTTTTTCCTCTTAGCAACAACCAGCCAATCACGGCAAGTGCTCTACTGCCTTCGGGAACATTCGGGAACATTGTACAGTCCCCTTTCTATGCCACGCCCATGCCAAATGGAGAGGTGAGCGTGCCAAAACGTGCCAAACGTGCCAAACGTGTCAACACACTGGGCGCTGCCATCTTCGGCGCTGGCTGCCCATTACCATGTACCGTGTTTCGGACGTCCTGCTGCCTCGTCCTGCTGCCTCGTCTGCCTGGGGATGTGCAAGCGGTTGGAGGCGCGTGTACAGCGGCAGCGGCAGTTGAGGTAAGACTCATGGCGCCATTTGCTCGCTTGTGAAGCGGTTTGACACCTTCGAGTGAAGTCCTTGCTATGAAAAAAACGCTCGCTTTCGATACTTCATGGCGCGGGGCCTGGGTGTGGACGTTGCCAGGGTCGGTGGCTGTATTTTTTGACATAAGGTGTGTTGTTTCTTGTTATTTCCTATTGTGAAGCGGTCTGACACCTTCGAGTGAAGTCCTCGCTATGACAAAAACACGCTCGCTTTCGATACTTGCACAATTCATGGCGCGGGGCCTGGGTGTGGACGTTGCCAGGGTCGTGGCTGTATTTTTGGACGTTGCCAGGGTCGGTGGCTGTATTTTTTAACATAAGGTGTGTTGTTTCTTGTTATTTCGTATTGTAAAGCGGTCTGACACCTTCGAGTGAAGTCCTCGCTATGAAAAAGCGCATGAAAAAATACCATAAAATTTTGTACCCGGCGTATAAGACGACCCCCGACTTTCCAGAAAATTTTAAGGGGTTAAAAGGTCGTCTTATACGCCGGAAAATACGGTACTTTTAGCACTTTGTCAGTGTTTGCTGTGTGATCTTGCACCCCTGGCAAAGTTGGAAAAATGTAGAGTTTTAAAACTTGCACCAGTGTTCTGCCTGCCTGGATGAGGTGTAATCTTTAGGTGCAAATCCTTGTGTTCAAATGCTAGTAGATATGGATTTGCATTAAAGCCCATTATATGTCTTCTTGATGCAAATACCACAAAGTAGTACATAGCACTACTTTGAATTACATTAGGAAACCGTCTAATGCAAATTATGATTTGCATTGGAAAGTAAATTCCACCACTACAACTTCTGCTGGGTTTGGTCCCTTTTGGGATGCAAACTAGTGCAGTGTTAGTAAATCTGGGTCATTATTTTTATCAGTCATTTATTTGTTATTGCCTTTTGTCCCCTCCATTGCTCTGTGTGGTGTCAGCTAGCATTATGTAACTTCATCTTCAACTTTCACATATTTTACAATTCACTTTGTGCTGCTCTTTGCTGTTGATCCTTGAATTTTGTAGAGCCAAGAGGTCAAATTACATTTACACATGAATGAACCAAGGGGTGCTGCATTATATGGCGCATATTTATGGGGCTACTGTTTCACAAGTTCATTGGGAACTAGTGAGTACAACTTTAGCAGAGCTATAACAGGATTTTGAGAGGTGTCCTCAGATGGGACCTTGATCTTAAGCCAGTCTCCTCACTTGCCACTAATTCACCGGTTTTGCATTAGGACTAATTGTGACCCTTTAGAGAGGATTTTACAGACATTCTTAAACCACAATGTTCTAAGAAAATGAATTAGCAGGCCTATGTCAAAAAAGTATTGTATGATCTGGGTCTGTCTAACCTCTGGTAAGATCCATCTTTAATCTCGGCCACTGCTCTCACTGTGGTTAAATCAAAATTCTTGGAAAGTGTCCCTGCTCGGAATCACTTACTTCTGTAGGTAGTCTCTCGAGGCTGTTTCAATTGCATACCTTTGCGCAGAGGATTTTCTAAATTATATTCGTGCCTCTTTCCTGTGTGAAAGTCAATAAAATACTGCAACACCTGCTTCCTGTGTGCCTCAATAAAGAAAATCTACAACACATCAACACACCAAGTCATGTAATTATGTCATGCTATAATGATTCTTAACCTCCACTTCCTTTGTCCACCTCACATCTCTCATAAATAGTAAACCAATATGGGGCAGCTAGATTAACAAACCAGAACCTTGCTTCTTGGAAGGCACTGGAGGTTTATTGCAATACCTCACCTGGATTGATAATTTCGAGTTGAATGTACGTATTCCCTAATTCCCTACCACGTTTGATCTGCACCTGAGATAACCATAGACCCATTTGTTGAAGTGTATCAGAACATGCCTTCTGGGATCAAACTTGATTCTCTCAATGGCTTCTGAACAATCATTATTGAGAACTGAGAACATTTCTGTTTTCAAGATAATTCATTTTATTTTAATTACTTAGTTTTCTATAGTGCAAACAAGACCCAGGGTAGGGTATCAGAGCGCTTTACAAAAACAGCTGAGTAAGTATAGAACATTTTTCAAAAACAGAGCAGACAAAGTATCAAAATATTTTTAACAAGGTTCGGCAGGTAGTAGGAACAAAAAAGGATGATTTGTTCGGAACGGTATGAACAAGTTTGCTTACTCCTTAGTCATAAAGGCGAATGTGTCATTAAGGGGAGTGAAGAAAAAAGTATGGATTCGTAGACTGGTTCAGTGCCTTGCAAGTCAGTGAGAAGCCGGTGTGGAAGTAAGGCCCCATATGGTGAGGCACGTGCGGAATTAAGGGAGGAATTTGCTCATCAGGAATGATTTTGCTTCCCTTTTGAATAGTGGTGTAGAAGAGATATTTCTGATGTACGGCGGTAGCGAGATCCATATTCTTGGTGCTGCTCCAGAGAATGCTCTGTCAGAAGTTTTTTCTTGCTGAAACGGGAGGGTTTCAAGAGTAGATTGTCAGAGCTCCTAGAGTGTCTGTTTCCTCCAGATAAAGTAAATTTTTGGGATAGGTACTGGGGGTATTGTGGTGCAGGGCTTTATGAGTTATGCAAGCCATCTTTAGGTGGATTCTAGCTTCATAGGGTAGCCAGTTGAGCGCCTTTAGGTGTGGCAATATGTGGTAGAATTTCCTAGATCCTGTTAGGAGTCTGTCTGTTGCATTGAGACAGGCTTTTATAGGGGCTGTTGAAATTTTGGGAAGCCCCAAGAGGGTAGTACATCCGTACTCCAACCTCTAGATGACCAAGGCCTGAACTGCAGTTTTGAGGTTATGGTTCTCGATGAATGGTTTCATTTTTCTGAGACAACTGAGGTGAAAGCAGGCATTTTTAGCCAACAGGTTGATGTGTGTTTGCATGTTAAGGTTCTTATCCAATGTAATTCCAAGCAATTTGGTGGAGTCCACTAGAGTCTGCAAGCAATAAAGAACAGTGATCATCTTGGTCTATTCTTTTATCTCCAGGTGTAGTGTAGTTCCTTTATTCCCAATAGGCTCTGCGCATTGGAATAGTATATCCTATAGATAAGACATAGGACTGAGGTTGTCTAGGTCTCTATTGAATATACTAGACATAATTGTGTGTGCCATCTAGCTCAGAGGTCACTAGAAACTTTCTCAAATAAACAAGAACGGATTAGTCTCTGACAACCGCATAAACATGACAACTTTGTTTCCCCAAGATAAAAGGTATCTTCAGAGTCGTGGAAACAATAGATAGATATTTCTGTCAGTCAATCGTGCATGCTTCGCTTCACCAGAGGTGCAGAGAAATAGATAGACGGGCGTTTTCAATAAAAAGGTTTTATTTAACAGTCTTCTTTCTCAAGCATAAGAAATGAACTGCTACAATCGTAAAACTGGTTGCAATATATAATGCATACAGTAGAAAGAGTAGAATAAAATAATACTGTAAGAGCATTGTATGGTTACTAAACCATAGATAAATACATACATAAATAACAGAGGCTAAAAGTACTCAACTGGTGCTTCTAAAATACACCTACCCTGATGTACGTAACCTAAGTTTAGTACGAGGGAAGAAGTAAGTGAGGTGTAGCATAAATGTAGTATTCTTTTGCCAAGAATCTGCCCAAGATTTCTCTAAGGGTCGAATCAGCTCTGTACCTTAGTTTAGAATGAAGAAGGTCAGTCTCGGGACTCGATTTCCCAACAACCCGCAAGGGTAGCTTGGAAACACTGGAGCTGCATTTCTCGGCAGGAGAAAAGACTGCGTCTCTCTCTCAGTGCGTCTGCTGGAGGGTCGGCTTCCTTCAGCACTTGCTGTAGCAGGATGCGTCGGACACCAGATAAACCCATCCTGATTTTCAGTCTTCTTAAATTTTTGTCATGATTGACCGTGTCAAAGGCTGATGAGAGGTCGAGCAGGACTAGTAGGCAGGTTTGATTGCAGTCAATGATGAGGAGGGCGTAGTCTACTATATACAGAATGGCTGTTTCTGTGCTGTGGCCGATCTGAAATCCGATTGGCAGTTGTTCAGCAGTTTGAAATCCGAGATCTGTTGGTTCAGTTGTAGCTGAACACATTTTGCCAAGACCTTGGCTAGCATGGGAATGTTGGTTATAGGTTGGAAATTGTTTCGGTCAGAGGTGTTTGCTGTCATTTCTTTTAGGATAGGGGTGACTTGACCAGTTCTTAGGCAATCCGGGATGTGACCTTGCGCTAGCGAGGCATTGATGATTTTGGTCCAGAGAGGGGAGATGATATGGTAGATGTGGGGTAGGTAGTTTGAGGGGACAGGGTAATTGAAGTGGTTGTTGGGTTTGATAGTTGCTAATGTTTTAGTGATGTCACTGAGATCGTAAAGTTTGAAGGTCGACCAGTGATAGTTATTTTTGGGCAAAGGTAGATCGAGTTGATTAGGATTTTCAGCTTGCGTGTTCTTTGGGGTGGCTGAGTTTTTTGCTGCCATCCTTAGCTCGAGTTGGAGGGAGTTGGTTTTTGCTGTGAAGAATGAGGAAAATTCTTCACTACTAAGCTGTGATTTCGAAGTCAAGAGTGTGGTTTTAGCCAATTTGTTAGAATGTTGTATTAGCATTTCAAAGAGTTTCTTCAGTCTATTTTTGGCATTGTCTAGTTCTGACCTGAAGAAGTCTTTTTTGGATTGTAGAATACTTTTGTTATTGGAGTTTCTAGGTTTCCTAAGTAGTTTGAGTTGGAGGAGGGAGGGATGTTGTCTCCATTTCTGCTCAGTTAGTCTTAGTTTATATTTTTCTTCATTTAGGGCTCCGTTGAACCATGGGTTTTTGTCTTTGTCCGGTATTCTTTTGAGTTTTGGTGGGCCTACTTGGTCAAAGACTTTGGCCATCATGGTGTTGTAGTGAGCGGTGAGGTCATTAACATCTGACATGTTATTGGGAGGAGTGAGAGCTTTCTCACAGTGGGAAGCTAGGTTGTTCCAGTTGAGGTCTCTTGTGTCTCTTATCCAGTGTTTAGGCTTGAGTTGCTGCGAGTACATTTTCTTTCTAGCAGAGGGGATTTGGAAGGTAATAATTTGATGGTCTGACCAATCACAAGGCGTGATCAAGATAGATTCAATCATTTTTTTTTAGAGATGATCCAGTCAAGTCTAGCACCTTTGGAGTGTGTGTGCTTTGAAATGGCTTAGGTCATGGAATGGTCTGCTAGGAAGATTTTGAGGGTGTTGCCCTGCTTGTCTAGGGGTTTTTCCCAAAGGAGATTGAAGTCACCAAAGAATGTGTCATTGGTACGAGTGGTCAAGTTTGTTGTAATGATTTCCATAAGTTGATCTGTGAATCCTGCGTTCTTACCTGGAGGATGGTAGAGTATATTTAGTTTGTGAGAGTAGTTATCTGAGGATTTTACGGAAAATCCTAGGTATTTACAAGAATCTAGGGGTTTGGACTAAAACTTTGAGATGGAGATGTCATATCGATGTATGCAGGCGATGCCTCCACCCTTTTTATGAGGTCTGTTTAGTCTTATGATGTTGCAATTTGGAGGGATTAGAAGGTCTAGGCATGGCAAGGATGATTCAGTGAGCCAAGTTTCTGTGAGGATGATTATATAAATGTTCAGGTTTAGGATGAGGTCGGCAATGCCAGAGGCGTGTTTTAGGGCTGAGCGACAGTTTAGAAGGATGCAAAAGATCTGGTTTGAGGTATTCTCTGAAGAATGTTCGAGATTTTCGGAGTTATTCGGGTTATTGTTTGACGGTTGTTTGGGTTTATTGTTCTGTGATTCAGTTGGGATGTTCTGTTTGTGTTGATGGGGACTGGGAGAATAGAGAATTCTTCCTTATTTTTTGATGGGGCAAGTAGGGGCAAGTAGGAGTTTTGTAAAGAAGTAGTAAAGTTTGGATTTCCAAGTCAGTTAAGTAGTTGGGGAGTTGGGGAGTTTGTGTGTACGTATATGTTCATTAGTCAGAGGCAGTTATATGAGTTCTGAGGGAGGTGAGTTGTTAATGCTTCTTTTGAAGGTTCTGGGTAGGGGTGAGGGTCGCTGAGATTCAGGAGATATAGGGATAGAGGGAATAGTTAGGTCCTGGCGGACACTCGGTAGAGTCTTGGGGTGGGGTTTTAGTGTGAGAAAATATTTGTTGAATACTTCTAGGTCCTTATTAGCTGTTTGAATTAGATTAGTGCCATTTTTGTAGAAAGTTATATTCAGGGTGGCTCTGAGGTTTTGTGCAAGTGTCGTTGTAATCCTGGTTCTGTAGGGAATTTTTTTCTTGTCATGGGTGGTTAGTAGCTTGGAGAAGGCAGTTCGCCATTTGGCCATTTTTCTTGTGAACAATATGAGGTCATTGATTATTACACCTTTCTTGGCATTGAAGGAGGGGCCAAGGAATAGTGTTTTGGGGTTTTTACTGAGGAGGTTGTGTTTGAAGGTTTTAGAGGCATTTTTAGATAGATTGGGGGGGTATTAGAAAGAATATGTACGGTTTTCTGCAGGTATCATATGTGGTCCAGCCATTATGTGATATTCCTTGTTCTGGGAGGGGAACAACAGTTTAACAGTGGGTTGGGAGCCCTTACAAGATGGCTGCCACTTTGTTGGGAGCAGTTACAAGATGACTGCTACTTTTTTTGCTTTTTGTTTTTATAGATTAGGTTCAGCCATTTTGAATGCTGGAAAGTTAGAAGAGGAATGGCCTGTGGGACAAATGGATCTCCCTTTCCATATGACAGGCGTAAAAGCTCTGATACTCCCAAGCTGAGGGGAACAACCGTATAACAGTGGGTTGGAAGCCGGTACAAGTTTCAAGTTTATTGTTCTAGTGTTTAGTCTTTTTAAAACCATTACACTGTATGTTAAATATAAAAAAAAATTAAAAACATTCATTAAACGTTTTGTGCACTTATATTACAAAATTTGTTTAAAAAATAAAAAAATTAAAATATATAAATGTATGACAAAATTCATAGTGTCATCTCATTAAAATCCATAGTATCCTTCACATATCTCTCATGAGACTGAACATTGGCAAACAAAGTTGGAGTAGGATACAAAGCAATTCCTTTTTTCTTTCGGAGTTTTCTTTAAGCTGGGAATATTATTTCCCATCAAGATCATTGTTTAATATTATCCTTGATCCAGAATTTTTCTTTTTGCTGGGTACCATCCTTTATCATTTAATTTGGGATTGCTAAACTCTTGGTCGATTTGTAATCCAACTGAACTTTACATATGTACTTTTTAGGTCATTAATCCTTTATTTGGGCTATTTCTTTCAAATTAACTTTTAAAAATATTACCCCTCTGCAGACAAGTGGGATTGAGCTGCCTCCAAGCCAAGTTGTTACCGCTTGCCTGCAGGTTTGGATTTTTTGTATTGTAAAGATTGTTTCCAACAGTTTTTTCCTTTCTAAACCAAACTTTGGACACACACAGAGAATATGCACTAAGGACTCTTTCTTATATTTAAACAGCCAACATTCTTCATTGTGAAACTGATATTTCCAATTAGGAGCAAAATCTTTAATTTCCCACATACCGAAACGGAAATTGCATGAACTGTTGTTTTGTGTTCTGTGCGAAATAAGCTGAAAGGTATTGCTGCTGCCTCTTTTTGTAAGAATTAATCACTGTCCAGGCATGGTGCCGTTACAAGATGGCTGCCACATTGTTGGGAGCCGTTACAAGATGGCTACCGCTTTGTAGGTGTCTTCAATAGTCTTTCTATTTATTGCTGGTAGTCCTGTTTTTAATTCAGTTTTTAAAGATTCAGCCATTTTGAATGCTGGAAAGTTAGAAGAGGAATGGCCTGTTGCCTGTGTAAAGTTAGAAGAAGAATGGCCTGTGGGAAAATGGATCTCCCTTTCTAGATAACGGGTGTAAAATCTCTGATACTCCCAAGCTGAGGTGGGTGGGGATGCAGCAAACAAAGCAAGGGCCTGCTCTCTCAGCTCACTGCAAAATCATGAAGTGTGCAATGCACGTCTAACATGTTTTAACAAACGCCCCTTGACCCCTTGAAGGACCGTGAACCCCATAGAAGTCAGCGGGCCTCAGTAGGAGATAGAAATAGAGAACTGACAGAGTCCTTGGGGCTGAGCAAATGCCCTTTGAACCCTTGAAGGAAAGAACATAGGCGGGGCTCCGTCTGGCACAAGAATGATGCCTACTGTTTTCCTTTGTAAATTAATTTCAGTGGTCCTTGGTAATGTAGACACCCTTGCTACTTATGATATGAATGAAAGTGTCATCGGACATATGTTTGTGAAGGAGAATACTGTTAAGAAACACAAAAGAAGTCTTCTTTCTGCATGGGAGCTTTCTTAGTGAAGCCACTATCAGGTAGATTCATCAAAGACACGTTTTGCGAGTCTGTAATAGCGATTCATAAGGAATCGCTATTACAGACTCGCAAAACGGGATTCATGTAGGAATCGCAAAATTAAATGCGATTCTTACACATTCCTTATTTGCGATTAGCAAATTGCTAATCGCAAATAAGGAATAACTCCCCATTCATTCCTATGGGCCAAAAGGCCCATAGGAATTAATGGAGAGTATTCCTTATTTGCGATTAGCAATTTGCTAATCGCAAATAAGATAGCGATTTAAAGGGTGCCAGGGGTGTCCAAAGGACAACCTGTAGCACCCCTTAAATGCAAATTCTAACAGGTGTTGTGTGTGTGTAACATGCAAAAGAAAAAAATGCACTAAACTGCTTTTTACTCTTTTTTCGCAATTTACCACGAAGTCAGATTTTGTGGTAAATTGCAACGAAATATTGCGAATTCGCAATTTCAAATTGGGTGATGAATTGCATTTAAGTAATCTCTATTAGAGATTCCTTAAATCCAATTCCTCGCAAATATGCGATTTCGCAAATAGCGATTTTTGCATTTGGGATGATGAATCCCAAATGCAAAAATCGCACTCGCAAAGGGCCAGATTCTCAGAATCTGGCCCTTTGCGAGCGCAATTTCGTTTCATGAATTGGGCTGATAATTTCTCCAGAACAGCCAACATGAGTTTATCATTTTTGTGGTCGCACACTGCCACAACACCATACAGTACATGCTGCAAGCAGGATAATCTTTGTCTACCTAGAAACATCGGTACCATCCCGAAAATGGATCCAAACCTGAGCTGCCCAGAGGCTCACTCAATTGCTGCACTGTAATCAGACATGAATGGACATCTCTGGGTTTTTTCCTGGATATTTAGAGCTGAAAACTTCCATTCTCCTCTGAGCTTTGACTAAGGCACACTTAGAACTATTGAAGTTCTATTGACTTGACCCGCTGCAGTATGGTACCAAAATATCATGAAGTAAATATTGTTTGATAAATCCTTTGTGCACTAAATATCATTTAAGAAAGTCAATCCCATTGATGTTAACAACTAAAACTCTACACACAATCAAACAATATTTGAGTAAATTATATTTAGGCCATGATATTTGTGTCAGAGATGTTTCTATCATTATTCTGGCATGCACCCCCTGCTGCCTGCTCTGGCCTTGATAACATCAAAGCAACAGCATGCTCAAGTAATTCACTGGAATATAGCCTCAGATTATGGAACTTCTCACTAGTCTTCACCAGACAGGAGAAGAAATGTTCCACAAATTCTTCAAAATGATCATTCTTGGGATCAGCTTTACCTGGTGAGAAGGTGCCTCTGTATGACAAAACATTTCTTAACGTTTGTGAAACCATCCAGTGAGAAATTGGGTTGTTGCTTGAGGGGGGTGTGAATACTTCTCAGGCAACAGCCACAAGTGTATATTTTAATAAATTGTTTGACATCACAACAACAAAAATCCAGTTAATAGAACTGGAGATACGCGGTGGTAAATGTTTAGATAAATATAGTGCCTGAGAGCACAAAACGCTAACTGTGGTTATCTGGTTGTGCCGGACTGAGACAAAGTCACAAGTTCAAGTCAAAATGTGATGGAGTGCAGGCTTGATAAAGGCACCAGACTATGCCCATTGAGAATTGAATCTCATGTTGTGCAACAGTGAATCCAGGGTGTTATGCAAAAACTGCATCGAGTTGTGTCAATCTGCGTTGGTTCCGATAAGGAGCTGCAAGGGTATCGAAGTGAGGTCCTACACTGGTTTACACTGTGCTGCGTATGATTTGATGGGGACCACAGCTAGGCTTGCAAAGCACCTGTAATCTAAGGGTCCAGGACTGGGGCACCACCACTTGGGGGTCAGGACCATCAGGAGGTAAAGCTCAGGTGCAGGGTTCAAAATGGTTGGATGCTTTTGTGGCCCTAAGTATCAATCAGGAGGCCAGGCTACTGGACCTTGAAGTCAGAGCTAGCCTCTTCTGCCAACACTCAGACCCTCTATGGTGATGCTATCTTGAGGAATGCACAAATGCCAGCTAACAACTACACCTTGGAATATAGCCCAGGAATGGACAGCAGGCACAAACTGGTTAGGACAAGAAAAATGCCAACTTTATACAAGTTGCATTTTTTTGCAATTGTGACTTGAAATCCGACTTTACCATTAAAGATGATTTTAAATTACAATTTCTCAGACATCAAACTTGACTTTCCTCCTGCTTCTCAATCAAAGGTTAGCACTTATTCAATGTAATAAGGCAACCCAATGTTGTCCTAAGGGAGAGGTAGGGCTCACATTAGTGAGAATCCAATTAGTGAGCTTTTTACTGCCAAGACATATAAAAGTTAAAAGTACATGTCCAAACTTGTAAATACAATGGGGCTTATGGGCTGTGTAGGGCCTAACTTAGGGGTGGCTTATGTATATTAAAAAGTGATTTTTTTTCTTGGAAAAGGGCTTATTTAGGTAAGTTGAATTGGCAGTTTAAACATATATACAAGCTGCAATTGTAGACCAGGGACATGTTTTAAGGGGCTGGTCCAGAGTGGTACAAAAAATGCTACAGACCTACTAGTTACATTTAATTCACCAGCTCTGTTTATATAGTTTACCACTTTACAGGGGACTTACAAGTAAATTAAATATGCCAATCAGGTGTAAGGCAATTTTACCATGTTTTAGGGAGTGGGCACAAACACTTTAGCACTGGTTCATTAGTTGTAAAGTTCACCGAGTCCTAAGGCCAACAAAAACGGTTTCAGAAACAATTTGAGGGGTGTAGGCAAAAACTTGGCGGGGGACCCTGCAGAGTGGGCCAGGTCCAGCACAGACCATTTTGCTAGTCTTGGTACTCACTAGTCTCTGGCATAAGCATTGACCAAGTACATGCCTCTTGACCTAAATAAGTGGTACTGCTTATTGAAAACCTTTATAACACTTCAACAGATATTATACTTGTTTATGCCTGTTCAATGAGTCACACCTGGTTGGTTTGCTAACTGGGGGCCCGATTCACAGAACTAACTTAAGACAAAATCCTAAACTTACTACTTTTGGTATTCCAGAAGTTAGGATTTTGTCTTAAGTTTGTCTTAAGACAGACTTAAGACAAAACCCTAACTTAAGTCTGTCTTAAGTCTGTCTTAAGACAAACTTAAGACAAAATCCTAACTTCTGTGAATACCAAAAGTAGTAAGTTTAGGATTTTGTCTTAAGTTACTTCTGTGAATCGGGCCCTGGGTCCAGAACTTGATGAACAAGCCTGAAACTTTGTGTTTCATATTGTTCTTTTAGGCTCAATTGTTGCTGTTGATTTATGTGTTGGGTGATTTCTTATTGTTCTTCAACATTTTACTCAGATTATATTTTTAAGGTGGTTTAAAGTGTGGTTCCTTTTTAAAGTACCAATTCTGGCAGGATCTTGCATCATGTTATAATGCTTCTGGAACCAATCTTCACACCAACTCCCACGCAATACCACAGAGAGCAAATGAGGCTGGGGGACCCACCTTTTTCCTTCAGACAACATACCTGTTAGAAATGGGGGTCTCTAGTTAGCAGTGGTATGCACCCTGTCCAAGTAGGGACCCTTCTTTCTAGTTAGGGGAAAGGAACTACACACCCAAGATAACCCTTGGCATGAATAGTCAGGCCTATCTCAGAGGTAATGTATAAAGAATTTGTATATAACACACAGAGTAACACAGTCAAAACACTACAAATGAACACCACACTAGTTAAAAAATACAAAGTTGTTTTATCTAAACAAAACTAGACCAAAATTACAAAAATCCAACATATAGAACTCAAAATATTTCTTTAAAGATTAGAAGCAATTCTGTCCATAGAAATCTAAAGATGTGGTGATTTTACACAAAGTACCTTAGATGCGTCAAAATCCACTAGGAAAAACAGCTGCAAAGGAGGTAAAACACAGTGATGCGCTGATTCATAAGACCATGGGGAGGCGATGGTACAGTTCTGTTGTATCGTATCTGGACTGTAAGGGGAAGTGATGCATCAAAATCCAAGACGGTTCTGGTCTTCGGGTGGTGCAGTGGAAAACTTGCCGCACAGGTGTGATGTGTGAAAATCCGGACACGCTGGAGGTTGATGTGGTGAACAGGCACTGCGTCGATTTCTTTAGCAGAGGTTCCATGATTGTTGATTCTTTCAGCAGCACAGTAGGGCCTGTTTCAGAGTCAGTGAGGGGTTCTCAAACTTGGAAGACGTTGTGTGCTGAACACAGGCTGCAGTGGTTTCTTTGGCTGGGGGCACGTGCTTCCTTGATTTTTTTTGGGCCGCACGATAGCATGGCTTGAATACTTTTCCCAAATGTTATGTTATGTTATGTTACAAAAGTTTTGGTACCGCGCTCATACACCAATTGGTTTCTTGGCGCTCGAAGACAGTGGGAGTAGGCACGGGGAATGTGAACAGCTAACCGTGAGCAAGGTGGAACAGATGAGTTTTTAAAGATTTGCGGAAAGTGGGATAATCAGGGGTGAGCCGAGTAGAGAGGGGGAGGGAATTCCAAGTGAATGGGGCAAGAAAGGAGAAGCTAGCACCACCGTGCTTCTTACGTCGAAACCTTGGAACGACCAACAGATTGTGGGCGGAGGATCTGAGGTGTCGGGTAGGGATGTAAGAGTGGAGACAGGAAGAGATAAAAGTGGGAGCAGAAGAGAAAAGAGATTTGAAAACGGTGCAGCCAAGTTTGAAAATGCATCGTTGCGCAACCGGGAGCCAGTGCAAGGTTTTTAACAGTGGGGAGACATGTTGGTGTTTTGGTTGCTGGAAGATTAATCTAGCCGCCTGATTTTGCACCAGTTGAAGGCGTTGGAGGTCGTAGGCTGGGATCCCCACGTATAGACAGTTGGCATAGTCTAAACGTGAGGTAACCAGGGCCAGGATGACAAGTATGAGGGCCTCTGGGGACAGGTACCTTCGGATCTTCCCGATCCTGCGGAGATGAAAGAAGCAGGCCGAGGTGACAGCATTGATGTGCGGCCGCATCGAGAGATCACTGGAGATAACAACACCTAAGCTCTTTACGGAGTCAACTGGGCAAGGGGAAGGGCCGAGGGCAGGAGGCCAGAAGTTGGCAGTCCAGGGATGAGGGAGTCCACCGATCAGGACCAGCTCTGTCTTACTGGGGTTGAGCTTCAGCTGACTGAAGTTCATCCACTCATAGATGGAAAGCATGGTGGATTGGAAATTAGAGCGGGAGAGAGGGGAAGAGTCAATAGGAAAGATAAGTTGCAGGTCATCTGCATAATTAAAAGTGGTAACAGAAGAGTGACGGAGGGAGACCAGAAGAGGCTGCATATAGAGATTGAACAGAAGGGGAGATAAGGCAGAACCCTGGGGGACACCACAAGAAAGTGAAGTGGAAGGGGCAGAGAAGGAGGATAGGTGAACAGATTGGGTCCGGAGTTGGAGAAAGGACACAATCCAGGACAGGGCCAGGCCCGAGATCCCAGCATTTCTGACACGGTCGACCAAAATATCGTGGTCGACCGTGTCGAAAGCGGCCGAAAGATCAAGTAATACCAGGGCCTGGTATTGTGTCGGAAATGGCGGTGTTGTGTCGGAAAACAAGGCCCTGGAAGAGTGAAACATTGATTTTGAAGTCTTTTGTAGCTTTTTGCAGCAGGAACAACCAATAAGGGCCCAGAACTGGAATTGGCACCACTTGGCAGGTCAGAACTCCCAGCAGTGGAGTTCAGGGGTGCTGCAGGGGAAGTCTTTGATGACCCTGAGACTTCTTAATAGGAGGCAAACATACACAAGCCCTTGGAGAAACTTCACAAGCAGGATACACATCAAACTCCAGTTCTTTTCCTCACCAAAGCAGAAGCGGCAACTGCAGGCCAACCCAGAAAAGCAACAGACAGCAAAAGGGCAGCACTCCTCCTTACAGCTCTTCAGTGCTTCTCCTTGGCAGAGTCTCCTCTTGATCCAGAAGAGTTCTAAAAGCTTGAGGTTTTAGGTACAATACTTATACCTCTTTTGGCCTTTGAAGTAGGCATTCCTCGAAGGGTTGTATTTGTAGTACACAAGTTCTTGCTTGGCCTGGTTTTTGCTTTAGCATTGTGAGAGGCCAGGCACAGCCCTATTCAGGTGTCAGTGCCAAATTCTCCCACCACTCTAGCTCAGGAAGGCCCACCAGCCTGGTGATGGCCAACCAGGATATGCAGGGCACAATTCAACTCCTTGTGTATGACTGCATAGAGTTAATGCAAAACAGGCCCCTGCCAGTCTAAACTAGATGTTGATTCAACAGTCAGGCAGAGGCACAAGATGGTAAAACAAGAAAATGCCCACTTTCTAAAAGTGGCATTTTCAAACACTCAATATAAAAACCACCTTAACTATAAGATATGTTTTTAAATACTGAGCACAGAGACCTCAAACTCCAAATCTCTAGCTTTTCCCAATTGAAAGTTACACTTGAAAAATATTACAAGGCATCTCCAATAATAGCCTATGGAAGAGCTAGTCCTTGCAATTGTGAAAAACGAAATTGGCAGTAGTTCACTATCATGACACGTACAACACACTAGTACATGTCCAACCTTTCACATACACTGATGGGGGTACCTTAGACCAACTTTAGGGGTGTTTTACATGTAGTAAAAGGGAAGGTTATGGCCTGGCAAGTGGGTGCACTTGCCTGGTCGACTTGATAGTTGAAAACTGCACTCACAGACACCGCAATGACAGGCCTGAGGCAGCTTTACAGGGCTACTTGTGTGGGTGGCACAATCAGTGCTGCAGGCCAGCTAGTAGGATTCGATTTCCAGGCCCTGGAATTCAGCATTACTATTAATAGGAAACATATGGAGCTTCAACTCAGGTGCTGTTAGACCACAAGGTCCCTGAAACGTGCCTGCCAAAACGTTTTTTTATGCATCAACTGATCAGAGCCATGAAAATGATAATCCAATTTATGCTTCACCACTTCATTGCATTCTTTAGATATGTTAAACAAGAATATATTAAATGAGTAATGTGGTATAGGTCGATAACTTTGTGTCATGCACTGTATCAAAAGTTCTGTGGCTCTTTTATTGTGCATCAATAATCAACTGTACTTTTCATTTAGCAACCTGTTAAAATTGTAATTGCTTGAAAAAAATTCATTGTTCCAACATGCAAGTTTGATGTCAATCATGCCAGATTATAAGGACCATATTGCATACCATATAATAATACAGCTCAGATGTGCCAACACGTGAGGTATCCTGTGGCTCCAAACAGCTCTTAACCACAATTTACCACACACAAAGAGCCAATACAACACAATAGGCAGGACATCAAATACACACACCTGTACATGTCTTAACTTTCACATGCACTGCACCCTGCCAATAGGTGTACCATGGGGTCACTTTAGGGGTGTCTTACATGTAATAAAAGGGAAGGTTAGGGCCTGGCATGCGGGTTCACTTGCCAGGTCAGTATGGCGGTTGATCACACACACACCAAACATACACGCCCAATTGCAGAGGGATTGCTAGCAGAAGTGTAGACTTTGTTCACATTCAAATTCACCTGTACAAACCTTCACTAAACACTACATTGAACATACCAAACTGAAATGACCAAAAACAATGACACCTGATCACAATGGCTCAATTCAATGAAACCTCTAAGACCAATGCGGGTTGGAGCTTGGTTATTCAAATGCAGATACCATTCGTATTATTGACTGTTAAATGTGAGCATCAGTGTAAAAGCAGTAATTGACTAATTGCACAAAAATGTGAAAAGCCTTCCTATTATGTGTAAAGATGCTCTATGCATTCAAGTTAATGTGGACCCCTTAATGAGTTATGGAATAAATCACACATTTCAGATCACCAATGGTAGAAGGGACCATTTTCATTGTTAAATGTCACAAGGACATAGAGTTAGAATATAAATTACTCGTAAATGTAACGGGAATGTAAAGTATACAAAATAAAACAACAATAAATGTCACTTAAATGCAGAGTGCAAGAATGTACTATACTTCTAAATGTCTTGTTTTGCTGGAATCTCAAAATGTATCACAATTTAAGTTTCAAGTTTCAAGTTTATTAAGAGATCAAACATGAAATTTCATTGTTACACATAGCAACAACCATACACATTTCACACTAACAGAAATTAGTAGAAAAAATAAGTAAAATAGGAAAAAACAGCAGTTCCACTAATCAAATACAAGACACTTAAAACATCAATAAAACACCTGGAATTACATTAAGACAAGTGCATAAACAATCCCAGAGCAGGTGCTGATCTTTGATAATCAAACTGACAACTTCTGTCTAATAGAACACACCCCAATGAGACATTTAGACATTAATATTTTAGAAATGGCACTTTTAGAAAGATACAAGAGAATGAACGCAGCAAGTTTGCTAATTCAAACAATCAGCATCAGAAATACGAATACAAATTGGAATTTTTACGAACAAAATCAAGTGTGCACCAGGTAAGGGGTTTTGCAAACCACCTAGTTCAAATAAGAAAGAGGAATACCTGGAAATGTATCCAGGTTAACCCGGTGCACTACAAATGTGTCACATAGTAGTGTACAGACACAAAAGCATCAATGTCATCAATAAGTTAAAATGCAATAATTTCACAGTAATCAAAAAACAATATACATGGAATCCAAAACATTCACAAAGTGTCCTCCACATACAGCAATCTTTTAGGATCTGCATTTTTATTCAACATCCATGTAGATCAGATCCAAAGTAAAATGAATGATGCAGCTTTGATTCAGCAAACAGAAATGAGCTTCAAAATGTCCCAATGCATTTCGGGCTAATCATGGTAGCCCTTTATCAGGGGAATCTGTAACAAACAAATCAGCAATTTTAGTGAAGAAACAAAATGATCAATGATCAAAGTCAAAAGTTTTTACATTACATAGGGCTCAAACATGAGTGACTCTAGGGCACCAATTCCCCAAATCCACATTGACAAATCAAAAGATCATGAACCACCACAGGGGCAGCCCTAAACACCTGAACCAGGGGCTATCAATATTTTATCCTAACCACGGTTCAGAATGTGCAAACATTCCAAACATATCTAAACAATAATTAATCAAGTGCACACGAAAAAGAAAAAAGAAAAAAATGCTAAATTCGGACCATATACAAAACATTTTTTGAAAAACATACAAAATGTATTCATTATAAAATATTTCACAAAGCTCAGAAATATAAGCTGGTACATATAACAATTACTACACATACACGACCAGACAAGTGGCATACAAAAAGAGGTTACATAAAAGAAGGAGTTCCAGAACAATACAGGAACTACAACAAACAAACAACGTGTCCTCCATAAATTGTGGCCACAGTTGCGTCAACGGCATTTCGACCTTTGTCATTAATACATGGTCATCTTCAGGACAAATAGTTAACTGAGCTTTTCACCAACCAATTTCTAATCAGACGAATGAGACCAAGCACAGGATTAATCAATGCTTGTGTCAATAAAATTATATTTGTGTGGTAGCGTGGAGCACTTTGAAACTCCACTCCCTTCTAGGTATGTCTTCCGTAGCTGCTAGAAATAAATCACGTAGAACTAGTCACCAGTCAGAAAATACCATCTCCATTAGACTTCTTCGGAGGCGCCCGAACGAACGCAAATTAAGTTCGGGAAGCAACTAGATTACAGAGATGGAGCCACAAGACACTTAAAACATCAATAAAACACCAGGAATCACATTAAGACAAGTGCATAAACAATCCCAGAACAGGTGCTGATCTTTGATAATCAAACTGACAATTTCTGTCTAATAGAACACACCCCTTATTGTGGTTGATGGTTTTTATTTCGGGATCATCGCTTGATTGTTGTTTCCAGTCCTCTTTCTATGCGCACTATTTCCACCTAATAGGTTTGGAAGTAACGCGGCGCATTAACCGCGGCCAGCATTTTTCACACTGATTCCTTCACAGGCCTTCCTTGGAGAAACGCAAATGGCAGAGTTGTGGTACTTCGTGCTGGTTTTTAGTTCTGGAAGCTTGTCTCGCATTGTAAAATCAGCATGAATGGCACCACACAGCATAGAGGGTTCAGCTTCTTTCTACCGCTCAAGTAGATTTTCTACTCAAGTGGCAGCTTTCTCAAAATGAGTAGTAGTGACCTGCCACAGCCACCCAGGTTGAGAACTCTCACTGGGAAGAGGTTTGGCACTTGCTTTTCTTGCTTGTGCTCACCAAGTTACCATTTGCGAGCTGTGCGCGAAAAAAGACTCAGCCCGAGTTTTTCTGAATCTCCACTCTCCAAGCGGAGTGCAGAGTGTGCAAAACTGTGCAAACTCCGCCAGAGCAGCAGAGTTTGCCGTCTACCCCTAGTAAATATTTCAATCAGGTGTAAGCCAATTTGAGCATGTTTGAGGGAGTGAGCACAAGCACTTTAGCACTGGTTAGCAGCTCTAAAGCCGACAAAACGAATTTAGCAAAAATAGGATGGGTGAAATCAAAACGTTTGAGGGAAGACCATAGGACTCTATACATCCTGTCTCTTTTAATGGGCATTATTGCTTCTCTATTACTCAACCACACATACAACCTGAGTGAACTCTCACCATGCATTTTATACTTGCATCCTCTTATGTTTCCAGAGATTAGTACTCATCTTATACTGCAGCTATACATGTACCCCTGAGTAACTCTCAAAATGTTCTCTGTCCTCCCTTCCTCTATTGCTTCTAGACAGTAATACTTCTCTAATCTTGCAACCGCAAATGCACAACCTGGCGATCATTACCTCTCAATTCTCATCCAGATCGCTCTCAGAATTTCATGAACTAACTATGGGGCATATTATCAAGGACAGGGGATACATTATCGTCGCTTTTATCGGGAGGAAACTGACGATAAAGCGGCGATAATGGCCTTGATAATATGCTCTATGAATACCAATCGAAGCCCATGTTAGATGTACCAACATCTTTATATTTATGATACACGTATCTGAAGCGATCGCATAAGAACTTAAATATTTAAATAGCTTAGAATAAAAGTATACAGGAATGTAAACGCCCAAGTCAGGTTTGCCAGTAATCACTCCTTTCCTGTTGTCAAGGTCAGCATAAAAAAGTGCAATGCATGCAAATAAAATGTCCAGTCATCCAATGGATTAATCCGACTTTGTCAATATTCACTTTGAGGCAACCTTTAGCTGATGAAGTTGGAGAGAGGACTGTCTGGCTTTGTTGCAAAAGATCCATTTTGCCTTTCATCTCGCGAGGCTTGGCACTGAGCAGGCAGAGAGTGCACAGATCCAAAGACATAAAAAAAGACAAAATGTTAAAACATTTTCTTTATTTTTTATGACATGCATGTTGACTATTTGTAGCTCCCAGGTGGATTGAGGGAGTATCTTTAAATGTTGTTTGATAGCGTTCTGATTGTTTCCCAACCCTGTGATGTAAAGTGATTACATCTGAAAGACGAGGACCTCGCGGTGACAGATAAAATGTTCTCTTCCTGCAGGATGGAAATAAAAAACGCAAGTATACTTGTTTAGCTTTGATGTTGTTTTGTAAAATGATGTCTTTGGAATCATTACCTTTCATCTTAGAAAGCACAATTGAGATCAACAGTCTGAGGTATAATGACATCCATTTCCAGATCCCAGCTGTACCCTGAGCTGAATGCAGCAAACAGATCCTAGACAATGTGTAAGAAGTGCAGTGCAGTGTGTGGCTGTACCACTCTATTACCCAAAGTTTGGAGGCTGAAGATGGACTGTACTGTAAGTTTGCCATGAATATGACATCTTTTTCTTGTAAAATCTTAAAAAACAGGGGGGCATATTACCAACAACTAGCGATAATTTTTGTCTCTAACTTGTTTAGAGACAAAAATTATCGCCGCACATCGGCGATTTTTATCGTTGATAAACCTTGCTATTAGCAAGGTTTATCGCAAATGCGACAAAAAACGGCCGCAATGCATGAATATCGCTGAAAAGTCAGCGATATTCATGCATTATCGAGCAAATGCTCTTAGCCATGTTATCCACCTCCCATTGGATAACATGGCTAAGAACTGCTCAGGGCAGGTGTTAGCTTTTGGAGATATTCGCGCTTAGCGCGATTATCTCCAAAAGTTGGTAATAGGAGATAGCGATGTTAGGGACTGTTTCCAGTCGCTAACATCTTGGCACGCCCACTTTGCATGTCATTAGTGATAAATATCACTGACATGCAAAGCGGGGCCCAAGATGGTCGCTATCTCCTATTAGCTGTCACTAACTGGTGTTAGCGACAGCTTGGTAATAGGGAGATAATTTTATCTCCGCTTTCTTGGCTTTTAAAGCCAAAAAAGCGGAGATAAACCCCCTTGATAATATGCCCTGGAGTTCCTTCTCCTGAATTCAATAAGTCATAGGTGGTGTTACGATCCCCTAAGTGGGATGTTTGCGTCAATAGGAGGGATTTGAATGTTACACCGGTTACCAAATTTACAAATAGATATATGTATGGCCCACATGTACTATGAAAAACATGAAAACATTTTATAAAAACATTTTTCATTCATTTATTTGAGAAAAAATTTAAATTTGCTAATAGCATATTTTTGTATTTAAAATCATATACATAAACATTTGTCATCAATTTCAGAAATAAAAAAGCATACAGTATTCTTTAAAAATTGCTAATCTAGCAAAGTTTCACACAAACATTACATTATAACATCATAATTACTATCAGGACATGTTTTTCTTGTAAACACTAACCAGTGGTGTCCTGCATTTATCTCAGGCTTTAAGAAGACTGGTATGACTTCATTTGGCACTATGAATACTCTTTCATTATACTACGTGCAGGCATCTGCAAACCAGAATCTAGCAGGTCCCTACATCTAGAGTAGGTGAATTGGGGAGAGCAACATCTATGTTACTGATGTGACTGTCACTATATAATTATTGTGTCTCTTTGCTCCCTTTGTATGTCCTGGTGAGTGAAGTAATATATTGACCACCAATAATATTGCATTTCCTACTTCGACCTCAAAACTACATTTCAGGATATGTATATGTTTGTATTCTTAACTTAGCTAATAACAAATCTGTAAATAGTCACAAAAAGAGGGTTTTCTGTAATTGGAGAGAGTGGCGCTCAGCTAAATTTGCGTGCGTGTATATATAAGTAAAACAACGCTAAAGGTGGATATGGTGCTAACCAGGTAGGGGAGACCCCTGTAACCCCTATATCTGTGTGGAATAATCCTATGACAATAAAGTACAACCAAGTCCCGGGCACTCATATACAATAGTGGATATAGAAAAAATTCTTTAAGTGTAAGTCCATAGAAAAAAGGTCCATTAATATCAATTGCAGAGGAGTTCATTCACATTTCTTTAAATTTTCTTTCTGTTGTAAATTACTCTGCATAGAGCAACCAGCCGACACGTGTTTCGTCAGGGTGTCAGTTAACCACTGACTCTTCAGGGCTGGGAATGATACAAAAGGTTGCGTGAGCACGACTTGAAGGAGAACAACTCACTGGGGAATCAGACTCATTAATTTGGTGACATTTGTACATATCACCCATTACACGTGGAAGCCCTAAACAATAAACCAATCGAGCAATAAGTGAAAAGGTAAAGGTAAAACAGAGACACGGTGGAGACATCCGTGTGTACATTTGAAGCTGACCTATGGAGATACATATATCTAATCAGCGACGTGGGCAGTACTGCCTATATTTCCTTAGTCACCAATACCAGAGTCACCATTGCGGGCTCTAGTACTAATAGTCATGTTTCTCTCTACTATATCCTTTTCAGCCAACAACGCCTTACTCACACTAGCACAGGTATTATTCGTGTCCTGCTCACTGACCAGCTTACTTTCTGTTGTTAATAATCTTTTGCCCCCCTTTTCCCCCCTTTGTTCACCCTCCCCCATCATTCTCTGGTCTACCTGCCTGTAGTATATAATTTCATACTGCTGGTTAAATTCTGGCTAGTTATAATCACTAACAGCTATCACAGAAAGGAAAAATACACAAAAAATAACATTAAAACCGCTTGTTTTAAGCCTGCATACCATTTGAACAATGGGGCCGATTCACATAACTAACTTAAGACAAAATCCTAAACTTACTACTTTTGGTATTCACAGAAGTTAGGAATTTGTCTTAAGTTTGTCTTAAGTCTGTCTTAAGACAAACTTAAGACAAAATCCTAACTTCTGTGAATACCAAAAGTAGTAAGTTTAGGATTTTGTCTTAAGTTTGTCTTAAGACAGACTTAAGACAGACTTAAGTTAGGATTTTGTTTTAAGTCTGTCTTAAGTCTGTCCTAAGACAAACTTAAGACAAAATCCTACCTTCTGTGAATACCAAAAGTAGTAAGTTTAGGATTTTGTCTTAAGTTAGTTCTGTGAATAGAGCCCAATGTCTTTTTAAGTTTTCTGTTAAACAAATTGTATATATATCACTACAAGTCACCACACACGTTGTTGCTTAGATATATGTATCTCCATAGGTCATCTACAAATGTACACATGGATGTCTCCACTGTGTCTCTGTTTTACCTTCACCTTTTCACTAATTGCTTGATTGGTTTATTGTTTAGGGTTTCCACGTGTAATGTGTTATATGCACAAATGTCACCAAACTAAGGAGTCCGATTCCCCAGTGAGTTGTTCTCCTTCAAGTCGTGCTCATGCAACCTTTTGTATCATTCCCAGCCCTGAGAAGTCAATGGTTAACTGACACCCTGACAAAATACATGTCGGCTGGTCGCTCTATGCAGAGTAATTCACAACACAAAGAAAATTAAAAGACATTTGGATCAACTCCTCTGCAATTGTTACTACAGGGTGGAGGAGCTTGTAGTAACCTTGGCTCAGAACTTCTCCGTCAATGATACCTACTCATACCCGGGAGAACCGTATATTCGCACTATGAATACTCTTTCATTATACTACGTGTGGGCATCTGCAAACCAGAATCCAGGAGGTGCCTACATGCACCATTTGGGAGAGCAACATCTATCTTACTGATGTGACTCTCACTATATAACTATTGTGCCTCTTTGCTCCCTTTGTATGTCCTGTTGAGTGACGTAATATATTAACCACCAATAATATTGCATTTCCTGCTTCAACCTCAACACTACACTGCAGGATACATATATGTTTGTATTCTTAACTCCACATTTACTTAACAAAACTTACCTTGTGATGTAGTGGTTGGGTCGATGTCTTGGATACATTATTACTGTCACGCAGTACAACACATGTCCTATAGTAACCCTCTCACTTCTCTAATGGCATCTAAGTGAGCAAGAATGACCATAAGTCAAAAGTAGTACTCAACGCTAGCCACTGCCTATGTATTATCATGCTAATCTTGGCCCTGGTCTGCATTATGCTGCTCCTCCCCTATGAATGCTTTAATACATTACAGTACAGCCCATGGCTTGGAATAGTTGTTGTTGTGACAATCAATTCTTCTGTCTCAGACCTATACTCAATTAGGGTTACATGGTTGAGTTTTGCAACAAAGGAAGGCTTCAATACTGGACCAAAAATAAGACACAATATATGACACAGTGACTTTTTTCTCTTTGCTCCAGGAAATGTTCTCAGCCTTGGTGCTTTTCTTGTCCATTATTAATGAGAAATAGCATACCTGTGTGTCAAGGTAATTAATAGCTATGCAGTGCCGCTTGCATACCAGAGATGCTATTAGTGACTATGAAGTGTTTGACATTCAGTTAGGTAAGGTGAGGCTTGGAAATGTTTCATCAATAACTTGATATTGTTGCTGGTGTCCAACATTTGCCCCCAAATGCAGCTTCCTAACTGCCTAAATTAACACCCTACAGTGTACAATAAGTGAGGCCTTGGAGGGCCTGTGAAATGTAATAAATGATTTCAGACTAAAGTGACAAGAATTCAATCAGTGGAACCCGAGAGATGCAATTTTAAAGATTTGAGTAAAAATGGTGCCTAAAAGCACAAAGCGCTAACTATGGCTAACTGGTTACACCGGACAGGTACAGGTCACAAGTTCAGGCTGATTGCGATGAAGAGCAGCCCAGATACAGGTACCAAGTCAGGCCAACTGAGCAAAGTACCTTAAATCCTGGTTGCAGAGCATTGCGAGATCCCGTGTTGATGATGTGTCACACAGCGCTGGTTCAGAGGAGTTGCGATATGAAGTCCTGCGTTGCCATCGAGGATGCCATTGACAAGGGGCTTGTGATGCAAAGGCCTGCATCAAGGATGCATCGTGCTATGGTGGTTCCAAGGAATCTGCCGGCTATAACGTGGGGTCCTTTTTTGGGATGCATCGTTTAGAGGTGCTTTCAATGCGCTGCTAGGAGATGCATCATGCTGCATCTGTTCTGCTCACATGACCACATCTGGTATGCCACAGCACCCTTAAGATCATTTCCAAGGGTCCAGAACTGGGGTGGCACCCCGTGGGGGGGGGGGGAGACTCACTGCTGGCAGAGTTCAGGTGCTGAATTCAAGATAATTAGAGCCTTTTTGGTCCCGGAGGCTCTGATCAGTAGGCCAGCCAAGTAGCCCTTCGGAGTCATTCTGATGGTCCTGGGTTCAAAATGCAGGTCCAGTCCTTCCCACTCTGGCAGCGGGGCAGCAAGCAGTGTCCAGGTTCTGGAGGCAAGATGAGTGGAGCCTTTTCGGTCCCTGAGGCTCTGATCAGGAGGCCAGCCAACTAGCTCTTGGAGTCACTCTAGTGGTCCTGGGTTCATGACCCAGGTCCAGTCCTTCTCACTCAGGCAGCAGGACAGCAGGACAGCAGGACAGCAGAGCACCAGTCCTTCTTGCAAAGCAGCACAGCAGTACTTTTGAGTCTTCCACAGGTTCAGCAATGCACTAAAGAGTTGGGTCTGAGGGTCCAATATTTATTCTTGGTGCCAGTGTTGAGGTAGGAGAATTCCCCAGAGGTTTCAACCCCCAGAGGTGTTCCGTATTTCTGGCTTCCTTTCTATTGCCCCAGCTTATCGGAAACACAAAAGACTAGCTGTCAAACCCTTGTGAGTGTGCTCAGGCAGAGGCTTTGTGATGTGCAAGTGTGGTAGGTGACAGCTCTGTCCCCCCTGTCACATAAGCGATGGCCAGTCCTGCCATTACCTAGTCCTCCTTGGTCTCACTATGTGGTAGCATTACACAAAGACCAAGTTCCAGCAACACCTAGTCATGTGACCTAGGATACAGGCTGCAGGCCCCCAAATGTTTCTAAAAGTGGCATTCTCAGAAATTGTGACTTAAAATCTAACTTTACCATTAAAGATGGTTTTAAATTGCAATTCGTTGGACACCAAACTTGACATTCCCATCTGCTTCCAATTGAAAGTTATCACTTATTAAATTTAACATGGTAACCCAATGTTATCCCATGGGAGAGGTGGTCTTTGAGGTAGGGTAAAATGAATGTAAGAATTTTTCACTTCCAGACATGTACAAGTTAAAAGTACATGTCCAACTTTTTAAACACACTGCACCCTACTCTATGGGATATGTAGGGCTAACCCTAGTGATGACATACATGTAGTAAACAGGAAGGATTAGGCCTGGCCAAGGGATTATTTTATAATTTCAAATGGCAGTTTGAAACTGCACAATCAGGCTGCAATGGCAGGCCTGAGACATGTTTAATCGGGCTAATAGTGGCACAATTAGTGCTGCAGGCTCACGATTAGCATTTCATTTACAGGTCTTGGGCACATATAGGGAGAGACTTACAAGTGAATTAAATGTGAGAATTGGGTGTAAGATAATTTTAGAATGTTTAAAGGAGAAAGCACAGGCACTGTAGCACTGGTTAACAGTTGTAAAATGTGCATATTCCTAAAAGCCAACAAAAATGGTTCCGAAAACAAGAGGTTGAAGGCAAAAGGTTTGGGGATGAGCCTGCTGGAAGGCCAAGTGTAGCGATGCCTTAGGTCATTTTAGCATTTTATAAATGTCAATTCAGTGGAGTGGTGTGGCTCACTGGTTAGAGGCGGCAGACCCGGAAGCAGAAGTCGGCCCAGGACCAGGGTTCCTTTCCCGACGCGGCAGGGTCGTGGACCAGGGTCAGCGGACTTGATAATTCTCGCCTCGGTGCCTACTCTAACCAGGGGTCCCACTCGGCAACTCTGGGCATTAGCTTGCCTAATCTCCACAACGGCCCCATCAATGCCGGGATGCCTGGCTCCACCTTGGGGATTACCTGTAGGGACCAGCCCACAGGGAAAGTCAGGACGGGTTCCCCAGCGGTATACAGCGCCAGGACGCCGACAGGCAACAGTGCGCTTTACAAGTAAACATTACATTTACATTACTCACTTACCCTTTCTACCCTAGTACATTTTTCCAGTAGTTTCCTGGTGAATTGCCTCGGATCAGAGAACTACGTTTCACGCTTTTCCATGTAACCTTTTAAACTAGTGGACATCCGTCACCTGTTACCTTCCAAATCAGGATTAACAACACACTCCAAATTATGGCCTCACTAACAAGACGTCTTAAAGACACTCTGCCATCATGCTGTGTGGGTGTTCTCTTGGAAATGGATGAGAAATAAAGGAAAGGAATAAAAAGAATCAACAAAGGTAGAAAATTGTGATGTAAGTAAGAATACTAAAGCAAGGTGAAGGAAAGGTGGGGGAGAAGGAAAAATGTAGCACGGTGAGGAAAGGTGGAAGAACGACAATTGGTACCTTGATCCCCTGGTAAAAGAAGTCATTTAAATAAACTATAGATACTTAAGGTGTGATATTTGTTCAAAATATGAGATGACTATATCACTAGAATGCAGTATTTAAAAAGGCTTCAGTGGCCATCTATGCCTTTGTCAATTTGACTGCATATTTGATAGAACCATCACTGCACCCTGAACAAATACCTTTGTTCAAAAGGTGGTATTGGTGAACCTTGGTCTTTAAAAGTGGATGCATTATAAAGAATTTGAAAGAAAAATGCTAAAAACATTCTTCCCATGCCAGCAGTGAGACTTGTAAAGGTTTAAGGGTGGAACTGGCTCTCAGATTCTTAGAATTTGAACAGATGTGCAGAGAATAGGATTAATTGTGGGTTTAATTAGTAACACACTGTCAATGACAACTCGGTGTGTTCTCGGATCTATTTAAATCTGAAAAAACTAGGCTGCTAATTAAAAAGCAGAGTTAACAATTGGTTTCCTTACTACAGCATTGAATTGTACTACTCAAAAACTGTAATAATATAGAAATATATGAGAAATCTGACTTGGAGGGACCAAGGTGATCACAATTTACTGGGCCCATTGTGGCCAAATTTATTTTGCTTCAAGGGTTCTGGGTCCATGTACTGCGGTATCTGAAACTGGGAAAGAAGTATTCTTTCCAGCACTTCACTCTCAGAGCGGTGATGCAAAGCAATCCATGGCATAGTAAGGCAGGTATTGTGTTCTAGAAACTCAGAATTAAGCATCACAACAGACAACACTCAATAAATCAATGTTCAATCAGTGTTAAGTTTTTTAAAAAGTAAACGCAATTTGATATTCTCAAAATTAAACCCTGGGCACAAAGTGACAAATATGTACAAAATAAAAGGTTTAAAAATGTTTAGAAAGACCCTCAAATGGGCCTCATCATCTAATGAAAGGTCACAGTACTCACTTAGGGCCAGATGTACGACCCTTTTTTGCGGCCGCAAACGGGAGATCCTCCTGTTTGCTCCCACACAACAGTGTAACAGCATGTAAAAAATAGATTTTGCGAGTCACTGACTCGCAAAATGGCATTTGGCGACTCTCGCAATTAGAAAGGGGGGTCCCTTCATAATTGCGAGTCAACAAGCTATGAACTAATGTTTTGTGGCTGCAAAATACTTGCAGTTTACCACCTACTTCAAGTAGGTCGTAAACCACTCGAAAAGGGGAAGGGGTCCCTAGTGGACCCCTTCCTCTTTATGAGTATGTAGGGAAATACTTTTTAAGGGCAGGCAGTGGTCCCAGAGACCACTGCCTGCCCTTATAAAAATTAAACTGAAAAGTTTCATTTTTCTTTTTTAAATTCATTTTGTTTTCGTTCAAGGAAAACGGGCTGCATTAAAAAAAAAAAAGCATTCCCAGACATGGTGGTCTGCTGACCCCAGCGAGCCACCATCCCTAGGAGGGCTTGCATTCCCAAAGGGCTCGCAAATTGTGAGACGTTTATTAATAATAATGAGCCTCGTAATTTGCGACCCCATTGGGAATTGCAAAACTATGTAACAACACTGTTGTACATTTCATTTAGCAACTCGCAATTTGCGACTTGCAATGAGTAGCAAATTGCATGGTGCTAAATGAAAGAGTCGTACATCTGGCCCATAGCTCCCTAGATATGGACTAGACTAAGAAGGTCTGAGGCACCTTTACCAGTTTTTGCACCATAAGGTATAACCCTTAAAATCACAGTGCCATCATATATGCTTATTGCACCTTGAGGCACTAACAGGTGAGTAGTGTGCTCTATAAACACCACATTGATTGATTTACCGCAAATCTGTGGTATGCAAATCCAAAACATCAGGCCTACTGATTTATCATTTTACACATTTCTGAATATTAGGACAAATATGCACACATTTAGACATTCATTATTACAAAGCCACACCTATGCACTTTAAGATTAGTTCTAAAGGAAAGACTTCAAACAGTGAACACTTCAGTGTAAGTCATACTTGTACTATAGAACCAGATTGCCTAGCACCTAAACCTCTCCCAGGGTCACAAATGTTTCACTCCTGGAGACGTATAGTGCCATATTTTACACAATGTGGTGGGACTCTTGTGGGAGTCTGTGACAACTCCAGGCAGGCCCACAGGAAGACAATTATGCCATTTTTTTGAAAACCTCTACAGAGGCTTATGAGGCACCCTTTTTAGCTGGAGCAGCCGCTTTAATAGGACCAAATGGGCCATGTAATCTTTGTTTATTGTCTTTTTTTTGTATTATGCCCCCTGGCATTTAGCTTTTGCGTATGCCCTTGCCTGGAGTACCCACATATTTCCAGAACAGGAACAAACAGTGGTCCATGAGCTGTGTTGTCCTGCTGTTCTCCAACCTGCCCTGCAATGATTCCTGTCAGCCGTGGGAAGAAGATGCTACCGCCTGGTCTCCTGGTTTCCGCGCTTCAATCTCAACCACACTGTGGGCAGGGCTCAGAAGAGTGTTGGATATATTATAGTCATGGAGAGCCCCAATTCTTTCCAGGAAGGTTCTGCTCTCTGACGATCCCCCACCTCTAGGAATGCCTATAGAACAGAGACGTACAATATTGCTACTGGACTATTGGACCCCTGGCTGGTTCAACTGGGCACACGCGGCCGGAGGTGAAATAAGGATCCTGCTTTGGATTAAATAACACATTAGATCCCATTGAGCACCAGGGCACTTGCCACAGGACTGATAAAGCCGCACACAAGGGCTGGGATCTTTCATGGACTTTGGTACATTTTGCTCTTGGTTGCATGCTCCAGCCACCAATAGTGCACTAAAGGGGTCTTGTGGTCTCCAACTTCAAAATTTGTTTCTTGATGCTGATCCAGCGCTCTTACTAAAATTCTGCATAAATGATGTCACCATCTACCACCAAACTTACCAATCAGTACCAGGCCCATAAAAATAACAGAGCAGCTGAATCATGAGGCGAATGGATCTGATATGTTGTTTAAACTATCTACAATAAACAAGACCAGTTTGTCAATTTAAAAGTTTATTCAAACATATTCAGGAAAACTTAGGTTTTGGAACTTTATTAAGCAAGCATTTTAAAAAGTCATAAGAAAGTTTCATTCAGCATTTATAAAGAGAGCTTAATTCAAGAAAATATTATTCATTAGCAGAAATAAGTGAAAAAGAGCATTTCCAAATCCTAACTAATTCTCTGTCTCTACCCTCATCGCCTGAAAACAAAGTCTTTTAAAGTCACCTTTCCTTACTTGTAATCATCGGACAGCAGAACACGTCCCTCTGGAATCAAGAAGCGTAAGCCAAAAATCTGCTCCTAGAGCCTATTCTTATACCCTAAAACTATGGCTAAACTAACTATTTTCACATTCCAACAGCTGAATTCTGGCTCCCGATTGGCTGAACCACCTCACACCACAGTAAACTGTGACATCTTCCACCTCAAGTCCAGGCTTTTACACAAAGCCATTGTTCATACACAGAGTCCTGGCAGCACTTCCTTAAGCTGCTACATTTTGTAGCAAAGATTGTTCATGTAGTGCACAAAAATGCCGGGACTCACATCCTGGCCTTGAACCTGTCCGTTCTGAGCTTCTCGTGGCACATTAGCAAACCTTTCCACAGAGTCTTCTTTTGCAGTTCTTTTCAAACCTTTTCACAATAAAAGTTCATAGGCTTGTCATCCTTTTCAAAATAAGTTTTTCTCATGTGGCTTTTCATCAGTAGGCCTCTTTTCAGAAAGCGTCAATTTTCTGCGCCACTTTTGCTTGCGTCACTGCACCACTTTTAGCTCACGTCACTTTTTCAGGAAACTATTATTTAAACAAACACAAAACAATAATTAATTCAGGTAATGAAAGTCATTCTGTTTCCAACCTTCATAGCTAATGTTAACCCATTAGTATAAGTCACCTAGCAGAAGCACACAGAAAAAAGCAGCACATTTAAAATCTAACATTCTTCATAGTGTCCAGCAGGATTCTTCATATATCTGAAAAAGATAAACAGACACAACATAGACAAAAGCACATATGAAATGAGCACATGCCATTAATTAATCAGCCACATTAATGTTGACAAAGAAAATAGGACAGACAAAACAGCATTAGTTATGAATTATTAAACAAACTTGCAAATGCAACATAAAGCACATTAGTCCCATGTAATGATGAGGAATTTTACTCTAGATTGGTTTAATACAACAAACCATGCAATAGCTCATTAATATGTTAATTCAAGTTATGAGAGTTTTATATCACGAGCCAGAATAAAATCATTTCTGAAGCTCACTCTATCAATGCTTCCTACTACTCTTAGTATTTGATGCTGCTATCTGCTTTTGCTCAACAGCATATGGCTCTACAAATCTAAACCTGCTCTTCTGTCCAGCCTTTGGTAGTCTGCCGACCTGGGGTTCTCTCACAGAGGCACCCCTAAGGGCTCGAAGGCAAACCACTGTGCTGGATACAGTCCTCAAACACCGAAGTAGGCATGGGCGGAAAATCCGTTCCGCTCGCGGATTTTGCGGATTTTCGGGAAATCCGCAAGATTTGCGAATCTCCCGCAAAATCCGCAAATCCGCGAGCAGCGGATTTTGCTCGCACTGCTCGCACTGTTCGCGTGAGTTCGCGCCCCGCGAATAAGTGCAAAAATTGCAGAAATACGATCTTAGCAAAACTTAAAGTAACTACTTACCAGGTTCAAAAGTTCAGGCTCATCATTAGTAGCCATTTCCTGTAGTGCTTCCTGAGGGGCCCCTCCAGAGTTCAGTTGCCAGTTGAAACTATTATGTGACCCTGCTCTGAACCTCAGAATAGTTACACATATGCCACAAAGGTCCTGAATTACAGCTAAGGGAGACAAGCAGGAGCCAGGCTGGAAGTTAAAATCTATTAATCAGCCCCTAATTCATTATTGTCAGTTGGGGCAGGGCAGGTGTTGTAACTAATTTTGCAACAATGAAAGCACTTATCAAGTGCAAAAGATCACTAATCAGGGCGCACTAAGGAAGCAGGTGCCAGCTAAAAAAATATTCTGTGACACATTAATCAGCCCCAAATTAATTCAGGTCACTTGAGGCAGGGAAGGTGTGCTTTGCTTTGCCGAAAATAATGTACACTGGACAACCAGAGGGTGTGGTGATGAAACAGAGGGTGGCATGGGTGGGCCAGAGGGTGGCATGAGTAGTCAGAGAGTGGCAGTGGTGACAGAGAGTGGCAGTGATGAAGAAGAGTGTCCCAAACAGGCTGGACACGTAGAAACAACAAGTTCGCAAAACTTGCGACCCGACAGGTAAGTTCGCAAATTGCGAAATTGTAAAAACCCTCGCGAACTGGCAGAAACACGGGCGAACACAAAAAAAAAAAATCCGCAAATTCGCGGGAATTCGCGGATTTTGCGGATTGCGAATCCGCAAATCCGCAAAATTCGCGAACGCGAGATCCGCAAAATTCGCTCATGCCTACACCAAAGACCTTTTGCTACTGGAAGGGTGCCTGTGTGACCAGCCGGACCCAGGGTTACCCACTCCATGGCATCCACAACTAAGATCAGTCACAGAAATCATACAGGACACCATACTTTTAGTCTCCACAGCAAGTACACTCACTAGAAGCCAAAGCCGGAGACAAAGTCCAACAAAAGTCCAAGGTCAAGTCCAGATGGTGAGTTCAAAGTTGACTGGGTTTTATCCACAGAGTAACTCCATCCTCCTTCTGCTGCTGTGCCAACCAAGAGATGTCAGATCACCCAAACTCCCCTGATTTGTACTTGCAGGAAGCAGCTCACAGGCTTCCCAACTCCCCTGCACATGAATGAAGATAGCAACTTGACGGTATTCTGTAGTATTTTTTGTAAGTCCAGATTTGTAAAGCACAATTTATCACCCCTAAGGGTATCTAGGCACTGGTGGGCTTTCAGGGAGATTAAGTAAATGATTGCCCAGAGTCAGATGATGCTGGCCTGAGCTTCCACCAGTGATTGAACCGCAAGCCCAGCGCTCCGGAGTGAGCTGCTCTGGCCACTGCACCACAACTCTCCCACTTTTTCCACCTCCCAGATATCAAACAAACCATCTGTAATGACTGGAGCCTGAAATTTGTTTGTTCTTAATTTGGCTCCTCTAAGAACATTCTGCCATTGCTGGTCAGAGAATGGCGGCTAATTAATTTATGGAGATTTCATTCCTAATCATTTACAGTGCTAGGATAATTGGGTCAGTTGTTATGAGGAAGCTATGATCTGTCAGCTGGCAACCAGAAAAATTAACTTGGCCTGGCAGAGTCTCAAACTGTGAATTACATTATTATTATATTTTTTTAAGCAAATATTTATTGTTTCAGTTATTTAAAAACAATAAACATTATACAAAAATATTTACATATTGAATTAGGAAAGGAAGAGAAAGACCTTCTATTATTCAACAAGTTAAACAAATCTCAGCTATTCCTACACTCTTCTTGTAAATAGCTATAAATAATTTGGTGTTTGACTCAATTGTATAGAACTATGCACAGTGTATAAAATGTAAAAATCTTACAATAAATAAGAACAATCAACCACCTTTACAACATTCTATGCATTTAAATTATTTGCAAATTTCCTTCCCATCTTTGATTGCTATGAATAAAAATAAAAATTCAGTAACTTGTCCAACCAATTTGGATGTGGAGCCCTGAAAGCAGAAAGGAATAGCATCACATATAGTTCTTATCCCTTTTGTGTTTTAGGAGTTCTTCAGCAGCTTCCTTATAATATCCATTACTTCAGGGCATTAATAAATGATGTGCTCCAGCGTGTCATTATGAAGGTAATATATGTTATTAGTGCGTAGGGGCTGCTCCCATCGACCGTCAAACTGGAGAAATAACTGATAAAAGAGTCTAAATCATAAAAAGGCTGGGATAACCCTAGTGTTCAGGTTAAATTTTGAATATGATTTTGATATGATTCTTTGGGATGAGTGGGACTTCAAAGTATAAACACTGCTTTCATATTGGGATGCCCTCTCTACATAAAATAGGCAGTTGGCCATTTTAATTTCTTCCTTTACCAGCAACTTCTGAACAGCTTTAGAAATGTTGGCAAGTTAATTTAGAGAATGCAGATTATAGTCAACCAGAAGATCTTGACCACAGGAATCTGCCAGTGGAGAAATTTTTTTTGGGTTGGTGAGTTCTTGGATTATAATATAGCTTATTCTGTTCTTGGATCCCGATTTACAGTCAATGCAATAATTCATGCGATTGATATTTTTTGGAGCTGTGATTGATGTCAGGTGCAATTCGAGCCTGATTAAACATTGTGGGGTCGTTTTCCGTAGCTTGAAAATTTTCTGTATCCCACCCGTAAATGCTGCATCTATTCTGGTAATAATTTCCGCTCCATAAGTACAGAATGGATCCATTTTGGCATTAGCAATAGCCACAGTAGATCCAATGGCATTTCCACTATATCTTATGGCAAAACCTTTTATTGATACTGATCCAACCGCCAATGTCTATTGTAAATGTTTCATATGGGCTTTTCAAATTAGTTTATTATCAATTTTCATTCCCAGATATGAATAATGACGCACCTGCTCGATTTCGTCTATGTTATGTTATTTTATGTAATTTTATTTTATAACGCACACAGATACTCAAGAGTGTTCCGGGCGGAACCAAGAGACTAATGAACCAGTTATAATGAGGGTTTTGACAACCGAATGCCATACTTTTTGCTTTGCTTATATTGATCTGTAGATCATTAGCTGAATTGTTTGTGTGTATACTGGACAGCTGTTTTTGAAGCTCAATCTGTGTGGTTGATAGCATTACAATATTGTGGGCGCTGGCCAGATATTCTGTTTTCAGGTTTCCTAGTCTAGGGAAATCTCACTTGAAGTCCTCCGGCACCTCCACGAGATCGGAGACACATACATTAAACAGTAGCAGGGCTAGAATACAACCCTGTTTTAGCCTGTTGTGAATGTAGATTTTTGGGGACATTCCTTTACCATGGGATAATGTCACTAGCACCTACATATCCGTATGTAAGTCCATAATACCTTTTAGCAAACTATTCTCAATTCCCGACACCTCCAGTTTTGCCCATAATTTGACTCTGTTTACTCGTCAAAAGCCTTTGGAAATTCAATAAAACATTCAAATCGATTTTTGCCTTTGACTTCCTGTGTCCTTTGAGCAAGACTGGCCAATGCTGTGGTGTTGTCGTGATAGAGCAATCTTTTTCAGAAACCGGCTTGATGAAATGTTAATCCCTGCTGCATTAGTCCATTTTTGGAGGAAATACAATAGATGTTTTGAGAAACTTTTCCCTAACACGTCCAACAAGGTGATTAGCCTGTAGCTCTTTTGACTTTATTAAATGTTTTGCGCCATGTTTTTAGAGTTGATGTATGATGGAATCCTTCAATGTTGGCAGAATTAGCCCTGTGTGTAGCACTGAATTGTTTATAATGGCTACCAGCCCACCATAGGCAACCAGATTTGTCTTTATTGTTGCTATAGAGAGTCCATTTGGAGTCTCAAGTTGCTGCATGCAGATATGAGCTGTTTAGCCTCCTGAGGCAATATAATGTATCTATCTTGCCAGTGATGTTGTTATCAGTGGTGAGGACCAATATGGGCCCCTATAAAGCTCTTCCAGATGTTCTTTCTATAAGGCCTACAGTATATGATAGTCTCCCCTTGATCTGGTCAACTTAGTTGTGAAACCGACTAGCTCCCCGAATTTCCCTACATTTTCTGTGCAGATTGCGTTATGCAGTTCAGCCCATAGAAAGTCATGATGGTTTCTCTTAATGCTATAGATTTCTTGCTTCTGCCAATTTTTTACCTGCTTCATAGCTTGGGATCTATCCAGCGACAAAACCGTTTTAGACAGGACTCTAGGATGTTTTCTTGCCATTTTTTTTAACTCTGCAAATTGTAATCAGGAATGGACTTAGTTGGTTCTTTAAGGCAGAAGAGATTCAGAATTTTGATGACAGAAAGGCAAATATATGTCATTGTGTACTTTTGAAGATCCCATACCTGGCTATCAATTAGTTTGAATGCTTCTTTCATTTGGTCGTTAAGGAACAGTTGATTCCACAATTCTTGTAGGTTTTTATCCAGGTCACAAGATCATGACATCATTGTTCCAGCTTTTTCTGCTATTAGCTCACCACTGTTTTGTCTGTCCCAAGTGAACTCTTCGATAAGAATGCATTTTTATATATGCTGAGGGTTGGGATCACTTTATATTGTCTGCATTATATGAGAGTCCTTCATTTTCTGGAAGTCAGCTAAAGTTACAAATGTATTGTCCATTGTTGATTTTAGCCACCCTATGTGAAAGGTAGACTGCAGAGGTTGGTCCTTAGCGAATCTCTCAGGTGTCGCAGGTCTAAATCTGCGATAATAGTGCAGCTTGGCGACTTGTTCTCAGAGCTGGGGGGATGTGGTAATTGACTAACATGACTCCAGCTGCCCCCAAAATCAGTGCCGCCCGGGGCAGACTGACCCCCAGCTACACCATTGGCCCCTTATCTCATCAGGAACATTGTGTTTGACTGACTGATACATTCGGGTTGCCTAATAGACTACCTGTCCTGTATAATCACCTTTAAGTTGCAGGCTTCATTTGAAGGGGTTGACCCGGTCTTTTAAAGGCTACCAGATGGCTTAGAGCTGTTTATCTTGTAACCTCTTGTTAGTGATTTGGGGAGTTTTTTAGGAAATGCAGATGTTTTATTGTCACTGCCTGCTTCATGATTAACTCCCAATCTTTCATTTTTTTGCCTTTATTTAGAATTTTTTGATACATTTCCCCCATTGCCCAGCTTGTACATTCTTTGCTGGTTTTACTATTCCATTCAAACTAGACACTTAAGAGATTACCTGAGGTTATATTTCCAAGCTTGCTGCAGTGCTGCAATATTCTTAACACATTATGTCAATTTAGAACATCCAATAGGCCTCCCCACTTGTACAGAGGCTGAAAATGAAGAAACCATGGTAATGACCCACTTTTCCCATTGCAGTTATTTGCCTTTGCACCTCTGTAATCTCTTCATACCTCGCCATGACAGAGGATATGCGGTTCCTTAAAGAGGAGTGTGTGTTATCGCTGCTGTCAGTGGCAAGAGATCTGAGAACAGTTGAGTTTCTTTACATATGCAAGCAAGATTGTTTGCTTTAGACCCCTTAGGGACGTGTAACGCAAGTTCACAATTTTTTTAATTACCTTCCTGATGTTTAAGAGAATACGGCAGTTCTCTTCTTTCTATTCTGTGGTGAACTCTGCAGCAGAGGTATGACTTTTGTTTCCTAATAAGTCTATTGCAGAGTTTTCAACTAGTGGCCCATTTTAGGTTCAGCATTCAAGACCTATTGTCATTTCTTATGTTGGGTTAAAGCCATCGCCCAGCTTTTAATTTGTTTGTGTCAGTGTCCTTCAAAAATCCTTGCTTGCCAGTGGTCAGTCCTGCCTCTTTGTCCCTCCTTTTTCTCTTCCGTTCCTCCCATGCAGCAGGGACTAAGTACTGTCTCGTTACACCATCGTTCTTTATCTGTTCTCTGGGGGACTCCTTTCTTTCTTTGATTCCTGCTCTGTTAGTGTTTGTCTGTGTTCAGCTTCAGTGCCCTACCTTCTTACATTTAAATATAGAATTCTTCCTTCCACCCCTCTTAACACCACATCTGTTTTACTTCTCCCTCCCCTGCTCTTCCTCCCACTGGGCTGCTTGTTAATAATTGTGACATTATCTATCAGAATTATCTTTCAGCACTGATAGCATTTCACCAGCACTATGCTGGTTGCGTTTATATTGTGTATTTCCCCTCCTCCCAATCAGTCACAGCGCTCCAGCCGCATCACACCAGAGTCAGGCCTCAGAGCAGAGGGCACTGCTCCTCACTCCCCCCAGACACTGACATTTGTGAACACTGCTGAGCCACAGCACAGAGTGCATTAAAATCTGTACAGAAAGTGTTTACATCAGTACCACACTGTGTGACACTGCAGCACGTGTTGCAGCTTAAATGAAACGTTAGAATCATTTAATTCAGCAGTTACCAAAGCAAAGTATGATGCTAATAAAAAAAACTGTGTATGTGATTACTGTAGTCTACAGTTTCCATTTGTCACAATTATGGACTGCTAAAGGTAAGTGTAGTGCTAGTGAAGGTAAATGTACTATGATTACATTATACACTGACTAGCATGTGAGCTGGAATGTCCAGACAGATGTAGAGTGTCCTGTTCCAGATGTTCTATGATGAGTCATTACTGTTTGGCAGCTCTGTGGGCAGGACTGCTGTCCTGAAGATATCCATTTATACAGACTAAACAACTTTGAATTAACTTTCTGGAAGTGAAATTACTACAGTAAGGTCTCCAACGTTGAGTCACTAAATTGCAGGCTTACCACAAGTGACACCAACGACCCGTTAACTCCCGAAGACATCACAAGTCTGACCCAATGTCCCATCCTTTGCCCATCAGTAAGCCTCCATTTTATTGCTAATGAGTGAAACTACTAAAAGTAGGCAGCCCGTTCTCGATCATTGATCTGTTTCTATTCCTGCTGCTGCATTTGTGATCCCTGAGACCAGCGGTAGAAATATAATTTCCATGGTACCAGAAGGCAAGCAATGGGGATACAACTGAGACAGACATTTGCGCAGAAGATTCTGTCACAAACAAAAAATGAATATCTATGTGAACAAGCAACATCAGGAGAAAGATATCACTTTCAAGAGAGGAGATCGAGCGCTAGTTTGACAATCCGGAAACAGAAAAACTGATGCTCCTTTTGGGCAGAGCCGTTTACTGTCACAGCCACCAAAGGACACATGGTGACTACCCAACAACCTGGGAAGTCCCTTACTAGAGATTCTCCTCACTTCAGACACGTGGCTCATCACTCACCAACATCAATTTCACCATAGAGGCTGGGTCCAGACAGTCGGTTAATGATCCTGCGACTGCCGTTGTTTCCACCTCACCTCTGCAGATCACTGACACTTCGACTGCCAGCTCCCGGTTTCCGATGACCCGATCAGGACATGTGATCCAAGTGCCACAAAGGCTCATCGAAGTGTTATACATGCATATGTATTTGTAATTATTATGTATTTATTTGTTCATTTATTTATTTATAGTAAAAAGTTGTAACTCTTTATTTAACAAAGGGGGGGATGTATTGTTGTGTAAATAAAGAATGGCAGAACTCTTTTTGTTCCCGATGGACTCCGTAGACCTGTGATGTAAGCATTGGAGGGTAATAAAGTGAATGCAGGTTTTGAACATTGAGTTCTTGCTTACATGCTGAAAAATAAAGACGTGTATAACTACTCTCCTTGTGTGGCATAGTCATTGGTGAGTGCCCAGGCTGGGTAGGACGCTACACCTCCATAAACCCTTCTAATATTTTATGTGGTGATAGCTGGTATTGTGATGAAAAATTAAGTTTGTTAAAACAATTGAGGTCATCCATTGAGTTGGCTAGAGTTGGATGGTGGTGATGGAGCGAGATTTAAACTCGCAAAGTTGAACTTCCATAACATAATAATTGTATTAATGGCATGGGTTGAAGAACTAATAAACTTAGTTTTAAAGTTGCACACATTACACGCGGGATTAATATGCTTTTATGTTGCACTTGCAAGTACGTGGAAAATAATAAACTAACCTTGTCTTTTGTTTTGTCAGTATTAAATGCGGCTGTTTAACTAATGGCATGTGCTTTATTATTTATGTGCAAAGTGTTTTGTCGTGTCTTTTCTGAGGCAAAGGCTCGTGGTGATTCCTGATGGCTTCATAGAAGAAGGTTTTTATATTGCTGCTTTTTGTGCTTCAGCTAGTTAACATAATTAACTTGGTTATGGGTCTCAATTCTCTAATTAGTTACTGTCTTGTGTTTGTTTAAATACTAGTTCCCTGAGAGGCCTTTTGGGCCTTTGCGAAAGAAGGCGTTTATGAAACCTGTCCAGAGAGGAGCCTTGCACGCGTATGATGTGGAAAGTTTTACCACATTGAAAAGAAAATTACTATGAAATGAAGACGTGCATATTGAGCTCATGGTGTTCTAGTCAAGGACAGGAAACGGCAGGATTGCCAATGTGAGGAAGCAATGAGACTGTTACTCGGATGAACATTGATATTGCAACAATCCCGAGGAAGTTAAGTTTCATGAACAATAGGGCTAAAGAAGAGCCCGTTCTGGGTTTGAAAGCAATGATGACATGTATGGTCCGACATTTGTCAGCCAATGGGAACGCAGTTGTCAACAAAAAGTGACATTTTCCTAGTAGATTAGACAGTTAGAAAGGTATAAAAACTGACCCTTCAGGCAGGAGGGGGCTCTTGCTTCCCGATTCCAGAGTGACGTGCTGTTGGACTGCATTTGCACGTAAGGACAGGTGGCTTATTGATTATTTTTTTAGGTGAAGTAAGTTTACTTAGGGAAATAGAACTTAGGCAATGGAAACTTTTTTTTGCTTTAATTCATGCTGAATGATTTACCTTTTAAATTGTCAGACTAATGTGCCTTTCCTTGACATATGCTTTCAAAATTGCTAATAAAATAATGATTTCTAAATAAAGATTGCTCTTTCCTCGAATATAATAAAGTTAATAAAAATCAGATTTTTTTTAAAGGACAAGCTGGTCTTGTTTATTCAAGGTCTAGTTATCATTATTAGATCCATTCGCCTTTGTGACTTAATTAAATGACGTCAGATTAAAAACAATGGTGATGTTTAATAGACTACAGATGTATATATCTTTGTAAATAGTTTATGATTAGTGTGTTTAATTAGGTCATATGATTCAGTCGCTCAAAATTGTCTCTTCAGTTTATGGGCCTTAGTTGAGATTCATGATTAATGGTGAGTATTGTGAAGATGACCAGTGATATTGAGACAGTTTTTCATTAGGGGCGCGGGATCAGTGGCTTCTAAGAGTGTTGCAGACTAGGGTATAGTTAGATGTCTCAAGCTTGTCATAGATTGAGTCCATCTCCTAACCTGTATAGGGTAGATCACGTAGGTCAGGAAGGCCTTCCAACGAGGCACAGTTTATTTGGGCAGCGGTTTCCATTAAATTTTAAAGTTGAGGTACCTCTTCTGCTGCACCCTTTGTTAAAACACTGGGTTTTTCTAATGACTGTAAATTCCCTGCAGTAAAGCAGACAATAAGTGTTTGTTGGTTTGTTTTGGTTGATAGGACCTTCCCGTCGGTTACAGCTTTGCCCTTTGCTGGGAGATCGTCCAATCCCAAATCCAACTTTGGCTAAACTCCTTTTCTAGCAGAAACACAGGCTTCCCCCCTTCGCTGTCACTGCCTTTGCTCTTTTAAGATTGCGTGATGGGGCAGGCACAAGAATGAAATTTGGGGAGGGGTACCGCCTAAGGGCCTCCTGGCCAATTTGCAAGACCATGATGTATTCCACACTACCAGTTTAGCTTTCGATTTGTGATTAGGTTTGGGTATGAGCTAACATTGAACTTGCTCTGGTGACACAGTTAGCCCTTTCGTAGCTGGCCTGTCCTATGTCCTGTGCCAGGGTTCTCAACAACCTTCACTTCTTTGCGGTCCTCTGCAGGTCACCTTCTACTCTGCCTGTTTTCGCAGGGGAGCTACTTGCAGCTGTAGATCATGATTGTCATGGATGTAGCTTATGAATGTAGCTTCTGACGAAAAAAATAAAAAAAATAAAAATATAGCATGAAGCTTTATAAATCTTACTGTCCTTAAAATCCTTCACATGCATCCAGGTTCCCGCTTTTTGGCCATTCAGTCTTACTGTGTGCATGGGGGAGAATAGGTCAGGGGAAGTCTGGGGCGCAAACCACGCCGTACCCTAAGCCGGCCACCTCTATTTCAGCAGGCTTTAACACTCCTGTCACCTCACTTACCGCTCTGCAACATGCCTCACTCGCCCTGTGTTGCTACTACCAAGCATCCTTACCTCTCTTCCAAACTTCCAAAACAGACCAGTCCTCCTGAGATACCACAATGGGTCACCAAGGGCCGTGGGATTTGGAAAATTGTCCACTGTCACAGTGACCCCTTGTGGGAATGTTGAAGCTGAGGTTTAGGGCTGGCATACCAGCGTGCCAAAGCTCCACGCAAGTTGTCATTTTGTGCACAGGAGGAAACGATGGGCGTGGCCGGTTGCTGAGAAAGGTTGTAGGGACAATTGCCACTATGATGCGCCCTGGCTACAATGGGGGACCTTGATGCCCGTACGGTGTCCCAGGCAGGAAAAATCATCCACCGATGCCGGGGGCGGGTAGGTTGCGGGTTAGGCTGTGGTGAGGTGATTTAGAGCCACTTGCTACCCCGCAGCTCCGTGCTCCATGCACTGTGGTCATTCGATCACTCCTTCTGTACCTGCACCGGCATGTGCATCGGTTTGTCTGTGCCTCTGCTATGTCTCATTATATTAATGCTGGTTCAAGAAAATATGTCCAGTTTTACAAGTACATTATGGATGCACATATAGTAAAACTAACGCTGGATATGCATCTGTGACCCGGGAATTTATAAGAAAAGCCACATCATTAACTTTCCTAGGCAGCACAAATGAAAAAGTTCTACTTTTGATATACTCTAATATTTTATCCAAAGTGTAAAACATAGTCAACACACTCCGGCAGATTAACAGAACTAATCCGAGAAAAATCCTAAACTTACTACTTTTGGTATTCACAGAATGCATTTATTAGTAGTAAAGTTAGGACATCTAATTTTACTACTACTAAACAGAGACAAAATCCTAACTTTACGACTTTGGTATTCACGAAAGGCATTTAGTAGTAGTAAAGTTAGGATTCCAACTTTCTTACTACTAAATGCCTTCTGTAAATTCCAAAAGTAGTAAGTTTAGGATTTTATCTCTGATTAGTTCTGTGAATCGGCTCCTTGGATATTACATTTCAACCAAAAAGCAAGGAAATATTTTTTCTTGGAGCCACAACTGAAGGATAAGGCCATAGCAGGCCAACATTCATTTACTTTAGTTCCAGTTTTTCACAGTCCTACCTGCTCTTAGATGCAAGGCTAAGTCAGACAGCAGTCATCCTGCACACATGTTGTTTTTTCACACTTTTCATCCTTGTTCCTTGCCTATTTTCCCTGAATTCAGTTCCTGTAACTGTCTGCTGCCATTCAAGTCTGATTGGTACCACACTAGCGTCTTTCATGGTACCACCTATTTTGTGATGCAATCGTGTTCCATGATGCTTATACTCTCACTGTGACCTACTGGCATTTCTGTAATATTTATTTTGGACAGGGGAGTCTCCTGTTAGCCAAAGTGTACAGTTACAGTCTGGGTTTACAGAGCATTTAGTAAGAGAATCACATGGATGTTCTAAAGCCAAATATATGATTTGTTTTAGTGACTCCTGCCAGCTACCCGCCATCACATTGGTGTGATAGCCTGGCAAATTTCCCCAAAAGTAAATACTTCAGACACAGCTGTTTCTCTCTTTTATCCCCAGACCTCATATTGCCTGGGGGGGGGAGGGAGGCGGGAGGCGGAGCTTACCAGCCACTTGTATTTCTGTTCCCTTATATTTTGTTCCATCATAAAGAGATTGTAGGTTTTTGTCAGAGATCACTCACATACTAATGCTCATTCTGAGTTTTCAACAGATTGAGAGGTCCATTTTGTCCTCACTGCAGGATGGACAATGACATCAGTCCTCTTCCTGCTATGCCTGGGGCAATTGTCAAAACCCAAATGATTTGGAAATAACTAGGAAGGAAATATCATCCTTGCTCATTAAAATTAACACAATTGAATACTCAAAGGGATCCACTCCAGGTAGGTTTGCCAGCTGTCACTAGTCAGCGGTGATACCCATACCGGTATTATAGGATGGACACCCTGCTGCGGATACCAGCGATCCCCAACACTTTCTATCTTTTGTGGCACAAAGTCGAATGCAGTTTTGAAATCAACAAGCATCATTTCCGTCCAAGTGGACCAAAGTCACATGTCTTTTTTGGTACCTTGCCAAGGAGGAATCCATGTGGGTCATGCCTCTGATTAATGAAGACAGTCCTTTACTTAAACATTTTAATCATTTCTTGGATCATTTTGCAAAGGTGTTTGATGGAAAATAGACCAAACTGCTGAGGCTTTAAGGATTTCTAACCTTGAAACAAGACTTGCGAAAAGCTATCAGTTCTATCAGTCACCTCCAAAAACTCAGAGCAGAAGCTGGGTGGATTGATGAATTAGTCACAGCCAACTTTTCAGTTGTTTACAAGAAATAAAAGGCTTGCATTAGCAGTGAACGGGTCTACAAAGTGTAAAGCATTATATGATCTCACACTTCAGACTGATGCTCAGTAAAAGGACAAAAAAAAGAAGATGGATTCTCTGGCAACTTAGAGCAACACAGAACACACATGAGATAGGTTTGCTGAATACAAAACGATGTGTCACCCGGTATACTGGAAAAGTTTGGCTTCAACATAGGCTTCTCTTCTTGGCTCTGATAACTTTAGACAAAGCTGTGCAAATGTTTTATTAGAAAAGGTTGAAACCATTCAAGTCTGTCCTGCTATAATTAATGTAAAAGTCATTCAGAAACTCCTAGGTTTTGCGAATTGTTGTAGACTCTACGTTAAAGAATTCCAGACATCCTGACCAGAGTCCATTTCTTCACGGAGAAGAAAGCAATCATGCAAGCAGCCCAGGGAAATAACCAAAATTAAATCTCAAGGCCATACAATCCAGGTCTAGCAGGACCTCTCTCCTGTTACGCTACGTAAACGTAGTGACTTCAAAGCCATTACTGACAACCTGGGAGCTCAGTGGATCTGCTATAAGTGGCACCATTCTTTTGCCCTCATGTTTCAGTGAGAACCGGAAGCTAAAGCACTGCTGGGCCTCTCGGAAGACTCTATGAAAGATGATAGGCCCTCCCGCACGGGTGATAGGCCCTCCCGCACGGGTGCTAGAGGCCGGGATCTCAGGTCCGAGTGGGCTACTGTCTCCCAGCAAAGGCTCAGCAGGCAACAGGCAGAATCATCCTCGCAAGACGCAAAACGAGACATCATTATGCACTTGCGTCGCCTCAGTATGGGGGCCTCCCCCGCTTCCTCCACAGCTGGATCTGTATAACCAAGAAACAAACTGGAAATGGACAAGCATCTAAAGGAAAGTAACGGTGACTGTAGGCCTCTACCCCTGGAACTATCGTTGCAGATGATGGGCTCCGGGAGTCAACGTGGCCTGCTGTAGATGTAGCCCGACACTCCCGCTGCGCCCTTGATGGCCAGTCCCCTAGACTTTCTCTTCCAGACGGTGACTCCTCCAGCGGGATTGGAGCTCTTCAGTGTCATTCTTTGCAGGCTGAAGAAGTCCTTGTTCTGCTCTGTTGACCCAGTGTTGTTCTCTGTTTTACCTTGTTTTTTTCTTACAGTTCGCACACGAGGTAACACACAGCAATGGCGATGGGCCGCTTGTTGCTCTGAATGAAGGGGGTTAAACTAGATGCAGTGGTTCTCTCTGGCTTCAAAACCGAAACTACTGATAGGCTATGGTCCGGTTAGTGGGGGCCTTATGGCCTGGTCATGGTGGTGAAAGGAGATCCATAAAACAGCGGCCCTCACAGTGGATGCAACATGCACTAGCATTCCGGTGGTGGATTATGCACACAACATCAGGTGCACCCCTCAACCCCTCACCTACCATGGGAGATCTTAAGCTACTCTCATTAAATGTACAGGGCGTAAACTCTCCAGATAGTTAGAAGGACATTTGGTGTTATATCCTACACTATGATCTGGATATCATAGTGTTCCAGGAGACCCACCTAGTAAAGGCAGACCTACACCGCATGACACACTTGAAATATCCCAAATTACACTGGCTTACACAACATCTAAAACTCTGGGAATGGGCATACTCTGTAAAGCTAACTTCTACACCTCTGTAGTCAAAGAGACTCGAGATAGGGAGGGCCGCTACTTGCTCTTACAACTGCTTCGGGGTAAACCTAAACTGACGCTACTTAATATCTATGCTCCTAAATCTGCCCACCTCCCCCTACATTTTTTTATGTGACCCCCATTGCCCGAGAACTCATTCTATACACTATGGGATGGATGGGTTTAAAGCCACAGTAGAGCGAGGCAAAATTGGTAGAATCCAAACTTAGTGGAGATCAAGCAGCTAGCGTGGTCGGATAAAGCTGCCCCATCCCCGTGAACTAAAACTGGCCCTGCTGTGTGGCCAACTGGTCACCCATCATACGGGTAAGGCAGAGCATGCATTACTGTGCCTGCATCAGAAATCTTACAAAGTTGGCAAGTTGCTGGCCCATTAGTTGCGCCAATGGCACATTTAAGGCACACACTGCTATGATTCAGATAGGAACCACTAGATAGATGACTGCAGAGAAGGACTAATTTGAGGCCTTTTGGGACTATTACCATCAGCTTTACTCTTGTGAAGATCCCTCCACCACAAGACTTCACTCCTACCTTCCCGACTGCAACTGGGAACCTCTCTTCGCACATGATGCAACCCTCCTAGATAGACCCATCACAGCTGAAGAATTATGCACAGCTGTTCGGAGCCTCCCCCTAGGTAAAACACCCATCCTTTTTTATCGCTTATTCTTCCCCCAGCTGCAAGAACATCTCTTGCACCTTTTTAACTCCTTTTCTGTAGACTCGGGCCTCACCCCCACAATGGCAGTAGCTGAGATCTCCGTTATCCCTAAAGCAGGCAACGACCCAGCGCAATGCTCCTCGCACTGCCAAGTAACTAAAATGTTAGTTACTTGGCTCAACCCGTATCTCCCTGGTCTCATCAGCCTTAACCAGGTGGGTTTCCTCTGCAAACGATAGGAGGTGGTTAATGTCCAGCATATAGCCCACCTAGTAGCATTGACTGAACAGCCCTGCTTCTCTTCTCTTGCTTGATTCGGAAAAGCCATTTGACAGAGTGGACTGGTCATACCTCCAAGCAGTGCTGTGCAAAATAGGCCTTGGGCAGGAATTTATCTCTAAAGTCATGGCATCATATGTTACTCCAACAGCCTGCATCCAAGTAAATGGGCAGGTCACAAGTCCGATATCGCTGCACCAAGGCACACAACAGGTGTGCCTACTCTCGCCCCTGCTATGTGTGTTAGCGGTGAGCATTAGCCCTACGGGTGTGCGAGTTAGATGGGATTAAAGGCATACCTTTAGGCGACTAGATCCATAAATTCAACTTATTTGTGGATGATCTCCTCCTCACCTTGACTCAACCTGAACTCTCGCTCCCCTGTATAGTTGAAATCTTACAGACTTTTGAAGCTGTGTCCAGATTCAAGATTAATATGTCCAAGTCGTTCATCCTCAGCATTAATATTCTGGCCCCAGAGATTAAAATGTTACAGAATATGACCCCCTTTAGGTCTTCATCATAATTTAGGCCTCTATGTCACCCCCACACTTTCCTCATGGTCCTGTGTTAACTGGTCTGTTCTTTATTGTTCCATCCTAGCAGACATTCAGAGGTGGATACCCCTCTACATCTTGTGTTTAGGGCATATTACTTTATTAAACTAAACATCCTACCGCAGGTTTTGCATCTTATCCAGACATTGCTTACGCCGATCCCACCGGTGTATATGCATCGCCTTCAGGGGGATTTATACTATTTTGTGTGGAATGGGAAAAAGTCTTGCATACGCACTCACTTTAGATGTGATCGCGATACAGAGGAGGCCTAGCATATCCAAATCTACTGGAATATGACTGGCCAGCACATTTGAGATATATCTCTGAATGGGTATTGTGTGAAAGCGGGAAGCACTGGTTCCACATGGACCGTGCAGTGGCTTGCTGTCCCCTGTGAGATCTTGCTTGGCTGCCAAAGCATGCTCGCCCTCAGAGCGCATATTTTGCAACCCCGACCAAGACGGTGCTAGACATCTGGGACAGAATAGCTGTAAAGAAGGGAATTACCACATTACCGTCCCCGAACACCCTCATTTGCCAGCACTCACATACAGTAGCTGCAGTGACAGGGATTGTCGGACGATACAAGACCTATTCATGGGGGATGTCATGAATACCTTTGACAACTACAGGACCGAGATTGCAATTACTCCCACTGCATGGCTCCAATATCTCCAGTTACGGCATTGGCTATCCCATCCTAGGATTTGTTTGGCAGCGGTTGGCCCCTTCACTCTCTTTGAGAAACTGGTGCAGGCCTTTGATGGCACTAGGGGATTGATCTCAAAACCTCAGCTACTACAACACTCAACCCTGAATTGCACTCATAAATGTGAAACTGCCTGGCATGACGCGACCCCGGGGGGAATTACCGCCAAACTGTTGGAAACACGATGGCGAGACATCCCCAAAACCTATTGCAGTCTCACCTCTTGTGAGACTGCGTATAAGCTGATGCTGCAATAGTACTATACACCAGCTTGCCTAGATGTTATTTATCAAACAGTCCCCAGCCTATGGTGTTGCTGTGGAAAGGACGAGGGTACTCTGTGTCACAGTTGGTGGTCATTCCAGGTGATAGCTTCATACTGGAAGAAATTTCTGGGACACATTAAAGGCATCATTGGCTTCCTGCTTCCACATATGCAACACATGATAATCTTTGGTATATACCCCCCAACATAACTGTGATGACTAACGCCAACTGGGCTCTTATAAGCAAGTTATTCTTGGCAGGAAGACAACTCATAGAGTGAGCATGAAAGCAAATCTCGCCACCCTCCGCGGTCCACTGGTTCGCTAGGGTGTGGCACACCTAGCGATGGATCAACTGTCCCACAGCTTAGCCAACACCAAAAATAAGTTTCTGTGCATATGGCAGCCATTGTTATCTTATGCACATAGAATGTACCTGCTATAGCCCCTCAAAGCTTAGAGCTCTCCAGCTCTTTGAATGCGCCTGAAGTGCACGCCTCCTTTGCCACCATGGTGCCTACCTCCACCTCCCCATGCTAGATACTGAGGAGCTTTCCGGGCACCCTGCACCATGTATCACGTTACGACCTGTACAGACTATGTGTAACTGATGTTGTTAGTTATATTTCCTAACACGAACCTGACCCTAGAGACCAGCACACACTAAGTCGCACAATGTTCTTTGCATAAAGTGCTAGCAGCAACACCAGTGAATGATCAGGGCCAGGCACTCCCTCAAGGCAGTGGCTGTGTTTCATGGAATCATCTAGTGCAGTTGTGCTTAACTAGCCCTGGGCAGAGTTTGCAGAGTTGTGCTACGCGAAACTACGCAAAGTAGTCAAAAAACTCTGCTGCACTACGCGGATCTTCCGATTGGCGGAGTTTGATAGAAAAATGCTGTGCGCAGTGATTGCACAGTCCTGGATGCTTGTCCGCACTGTGTGATCATCGCAAACAGCACTTTGCACAGCACAGGCTTTCTTTTTCTGCCGCTCGAGTAGATTTTTACTCGAACCGCAGCTTTCTCAATGCAAACGGTCAGTTTCTTAACGCGAGCAGTTGCGAGCATATGGGCCCACTCAAGGAGAAACCTGACCCTCTGCATTTAGAAATCTCACTGGGACGTTTATTTTCCACACTTGCGCTCACCAACTTGATGTTGACGATCACAAACGAGGAAAAATCTCGCCGTGAAGTGGATTTTCCTCACTCATGCTCGCCAACATGGCGTTGGTAAATGCGAGCATGGAAAAAATCTCTGCTCCACGAACTCCGCAAACGGAGCGGAGTTCACCGCACAGGCCTATGCTTAACCAGGGTCATACATGTGTTATGCTTAACGTTATTTGAGATGATAAACTACTCCACGCTCCAAGCATATTGGTATCCTTTTGCAGCTCTTCCATAGTGTCTACAGTGGTTGATCTAACGCGGTTGGCTCGAAGAGGTCGTAGGCGACTTGCTGTGTATCTAACTATCCATTGCCTTTGTGTTATCTTATGTATTCACGCTGCCGGCCCCATCTGGGTTGTAGATCACATGCTGTGTTCAACAGTGATTGTTTTGAAGATGCTAGTGAAAGTTTTTAAAACAGAAAAAATAAAATCTCACCCTTTAATGATCTATAAAACGTGCGAAGTTCTGAAATGCAAGGCAGTTTTTATTCTTTTCCTGATTTGACTATATCTCACTGTATCATCCTGTAAACCAAAAAGTAAATCCCACAGCACTATCCAGGCAATGGTTGGAAGAAAAGGAAGTGCTCTCATCCACCATTTTGGCAGCATATAAGGTAATGTTAATAACATGAACAACAGTGTAAAGTCTATGGACGTAGACGATTGCATTGCAGAAAATCAAATCCTTGGTAAATATATGAAGAAAGCCTTATTTCTGGGTTTTTTCTTACATTTTTTCCTCTACCCCTGGTGATAAACTGGCCGGAGGTGTGTCAAGGTCCACCGTAAACGGTTAGTTTATTGTCCAGATAGGAAGGTGTGTCGTTCATGTTATCTCATAGATGATGCAGCTTGTTGTAAAGTAGATACGGGTCTGCCAGTGTAGCGTGTAGAGCTCCATGTGGGTATCAGTGATATGGCCAAATTTCTTCATGTAGAATGCTTTAAAGAGGCCACATGATTTCTGGGAGGCTATAGAGCAAGATGTTGCCTACATCCAGTAGCAATTTTCAGGGAGCGGAATGGTTTCACTTTTATTCAGGATGGTGGGCTAGTACTGTGCCGTCTTGATCTTCTTGGTGAAGAGTGCCATGTGGGAGATGTCAGCATCAAGGATAAACTGAATAAATTGTTGTAGATAGCTAGAAGAGAGGAGAAACTATCCAGTTTCATATTGATGCCCCACGTTTTAACTAGTTGCTATTTGCTGTTATTCACAAGCAGGAAAAATTTACTCTTAGCTGGGCTGAGTTTAAGATTGACACTGGGCAATCAAGACTGAATGGGATGGAGAAAGTGACTGAGACACTGTAAGAGTAGAGAAGGTCTTCACATAAAGTTGAGTGTCATCAGCGACTTAGAGAAATTTAATGTGGCTGTCAGTACGTGGGGTTCAAATGGATCCATGAAGCTGCTGAAGATTATACCAGCAAGGATAGAGCCATCAGTAATCAATACATGACAAGCAGCTTTTAGGTTTTTGAGGGCAGGAGCCGATGAAGCAAATATCATTTAAATATTTAAAAAGGAACTAGTGGAATAGCCCTGCCCCAAGGCCTCTCATCTTCTGCAGTTCCTTATAGACATACTAAATGCTGCATCACATCTCCTGCAGGGCCTGAAGAAATATGATCACATCACTGTCATAGTGAGGCAACACAACTGTTTCCCTTTGTCGGTCCACACCCTTTTCATAAGCCAGCTGCACTATTTAAGCCAGGGGTCTCTAAACCGGTCCTGGAGGGCCGGATCCATGCAAGAGTTTTGGGATATCCCCATTGAGATACATGTAGTAATTTTAAAAATCTGGCATGGATCCAGCCCTCCAGGACCGGTTTGGAGACCCCTGATTTAAGCCATCACAACCAAACCCCTGTATATCTGGCTTACAAGCTTACGTTCACCAATGGTTCTCAGAAAATGCTCAGTCTCAGGGCATTTTCAGACTGAAGGCAAAGAAGTGAAAAAAAAGAACAAAACAAGGTGACAGCTCTTCACCCATCTATGCACGCATGATCTGGTAAAACATTCCTGTATGGACATGCACCGCCTCACATTGCTTCAGTTGAGAATAGAGTTGAAGGCACAACTCTTTAAAAAACATTACATTGTGATGCACTATCACTACGCTTCTACTCCCAGATCCACCTTTATCCCTCCCATAACATGTTGACTGTAGCTTTTCCTTTGATCCTTTACTGTGTTATAAGGCCTTTTGGTTAGGGTTGCACTACACAAATACTACATGAGTACATAGATACAGTACGCTCCCTGTAGGAAAAATCCTCTTTGATATGTCTGTGAATGTATGACCAAAAGATTGTTGCCAGTGTAAAAGTCAGGGGAAATATCCCATAATATCAGAAGACTGGGTTTATTCTTGCATGTGGTCAATAGACATTCTCTACTACTTGCATGTTGGCTCTTTCAGTGTTGTAGCAGGATCTTAAGTCTGACTGGTAAGCTTGAAAGAGAGGAATGATGTTGATGTGTTCTTGGAGTTGAGGGTAGACTGCTTTTTGGGTGATTTTACGACTGAAAGGTATATGGATGATGAACCGTTAATTAGGAAAATTGTCATTAATGTGAGACGCCAGCCTTTTCAGTGACTGTTGCCATGGTGCCCAGGAATCCAAAGATGATAGTTGGAATCCTGGGGACCAGAGGAGGTGGCTGTTACACTTGAGCAGGCAAGGGGGCTTCACCTGTGTAGCTGGTTACAAATAAACTGGATATATTGCAAAGTGGTCTCATCGAGGTTACATCAATTTGGCAACGCATACCTGTTCTACTTTTAAACCGGCTACAATGAAAGTGAGCACAGCATGGATATTGGAAGCTCTGAGGAGGAGAAACAAGGTGTAATGCGTTGTGGTAAACCAGCTGTGTGACAAATTGTGAGTATAATTATTACCCCAGCTCAGCATTGACCACATATTTATTAATCAGCCCCAAAAGAAATAGCTTGTTTAAAGGGAGTAAACAAACACGAGGAACCACTGAAGTGAGGGGCGAAGGAGAGCTATTTTTTGCATCTACTGCGCCTGCATGAAGCAACATAAGAAGAGCGGCACAGGAGTCCGTGCATGAAGAATGACACAGAGAAATGCTGTCATCAGCAGGTGCAGGCAGGACAGTAGCACATAACTGAAGGAACAATATTCTAAGGCAGCAAGCACCACAGTATCAAAACCACAGCAATGAAACTGAATGCCAAACCTAAAGTAACTCCCTGGGGAATCCTCCACAATAGTTACATTTTCCATCGGGAGGAGTCAGGTTCATAAATAGTCAAAAAAAGACTGTGAAGTGTCACAGACATAGAGAAAAGATTATGGGCCTGATTACTACTTTAGCGCAGAGGAGACGGTGCAATGCCGCCTCTGCAGCACCAAAGCAGCGCAATCATGGCCAACCGTGTTATGAGTCAAAAATGTGTAACTCGTACTATGGCGGGCGGTCCTTTGCTATTCCCATGGCGGTGGCTGGAAAACAAGCACCGCAATGGGAACAGCAAAAAAGTTCCAGCACGGAATGGAATTGGACCTTCATGCCCTGCTGGAATTTTGTGTGGGGTACAGACAGGGGGCACATGTTGTGCCCCCCTGAAGTAACCCCAAGGCGGGGGCCATTAGGGCTACATAGGGCCCCCTTTGTTCCTGCACCGCCAGCCTTTTCAAGGTGGGCGCCCATGTGAAAAGTTTGGCGGTCCAGTAACACATAATGTGCTCAGCAGGACTGCATCAGTCCCCGCTCAGCATATTGCATTGTGGTGCTCCTGTGTCACAGCAAGGGAAGAACTGTTCCCCGGTGCAACCAACGGTCCACCGCCACAACGCCTTTAGGAGTCGTAATACAGCAGACTGTGGACAGCCAGTGATGCGTCACCATGAGTCAGGAGATCGGAAGACTGCCAGATTCAAAATCAGGCCCTCAGTTATTTGCAAGCACATTCTTTTATTAGAAGCAAACAGAGGACTAGAGTGGATATATATGATGTATTGAAAAAAAAACAATAAGTCCACAAAGAAAGGTTATTCAATTCAATCGGAGGTAGCTCCACCAATGAATCGAGAATTATCTGGAGGCTATAGAAGGTTTGAGGTTTAACCTTCAAGACAAATAACATTATTGCTTCCTTCATTTGATGAGGAAGGGCAACTTGTTTTCTAGTTTTTCCAGCAGTGTTGGGGCAGACAGTGAGGAAACGGAGGATCCTTATTTGAAACCTAAAAGCGACTAGAGGCTCACATTGGAAAACCAGTGGATATAGTCATGTAACAGCATAAGTTCTATTCTTAGCCTCAGAAGGCTCATGTGTTGATTACTCAATTTGTGACAAGGCTGAGAGAGTTAGCAATAAAATGTGATTTTGGTACAGTGGCAGATCAGATGATCCGAGACCAGTTGATTGTGCAGTGCAAAAACTAAATAATGCAGGCAAGGTTGTGGGCAGCAAGAAGTCCAATGTTACAAGAAGCAACTGAAATTGCAAAAATTGTGGCGGAGTCAGACTTATGATTGAGGAAAATGCAAACAATTTGAAACCACATTTGAAGGAAGTCAATGTTGTGAACAAAATGGAAGGAGCAGCAAAAGCATCTACGAGTTGGACGTTAAGGAGAAACAGGGTGTGTAAGAACAGAAGGAGAGGTCAGGCAAGAATAGCAATAAGTCCACATATAAAGGATGTTACAGGTGTGGAAGTATGGTACACTCTGCTGATCACAAAGGGTGTTCTGCACCGGACATTGACTGTCACAGATGAAGGAAGAGGGGACATTTGGCAAGGGTATGGAAAGTTACAACACAATTGGCATATGTAGAGGAGGAAGACAGTGTCCTTAAAGAGTGTTTGTATTGAAGGTAGGGAAGATGCAAGAGTACATAGACAAAGAGCTGATTTTTTTGTGAAGGATACCAGAGTTGAATTAATGGTGGATCAAGGACGATGTACACCATTGTTCCAAAAAAGAGTATTTGACCCAAAATGGGCAGGTCTGAGGTTACAACCCAGTGACATTTAACCCAAAGGGTATGGGGAGAATATAAACATATTGCTGGTTTTGTGGAATCTTAGGTCCGGAGAACACATTTTGGTCATCCAGCATGAGAAGGGTGGGGTATGTCATCCATGTGATATCTTGGGTAGAATATAGACAACATCCCCTAAAAATGTCAGGTCCAGAATGTAGAACTTGGGGAAACAGTGAATTCAGTGGAGAAGAGCAGTTGAGCTGACTGGTTGGCCGAGGTCGTTATCCTGTACCTGACCTATCTTGCAATAAATCTCCTCTTGAAACCCAATCTGCTGTAATCAACTACTTCACAGAGGGTTTGGAAATTATATAGAAGAGATTTTCACAGGTGTTCCAGAATCAAATTGGGACATTGAAGGATTACATGTGTGAAATAAAACTAAAGGAGTGCGCCAAACCAGTTAGACATGGTGTTTGTAGAACTTCCATAGCAGTTCGCAGTGAGGTGAAGAAAATGTTGGATGGCATGCAAAGGGAGGGAATCATCAATCCGGTAGTGGTGTGAGAATGGGTTTCTCTGGTAGCGATCACAAAGAAAGGGGATGGACGCTTACGGTATTGTGCAGACTTAAAGTCATTACACAAGTGTGTTGTGATAATTTCCTACTTTCAAGAAGTGAGGCTGCTTCTCATTAACGCAAAGCATTTCACCAGATTAGATTTGAAGTCTGCTTACCATCAGATTAAGTTACATCCCAAATCCAAGAATTACACAGGTTTCCTCACAATGGAGGGTGTGTTTCACTTTAACAGACTTCCTTTTAGGTGGGCGTCAGTGTCAAGTGTTTTCCAACACATGATGAGTAGGTTGTTTTAATATTTTGCCAATGTGTGCTTCTTCCACGAAGACATACTAGTTTTTGGGGCAGCAAGGGTAGAACAAAATAGAGCGCTTGATAAAGTGTTGAAGTTGATGGCTGAAGCAGATGTGACACTTCAGAAAGGAAAGTTTTAATTTTTGTTAATCATTTATATGTAGAGTTTTATAAGTTCTAATTTTTACTTTCTATGGTTAATTGTTCATTGTGTAATGAAAGGAGATATGGTATAATGTGAGGTGCCATGGTGCCCAGAGATCTGATTATGCATTGGAATCCTGAGAATCATCAGATTCCTGGGCACCATGGTAAAAGTCGCTGAACAGGTTGACCCCTCATATTTTAACAAAATCAACTGGTTCCATGGTGAGTGTCATCAGGGCTGAGGTGATCGGATTTATCTTGAAGGCTTTAGAAAAGATTCCTGGAGTGAGGGATTCATTGCTGATGGTGTGCATGGAGCAGCAAACTGTTACTGGTACAGGTTTAAAGCCGGAAGCTAGTAGGATAGTATGTTCATAAAGCATGGTTTTGAGGGAGATGTAGGTGTTGTGGAGGTCTAAGGGAGAGAGAGAGACAGAGAGAGAGTGATAGATAGAGAGAGAGGCAATTGAAGGATGACGACTGCTTCATGTTGAACAGTGGGAAGAATATTGTGTTAGTGATTTTGATATCCTGTAGGAATTTCTATATTTTGTTCCTGAATTCATGGTTAACTGGACACTGGAATGTGGGACTAGCAAGACTTGGAGGCGATTAAAGTAGTGCTTGATCATCTTGAAGAGCGTTGTGCTTCTGTTCTACACTTTATAGATGGTTTTGATTTATTATCTGACATTGAATGAAGTGCTTTGTCAACATTTTAAGCAAAGTGATTTTAGAAGTACAAGGTCGTCATGGGCCCTGCTTGTTTTCCCAAGATTGATGATGCAATTGATTGAACAAAGTCAAGGCATAAGGGAGTAATCTGAAGAGAACTGTGACTAGAAGCTTGAGTTGAAATTTGGTGTCATCATAAAATCTTCAAATTTCTGAAGGAAGTTCTAAAGTCTCCATTGGGATATTGACCTCAAATTCTGTGTGGAGAATTTGCCAACAGAATTATCTTCTCCATTACCTTGGAGGATGTTTCACTTGTATATTCTAAACTGTTAGCGAGCCGTCCAATAGCGATTGAAATAATTGTTACTACTGGAGGGCAAATGACTTGTGCGCATTTTACCTTTAAGCTTACATAGGTGTCAGTGCAACACACTAATGGGGTCAAAACAACAAGAGAGTGATAATGTATTCCTTCAATAAGGCCTAGCTATGAGAGTGCACTGGTCAGAGTTTGGAGGCTAGAGAGGCATTCCTCAGACCTTTAAGTCCTCTCTCTCTCTCTGATACACACACTCTCTCTCATTTATTGACCCAAACACACACACACACTCACACGCAGATGCACACACGCACACTCACACGCACTAGTACTCTCTTTTTCACTCAAGCTGTGACTGTCTCTCTATGTTTTCTTTTGCTTTTCCCACTTCTATATTTCTTTGATCCTTCTCTCTCTGGTGACCTCTCACTCTCTCTTTTTTAATTCTCCCCTACTAAACACTGCATGCACTGTCTGGGTTGGTTTCAATGTCCCTCTTATTTGCTCGTTTCGAATTCGATCTAGCTTATGGGCTTACTTTCCTCTTCTTCAGTTTATTCCAGTCATTGATGAAAGACGTATTAGTGTATCCTTATACTGCTTGCTTTTTCAGGGGCTACTTTCTTTTGTTTAAGCACTCTATGAGAGTGGATGTGTTTTCCAGCTATCTACATAATGTACTTTTCTTCTGCTCTCTGCTCTCTTTTACCCATGTGCTTCTCCCCAACTCCCTCCGTCATGCTTTTCCTCTTGAGTGCTCTCACTTTTTCCTTTTCCGCCTTTTTGTCTCTAACCCACCTAGTTTCAAATGCTCTTTCTCCCACGCCCATTTGATTTTCTTCCCTACCCTCAGCACCCCACGTTTCTCTCCCTTGTGCCTGCTCGCTCTCCCCATTTCATTCTTGTTTTTTCCCCTCGCTCATTCCATGTTGCTTCCAGAACCCCATGTTGTTTCTACACTCCACACCGATACCAGGGTTGTTTCCCACACCTGCTTTGCCCCAGTGTGACTTCCTCCTCCCACATGGCCATTTCCAAAAACTCTTTCCAAAAAAGCATGTTTTCACTTTGTTTTTATTTTGTTCATATTATTTTCTGATCCAAGTTGGATGGACAAATAAAAAGAAGAGAAAAATGCTGAGTTATTTTGCATTTTGGTGGAGTGCGGGCTACAAAATGATGTAGTAGCTTTTTTTATATTTAGTCATGCTGCACAGCGGTTTTGAGACAAAATATTGAGTTGAAAATATAGACTTGCAGAAATATCGAGTCAAAAAAATCCTGACATGGACGTATCAGCAGCAAGAGTTGTCAAGAATGTCGATTTTAAGGTAAGCAAAGAGGATTTTTAAAATATCAAAGTCATTAATATTGATTACAAAAATATAGTTGTTTATAATATCATTTTTTAAATTATTGGTATGTATTTTGGTATATTTTTTAAATATATATGATGTAATTATTTTGTATAATTATTGTTTATGTTTTTTATGTATTTGTAAAAAGTTATGTAATTTTTGTTATTGTTAGTACAGTAGCGGGTTGTGGGTGTTTAAATAGGGTGGGAAGTAATTTCAATATTATAAATTAATGGGGAATTTTAAATTAATATTATTTTTTTGTTACTAATTAATTATGTTAATAGTATATTTTTTGTTTATTTAAACAGTTTGTGCAGGTTGTGGGGGTTATAAGGGCACAGGGTGGGTAGTAATTTAATTTTAATTATTTAATAATTAATTGTTAATTAATATTAATTATTTAATTGATAATTAATGATGTTAGTAGTGTTAATTGTATTTTTAAATATATATATTTTATGTGTGAGTTGTGGGGTTTACAGCGGTACAGAGTGGGAAGTAATTTAATTAAATTAATTATTAATTAATTGTTAATTAATATAAACTAATAATATAAAATTAATGAAGGTGTGGGTTGCGGGGTTCATTGGGGTACAGGGTGGGAAGTAAACCAATTGTCAGAAAATTAATATTAATATTTGTATTTAATAATGATTATGTAATGTATAATTCATTATTTTAATTATGTAATAAGATTTTTGGACTAACATTTTAGGTTGGCTTTGGGTTTTGTTGAGGTATATGGTAGGAAGTAAATTAAATTGTAATTAGATTAGAAATATTTTGTAATTGATAATAATTATTACAATTTTTAAAGTGAACATTTATTACTTTGATTGTGTAATTAATTTTTTATTAAATGTTAGGAGTATGTTGTATATGCTGTGGTACTATACTGTGGAAAGTAAATTATAATTAATCAAATAATAATTTTTTTTTCATTTATAGATAGTAAGTTTGATGAATATTTAAGCTAATAGTGTAAATAAATAGCTTTTTAAAGTTACGTTTAAGGTGTTTCTTGGAAGTTTTATAGGGGTTTATTGTCGGTGGCAACTAAAATAAAAACTATTTAATAAATAATGTAATATTAAGAAATAATTTGTAAATACATCTTTTTAAATATGAAAAATATTTTAAAATGTAAATATTAATAATGTTTTTCATTGTTTATGATATATATTTATCATTATATCTATTCAACATTATAAGATTTATTTATTTTCCATGATTTTTTATATGAAATATATGTTCTTTTTTTTGTATTTATATATTTTTTTAAAAATGGTTTTACATTTTTTTTTATTGTTTGTTTCTAATGTAGTACTGACTGCAGTGGAAATATTAAGGGGTCTATTAGGATAGCGGTCGGAAAACCACCAGACATGGAATTAAGATACGACCGCCACCACTGGGGTCGCATCTGCTATATTAAAATTGTGGCTGCTGCTGCTCGCTGCAGCACATGCTGTAATGGTAAAAATGCACCTTGAACAATTCCCTGCACTACTTGGCAGGCACCATTTGGTTCCTTCCATGTGGTGCAAGGGAAATATAGGCACCGCCATAGGTGCCCCCCAAGTGCATACACCAATTACTCCTCTTCAAGGGAGGCCTGCAACGGGCCTCCAAAGTACTGCTTTATTTTGGCAGTTGAACCACCATGGAAAGGTTGGCGTGGATCCTGCATCCCAATCAGGCCGGCGGTGCCTGCTAGGCACCACCACCATTCTGGTGATACGGGGCGGTCCAACAGGCAATCGAAACGATTGCTTCTGTTGGACCTGAGGAAGTCGGGCTTTCCACCTGCCAGCACACTGCCCACAATCACAATCTGGCTGGCGGAAACTGGCCGCATGATAACGGTGAACCGGCCACCGACAGGCTGTTGATGGTGGGTTCACTGCTATCTTTATCAGGTCCAAAGTCTTGTGAAAGATGATTTACTTGCTTATCACGTGCACAAACTATTGATCTAAGTGATGAAGTTCGAGATTTGCTAGCATTAATAAAAGTATATTGTGCTGGTTCGTTTTAAAATGCTTTGCAGTATGAGATACTTTAGTAGAGTTTCTGCTACCACAACATTCTTTGTATGTTAAGCATTTCTTCAACCATGAGGCTTCGTTCTTCATAGGAACAAATATTTTCAGTTTAATTTGATCCATCAGTACCTGTCTACAATTTAACATTTTCAACTATACTCACACAATTTCCAGTTACAACATATCATTTCATATTTCTTAAACTATATTAGTACAATTATCATTTAAATTACAAATTAAATCAACGTCCAATTAAATCACATCTGTGATTAGACAAACTCCTGGTTGATTGGGAAACATATGTATTCATGGTATCACTGAAGTGATACCTAATTGAACTTTAGAAAAAAATGTATAATGATTGAATTAAACTACACTAAAAACACATGTTCCTAAAAGAGTTGCATAACAGAGTTGAGAAGTACACTTGTTAAATATCAGCATGTATACCGCACTGAATTCGCATGGAGGTATCAATGGTTTACATACCAGAAGATGAAAATAAACACATTTGACAATCAATGGAACTAAAAAAGGGATCAAAGTTGTTTATCTATTTATTGATTTATGTTAGAAGTGATTAAATTATATGAATCTAATACAATTATGTCATTACCCATTCATAAGAGGGTCCTATTAAGGTGTTCAGGCCCTTTTATGCTAAGGGCCCCACATTTTTATCTGACCGGTTTTGCCAGTATCAGACCAATTTCAACCTTCTAAAACCTCCTTCTTTTAGGCGTAAATCCATAAGAGGTAAATGATTTATGAACCTAGGATCAAAAGCCTGGAACCAACTTCCCAGACTGCTTTGACTCATTACAAATGAAGTCCATTTCAAGAAGAGCCTGAGGACTCAGCTGTTCCTTGCTCCGGATGCCCTGTGTTATTCTTTAATGTAACTGTTGGGTACAGGCCTATTTCCTCTTTTCTTCTCTTCTATGTTGCTATTTCTTTTTCCTAACTTTTCTCTTTTTGCTCCTGCAATGAGGAACAGTGTCTGAGCTAGCATGATGCTCTTCTTTGAGTGACTGTGCACTTTAAAAGCACCATATTAATAATCAATTAATTCATTAATCATTCATTCATTCATTCACTCATGAATGAGTGAATGAATGACAAGGTAATGAATGACAAGGTACAAGCACATTATGTGGGTGATTATACATTTCAAACTTCATGGTGACAGCTACCGAGGACAGGATCTCATTTTAGGTTTAATATGAATCAGCAGCCAATATGTATTAATTTGAGAATGTAGCAGTGTCAAGTGCGGTTTATAGTTTACTTTGGATATGCTGTATCTGATACCAAATACTTGGAGGGGTTGGAAAGTTTTTACACAGTTCATGGTGGTGGTAATTATTTTAAAGAGTTGATTTATAAGAGGGTAGTGATGGGACTTCAATAAAAGCAGAGATTCCACCCAGCCTCATCTGCATTTCGAGTCACATTTTTAGTGGATGACAGAAACCTGTATTTCCTAACGAGAAGGTGTTGCTTCTATAAGGAACAGCCAGTTGACTTATTTCACACAGTTAGAAATGGTGCTGGGTGGGTCAGCAAATTTAGGGACCCATGAGGATGGTGGGCGGATTGCCCCCGCCGGTCCGGCGGTAGTCACTGCTGGCCCGGCAGGGCGATACACCCGCCATCCACACTTCAAAGACCCCCTGCCATATTAGGATGGCTGGGGGGTCCGCAGCGGATGGAAAGACCATTCGCCGCTTTTCTGCCGGTCGACTCGTCGACCACCGGAAAACATGATTAATATGGTGGGGGTGTCTGCAAGACACCGCCATCCATATTATGATCACTGCTGTGATCAGCGTTTCCATGGCGGCATTGCTGCCATGGAAAAACATGTGGTCTATGCCTTTGGGGACCTGTAGCAGGGGGGCCCCAGGAAGTTGGGGGGATAGAGGTTGCACATAGGGGGGTACCTATGGTACCCCCCAGCATTGGCACGGACAAAGTTGCAGGCACCGCGCGGTGCCTGTCACCTTGTGCATGCCAATGCACGCCGTGCATTCCCAGCATTCTGGCAGGCGGTGCTGTGAGCACTTCTCGCCACAATGCTGGGAATAGGGGATGCCACCGCCATGGTGTCGGTGGCATCCTAAATGCAGGTGCGGGACCGCTGTACCCGTTGTGGACGGTCCCGCATTCCGTTGCGGTCGTAATGGCACCCTAAGGAGGTCATTAGTATGGCGGGCGGACTATGCCCGCCCGCCATCCTCACGGGGATTGGGACCACCCGCCATAAGGGCGGGGATCCCGTGGTGGGGATTAGGATGCAAAATCAATAGTGGAATGGACACTTGTAACCGTGTACCTTTGGTTACTTAAAAACCCTCATCAACGCGGTGTACAAAGTGTGCCCAGCGGTGTATCTTTTTATCCCCTCTCCACTCGCGTTATGGCATAGTCATTGGGTTTATTAAGTTGTAATGTGCCAGCCTCAAGCCTGAGGCAACCTCTGGTACTGCACGGTAGTGACCAGAAATCATGTTGTTAAAAAACTGAGCTGTTCTTTCCAAAATACTTTAATTAAACTCAAAACAAGTCTGTTATTAAAAAATGATGGGGTATGATATTAGATCGTGTAACTGGGTCCAATCATACCACTTTAATGTTTAGTCTGGCACCCTAAGGAGGTCATTAGTATGGTGGGAGGACTTTGCCCGCCCGCCATCCTCACGGGGATTGGGACCGCCCACCATAAGGGCGGGGATCCCTAGTGGGGATTAGGATGCGCCCGCCACAGTGGCAGGCACATCCCTCATTTTTAACATTGTGGTGGGCGGTGCTCTCAGCACCGCCCGCCACAATGCTAAAAATGCATGTATGCATTTGCATACACGAAGCGGCAGGCACTGTGCGGTGCCTGCCGCTTTGTGTATGCAAATGCTGGGGGGTACTACAGGTACTCCCTGTGTGCACCCCTCACCTCTCCTTCACGGCCCCCAGAGTGAAGACCGCATGCCTTTACACGGCGGCGAAAGGCAACTAACTAAGCCCATTGTAATATGGCTGGCGGTATCTAATAGACACCGCCACCATATTAATCTGTTTTCGCCCCGGCCGCAAGGCGACCGGGCGGAAAAGGCGCGGACGGTCTTTGCGTCCGCCGCGTATGGCGGGGGGAATATAGGTGCGAATGGCGGGCGGATTGCCCCCACCAGGCCGGCGGTGGCTACCGCCAGCCTGGCGGGGGCAATCCGTCCGCCATCCTGAAGGGCCCCTTAGTGTGGACCACTGAATGCCTTTTCTGTGAGTGTCACTTCTGTAAATGGATGTACCATTGAAAGTATGGTGGCTGATCAATAAAAACTTTTATAATGTTCCTTTTTGTGGGGTGAGAAATATTTGTATTTTGTGTACATTTTATATGCAAGCCCTCGATGAGGATCTCTACTTTGAAGCTCTATTTCTTTCCTGACAACACTTCTGCTATGCCATCAAGCCATGGTGACACTCCATCCAAGTGGCAGGTAGTCTCTTCCACTGCAAATACCTATCATAAGGGGAAATCTCTAATGTTTGGTGATCTGACTGCCTTTAGGATGAAAGCGCCTGTGCCTCTGCATCATCAAACATTTCCTGACTGGGCCTCAAGAGGAAGCTATTAGAGTTTAATGTACCACAGTGGAACCAATTTGTTGGTTAGTTAAATTATTAATTGACATTCGAAGATAAGTTATAGTAAAAGACCACGTTCGAAAAATTGATCATTTTGGTATTTTTATTCGCTTAAGTTTTGATTTCTTAAACAAGGAAAAAGCTTCTGGGGCCATTTGAACTTTGTGCTCAAACAGGACCAGAACACAAAGATTGTTCAACACTTGAAGCCACTCCACATGCAAAAATATTAATTCAATAGGTCAGATAAGTCTTACCTTAAATGCAGTGCTTGCAGCACCCATGTCCAGGACTGCGGTTGCAGGTGTTTGGAGCCCAGCGAGAACATAGCCAAATCTCATCCTCATAACGCACAACATTCATTTAAATGCCAAATATATACATGTACTCCCTAAGTCCATATAAAGCACCTGCCTATTGGAACAGTAGGTAAAAGACAAACAATTGGTGGACGGTATTCAGAACAAATCAAAACATTTGCGTCCAGTCAAGAGATCTGGGTTAAATGCATCATTCTTTTGCTCACCATGAAGCAGGTGTCATTTGATCTGAATAATGAAGAAATGTTGACTAAATGGACTATTTATAACTGAGTGTGAAAATTAAACCATCATCATCACAGCAATCAGGCCTCATCTTTATCCTATTGAGTATGTATTCTAAAACGTTCTTCCATAAGATGATACTGTTAATGAAAACCAGAATCACAGAGTGAAAAGCAAATATAAGTTAGCAGATATCGCGGTCTGGCAGCCTTTTTCTCAACATTTATTTACACTAACCAGGATATGGGCAACCCTGTTTAGGGTCTCCTTACCACAAAAGAAAAGGGGTCTGTTAGAAATTGGGTCTGTATTTGGCAGAGGTATGCACCCTGACCAAGTAGGGACCACAATCCTAGTCAGGGTAAGTAAGATGCACAACCGAAGTTAACCTGTGCTCGCCCTCTGTTAGCATTTCACAGAGCACTCAAGCAGTTAAGAGGAGATGTATGAAGTATTTGTGGAACACTTTAATTAGAATAACACAGTGAAAACATCACAAAAGGACTCTACACCAGTTTCGAACAATAAAAAATACTATGCAGGTCCCGCTGCAAAAGCACCCTGGATGAAGCAAGCTGTGGCATTGAAGTCTCAAAGGGCCGGTTCTGATCCACGCAGTCGGTAGATGCATCGTCGTCAAACCTCACACTAGGGTACTGGGTCATCGAGCCCATTACAATGCAGACGATGTGTCATCGTCAAGCCTTGCAGTTGTGTACCACATCATTGTTGAGCCATGCAGGGATGTCCTCAAAGCAGCGCTGTATTGGCGTTGAAGGTCACTGCATCATTTCCGATTGGTGCAAAGACGTTATTGCATTTATGTTTGCAAAAAATAGATGCACACCCCACTTTCAAGGTCCAGGACTGATGGGCACCTCTTGGCAATGCAGGACCCAACCCAGAGTTGGCAGAGTCCAGCAGCTGAAGCAGGGTTGCAGGACATTTTAAGGCCTGAAACCTCAAAACAGTAGTCAAGCAAGCAAGTCCTTGGAGTCACCTAAGTTCTTGGAGGGTTCAAAGATGCATGTGCAGTCCTTTTCACTTCCAAGCAAGAGGCAGCAGGCCAACACAGCACAGCAGTTCAGTGCATTGGCACTCCTCTCTTGGCTGCAGAGCAGCCCTTTTTCTGGGCAGAATGTCCTCAGATCCAGAAGAGTACTGAATTGGTGTGTCAGGGGTCCAGATCTTATACCCAGTTGTGCCTTTGAAATGGGGGGCGGGGGCCTAAAAAGAGGACATTAAAGTACACAAGGTCCCTGCCTTTCCTGCCCTGGCTCCAAGCTCACTAGAGGGGGGTATGCAGCTCTTTGTGTGGGAAGAGACATAGAACTATTCAGATATAAGTGTCAGCTTCTGCCTCCGAATCTAGAGCAGGAAGGCACGTCAACCTGGTGATGGGCCATCAGGATGTGAGTGTCACACCCCAACTCCCTTTGTGTGTGACTGTCTAGAAAGAATGGCCTCACCCAAGCGGTCAGCCACCCCAGACATGTCTCCACCGACAGGCAGAGGCACAAAATGGTTAAAGTAAGAAAATGCCAAATTTCTAAAAGTGGCATTTTCAGACTTACGATTTACCATCCGACTTCAACATAAATTGTGATCTTAAATTGTGAGACCAAACACCAAACTACAATTTTCTATCTCTTCCCAATTGGAGATTACACCTATAAACTGTAACAAGATACTCCCAATGGTAACCTATAGGACAGATAGACCATGTAGTAGTGATAAACGATTTTAAGAGTATTTCTCTACCTGGACATGTAAAAAATTAAAAGTGCATATCCTACTTTTGAAGTACACTGAAACCTGCCCTCAGAGTTGTCTAGGGGTTAACTTTTGGGTGGTTTGCATGTGATAAAAAGAACATTTTGAGTTCGGTTTGCCAGGTCGAAATGGCAGTTTAAAACTGCATACACAGGCTCTGCAGTGGCAGGCCTGCAACCTGTTTAAAGGGCTACTGAAGTGGGTGGCACAATCAGTGGTGAAGGCCCACTAGTAGCATTTAATTTACAGTCCCTGGGGAAATATAGTGCACTTTACTATGGACGTTTAAGTAAACTAAATATGCCAGTTGTGGATAAGCCAATATTATCATGTTTAGAGTACAGAGCATATGCATTTTAGCACTGTTTAGCAGTGGTAAAGTGCCCAGAATCCTAAAGCCAGCAATAATGAAGTCAGCAAAACAGGAGGTCAGAAAGAAAAAAGTCAGGGGAAGCCATGCCAAGGATCCCAGCTCTAACAGGTGCCTCCTAATTTAGGTTGCTTTACCCTAAGCCCTATAATTTACACAGAAATTATTTTTGGAAACTGGGTTTGGATGTTTTTAAAATTGGGTGGCAGTACTACTATATGACATTTGGTCAGGGTGTCATTCAGACAAAGTTAATTCTGCAGCACCTACACTTAGCTGTTCATTAGAAGGTATGTTACCATATGCATGTCTTAATACCCCACCTACATACATAGATTGATCAAAAAGCCTTCCCATACAACAGTGATATGATTTGATGTGGAGCTGTACTCTAGTGTTCTATTCATTTCCAGGAAGACACCTGTTGCCATCTCAGTTAGTGCATGGTTATTGTTGTACTATAGTGAGTAGAAATGTACACTGGCAAATAATAAACTTGGCCTCCCCAAATATAGTACATCTAATAAAAGCAAACCATTTTGTCACACCTTAAGATATGGTTATTTTAATGCAACTAGTGAGATGTTTGAAAGGAGAGCTTCAAACGTCCTTTGTCTTGTCACATTTCAAATTATTTAGTCATCTTTTCCATCATAAGAATGAGTGCATCCAGTGGGACCAGGAAAGTTCCATATCAGGTAGATCTTTAGAAATACAGGCTCATTAGCAATTTATGATATGGAGCCAGTAACATTGAGGCACACATTCAATGCTGCATAATTTGCATATGAACTCTGATCTTCCACGTGCAGACTATTTGTTTGACTGTAACCCACCATGCACTCAGTATAATGGTCCCTATTAGGGGCAATGTTAACTGTCCAGTAACTTCTAATCTAACAAATGCAAAACAATATGACAACACTCTTTAAGATGTGCAGCCAAGTATTACTCTTTACAGCTCCTTTATAGAGAGTAAGGGAATACTGTTTTCAAAGAAGTTGCACCAAGTGAACACGCAACCAGATTCCTTTTAGGGAATTTAAGTATCTGTCCAATTGGTAAAATTAACTGCTTCACTGAAGGTCTAAATGAATCTTTAATTCAGATGCCCCACAAAGGGGTCCCATACATGAAGACAGTTTCCTTAGCCAAAAAAGATGACACCTGGACTATTCTTCAATATAAAACATAACATATTTCAAAATGTTCCTTTCTGTGCAATTAAATCTCAATTTAAATGCCTTTCAAACACTTCATAAATGTGACATAGATAATCTTCAGGGATGTTTATTACACTTGAGGCAGACAGATTATCCTGTCGATGAATTTGTATGGTAAAGAAAGAACCAACTGGCTGACAAGCACCTGTTTTTCTTCTACAGCATTGACCCTTACTGCATATGGAAGGACTTGCAATGAGTTTGTAAACCTAAAACCACTTACACTCCTCAAAGTGCTTGTGGCAGTATAGATATTTCAATTGAAAAAGTGATACTGACAGAATTCAATAGAGCTTCTAACTATGGCATTGATCCAATTGTAAGATTCAATGGGAAAACAAATGGTTTCTCAATATTAACAGATGTGTTGCTTTAAACAGCAAGACAATGGAATGCTCTTGCACTCATGGGATATAATGGCAAAGGTATTCTTGAAGTAAGCAATAAGAACGGATGGGGTTGTAATTATTTTAAGGGCCCTTTAGGAAGACGTAATTATGTCACAGGCTGATCATCTGAGCAACAGAGGACATACCGATAAGAAACATTTTGATAAGCTTCCCCTTCACCTACCACGCAATGTTCAATAAATCAATCAAATAGTTTAATTAGCCAGCCCCAGGATATGTCTGACACTGGGCTTTTCTTGTAAAATGATTACTTCATTACTTTATCAGATACATTTCATGTCATCGAAGTCAGGACTGTGCTTATATTTATACGGAGGTAGCCATACAGTTCCTCTATAATGTTCCTCTCACCCTCCCCTTGTCTGTTTGCTTTTTCTGTAAATTCAGGAAACACATAGAAAATTAATGTTCTGATTAATATTCACAAACTGTACCTAAAACAATGTTAGAAAGAATGAAGGGTCCATTTAAGGGCTATACATTCAATTGTAAGAAAATATTTATTGTCCTCAGTCTTAATTGTTTCATTTAAGAAGCTGTTGTATATTTACAGTGGTAAATGTATTGTTGAGTCGGGGCAACATTAATTTATAGGAAAAAAGAATGCCCTATGTTGGAGCTGAATGGGATTTTAACACACATATTACCTGTGTTAGAGCCTTTTCAAATGTGCTTGTGATATGTCACATAAATTCTTGATTTGCATGACTTTTACGCTTAATTTCAGGCAACATAAGCCACTCTGGTCCATGAATGTTATCCCTGAAGGGGTAATTTTGGAGATACATACTTCAACCTCCCTCTAATTCTGTTGTCAATTTCAGATTTGTAAACTCATAATGTGAAATCCCAACAGTCTATTTACTATTTAAAATCCCTTAAGGCTGAAGTAAAGGGCTGTGGTGGTGAATTATTTCACTCGCCTGATGTTGGAGAGGCCCACTACTCCACATTTAGTAAATATGAAAAAAATTGTGTATTCTCCTTCCTTTTTGGGGCTTTTTAAGATACAGATAAAACAAGGGAAATACTGTATTGGTTGTTAGTCTAGGTGTTTTGGTAAATTCTTCGGAATTCTGTTTCAACCAGTCCTTGTCAGCTATGATTGGAGAGCTCTATCTGGACTTTAAAAATGTAGATGTACCGTGTAGATTTGTGAAAATGTTTTGCAATTGTGGCAGAGTTCTGAGACTTGATCAAGTAGTGTAGGTACTGACCGAACCTTTAGACCCACTTTGCACATTACCCTATCAAGTTAAAACAACCAGCCATACTGTTATTTAAAATAGCAAGGTACCTCTTACACAATTGATCCTCACTAACTCATGCAGTATAGCCTTAAAGACAGGTTTGTGAAGCCCATATACAATACTCTGTTCTTTCCAGCCTTTCACTTATACCTACAAAATAGAGATCTCCAGTAATACTTTAAGATTTGTGTGCACAAATAGGTTTACATTTAACACAATAGAGATTTATTGTGCCATAGAAAAAATAATTAATTGCAAAATTGAGTTAACGAAAGCACGAATATGATAGATTTTATGCTTAGATTTGAGCTTTTTCCCATATGCTTAATTTTTTAGGTATCAAACTGATTATGCTTCTATGCAACGCATCCCTCTTGTTGCAGTTTTGTTTAATGTTGAAAATGAACTTCGCTTTATGAACTTTCTTTCTTTGGCTTGTTTGTTTCACGCGCAGTTAAATCAGGTTGAGAAAATTAATTTATAAGACTAGTGTTTAACCCCTTTGACGCTCATGACGAGCTGAGCTTGTCAAAACAGCTGCAGAACACCCACGTGGGGCTAATTCCCCTCCTGTGATGGGAGTTCCATTTGAATGGGCGGAGTTGTGACGAGCTCAGCTCGTCATGAGCTGAGCTCGCCACAAGCACCGCAGCGCTCCGCGCGGCCTCCCTCCCCCCGCACTGTGGGGGAATTAGCCCAGCGTGGAAGGGGTTAACCTTGAGTTAATATTAGAATGGATGAATAACATCCAATGGGAAGGAGTACCAGAAAGATTTGGCTCTTATATCCACTGCTCTTGTCCTTCCTTATCAAGAGGCTGATTGAGTTTGGCGTGGAGAGTAAGACCTCTCCGCAAATTGAGGGTCTGCCCTCCTCGATTTATGTTTGAGCGGACCTTACATATGTCGGCAACCGAGCCTACTTTGACTCCGTTGCTGATGTACTCCTCCGACAGCATGAAGGAGTAAAGGCTACCTGCCCGATACAGAGTGGTATTTACTGTATAACCACAACATGGGAGAAAACTCTCATGGTTTGTAGGTCATTAGTTTTTATTTTTTCATTATTAAAATTCCGTCATAGTATTTTGTTTTCTAAGAAAGAAAAACAAGTTAAAAGTTTGATGAGTAGTCATCATGTTTGGCAGCGCCATCCATCAAATTTCAACTAATTGGCGGGAGCTGCAGTGACAAGTATTTTACTCCATCGCCCTGACGTAGTACAATCCATACCATGAAGTCTAAATCAGGCTCTAAAGTCATTAGCTAGCCTTATCCACGTTAGGCATAAAATATTGGTTGTCAGTTTCTGAATGACTGCACTAAAGGTTTGTGTAAACATGTATGTAATATGTCATTTCAGCAGCAACTCCAGGAAGCTTTAATTTGGCATTAGGGAACATTATTCAAAATGTCTGGGAACATTATAAATGTTGAAAAATTGACATGTTAATTATGCAAATTACAACACAGTTAATTCTATGGAAATATAACTTTGGACCACCTTTTAGGGATTACATTATGAAATAAAACACAACTTTCAGTTACAAATGCTGGGAATTTGTCCAGCATATTTTTGTTCTCACTTCTGCTCATTACCTGCATTTAAATTCAATGTTTTAGTTTTTCTTTACTGGTTGTACAGATTTATGGAGCACTTTATATGTGCAGAAACATCTAGCAAATCTATCAACCACCAGGAGGAGACCAACATGGCAACTTGAACTAGGAGTTGTTTTGTCAAAAATATGACGATTAATGGCCCAGTTAAAAAGGAAGTTATCAGCGTTTCCCTTATTTGGTCTTTTTGTGTTATATTTTTTCCTAAATGTTATACTCAGTAACTATTAAGACAACAATGAAACCAAATGAAAATAGAATTGGGCATGTTTGCAGTAAAGTTGGTGAATTATTTATTGCAAAGTATGCCAAAATTGCATTCATAGTTCATCCTACATTGCTGAACTCTTTGAAGAGCTATGGTTCAATTTGCTACTGTAAACACAAATATGTTAATGAATAGACAGCTTATGTATTTTGCTACTAAGATGTAATGCACCGCATGGTACAAGGAGCAACAGAGAGTCTCACAAATATAATGACAATGCTACTTATCCTACTGGAAGGAAAAAAGTAACTAGCATAATTTCTGTTGTCTTCCCGCTGTTGGGAGATTGGATCAGGAAACATACATGACGCTGTTCTAAGCTCAGAAGACTGACAGTGTTAAAAGATGAATGTCATGCTAAATGTTGTATGTTAAAAATAAGGAGCTGGGATACAACACTAAAGGACTTGGGAGCTGATGGATACTGTTTGTCTGTATTCTTTTTTATCCAGACTTCTTCTCTATAATGTTTATGAACTGAATGCAGATTCCTACATAAAAAATGTTGCAACACAGAACATATGGTTGTAGCTGACAAACAGGTATATTTTATAGAACAGATATTTCCTTTCTAGTTACTATCCAATCAGCCGCTGCCGGTAGTGGGAGTACCGGCCGGGCAGTGACGTGGGGAGGGGGAGGGACTGGGTGGGGGGGGTAGTAATGTATGGATTATGGACCTTAACAGGTAAGTAAACATATAAATAAATAAAAACGAATTTCGTTGCGCGCACTGCATCGCATTTGGTGATGCAGTGCGCACAAGGAAATCCGTTTTATTTATTTATATGTTTACTTACCTTTTAAGGTCCGTAATCCATACATTACTACCCCCCACCCTGCCCCTGCCCCTGCCCCTCCCCACGTCACTGCCCGGCCGGTACTCCCACTACCGGCCGCGGCTGTACCCAATGTAAACTAAGGGCCTGAATCACTAAGGTAAACTTATCTGTCCTATCTTTTTGTTGTATACAGAGTTTTCTACCTTGACTTCCGAGCCTCCACAGTTGTAAAGTTACTATTATATCACAGTTTTGTGAATACTGAAATAGAGTAAACTTACAAAAAAGTGTAAGTTTACCTCTCTAAATCAGGCCCCAACCCTTTATTTGTGATCTCCTCAGATAAATTCTAATTTAACTTCCTTACTTGGTTGGTTATGGAATTTCAAAAGAAGGCAATACCTCAAAGTCCTTGTTTTTTAGTTCCAAGTTAAAAGATGTTCTTCATAGTTTATTAAGTTTAATTTCCGATATTACGGACCTATTTATCACCCCAAAGAGCCATCTTTTCTTTCCATCTTCCCTTTTCTACAACTTTATAATGGAGATTTAGCCTTTACTTCTGTCCCCACAGCATACCACCATTTGCAGAAACCTTCACGTCATTAACCGGCACATGGCATAAATACATTCTCCAAACCAAGTGGAAAGGAGACGATATTGTCAATAAAAATACTCTTCGCTTTTAAAAGGCAGATTAACGCAATCAGGGAGCATGAAAGAGGAGATGAGAGACAAAGAGAGGGTACTTTTATTCTTAAATTATTGTTTAAAAATTAATGGACCTGATTCATATTCTTAAATTTTTCGATTCAAGATATATATTTAACAGTACTTATAATTGAATATAAATGTAATTTAAGGGAGTAATATACCCTAAAGGTTTACTTTACTAGCTCCAGGTTAATATGAACTATTTTATATTATTTTACAATTATATTTCTCCTATGCCTACCTGTAGTGTTGGTAGATTTTTGCACTGGTGTTTGGGATATTCTCTAATAGGTGGAACGTTACTAAGAATAACTTTCTACAGAAAGTTCAAGAAATAAGGAATATTTAGGAACATTTAAAGCTGTAAACCAATACCAGTGGATCCACTAGGACTCACAACAACTGAGGGGTATATTCCCAAAAAACAACCCTAGAAAGTCAAATATTCCCACTTAATACCAAACAAGGTGGTATTGTAGTTGGTGGTGAGTCACACAGATGAGTATGCAATCATACATTTTTCTAAAATTCAAATGTGTCTGTATTTATCCAATATCATATCAAAACAATATGTATTCCATAGTAGCCAACAATAAATAAGGGCGATTATTATGTCACCAGGAAAGCATTCACACCGAATCGGGTTAGGAATGATTTCCGAACGATTCATATTCGGGGATTCCTACTGACCGCTTACGATGTGTCCAGATGCTTATGCACTCGGTTCGGTTGGACTCCTATTGATTTCAATGGGAGCCTGTTTTCCGAATGAGAACACAGGCTTCCATTGGAAAAAGGGGTGGATGGGGAAAACCTTGCACCATATGGCAGGCACCCCATGGTGCATGCCACAGTGTGCTTGGTTGGGAAGGGGGGTCCCTTGTGTACACCCGCAGGCCCAAGCTGGAGGACCCCAAAGTCTGATTCCAACAGGAATTTCATCTCAGTCAAACCGATTCGTAACAGCTGTCTGAATTGATCATCATAATCGCTCGTTCAGAAACCGACTCCAATGGGCTGTACAATTCGGCTCCGGATGACTAAAGCTGTCTGAATCCTATTCCGAACCGAGTCAGACATCCCGGGTGGCTTCCTTGCATTGTACTCGGTCGTCCGGAAATGTGACCGATTCGTTTAGGAACAGAGGTACTGAATCAGATTTGCCGAATCCGAATCCCGTTTGGAACCTCTCCTGACGACATTGTAATTGGCCCCATAATATTAATATTGAAAAAGTCGATGTCAACCTGAACAAGAATACATTCATGTATAAGAACAAGATTGCATCTTTATAAACAAATTCACCCGTTGTGAACTCTATGTCGACTCTGACTCAGAAATATATAGTTAGGCAGGCCCTGAGACCCAGGACCGATGACACTGATTTACAGGTCACAGGTAGGGTGGCACGTAGCCGGCAGACAAACACCCGAACAGGAACCTCTAGATCAATCCCACTGATAGGCGCAGTGACACCACAATGGTCCAGGGAGATTGGCCCCTATAACGCACACATGGCTGAAGGTGAACGCATGTTCCCAAAACACTATAAAGTCAGATGCCGCATGAATTTAGGAACACATAGCCAATCATGGCACAGCACACACAGTACACACTGTGATCATGTGCTCCCCATGCCCAGACATTCAGGCATGTGTCCGACTGGCTGTATTCTGTCCACGCAAGGTCGAGGCCCATCTAGATTCCTCATCAAATACATTAATTGATGGCTCCAATAACAACAACCCAAATTCCTTAACAAAAAAGGATCACCAGAACTATTTTATTGCATTCAATGAACTGTATAAAACCCATGTTAGACTAATTGTAAATAGAGACAGTCCTCAGACCCTATGCCTTTCGCTGTCCTGCTGGCCGCACTGTTCAAATAAACAAACTGTTCCTGTTCTGCCAATTACTTCTTGTCTCTTCTTTTTTCAAGGTATTCCATGTTCAAGCAACAATTATTTACATTCAAATATTTCAGTCTGTGCGGTTCTCAGATTCATTAATTTTATCTCATTAACTCATTTGAAATAAGTCACAGGAGGTTCCATGCTCTCATTGAATTGGGGTAGAAACATGTAAGTCTACAGCTAGGTGTCAATCACCTCAGAAATGGTGAATAGCAAAAAAGTGGAGAGTTGCATCAATGTATATGAGCAGATCTACAAAGTGAATACAGCAACAACTAACAATCCCAATGCTCTACTCAACAGCTTGCATCCATCTAACTTCCTCTCTGATATCAAGCTGCTGTAGCTCCTGCTACACTGAGAGAAGACATTGTGGACCTCTAGTGACTCACGGAAATACTTGCTGATATGAAATGTGCAAATCAATTATAGGAACTAAATTGCTTCATGTCTCAGTGAGCCAAAGACAAAAACCATTGCAAGAGACACAGGCAAGGCTATTAAAAGACTAGCTAAGAGTCAACAAGCCTAACTATGTCAAATATGACTATTAGGTACCCGACCAAAGCAAAGAAATCTTTAACATTTTCTTGGAACTGACAAGTCCTGAGGCTTCAAAATGCAATGTACGTATATCTCAACAATACTGTGAATATCACCTTTTTTTCTTTAAATCCAAAATTGCCAATGTGAAAAATCAGGGCAGAGTGTCCCAAAGCAATTAGAGTTTCTGGACCCAATGTGCCAACTAGGTTCTTTCACTTTTGCTGACCTAGGGTACCCATACATTACATACTCAAACTGAGGGTCAAATATTACTTTTAGCACTCAACTCAATGTGTAGTGCGGCAGGGTAGTTTGTGGCTTACTCGCATGAAAGCCAAAATTCTGATTCTCAAAAAAATATTTACAATATTCTAGCTTTTTGCAAGTGTTCCAGGATTAGCATGAATAATAAGACAGGAAATAATTTCAGTGGACTACATTAACACCAGTAAATCAATTTCTAGTATGTCTACTGGACTGAAATATTTACATGTTCATCGAAGGACATTGCCACCCTAATATGGGATCACAAAAGCATATTTATGAAGTAGGGAATCAAGCTTTTGGAGAAAGTTGTAACTTCTTCACCGCTCCTTAGACACAATAAAAAGTGAATATACCAAACTAAAGGCAGAAATTGAAAACTATTCTCATACATAAGGAAGGAAAGCTATTCCAAATGACAGATGTAAACTATATCCTTGTTTTTTACATCCAAAAGGTGAAGAAACATGAGAAAAAGGATCCATAAGTCAGAAGATACTGAACTGTCAGTGAAGACTTGACATGGCTTCCATATTTACTTGTCCTAACACAGGTGACTCTATTGGAGAGGAGGGTATTATTTTTTTAGATTTTCCAGAAGACAATCCCACTTTGGGATATCTGCTTGAAAATAAAAAAAAACATAATTTTGTTAGATGGTGCTTTTTTTTTACAATCCTTTGACAGTCGCCACTATGATGGTGCCAATGCTGAAAAAGTCTGCTTGTCTGATGGACATTTCCAAATCTGGCAGGCAATATCTATCTCTGTCAGGGCAATGGAGTCATTTTCACTAGCGCCCAGGTGGAGAAATGGGTCATCCGCCAATATATATTTATATATAAATATATATGAGGCCCAATATACGCCTGCAAGAAATATACAAAAATGTCATTAAAAAATTATTAATACAAAATTATCATGATACAGAATACCATTGCAGGAATATTGGGGCTGATTAGGATGGCGGTCGGACTTTCATCCGAGTGCCATCCTATCCAAGGTGATACCACCCGACAGGAGGTCAATGGATCTGCCAATGAAATTACAATGCGACTGCCTCCGCTACGGGCCCCCAATGTCCCTTTCTGCCAGCCTTCTCATGACCGGTGAATCGCCATGAATCGCCATGAAAGGGCTGGCGGGAATGGACATCATAATCCCTAGGGCAGTGCCTGGCAGGCACCGCCATCGTTGTAGGGATTATAGTAGCCTCCGATGCGCCGGCGGGCTCAAGTAGCCAGTCGGATGTGTGGCTGTCTGCCTTTCTGATGCCCAACACACCGCCTGCCATTGTAATCTGCGGGAAATATGACGGTGAGACTGCCACTGAAATATTCTTTAAAAAAATATTGTTTTTATTACTATTGTAAATGTAAATGTACAGGTATTTATATAACCCACATCGCAGGCATCTAAGCGCTTGCTTAGGGAACCCGTCCTGGTATTCCCCTGTGAGATGACCCCGGCAGGGTATCCACAAGGTGAAAGCCAGGCATCCCACGGCGAGGGGGCCGTTGTGGAGATTAAGCAAGCTATTGCCCAGAGTCGCAGAGTGTGAACCCTTGAGTCGAGTAGGCTCCGGAGCGAGAATTATCGAGTCCGTGGAATTATTGAGCCCAAGCCCCGTCGAGGAGGGGAATTGAACCCTGGTCCAGAGCCGATCTCAGCTTCCGGGTCTGCCGTCTCTAACCCCTGAGCCACACTTCTCCATTGTGCTTTAATATAGTTGCAAAAATATGGTTTATCAATTCATTAAATATGATCTTGTTAATATATTAGTTATGGTTGGTAATAATGTAAGTGTAACTGTTATTTATTTTTATTTTGAGTCATTTAGTAATTGATTTTTAAATGTATTTAGTAATTTAAAGTTTAGGTGCTGTTTGTTGAGTTTGTAGGGGAATAGGTTGGGAAGTTGATTAAATTATAATTATTGAAATATAATGCAACATATTTTAACTAATTATTTGATTGATTGGTAATTATGTTCATTGGTTAATTGGCACATTATTTTTTATATTTTAAGGAATTTTTTAAAATTATTAATAAAATTAGTATGCTACATTTTAGTAACTGGTTGTTGGGTTTGCAGGGCATTAGGTAGGGAAGTTAATTAAACGATAGTTAATTTACATTTAATGGTAAGTATTTTTATTCTAACTGTATTATTTAATTATTAATTTTGTTAATGTATATACTATATTTTTTTATTTAATTTGTTATTTTGTTACTTTTAATGTATATTTGAATTTTATTAATATTAGTAGTGTGTTCTAGTTTAGTAGCAGGTTGTTGGGTTTATATGAGAAAAGGGTAAGAATTTAATTAATTTAAAATTAATTTAAAATTAACATTATTTTTATGTTCATAAAATATTTAATTGATGTTAATGTATTTTATTTTCAGTATATTTATTATGAATGTTTTTTATGTTTTTATTTTGTAAGAGTTTTTAAAGGATTTTTTATATTGGAAGGAATAATTGGTAATTAATTATGCTTAATTTTACTGCTTTAATTTGTTTATTAATCATACGGATTTTGGTTTATTACTTCATTTGTAAGCTATTTTGAAATGTTGTCTGTGGAATTAATTTTGCTGTAATAATTTATTTTCGTTTTCTCAGTATTCTCTATTAATTTAAATTTTAAGAATGTGATTTATTTTAAAATAAATAACTGCACTTTTTTTTATATTTTTCCTTATTACTATAGTGGTATTATTTTCTATGCACTATGATTTATTTTGTTTTATTATGTATTATAATAGTTTTAATACTTGATTCGAACATTGATTGTTATATGTAATTCTGAAGTCCAACACTTTCCCAACTGTTGCTCAGACTGGAATGGGAATAGTAAATCTAACCCCCCTGAAGTCAAACATTTCCCTATTTGTGTTTAGACAGTAGCGGATGACCGTAATTAGATGGGCCATTAAGCATACCAAACTTGGGAAGACCTTAGATGAATCAGAAGTAACCTTTGTTTGAGAAAATTTAAATGGAAGCTGCACTTATTAAATGAGACTGTTAATAAGTCTGAGGCAGATTCAGAGTACATTAGTCGATGGAAAGAAGTGCTTTCATTGTTAATCCAAATCTATTTGAGAGCTGATAATAGAGCCAATGGAGATTTATCCAGAATAAATAGCATCCATTGACCAAATGGCATACCTATCTGAAGTCATCAAACATCATCCTAAAGATATGGAGTAGATCAATTTGGCATCCGACTTATAAAAAGAAATGTTGAAATGACCCGAACATGCTAGAACTATAAAAATACTGGATGGTGATGCAAAAATATTTTCCGGCATCCTCACGGAACTGGATGACTAGTTGAACCACTCCAAAACTTTACTGTTACATCAAAGTGGTTTAAGGAAGGGATTGAGACAACAGATAAGATAGTGACCATAAAAGTAATGACTCAAAAAGCAATCACTGGTAGAAGCCCTTTATATGCTTGTTATTTAGATTTTAACTCCGCATTTGACAGAGTAAACATAGCGGTATTCTGGGAAAAATTGAATGCGGGGGTTATTCCATCTCCCCTACTGACATCAATCCACCTTTTATATACAGCTACATGGATCAGAATGAAATTAGGGAATGATACATCAGTGAGACTAAAATATTTACCGACCGCTGATTAAAACGGATGTGTGCTAGTCCCTCCAATTGTATCTTAAATACAACAGGCTTGATACCAACTAATATGATGGTTAGAGCTTCCTTCACCAATTAATTGTTACACACATACTAGCATACAATATGCTGATGTCATGGAGCTACTTGACTATACTCCAATTGGTCTACAACACTCACTCATGACCCTGTATGAGTATGGTAACACCATCAATTTTAAACTGAATTTAAATATACAAGATTTGGGCTGACTAAAATACAAACACATGGAGAATCGGAGAAGAAAAGATAGCTCAAACAGATGTGTATCATCTTTTGGGCTTCTGCAAAAATAATAATATGAGTCATAGCTCATTAGAAATAGGGCTCTGTGCCTATAGTTTCAACTACATAATTGTGTACTAAATTAAACAATCCAACAGAACATCTAAACTTGAACTATTCACAGAATAAATCTTACAAGTTATCACCTATGGTTCCCCGACTTATAGGTCCAATCTGCATAATGATGCCAAAAAGCTACAGTCCCTTGCGATTAGACACATTTCTGACCTTCAAATTATCTCCTTTCTAAGACAACTAAGAACTATGGGCCTGATTAGGATGGCAATGGGACCACCCGCCAAGCTGTTGGCAGTCCTGAACCCTGAATCACTATGAGACTGCCTTCAAGGTGGTCGCAGAGTATATATTTTGAATTGCGGCAGGTGATGCGGCTGCAACACATGCCGCAGTACAAAATATGCACCCCATGCCAATCCCTGCACTATGTGGTAGGCACCATATGGTGCAGGGATATGTTCGGGGGCACCATCGGTGGCCCACGGGGGCCATTTGAGAGGGCCAGGCAGAAAGGGGGACCTCCTACTGGCTCCCAATGTCCCTTTCCACCTGCATTGTCATGGCAGGTAAACTGCCATCAAATGGCCGGCTGGAAGAAACATTGTAATCCCTATGGTGGTGCCTGGAAGTCACTGCCACTGTTGTAGGGACACAAATTCCTCCATCAGACTGCAGACTCCTTGAGCCTGTCTTATCCCTGGAGGTGGGTCTCTCCGACTACCATCCATCCGCCTACTATCTGTATGTGGCGGTTAATTGGTTTTACAATGGCTGTAGGTGGGGGTCCCACTGTCATTGTAATCAGGCTCGTGGTTTGATAAATCATACTGCAATAGAACTCCAGTTTGTCACAAATTCCAAGGTGGAAACATTAAAGAACTTTATTTAGAAGGGACTTTTCTATATAGCCAAAATTCAGTTTGAAAATGGCATTCCAAATCTCATTAGGATCCTGAAAATGTTGGGGCTGATTAATGAATGGGAAAAGAACATGAATTATAGCTTACTCAAAACTAGGGGCATCATCATGCTGTCGGTCGTAAAGCATTCCGAGCAACTCGTTCTCTGAAATATTTCTGAGAAAAAGGAGTACAACTGACCAATTACAATGTTTCTGACCACCACTTGGTCGGATTCCCATTGACTTCAATGGGTGCCCGTGTTCCAATCAACAGCACAGGCTCTCATTGAAAAAAGGGGTGGTTGCGGAAAACCTTACACCCTCTGGCAGGCTCCCCTTGGAGCCTAACACACAGTGCATGTTTGGAAAGAGGCTTCCCATGGGTACCCATATGGGGCCCCAACCAGAGGTATCTGGATGAAGGTGATCCTGCTTTGGGCCCCCAAGTCGAATTCCTACAGCTGATCCATTTCGGGCAAACCGATTCAGAAAGGCTGTCCGAATCCAACATCGTAATGTGTCACTCAGAAACGCGGTCCATAGACCTTTACAATTCGGCTCCGACCGACTTGTTTCTCCAAATGCTAATCGGAACCGAGTAGTAAACGAATGCATGGCTTCTGGCTATCATAATTGTTCCATTAGATGTGTTTCCGAGTCAGTCGGAAACATGGGTTCAAAATCGGATTCGAACGAACCAAATGCCATACGACATCGTAAGCGGCCCCTACGTGTAAAAAAGTAGCAATAGTAAGGTTGTGTAGTGATAATCTCAAGGATTTTGAAAATCTTAAAAGGAGGAAAGTTTGATTACCATCATTTACCTTTTTCACAGTTCAAAATGATCTAAAAGTCAGCTTGAAAGTGATAATCAGAAACAAATTCATGTGTGACTCAGGTTTGAACCCTTATCATTAGCTGAAAGAGGGACCAGTTGGCATCTCAACGTCTTTGGCCGTGTAAGAGTTGCAGAGTTTGTGGCTATGGGTCAGAATCCATGACTCCCAGAATTTGCCAGTAACCACATTTATTGCAACGCCATAGAATATTTCCAAGTCCTTGTTTTAACAGTATGGGCTCCGCACTATTAATGATGCATGTAGTAAATGCGTGTTGGGTAGTGCTATGTAGTTGACATGTAGAGTTATCAAATGTATGGACCTTGTACTGAAGGAACGGGAAACACATAACGAATGATTGCCTACTCTTAAGAGTCTGTCAGTACAAATGCAGCCTAGTTGAGAAAAACAACACAGTACCTATACCTTCTAACTAAGCTTTCCCTTTAAATAGCATTATGATAATTAGCAATGTTCCCCTTATAGCCATGATTGTACCCCTGAGGACAGGACGGAGTTCTCATTTTATGTAGTTAACTATGAGCTGATAATATATTTTATCATGTGAATTTAACGATTTTAAAAGCTTTTATGAATCATAAAAAGTAATAAAAGAGAATGAGTAAAAAACAGTGCTTTTCCTTTTAAAAAGGAAAAGTAGATTAATGCATACCAAACTAAACCCTATACACACAATTGCAAATTGCAAAAATATGCAAAAAAGATTGACTAATCAATAGGAAACACTTTGAAGGGCCTTACAAACTATGGCTGGTATGCACTAAAGAAAGATCATATAAATAAAATTACCCCCTAAAGGCAGGATGGAGATCTTAGGTTCCTGTACTGACTTATGTGGCAGAAGATCCTAATCCCTTAAAACACCCAAACAACCCTTTAGAAATTAACGGGATACTCTGCTATAAAAAGCCATGGGGAGTTCAACATTCAAAAATTGAAAAAAATACAAGCACTTGGCTTGACAATATCTAATTGTATCCAGGGCCAGCTTTTAGGCAGTGTGTCCGGTGCAGCCACACCTTGCGCTGACTTTATGGGGGTGGGTGAGACTCTGGGCCTCGTTTATGAAAAGTGACGCATCGCTGCGCGAAAACAGCGATGCGTCACTTTTCACTGCTCCCTTCTTACGACACCAATGATGCGTCATATTTACAGTATGACGCATCATGGCGCAAGGAGTTACAGATCCTCAGTATTTCTGACGTATCTGTATGGCGCAAAAGTGACGCATTGCTGGAGTGTGTCACAAAAGTGACGCAACTCCAGCAATGCGTCCTTTCACATGAGGCAAGCCCCATGTGAAATGGCCTGCGTCAGTCTTACGCCTGCTGTGAGGCAGGCGTAAGAAATTGACGCTTTTGTGTCCTAGAAGTGGCGCAGTGAAATCTTATAGATTTCACTGCGTCATTTCTATGACGCTTTCTTGCGTCAAAACGCCCCCCTTGCATACATTATACCTGGGGCAGGTATAATGTGGCACAGGGGTTTACAAAGTGACGCATCTACCGAGATGCGTCACTTTGTAAATATGGTGCAACAAGGCACATTTTTTACTCCACTGGTGCGTCACAAAAAGTGACGCACCAGCGTCGTAAAAGTGACGCAAAAGCTCATAAATGAGCTCCTCTGTGTTTAATAATAACCTATTTGTTCAAAAGCTGTGCTGCGAGTTCTTTGTGTTTGTCCAACAATTCTCTGGCAACAATATAATTTGTCAAGATAACTCTGGTGATTAAGGCTCCTGCTGGAGTGAGATGAGGTCTGCCTAGTGGCAGATTTGACTCAACCTAAAGTAGTACAGAGGGTCAATGTGCAGCTGCAAAGAACATGTGCCCTGCAGATCACAGAATTGTAAGTGAACTGTGAGTAGCATTATAAAAAAAATTAAATGCATGTCGAGGCTATGGGGAGATAATCGGCACTTTGGAGGGTGGTAGTGAGGGAATTCATGAGGCAGGAGGTCTTGGGTGAGGTCGTAAAAAAGACTTTTGCCCCTGATGCCACCAGCTCTACAGACAGCCCTGATTGTATCTGATGGCTTGATTGCTGAGTTTTGAATGGTTGCCCTCATACTACCTTCATGAAAAGCCTGTGACTGCTTGCTCTTAGGTACCCTGAGAGCCAAGTGAACAATGGGTTGTAGTTTGTTGAGCCATAGTTGGAAAGACCCCATTACAAACGTCAACTCAGCAGCCTCTGTCTGGCAGTGGATCTTCAAATGGAGTCCGGTGGACACCGTGGTCAGTGAAACATCTGTTGACGGTGCAAGCTGTGTGTGTCATTCTTTGCATTTTCTAATGCCAATAGTAATTAACCCTGCATTATTTCAGGGCAATTGCAATATTGTATTGTATAGCATACTTATATAGCGCGTACAGTCACCCAAAAGGGTATCCTGGCAATACAGCTTGGCTGTTCTACAGGTGTATCACTGAGTTCGAAGACGTAGTAATTGTCTATCCTCAGCCATTCTATAGTTGAAGTATATCCTAATTACTTTTAGATGACTAGAGGGCCTGATCCTGAAAGGTAGCCCTTGTAAATGAAAGATGGACACACCTGAGAAATATACATAAATAACAATACCATGTAAATGCTGAAAATGGGCTTCTGCGAATTTGTTTTGCATATCCTTAATATCTTTGGGATCGATTTCAAAGCAGTCTGAATAAACCATTTGCAGGATGTAAATCCGTTCAAATATTTTAGTGAAAAACAAATCCATTGATTAGACAAACTTTAGTAATACACGTATGCAGTATCAATTGCAACAAAACATTAACTGAAGAAAGATGGTTGGGGAAAGTTGCCTGTAAATGAAGGCACGCTCTAAGTTTCAACATTTGACATTATATTCTAATTTTTTGAATATACTGCAAAACAGCATGAATTCATTTTACCACACCAGTGTTCAGAAAATGCAGTGCAACAAATGTTTACTTGCAAAGCTGTCATTATAAAACCTTACCCGGCGTCTTTTCGAACTAAGTGAAGATCTGCGTGTTCAAGATGTGCTAAATCAAATTTGAAAGGCATTAAAAATCAACTTGGGAAATCATGTTTCACAATTATTAAATTCTACAGGTACCCGGCTTTCAGTTGCTGAACAGATGGTTCTCTCTCTGGGTAGTACTGTAAATCTGTTGATTTTCTAGAAGTAATTGTTCAATGTGAGAAATATGCATGGCACTCATCTTTTAGGTTTTTTTCTGTTTGTACACAGCAGTATCATCTATTCAAAACGATAGCATGAAATGTAATAAAGATGTAGCTGTTATTCTTTTATTAGATGGATTATTATATCTCAGTAAAATGTAGGATACAGCATAACATGAATACTTTTCTGAGATTAGCGACTCCCAAAATAGGGCTAGCGACTCGCGTTTAGGAAGGGGCGTGCCAAGGGCATTGCTTCCTAATAGCGACTCCTAAACCTATGTATAAATGCTTTGCAACCTTAATTGTGGTCGCAAAACGCTTGCACTTTACCACCCTGCTCAGAAGGATGGTAAGGTATGCACCAATGCATGCATGCATGCACAAATATTTTTTAGGAGCATGCAGTGGTCCCAGGGACCACTGCCTGCCCTTGAAAAAATAAAACAGAAAAGTATCATTTTTATTTTTCAAATGCATCCTGTATTCCTTTAAAGAAAACGGGCTGCATTTGAAAAAATACAAATGCTTCATTTAAAAGCAATCACTGAATTGGTGGTCTGCTGACCCCAGCAGGCCACCATCCCTGGGGGTGCCAGCCATTCCCAATGGGGCCGCAAATTGCGACTGCCTCATTAATATTCGTGAGGCATGCAATTTGTGACCCCATTGGAAATAGCAAACAGTGTCTCAGACACTATAGTACAGTGAGTTTTGTGACTCGCAAATTGCGACAGCCTCATTAATATTCATGAGGCATGCAATGTGTGACACCATTGGGAATAGCAAACAGTGTCTCAGACACTGTTGTGCAGTGAGTTTGGCACCTCGCAAATTGCGACTCGCAATTTGTTGCAATTTGCGACTCGCAAAATTTAATGGTCGTACAACTGGCCCTAAATACAGTAATGATCAAAAAAGTGCACACAATGACCTGATCAATAATTTACTTTGATCTGGATCACGTTGGTCCATATTGCTATGTTCTGCCATTTTTCATGTAGCTTTTCTGAGAGACCTGTTTTTCTTTGGATGGGTAGCAGCAAGATTTTTGTTTACTGCCCATCAAGTTTCTTCGAACAGAGTCAATATTATATTTCAGTTCAAAGTCTTTGGAGATGGGGGTTTTCAAACTGCTAGAGCCCGCCTGTTCAAATTCTAGATGTATTTGCCAAATGAATTTTATGAGTGACGTGATAAATATCTAGTCCTTTGCATCACTGAGGCAATTGCTACCATTAAGAAATGAACCCTACCTGGGCACACAAACTAAATATTTGGCATTAAGTTAGTGGAAGGGGTATCTGAAGTCTACAAATAAAGAGTAACCCTTTTTCAAATACTATATATCTTGCTAAGAGGTGTTATTTGATAAAGAGACCAACCACTTAAAGTAAATAAAGAAAATAACTTTTAAAGTAATGTTGTTTTAGACCTGGTGGGTGGCCCACCAGCCCCAGACTTTGCTCTCCTGGTGGAGGATAGGCCACCACATTTAGAGATCCAACCTGTCTGGCAGGGATGCTGTGCTTAAAGTATGCATGTGATGCAGCAAATGCACTTTCATCATTGTTGAATAGCAAGCAGACGTCAGTATGTTTAATGTCCAATCACTATTTGTTTTTCAGAAATAAACCCCCAGTGCAGGTGTGTATTTCTGAAAAGCAAAGAAAACATTTCCCTGCAGTAAGAGGAGCGTTATCCCTCCATAGGGGCACATTGATTGTTTTCCTTGCTCTGATCCTTCCTCCATTATTCCATCAATCCATCAAAAAATCACAAAAAGGAGAAGTGCATGGAGAGAGAGTGGGCCTTGGTTGATCCCACTTCAGCCATTGTCTTTTATGAGTTTCCATGGTTTGCCATTACTTATATGGGCAATGTATCAAGGTGATGGTATTTTGTGGATGGTTACTTTGTTCTATTTGAACTCCCATTAGGGATTGGTGATGGGGCATACATTAATCCTCTTGTTAAATCTGTAAGATTTTAATGGCTGATTTATTGCTTTAAAAAAATTATGTTGTTAAGATGATTTAACCTATCATAAAAACACAGTGCTGTACTATAATCACCCCCACGCATTCATTTAATCATTTTGCTATTATAATAACATGTTGTTGGATTCACAGCTTTTTTGTTCATAAAGTAAACACATCCATGCGCTTTGGTTTTCTTAAAGAGGCAACATTCTTGCAACTTTCATTAATTTGTTTTAGTTTCTGCTCAACTAATTATTTTTGCTTGCACTGACCTACTACATGACAATATATTAATCCCATAATTTATTGCTCTTCCATGACGTATTACAGATCTAACATTAGGCCTACATCACACTTAATATTCCCATCAACCACACCTAACATACTTACCAAACATATCTACGCATTGTAACTTAAGTTACAAGCACTACTACGGATACCTCACATACCTACCTATAGCTCCTTATCTAGTACATCGCACTTACAAAAAATCCATACTGGTCCTTACGCACCTGCCTTCCAAACCTACATCCCATACCAATTCTACTGTACCTGACCTTGATATGATTTGGTTATTTATAGAGCACAACTACTACTCCGAAAGGAGCATCCTGGCGCTATGCGGGAGAGAGAAAAGGAAGACAGGTATCTCAATTATATGAGTGATGAATAGAGTGCATCTGAGGTTCCAAAGATCCAAGTACTCAGGCCTTTATGAAATGGGTTTCTGCTTCCATCAGCCTTAATTGTGTTGGCATGAGGTTCCAAGCTCTGGTTCATAGAACTGCTAAAGATGTACCTCCTTTGGTTTTGCACCTGAAGGCAGGAGGTTTAGGAACATTTGCTGGTGAGGATCTGAGTGTCCTAGCAGTGGTGTAAGGGGTAAATCTGGTCGATAGATATTTTGGTCCTTGGTTTCTAAAGGCTCTGAAAGTGATTAGCAGAACCTTGAATAAGATGCTCCTATGCATAGGGAACCAAAGGAGGGTTTTGAGGGCTGCTGACGAAGATGGAAGGCAAGGCAGTTTCAGCACTAGGCGGGCCACTGCATGCTGTACCACATGTAATCTCTTTATTACTTGTTTATTTACTCCTGCGAGTAGGCTGTTGCCGTAGTCTGGTCTAGACAAAATAAGTGCCACCAAAACTGTCTTCATCGCAGAGAATGGAATGTCGTCAAACATTTGTTAAGGGTTTGATTAGGTTAAAGCACGTCCCTGCCACCATCAGGGCATGAGGTTTAAAAGAGAGCAAGGCATCAAATTCCACCTCCAGATTCTTAGCTACTTCTGCTGTGTTCGGTGGAGTGGACGCGTCTGCTGGCCACCATTGGCTCGGCTTAAAGAGATTGTCCTTCCTTACCAGCAGGATCTCAGTTTTATGCGTGTTGAATTTAAGGTGGTTAAGCTTCATCCAGCAGATGACCTCTGTGAGGCATAACTTCAAATTAGGTTCTGCATTATTAGAGTCTTTGTCTAAGGCCAGGCTCAGTTGTGTATCATCTGCATATGATGTTTTTTCAATGCCAAAAGAGGCTTTCAATGAGATGAGTGGGACCATGTAGATGTTAAACCAAAGTGAGCCAAGAGACGAACCCTGTGGGACTTCCGATGTAATAGGGCGTTCAGTTGAAAGGAAAGTTCCTAGGGCCACTGCTTGTATGCTGTTGGTGAGGAAAGATTTTATCCAGGCTAGTGCGGTACTGGATATTCCGCTGTTTTTTATCCGGGTAAGGAGAATGTCATGTGAAAGGGTATGAAATACGGATGACAGGTCTAGAAGAATCAGCACCGCCTTCTTTCCTTTATCTAGGGTTAATTTCAATGTGTCTACTATTTCCAGTAGTGCGGATTCAGTTGAGTGTTTAGGCCGGAACCCAGATTGGCGGGGGTGTAGTATCTTGGCGTTCTCAAAAAAGTCGGTTAGCTGTCTGTTAAACAGTCTTTCTGTGATTTTACCAAGAATGGGTAATAACGATATCAGTCAAAGATTTGAAAGTATGGATGGATCCATGGTCTTCCATACCATGTACACCTCTACCACACCTACCACCTAGGTACAATACGTACCATACCTACCATACCCACTATCACACAATAGCGGCTCCTGGAGGGAGTGCTGCAGGGTGGTGGGGCGGCGCTAGGGAGGGGGAGGGGGTGGTATTAAACTCTGGCATATGGCTGTACTAACATAAGTACATAAATAAATAAATAAACAAATTACATTGCGCACGCTGCAACGCTAAATGGCGATGCAGCGTGCAAAATGTAATTTGTTTTATTTAAGTACTTACCTCTGTTCGACCGTATGCCATAGTTTACTACCTCCCCCCCCTGCCCCTCCACACCACACCGCCCGCAGCACTCCCTCCAGGAGCCGCTACTGCTATCATACCTACGGTGCAACCAGTAATAGCTACCTATCATACCAAGCAAACATATCAGTGCTACTAACAAATTTTACAATACCTATTTACTGACCACACGCATCTGTCATTCCTGCCTATTATATGTTCATACCTACATAGCATATCTGCCTAGTGCTCTAACCTACCATACACAAATTACACAATCTAACCTACCCCACCTATCAAAATCACATCCTGCCACACCTATCAACCCTTATCCCACCTACCTACCATGTCTGCCATCCTTGCCTAGCATAACTAACTACTATACCTAACCTACATGCCCACAATCCCTACCTGACCATGACTACATACGTAACCTTCAATATCTACTTAACATACCTACTATACCTAGTGACCTACATACCACAACTACTATATATCCACATCTGATTCCAAACATACACTACTGTACCTAACCTAAAATACCTGCCTAACCTACCATACATAATTTACATAACTATCATACCTATCTTAACATATCTAACCTTTCTCCTCCTTTCCAACACAAAGGTCTTAATCTGGCCTCAATTGCCAGTTTTGTAAAAAACTGGCCTTTTTTGGGAAAAGACCACATATAATTTAAATTTGCCAAACTAGGCAGCACGCTTTCAAAAATAAGGAAGGCAAATGGCTAGTCAATGGACCAGAGCTTCGCTTCCATTCAGTGCGAACATGTAATGCTAAAATCGATAAAGTTGGCTCTACACGTCTACACTTTTCTCAATGCAACTTAACAAAAGCAGGAATTCAAAATAAAACAGGAACCTACAGATAGCTGCTAATGTGCAGGTGCCAGGCTCTTCTCATGGGAAAAATGATAGAATGCTAAAAGGTCTTGGGAAAGAAACACTACTATGGCCAGCAAAAGCTGACTCTTCTGCTTTCTGATATCCTTCCTTCTGTGTGCCAACTTCAGAAGGAAGTTTTGCTTAGTAAAAATTCTTCAATTAAAATGTGGAGTGTATAGCACAGTCTAGCATGTGTGCAATAGAGCTAAGGCTTACTGGGTTTACCGTGGTACAAACATGAAATTGCAACTTAATAAATTATAGCAGCACATGTTAAGGCACTGATGTGGATTTGTGTGTTCATAATGTATACCCAATCCCTCTCTCATTATGTGTATGATTATCCCATAATTACACAAGAAGATATCTAGCACTTCTTATAAGAAATTAGGTTATTAGTTGGCAGGATTAAAGGCCCGCACAAGTAATAGGTCCACAATCTCTCTTTACTGAGAACCAAGCATCACATTGTAGCACTTGACTCTTTCAAGGGATCAAAGAGGAGCAATCCACAGTCTATTCAGGGGAGGGTGTGTGGGCTAGTTATCATCATTCAGTGGCATGCAATGATAATAGTCAATAAATCGGGATCAAGTTTGCGCTATATAAAACTTTATAAATAAATGAATGATCATTTGAAAAAGCAAACGTACATTAAATTATAACAATACATACTACACAACAAATTATAAATATATACATCAGGTAGATATAAATTACTTAGGTGACATTCTGACTTAACATTTGACACCTAATGGATCATGACCTCAGGATTACAGGACGCCCCTGTTGGGCTTGGCCCTCTCTTCAGGGTTACCCCTAAACCTTTTACTTCCACCCCTCCTGCTTTCTGAACTACTTTTGTTGGTATTTAGTACACTGTGCACTTTACAACTGCTAACCAGAACTAAAGTACTTATGCTCTCACCTTTAAACATGGTAAAGTTGGGTAACACGCAATTTGGCACGTTTAATTTACTTTCAAGTCCCTAGTAAAGTAGTTGGGCCTGTAAATTAAATGCTTCTACTTGTCCTGCAGCACTTACACTTCTGCCCACTTAAATAGCCTCTTAAATAAATCTCAGGCTTGCCATTGCAGCCTGTGTGTGTGTGGTTTTAAACTGCCATTTTGACCAGGTGAAACCAAACTTTTGCCAGGCCTAAACCTTCCTTTTTAATACATATAAGTCTGCGTTAGAGTAAGCCTTCAACAGCCCATGGAGGGAACATGTGGGTTCTATTTAAAAAGTTTGACATGTACTTTTAAGTTTTACTTGCCCTGGTTGTGAAAACATCCTAAATTGGGTTTTCACTATTGCAAGGCATACTACTGTCATAGGAGAACATTGGGGTGCCTCATTTAATAAATTATAGCGTTTTATTGGGACAGCTAGGAAAGTCTTGTTTGGTGTCTGATGTGTCTGACAGACAATGTTTTTCCTGCTCATTGCGCCATCCTCCACCACAAACAGAACTCTTCGCAATAGACTTTATATGGTAACTTTTTCAAAGAGGACTAACCTGGTCCCTGTATCAGGCCTGCACTCCATTTTAGTCAGCCTGAATTTGTGACTTTCACCCAGTCTCTCTTGACCGGATAACTGTGAAGGGCTATGAGTGCTTTTAGACACTATATTTACATTAAATCTTTGAAATTGCATATGTCCGTTTCTACTGATTGGATTTGGTAGTTTTGGTGTCAAATTGTATATATCGTTTTATTCCATTTTTCTACATTTTTGTGTGGGATTTTTATTGTGCTGTGGTTTCACTTTATTAATGTTTGTTTTCTGCATAAATACTTTACACATTGCCTCTTAGTTAAGTATGACTGCTTTTGAAGGACTTTATGTCAGCATTCTTCTAGGAGTGATTATCGATCATCCCAAGATTTTCCCTCAAACCTTGATTTCCTTGGTCAACAAACTTATCCAAGCAGTGTTTTTTGAATAATCAAATCAACCTCCCCCTCTGATGCTCTAGTACATGTGGCCACTTCATCAACATTCTGGGACAGAGCAGAACAGGAGACTTGAATGCCCACCTGATTAGCCTCTGAAACCTCAAACCTGCCTTTAATCTTTTCTTTTAAGCCCAGAAGAATGGTTGCTAGTAATTCCTATGGCTGCGCCCTGCTTATTTTACCTCCAGTCTTCTCTCACTGGCCCCCCTGACAATGCTCGCCTACTTGTCCAGGCTCTTCTAATGAAGCAAGAGCTTCATACCTGTTGCTGGTAACAATCTGGGCTATATTAGCCAAGATCTTTATCCTCCGCTGGTCATCTTTCTGCCTCAAAGGGGCTGATTGCACCGATGAAGGCATTGAGGACAACAATATATCCACTCTCAAACCTAGCCTACCCATTTCCTCTTCAAAGCCCCCTCAACAATCTGTAGGACCGGTTAGGTCAGGACTTTAAAAAAAAATTGAGCAAGGGCATTATCTTAATCTGAGGACCTGGCACCTTTTTACACCTTCCTCTGGAACTCTTGCTGGGCAATTTAGCGGGCTTCCACAATTTAGTACTAGAGGCTCCAGTGACCCCAACAAGCATACACCGCTGAGCCTTCACTGCATCTTTCGAAATAGCAGGCGTGAATCCCAGCACAGGACTTACTCTAGGAGCCTCTACAGCATGAGTGTGCAGCTTGTATCTCAAAGTCTTACTGCCAACCTTACCAACAGTTTGACCATCCTTATCCATATAGATGAGGCATCAGGCCATCTTGTCTCCCTCTTCCCTTGCTCAATCCATCTGCCTCCGCCAGCCCCTCCCCAGAAGTTGAGAGCTACTGTATGCTTCTTTGCATGCCTCAATGGTGGACATGAAGCTTCTTCGGCTTGTGCTCCGATTTTTACCGACACTCTCACTGCCACTGTGAGCCTGTGATCAGGACGCCATGCTGTACTGAAACTCCTGTGCAGCTACCTCCCAGTGCGGGATCCCTCTGCTGACCACCACATCTGGAGAAATGCTTCCCTAATTGCCATGGAGGGCATTTAGCCCCATAATATTGAAGTCTGACTCGGGGTACCATATACCTAGTTTTTGCCAGATTTGCACTCAGGTTGGGTGCGACTCTCACCACGCAGTACAAAGCACTCCTCTCCTGAGCAGCTTGCAGCAATTCAGTGCATGGCCGCCATATTCCCCCTGAAGTCCTTTCAAATTTCTTTATTGCAGCACAGTTTTAAAAGAGAGTCCAGGCGTCAATTTATAGCAGGATATACAGGAAGTGCACAGAGACCCTTCCTAAAGGAATCCTCAATGGCAGAACCCAAGCAAGATGTTGGTAAATTTACTTTCATATGCAGTAAAGGAGGCTATCTTCAGTATTGCCTTATGGAGTGGCTCTTTCACTAGTAAAGTGTTCTCTTATTCTATTATCCCCTTCGCTGCGGGGGTTAATCCCCCGCTGTGCTGGGGGGGAGGGGGCGCGCACTGCGCCCGCATGCTCATGACGAGCTGAGCTCGTCATGAGCTACAGTGCTCCTGTGCTCATGACGAGCTCAGCTCGTCACAGGTGCATTGGCTTCGTGGAACGTTCAGCACAGCGGGGGAATTATCCCCGCGTGTGAGCGTTCCACGGGCCATGACGAGCTGAGCTCGTCATGAGCACCGGAACGCCGTGGCTCATGACGAGCTCAACTCGTCATGAGCATTGAAGCTGTTAGATCATATGTGTGTAAAATGACAGACAAGCGGTAGTGGGACCTTTGCAGTAGAATGAAAGAGCTACTTAAGCTGGGGGCAAAGGTACAACCTACATTTCCGGCAATGCTCTGAATCATATGAAACAATCAGATTTTTAACTACAGCACTGTGGAGCACATAGATGCATTGGTTGCTCCCATTAAAAAGGGGGCTAATAATGGGGGGATAAATACAGGGGGGATAATGGGAGGTGGTAGGAAGATACGTGTTTAACCTGGAATGTTAATGGTCTTAGGAGTCGGGCAGGCAGAGAATTTTGATGCGTTATTTGAAGAGAGTTTTGCCCACATCATTATTTTGCTTGGAGACCCACTTGACTGCACAGGAGAGTACAAACCGTTTTCCAAATTTAGATGGATAGAGAGCAATGTAGTCTCTGATCAAACAGAGAATTTTAAGGGATTGTGATTTTAGTGAGGAAGGATGTTGGGGTGAAGGTTACATTCCCAAAAACAGATATCTCTGGCATGTGGGCCTTGGTAGACATGAGATGTGCTAGTTTTGAGTTTGTGTGCACAGGATTTTACAGTCTGAACTTAGATGACCCCCACTACATTGCGAATCTGTAGTGGAATCTGGTTGAGTTAATTGGCCAGTGTGTGGTCGGTGTGATTTCATCACTTTATGCGACACCAGCTTAGACACATCTACCCAGTGAGGCCAGGTTCAAACACCTAGGACTAGACAATCTCTTAGAAATATGCTCCAGGATTGGTGGTTGGTGGATGTATGGAGACACCCAAAGGGCCTGATGAGAGGGTATACATACCATAGCAAAGAATATGGTCAATATTCTAAAATGCATGTTAACCATCTGCCTGGGAATATTTCGGACCACTCCGCACTAACTATGCAACCCCAAAGTAGGGCTGGGCGTAGTTCGCGAAGTAGCGCTACGTGTAGCTACGCAAAGTGCACTTCGCACTACGCGAGCTACGCGTATGTCAAGAAGCGTACCTGAACTCCAGTGATTCCGTGGGAGTGGATGACGTGAAGCTGGAAACCCAGATGCTGATTTCCCAACTCCCCCACACCCCTGGACCCGAATCTCTCCAAGACCAGGAATGACGGGGAAAGGGGAAGTGGATATTAGAGAGACTGTCACACTGGTGTCTTCTTACAACTCAGCTAGGCTGGCCTGCGAACACCTAAAATAATAATAAGCACACTTAATACTGATCCCTATGTAAACTCTCCTACCTAAGAATCCCCTCTCTGATGTTATGTACCTGAATATGTGTGAAGCTCAGCCCCTCTCTGAAGATCTAGCAGCGTTGAAAAGACGTCAGCATTAGTAGGAGTTCGGGATGGTCCTCACATGTAGATATCGCTGGTTGATGTTGACACTAGTCGGTAAACAAACGTATCTATCATATGCATATAATAATACCCCTGTATACAAAGCAGCTGGCTGTCTCTCTCCTCGAACTGGCTGTAGAAATACTGACTCTGGCAACTATGAGTTATGTCACTCGATAAGGAGAGTATAGTCCAACTCTCTCACAGGTGCCTTGACAGACTTAGCACACCTGTCTGCAATGCCTCTGAAATAGTTCTGGAACTTCGGAATACCTTTGGACTCTAATTTCCAACAATGTTCTGTGAGTTCGTAAGGCACGAGGATAGTATCTCTTACCGCTTCAAGGACGAACGGTAATGTTCAAACCTGTCCCAACGAGCGCTGAACAGCTGACAGAATAATCTCCTCAGCGCCGGCTTCCCGGAACTCTGACAGGCAAATGCGTCTCTGGTGCTGGAAGGGAAGCGGGACCTAAATTTGCTGAGCGGGGAAGTAACTAGGAATTTCTATGAAGGAGGACAGTTATATCCTCTCAGACTACAGGAATAAACTCTGAAAAAACTAACGCGTAACGGGAAGACACCTCCGTACGCTGGAATTCATCAGTTGAAGTGCGCCGCGTATAGAACGCGAGCGCAAGAAATGGCCGACCTGAAATAAAGCTAGAGCGCTAACCTAACTACAAGTATGGCGCAACCAGGAAATGCCTCAAGAAGACCAGGTTGATGCCAAACACTGTCTCCAACTCCATAAAGAGAGTGACAGCGTTCGCAATGCACAGACCTTGAAGGAAGGACCAGGAGCCTGACGATCAGAATTGTGTTGGATTCTGACAGTAACCCCCACTAAAGTCCCCTCTCTAGGCTTTTGTGGGTGTGTCTTGTGAAACTCCGAAACCAATCTGGGAGCATGAACATTTTTACTTGGCTCCAAGACCGGTCCTCAGGGCCGAAACCCTTCCAATCCACCAAATAGAATAAACTGCCTTTTCTCCATTTTGAATCTAGAATTCTTTTTACCTCAAACTCTTCTGCAGATTGAACCTGTACTGGGGCTGGTGGGAGATCTCTCCTAAGATTTGGTGGACTTCGTTTGATCAAGGATACATGAAAGGTGGGATGAATCTTCATGGACTTGGGAAGAGTGAAGGACTGGGTTCTTTTGGACCCAGCGGTGCCAGGGCACAACACCTGAAACCTTCGTGGGTAACCTGCTCCGGCGTACAAGTCACAGAGACACGGGACACTTCCTTCGGCGTCAAAGAGTCAAGGTTTATTTACTGCAGGGAACACAGAAGTCACGACAAGCACACCACGTGCAACTTGGGGAGACTGCTTCAAATTGGTTTTGTGGATCGCTCCTTTTATACAGTTTTTACCCATAGGCTAACATTGAACACAAAGGTTTACAACTCAGTTCCCACATCGAGCTCCCAGAGGGGTCGCTTTGAAACATACAAGGACCGGAACATAAGTGCGGAAACATTTGGCGGTTCCCAACTGTAAAAACCCATCTTCCCACCATTAGCAAATTCCAATCAGCAGTAAAGTGGATTGAAACAGGAACGAAGACAGGTGCAGAGGAAGACGGAGACAGTGGGGAGATCGGAAAAGGGTGTAAAAGGGGAGGTGCCGGGAAGCACGAGATACAGGCATCAAAGGGACGTGCCTAATGAAATGCACGGCTGAGACAATAAGTCCGTGTGGCAAGATGAGCCTCAAGCGGCGCCACCTGCCTTACAGTAGCAACCCCCTCGTCATAAAGACACTTTCAAAGGACATGTGTCTTCCGCAAATATCTCGGGAGTCCCAGGGTCGCGAAGCGGACAGCGTCCGTTCGCTGACTACTTGAGGGCAAGAGACAAAATGGATGCCGTATCTAAGATGGAACCCGTGGGTACAGATGAAAAGCCCACGTAACAAACGAACGGTTTAAGTTAGCACAGCGAAACTGCGCACACTTACTAAACTCGTCATTTGCGGTTCATAGATACTAGACTCGACCATATTCGTGCGAGTCGAAAACACCACTTACAATCGTCACGGAACCTCAGACGCTCCTTTTGCCCTCATGTAGGCAAGCACTAGTCGGAATCATATTCGATATTCATCAGACCATCAAGATGTCGTTGCAGCATAGATCTGTCCGACCGAGTCCCCTTGGTAACAGGTGGTTGTCTCATACACGTTGTAGCACAGAGGCCACATAAGGCAGGACCGCACTGCACACAAAGGCAACACGTGAACAGGAACACTACCACAACCCCGATGATCATCAGAATCTTCCAACCCCAAGTCGACATCAGGCCCCAAAACCAACCGAGTAGCGTCCAATCCCCTACATCCACGTGTATGGATTCGGAGATCTTATGCAACTTCGAGATGGCTTGATAGACAGTAGGAGCATTATCAGGTATGAAAATGCAACAGCTCGAATGGATCACTTTACATACCCCACCGCGATCTGCCAAGACGACATCTAAAACCATACGGTTTTGTAACGTCATAAGTCTCTCCGCCTGAAGTTCTGTGGTGATATTACCAAGGGCACTGGCAGTAACATTAGCTATCGATTCCACCACTCGAGTCAAATGTCTCAGGTTCCTACTATTAACCATAGGTCCCCAAAACGGGAGGAAACCCTTGAAAAAGTCTCCTGCCTCTTGACCGGCAGTATCCTCTTCGCTAATTACGCCTCGTACAACTCTAGTCTTATGGTAATCGGCATCTACAGTAAACGTCGGAGGCAACAGATTTGCAACAAAACATGAGCCCATAAAGTCTGAGGGCAACCATGTATATGCACGATCATGACAGATGAAGTACGTACCCTTGGCAGCCAGAAACACAGGGATCGGGGACATTGGCAGAACGTAACTTTCAGTGCAAGCACTTACTCCAAGTGAGGCTTGCGAACCACGACCCACGATACAAAGATTACCAGTGTGGGGCACGACCCATATCGGAGGCGAGCTTTTAAGCTGCTTTTCATTAGTGAACGTACTATATTCCCCTCTATCCGGTGCCCTATAGGCTTGTACCTCTGCCTTAGGGATGAGAAAAGCATCATAGATCTCATCTTCCAAATCCTGTATTGCCATCGATACCACCCACTGCCACGAGGTAGGACCCGGTTTGGGGGAACGTTCTGAAGAGGGGTGGAAACCTAGTGCGCTTCGAAGCATTATTTGGTATGCTCGAGCTGACCCTTGGGAACTATACGGTAACACCAGATATGGAATTCCCTTACCCGTAGTATGTGGCATCAACCCACACACCCAACAATTAGTAGTGTTAACCACTAACTGATGCTGATGGAGGAGCTGGATAAAGGAATTGTTGCGGAATTCTACACGTCTAGCCTGTTCGTGTTCCGGTAGAATATGAAAGGAATGGGGAGAAGCAGTAGTAGCAGTAGAAGTAACGTTAGAGTAAGGAGTAGGAGTAGGGGTAGGAAGTAAAAAGTAAGACATAGCATAATACACCCCACCCGCCAAGAATGCAGAAGCAGTTAAAAACAGTACAAACAATTGGAATACAAAACATTTAGTACGACTAAGTTTCTGCAGTTTGACTCTATACGCCTGAGCTCCTTCCAAATCGTTCAGCTTCGAAAATGCCATTTCCCTACGACCGTCCGCAACGTTTCTTGACGCACTTCGTTCTGTGCAGCAATAGTCAATCCCCAGGAGTTCCTAGGAACCGACGGCCTTTAACCTAGCGTCAAGACCTACTGTCCAGAAGGAAGTACGCGCGCGGCCCTACGGCCCTCAATACACAATATGTATTTTATTTAGCACAAAAAATCAGCTGTGGAAGGAAAAAGATACAAAAATCTCAATATATGTACAAACAATTTTCAATCATACGGAATGTTCAGAGTTGATCAGGGGAAACGAGGATATTGCAGTTATCAGTTTCAGCAAAGCAAGAAAACAATTTTATTTGTCCTTAGTATGAGAACGCAAAGAATATCGATGTTTCCCTGGACGTGTCTGCTCGTCAAATAAAGGATCCGTTGAAGAGACAGCGTCCTGCTGATCAGTTTGTTGATTTGGTCTTGAGTTTTTTGCTGACAATGTTCCAACAGTGGCTTTCTGCTGCGCTGAGTGTTCACCAACAAGCTGTGCGTCGCTAAAAGGTACAAACGCCGGCAATGTCTCTGCTTCTGTTGACGCAATGCCTTTCCTCACCCACGGGTCTGCCGGCAAAGGAATAGGGACTCGCTTACAATGGGTAGCATGTACCCAGTTCTTCCGTCCCTCAAGACGAACGGCAGTCCTCGTGGCCAAGAGCACCTGGTGAGGTCCAACAAAGCGGGGGTCCAGATTCTTCTTGCGCGAAAAATTACGGGTGACAACCCAATCACCGGGCTGGAGCTGGTGGCCTGGACCCTCCGTCTGCGTCGGCAAGGCGTCGTAAACCTGTTGATGAATTAACCTCAGTTTAGCAGTCAAGTCATGTAAGTAGTCAATCAACATCGGATACTCAAGATCAACGAATATACCTGGCCTAGGAACCCCCCACACATTCGCAGGACGGCCGAACACTATTTCATAGGGACTAAGCCCTATTCGGGAGTGTACAGTCGCCCTAGTTGACAGTAATGCTAGAGGCAAAGCGTCAGGCCACGAAAGTCCAGTCGTAGCCTGAATCTTCGCTAATTTTAGCTTAAGGGTACCATTGTAACCTTCAACTAATCCAGCTGACTGGGGATGATTGGCGCTATGGAATTTTTGATTAATTCCAAGGCCCTTACACACACTCTTCATCACACTTCCAACAAACTCACTTCCGTTATCTGACCACACGACTCTAGGCATTCCGTACCGAGGAAAGTATTCCTTCAGTAGGATTTTCGCAGTAGACAAAGCAGTATTATCTTTGAGGGGATAGGCCTCAATCCATCGGGAGAATGCGCAAACCACAACCAAAACATATTTCAGGTTATTGCATCGCTCCATATGGATGAAGTCCAATTGAATCACCTCAAAGGGATACGAAGGAGGAGCAAAACTGCCAGGGGGAGTTGGGGTTCCTTTGCCAGGGTTGTACATTATACACACCATACAATTCTTCACCAGACGTTCAGCACACCTCGTAATACCATCATTCTTCCACACATCAGCCAACAACTTGCAAATGCCTTTCGCGCTAATATGTGCTAACCCGTGCGCCATTGTCACAACGGCTAGTACATACGCATCCGGCAACATCCATCTTTTCTGATCCGACAAATCAATCCAGCAACCATTCGCATCCAACCTTCCCGTACTTTCTTTCCATTTCGTCTTTTCAGTGTCGGTGGCCTCATTCTGAATTGCTTTCACGCTCTCTATAGTATTCTCACACATACTTGATTCTGTAGGCCACCTAACCGAACTCGTCACATACATTCGAGTGCTAAGGTTCCGGGCAGTCTCCTTAGCAATTTCATCTGCAAACGCGTTACCACGACCAACATCATCCGTCACCTTGCGATGCGCACTACACTTAACAATTGCAACTTGAGCAGGCAAAGTCAATGCATCCAAAAGATCGTTCACGAGCTGGCCATGCTGTATTTTCGTGCCATGCGACGTGAAGAAACCACGCTCTCGCCACAACCGTCCAAAGCTATGCGCTACACCGAAAGCATACTGGCTATCGGTGTACACATTCACACGTTTATCTTTTGCTAATACACATGCTCTAGTAAGAGCAATCAGCTCTGCAGCTTGGGCAGAATTCTGATTCAATCTCGCAGTCTCAACAACAGTATTCAACGTCACAACAGCATAAGCAGTAGTCACATCACCATTCGGCAATTTAAAACATGACCCATCCACATACAGGGTGCCGTCAGGGTCTTCCAATGGGGTGTTTTTAAGGTCCACTCGACCTTTTGTTTCCTCCTCTGTACGCAAGTAGCAGTCATGTTCTGCTACTTCATCTGACTCTGCACTAATTGGTAACAAAGTTGCCGGATTTAGGACATTACAACGTTTTATCTGAATGTGGCTTGCCAAGAGCGTCAATTCGTACCCAGACAACCTTGCACTCGTCAAGTGCTGAGTTTTCGTTCGGTTCAAAAGAGTATCGACTGCATGCGGAACCATCACCGTAAGCATATTATCCATGACCAATCCTGCTGATTGTCGGATGGAGACCGCAGCTGCCGCAGTTGCTCTCAAACAACTCGGCAATGCTCTAGCTACTGGGTCTAAGGTCGAGGAAAAATATGCACATGGACGTTGCTTACCACCAAAAGGTTGCGTTAAGACACTCAACGCACAACCTTCCCTCTCGTGAACATATAACGTGAACGGCTTGCTGTAATCAGGGGTGCCTAACACAGGAGCCGAACACAATGAATCACGTAATTCAGAAAAACTTTTCTGACATTCTTCCGTCCATGGTAAAGGAGTTGGAACATCCCTGCACGTAAGAGCCACCAATGGTTTCGCTAGCAATGAAAAATTTGGAATCCACTGCCTGCAGTACGACGTGATACCTAGAAAGGCACGCACATCTCTTTGGGTTTGTGGCACAGCCATTCGCGCAATTGCTGCAATTCTCTCTGGGGTCAATCTCCTTCCCTCCTTTGACAATAAGTGACCCAGATAGGTTACTTCTTGACAACAATATTGGAGTTTAGAAGGTGACACCTTGTGATTTAACTCACAGAGATGTTGCAGCAACGATACCGTAGCAAGTTTGCAAATGTCCTGAGTATCAGCAGCCACCAATAAGTCGTCGACATATTGGATTAAAGCCGCACCAACCGGCAACCTAAACGCATCCAGTTGACCCTTCAAAGCTTGACTGTAAATCGATGGACTTTCACAGTAGCCCTGAGGAGCGCGTTTGAACCGGAAGCTACGTCCTCCAAGAGAGAAACCGAAAAGGTCTCTGCTCTCTTCGGCAATCGGGATGCTGAAAAACGCATTTTTCAAATCAATCACCGAAAACCATGAAGCAGTAGCTGGAATCAGAGTCAGTAGCGCCGTGATGTCAGGCACAACAGGGAATTGAGGAACCACAATTTTATTTACCTCCCGTAAATCGATAACAAAACGATAAACAGGCGGTTTGGTAGGATCAGTACGTTTAAGAATGGGCAGTACAGGGCTGTTGCACACGTTTCCCCGAGTCTCCTCAATAACATCTTTCTCGATCAAATCATAGATGATCGCTAACAAAGCTCGTTCACCATCAAGGGAGATACGGTACTGGGGAATACGTGGCAATCGCACATTCGATTTCAACTGAACAACATAAGGGGAGATATCAAGTAGGCCCACATCGTTTGGACCCGTCGCCCACAAAGACGCAGGAAGAGAATCCAATTCCGGTGGAAGCTTATCGAGGGACAAATACATGGGAGAGACTACTTTCTCTCCGAACGTAAGCTTTACACCCGCAGGAGAACAATACAAAGTTGCATACAAACGTTTAAGCAAATCCAGACCCAAAAGATTTTCACCACAACCAGTGGTTAAAATCAACGGAGCTTCGAGCTCACGAGGCCCAATTTTAAGGGGCAAAGGGCGCGAAACTGGATTGCTAACAGGGGCGCCAGAGAATCCAACGGATACATTTGTTAAGCCAGACAAAGGTGCGCCAGGGAGTTTCGAATGCATGATAGAACTTTTCGCTGCACCAGTGTCCAACAGAAAAGGCTCAACGACGCCCGATGTAGCAACTGCGACGTAAGGCCCTCTCTGATCGACCGGAACTGATACCACTCCCTCTCCTTGTCTTTGGCTGTCCTAGTAATTACTGTCGTCAGTTCCCTGATCGACGTAATAATCGTCTACATTGTACTGCGCAGATCGTCCCTGTGATGATCCACGTTGATCGAAACAATTATTAGAGTTTGCTGAGTTGCCAGAGCGGTCGTTCTGAGCACCACGACCTCTACCACGTGATGCATTCTGTGAACCACCACGGCCTCCTCTAGACGAATTACCACTATTACGATCATTTAAAGCAGGACAATCAAATTTAATGTGTCCCTCCTGTCTACAATAAGCACATTGGTTGTACCCTAGGGAAGATCTGTTGAAAGAGGAATCATTACGCGATTGCGACCGATTCGATTGCGACTGTGATCTATTCTGTTGAGACGTATTCTGATTAGAACGCGGCGGATATGCTTGTTGTAACAACACTTTAGTTTTCAGCTCTTTTGTCTTTTTATCAGCGCGGTCAGTTTCCTCTTTTTCTCTATTTTCGTAATATTGTGCCGTAGCCAGAATCTGAGCTGAGGTAGAAACGGCCCACGCACTTTCTGAATTCTTCAATTTATTGCACAAGTCGGGCAATAAGTTCGATACAAATTTATCCACAAACAGCCTTTGTCCACCCTCAGTACCCATATCCTGTCCACTATGATCAACGAATGTTTCCTCAAACCTCGTAAAGAAGTCTGAAACATTCTCATCTTTCTTTTGCTTACAGGCTGACAACTTATCCCAATTTACCTTCATAGCTGGCATGAGCGTTTTCATTAACGTAATGATTCGCTGGGGAAGAAGTTCAATCAACTGATCGGGTTTAGTAGCAGCCGCTTGTCCAGCGTCTGCCGCTGTAATAGCAGCCCAATCACCACCTAATTCATTTGTGTGATCTTGGTGACGAATCTTGGCCCATACCGGTTGCGGTACGACATTGCCAAACAACATGTCGATATCGGCAAGATTCATTACCGTAGCATCTACGAGCTGCGATAATTCCTTATAATACCCAGCAGGATTTTTGCGAGGATCGGGCAAAGTTTGTTTCACCTGAAGTACTTCCGATCGTTTCCAAGGGAGATGTATCCATACTCTCTGGAAATGCGCCGCTATTGGGTTATTAACATCGGTATTATCAGCAGGTACCCAAACCGGCGGAACTTCACGCATAGGATATTGGCCAGACTCAGCTTGCTGGCGTTCAAGATCCTCTACAAACAGTGCGCGAGGAATAGGAGCTAGACGGAAAGACAGCAACTGCTCGATAGCACGTCGGACATTAGTATCGACTATCAGTCCAGTTGCGAACTGAAGCCGAAGATTAGACAGGGCGGTCAGCACCTCGTCAGGCGCAACAGCCGCTATCTGATCATGTAAAAGTTTACACATTTCGTCAAACACATACCTCTGAGTCGGTATGTTGAATTGACTAAATGTTTCAAGAACAACACGGGGTGGATTTCTCTGCGGGTTGTCCATCCAACCCATCGCCATATTGTACAGTGCAGCGCGTTCTCTATTAGCAGGAAGCTGGCTACGTCTCTGAGGACCATCGGAACCAGCAGACCCAAAAACAGGTCCGAGCGACTGAAAGAAGTTTGTCGCAATGGGAGAATTACGATTACGAGTAGAGGGACAAGAGTAAGACACAGGACTAACAAGAGAAGGAGTAGAGACATTGGCAACGACAGGGGTTAACAACACAGGAGCAGTAGTGTGAGCAGGAGTATGTGGAAGCGGAGGGGCAGTAGGAATAGACACAGGCACAGGAGCAGGAACAGTCGGAAGAGCGGGTGCAGGTTGAGGAATAGGTGGAGGAATAACAAGTGGGAGAGCAGGTACGGCAGGGACCACAGGAACTGCGGTACCCTGTACGTACGGAGGTGGCGACTTCATAAGATAGGACATTAAAGGATCCTCAACTGCCTCTTCCTTCCTATCCGACTCCGTAGGCAAAGCAGGATAGCATTTATCTATGGTCATACGCTGCAGCCTCTCAAACACTTCCCTATCCTTATCCTCCTTATCACGCTGAAACTGCTCAGCTTTCTTTACAATAGTAGCAACATTATCTCGCTCACTACGTTTATTCTGTCTGATCTCTTTCTGTCGGGCTTCTTTGCGCCACAACCGAAAGGCATCAAACATGGCCGGCCTAGATTTACGTTCGAACAACTTAATTTCCAAATTATCTAAGATCGACGCTTCGAAGCTACCGTGAGGTGGCCAACGAAGATCGCCGTCTTTCTTTGTATATTTTATCCAATAATCGTTAAAAGCAATCGGGCCTAGCCCATGTTTGCTATATAAGTCATAAGTAGGAGTTCCTACCGGAGGTATCGGACACGAGTCCTCCAGCAGGGAATCCGCACCACAAGGTCTAAAGCAACTGAACAAAGTACTGCGACCAGGCATCTTGCACGCTAGCCGAGTTTCACAAACTTCAAGGGTTACGGGATTTACCAAGTCCCAGCAAGAACAAAACCCTCGGTCTTTGGCGGCTGCAGTCGTCAAACAAATACAACAACAAAGTTACGCTAGCAAAGTGTCACCGACAAAAACACTCACACAGCGTGTACAACAACAACAAACCACTAGTGTTTACAACAAAGACACTCGCTAAAGTGTCTACAACCAAGGATTCTGGGAGCGACCCACAAATACTTAACTCAAAGATCAATGGCGTCCTCAGGAAGGCCCGTCAATCGTCTCGCTATACCAAGGTCTACGCCAGGCGCCAAAACAGGTCTACAGTCAGGGCAGCAGTCCGTCGCAGCCGTTAGGAGGCGGGAATCTTCGCGGGAAAAGTCTTCGGGCCACTTATTTCGACAACAGGATCGATGAAGCGGGGTGCACCTTCCCTCGGAGATTTCACACGAAGTTCCTCACGATCGTCGGGCTTGGACCGGTACCACTGATGCAGCCCCACGTTGGGCGCCAACTGAAGGACTGGGTTCTTTTGGACCCAGCGGTGCCAGGGCACAACACCTGAAACCTTCGTGGGTAACCTGCTCCGGCGTACAAGTCACAGAGACACGGGACACTTCCTTCGGCGTCAAAGAGTCAAGGTTTATTTACTGCAGGGAACACAGAAGTCACGACAAGCACACCACGTGCAACTTGGGGAGACTGCTTCAAATTGGTTTTGTGGATCGCTCCTTTTATACAGTTTTTACCCATAGGCTAACATTGAACACAAAGGTTTACAACTCAGTTCCCACATCGAGCTCCCAGAGGGGTCGCTTTGAAACATACAAGGACCGGAACATAAGTGCGGAAACATTTGGCGGTTCCCAACTGTAAAAACCCATCTTCCCACCATTAGCAAATTCCAATCAGCAGTAAAGTGGATTGAAACAGGAACGAAGACAGGTGCAGAGGAAGACGGAGACAGTGGGGAGATCGGAAAAGGGTGTAAAAGGGGAGGTGCCGGGAAGCACGAGATACAGGCATCAAAGGGACGTGCCTAATGAAATGCACGGCTGAGACAATAAGTCCGTGTGGCAAGATGAGCCTCAAGCGGCGCCACCTGCCTTACAGTAGCAACCCCCTCGTCATAAAGACACTTTCAAAGGACATGTGTCTTCCGCAAATATCTCGGGAGTCCCAGGGTCGCGAAGCGGACAGCGTCCGTTCGCTGACTACTTGAGGGCAAGAGACAAAATGGATGCCGTATCTAAGATGGAACCCGTGGGTACAGATGAAAAGCCCACGTAACAAACGAACGGTTTAAGTTAGCACAGCGAAACTGCGCACACTTACTAAACTCGTCATTTGCGGTTCATAGATACTAGACTCGACCATATTCGTGCGAGTCGAAAACACCACTTACAATCGTCACGGAACCTCAAGAGCCAACCTGACACTGACTGGATTAACCATCTTCACCACTGGATAAGGACCCACAAATCTAGGCTGAAATTTTCTATTTCCCACCAAGCGCATATGACGGGTGGATACCCAAACCAAATCCCCTGCCAAATATGTAGGAGCCTCCCTGCGTTTCTTATCAGCTTGCCTTTTGTAATCTGCTTTTGCCTTGGAGAGATTAAGTGAAGCGGACTGATAGGCTTTCTGTAGATCTTGAATCACCTCCTCAGCTGCGGGGACCTCAACCTCCGATTTACCCACTAGCATATTTGGATGTCTACCAGAATTGAGGAAGAAAGGAGAATATCCAGTAGCCGAATGAACTGCATTGTTGTAGGCGAACTCCGCAGTACTCAATAGAGAGGGCCACTCTCCTTCCTGTTCCATTAAGTACATGCGGAGATACTGCTCTAGATCCTGGTTTACTCTTTCCGTCTGTCCATCCGTTTCCGGATGAAAACTGGTCGACAGACGGGAATCCACTCCTAGACCCTTTAAGAAGGACCTCCAAAAACGAGAAACAAACTGTGAACCTCGATCAGAGATTACAATCTTTGGAACCCCATGCAACCTGACTATGTGTTGGAAGAAAAGTGTAGCCAATTGAGGAGCAGTGGGCAACCCTTTCAATGGAATGAAATGGCTCATCTTAGAGAACTGATCCACCACCACCCAGATGACTGAGAATCCCTCACTCGAAGGTAAATCCACTATAAAGTCCATTGAGATAGTATGCCAAGGGGATGGGGCTACTGGCAACGGCTGAAGCAAACCCTGCGGGGACTGTCTGGAACTCTTGCCCTTAAGACACTGCTCACAAGTAGTGACGTGCTGTCTCACCTGCGCTTCCATCCCAGGCCAGAAAAAAGTCCTCTTCACCAGTTCTAAAGTCTTCACTGCACCTTTATGACCTGCCAACGGGTGTTCATGAAACTGCTGGAGGATCTTGTTCTGTAACTCTTCACTTGGAATAAACAACTTCCCTTGACAGTAAGGTTTCCCATCCTTGACTTCACGATCTTTGCCTTCTTTTTCCCAATTAGAGAATTCTCTTCCTTGAAATACTTTTCTGACTTGATTTTCCAAGTCATCCTCCACAACTGTGGCAACGATTTTCTCGTGTGGGATGATGAAGCTTTCTTCTACCTTTTCAGAATCATCTCCGAGACTGAGACGAGAGAGGGCATCTGCTTTCCCATTGGCGGATCCAGGCTTGTAAGTCAAGACAAAATCAAAATCTGCAAAGAAAAGGGACCACCTTAATTGACGTGGAGTTAAAGTTCTGGCCGACTTAAGAAACTGCAAATTGCGATGATCAGTGAACACAGTGATCACATGTCTTGCTCCCAGCAGGTAATGCCTCCATACTTTAAAAGCTTCCTTTACTGCCAATAGTTCCTTATCTGCAATTGAGTAATTGATTTCCGCAGGGGATAGCTTCCGAGAATGATATGCCACAGGATGCAACTGACCAGTCTGATTCTGCCGCTGGGACAAAATTCCTCCTATTGCCAAATTGGAAGCATCCGCTTCCACAAAGAATGGTTCACTCAAGTCTGGATGCTGCAAAACTGGTGCCGAAACAAACGCATTCTTCAACAATTGGAAGGCTTCTTCTGACTCTTTGCTCCAAATGAATCGCTCATTCTTTTTCAACAAGCGGGTGATTGGACTTACTTTCTCTGAGAAGTTCTGAATGAACCGCCGATAAAAATTGGCACATCCCAAAAAACTTTGTATCTCCTTGACTGATCTCGGAGCTGGCCAAGATTTTATTGCCTGTAATTTGGTATCATCCATAAAGACACCCTTTGGGGAGAGAATAAACCCCAAAAATTCCACTTCAGAAGTGTGAAAAACACATTTTTCCAATTTAACGTACAATTGATACTTCAGCAAACGCTCCAGAATGATTCGCACATGATGAACATGTTCCTCGAGATTCTCTGAAAAGATGAGGATGTCGTTGATATAAACAACTGCAAAACGATCTAAACATTCACGAAGTACATCGTTTACAAAATGTTGAAAAGCGGCTGGGGCAGTACAGAGGCCAAAGGGCATTACTTGATATTCAAACAGCCCCAGCCGAGTTCGGAAAGCCGTCTTCCACTCCTCTCCTTCTGCCATTCGCACCAGATGATAAGCCCCCCTCAAATCCAATTTTGTATATATATTTGCATTCTTGACTTGATCAAGTAGCTCTGAAATGAGGGGTAGGGGATAGCGGTTCTTCTTGGTGACCTGATTTAAGGCCCTGTAGTCAATACAGGTTCTCAAAGACCCATCCTTCTTCGGAATAAAGAAGAGAGGGGAAGACACTGGGGACTGAGAAGGTCGGATGAAACCTCTAGCCAAATTTTGCTCGATATATTCCTTCAAATGTAGATTTTCAGGTTCAGTGAGAGCGTAAATGCGACTACAGGGTAAAGAGGCTCCAGGTTCAAGCTCTATCCGGCAATCATAATCTCTATGAGGGGGTAATTTACTAGCTTCCTTTTCATTAAAGGCTTCTTTCAAATCCAAATATTCCTCTGGAATTTCAGGAACTTCTATGGTACAAATCATTTGCACTTGTTTGGCTAAACTTGCAGATACCGTTGGTTGAGGAAGGTCCAAACGATCATGAAAACAGTGTTCAGAACAAAACGGGGAATTCATCACCACAGATCGCTTGGCCCAATCTATCTGTGGGTTATGTTCCGTGAGCCACGGCAATCCTAATTTCATTTGAAACTGTGGAGCATCAATTAAATTGAAACTCAGATGACTCCGATGCTCTCCAGGGCCCACGACGGTCATCACTTCTGTGTCAAAGACAATGGGACCGGATGATAGTTCTGTGCCATCTACTGCACGCACTGGTTCCGGCTTCAATTTCTTCTCAAACTTAATCTGCAACTTCTTGGCAAACTGTAGGTCACAAAAATTTCCAGTTGCCCCGGAATCTAACATTACTGATACCATTTCCTCACGACTTCCTCCAAATCTGATAACACAAGACAAGATCAAATGCGGAGCCTCCAATTGCAGCGTATTTGCCAACTGTTGAGATTTGGGAGTTGACTCATGTACCGCTTCCACCAGAGCAACTCCGTCTACTGGTGGAGCCTGTCTTTTACCGAAGGATTGGATTTGGGTCTTCTTGGGCATTCCTTAACAAAGTGACCGGACTGGCCACAGTACATACAAAGTTTGCCTTGACGTCTCTTCTCCCTCTCTTCCTGAGAGAGAGGACCTCTTACTGTTCCTATCTGCATTGGTTCCTCACTGGAATTCCCCTCACTGTTCTTTGGGGGATCTGAGCGAACCCGATCAAATCGAGGCAGAATAGGTTTGATGTCCCTTCGCCTCTCACTCCGACGTTCAGACAGCCTTTGATCAATTTGCAGGACTAGATCAATCAATGCAGATACTTCGGTAGGTCTCTTCGGGATTTGAGCTAAACCATCCTTGAGCTCATCCTTGAGCCCACGATAAAAAATGGCCGCCCTCTTTTCTGCTGGCCAGTTGGTTTCAACGATTAGCTTGTTAAATTGAGCCAGATATGCCACCAAATCCCTGTTTCCTTGCTTTAAGTCCAGCAGCTCATTATCTGTGGTCTGGGAAACAGTACGACGGTCAAAGATGCGCAGGAATTCGGCCTTAAAATCTTCAAACTTATACAAGACTGGATCATTAGAGGATACCAAAGGCAGGGACCAAGCTGCGGCGTCTCCACTGAGATAAGACAGCACGAACGCCACTTTGGACTGGTCTTCTTTAAACAGAATCGGCTTGCAAAGGAAATGCAAAGAACATTGCGTCAAAAAGATCTGAGCTTTATGTGGATCCCCCTGAAATCTTTCTGGTGCGGCCAAAGGAATGGTTGGGGACATAACATGCACTACCTGCGTTGTTAGGGCAGAAGATGAGGACGAGGAGGGAGCAAAGGTTGAAGATTTAAGCCCCCCAAAGTTTGGACTTGGACTGGCAGAGAGCTCATCAATTCTTTGTCTTAAAAAACTAGACTCCTGATTGGACTTACGAACCTCCTCCCTAGTTTCACTAAGTTGTTTCTGCAACCCCTCCAGAATGGACGCCAAAGCCTTGACGTCCAAACCCTCAGCCATCCTACTCAGACGGAAGGAAGATCTGGCACTTCAATCTGTCAAGAAGCGTACCTGAACTCCAGTGATTCCGTGGGAGTGTATGACGTGAAGCTGGAAACCCCGATGCTGATTTCCCAACTCCCCCACACCCCTGGACCCGAATCTCTCCAAGACCAGGAATGACGGGGAAAGGGGAAGTGGATATTAGAGAGACTGTCACACTGGTGTCTTCTTACAACTCAGCTAGGCTGGCCTGCGAACACCTAAAATAATAATAAGCACACTTAATACTGATCCCTATGTAAACTCTCCTACCTAAGAATCCTCTCTCTGATGTTATGTACCTGAATATGTGTGAAGCTCAGCCCCTCTCTGAAGATCTAGCAGCGTTGAAAAGACGTCAGCATTAGTAGGAGTTCGGGATGGTCCTCACATGTAGATATCGCTGGTTGATGTTGACACTAGTCGGTAAACAAACGTATCTATCATATGCATATAATAATACCCCTGTATACTAAGCAGCTGGCTGTCTCTCTCCTCGAACTGGCTGTAGAAATACTGACTCTGGCAACTATGAGTTATGTCACTCGATAAGGAGAGTATAGTCCAACTCTCTCACAGGTGCCTTGACAGACTTAGCACACCTGTCTGCAATGCCTCTGAAATAGTTCTGGAACTTCGGAATACCTTTGGACTCTAATTTCCAACAATGTTCTGTGAGTTCATAAGGCACGAGGATAGTATCTCTTACCGCTTCAAGGACGAACGGTAATGTTCAAACCTGTCCCAACGAGCGCTGAACAGCTGACAGAATAATCTCCTCAGCGCCGGCTTCCCGGAACTCTGACAGGCAAATGCGTCTCTGGTGCTGGAAGGGAAGCGGGACCTAAATTTGCTGAGCGGGGAAGTAACTAGGAATTTCTATGAAGGAGGACAGTTATATCCTCTCAGACTACAGGAATAAACTCTGAAAAAACTAACGCGTAACAGGAAGACACCTCAGTACGCTGGAATTCATCAGTTGAAGTGCGCCGCGTATAGAACGCGAGCGCACGAAATGGCCGACCTGAAATAAAGCTAGAGCGCTAACCTAACTACAAGTATGGCGCAACCAGGAAATGCCTCAAGAAGACCAAGTTGATGCCAAACGCTGTCTCCAACTCCATAAAGAGAGTGACAGCGTTCGCAATGCACAGACCTTGAAGGAAGGACCAGGAGCCTGACGATCAGAATTGTGTTGGATTCTGACAGCGTAGCACTATGCAAACTGCATAGTAGCATGTTCACACTGTGGAAGATGCCGTTTTCAATGATTGCACAGTGCGGAAAAGCATCCGGCACTGTGCAATCATTGAAAATGGCATCTTGCACAGTGCGAGCTGTATTTTTCAGCCACTGAGTAGATTTTTACTCGAGCAGCAGCTTTCTGAACGCGGACTGGTAGTTTTTCATCGTGAGCGGTCGCGAGCATGCGCGACCACTCGCAATGAGAAACCTGACCGCCCCGCGTTGAGAATCTTGCCGGGATGTTTATTTTCCACGCTCGCGATCGGCAACTTGATGTTGCTGATTGCGAACGAGGAAAAAGTCTCGCAAGGATGACTTTTTGCTTGCTCGCGGTCACCAACTTGACGTTGAGGACCACGAGCAAGCAAAAAATGACCGCTGCACTACGCTACGCTATGCGTGTTTGCACTGTGCTACGTGTAGTTCGCGTAGTGCGAAGTTGCGCAAACTTTGCAAAGTTCGCAAGTGTAGTGCTGTGCCCAGGGTTACCCCAAAGCCCCTGAAGCAGGCAGAATTCAAAGTGGACATAAAAACAAGTGCTCCTCTATGCAGGTATTGTATCCAGCTTGAAAAAAGCTAGTGCTGACTTCTTTCTTGATAACGCCAACTCAACTCCCTTTAGGTATTCTGGGATGCCTTTAGAGCTTTTATACGAAGGATTTTGTGAGTCTGGCACATTTAAAAAATAAGTCAGAAAATAAGTAATTGGACATATTGGAGCAAGAAGTGGCAGATTTTGAGACCAACTTCCAGATGCAAAATATGATATTGGATAAGAAACAGTATGAAGCAGATGGAGAGGTGTAGCTAAATTTATGATCAAGTTGGATATGAAGTGCAGCAAAAAGTGGCCCACCGGAGGCTTGAGACAGTTTGAGTTTGAGGAGGGAGCTAGTGCACTACTGGCATGGAAGGTGAGAGTTGAGAGGTCCAGGAATGCCATGAAGGGACTGGTCGTTAACCACCAGGGAGATGTCTTAGGCAAGGCTGAGGACATGCATGGGCACCTGGTTTCTCTAATCTCTACATGTGTATACAGAATAGGTGTATTCGGATAACCTTAGGGACTGATTGAGGGGAATCGACATCTCTGGGCTCACTGTGGAGGTTAAAGAGTGAATGGGGACACAGATTACCTGGAAGGAAATTAGGGAGCATCTGGCTCGTATTAAGAACAGAAAGGTGATAGGTCCCGACGCCATATCCCCGGAGCTTCACAAGCTCTCAAGTAGGAGATTGTACCAGTGTGGGGAATACTGCTTAATTCAGTATATCAGGGGAATATGCACATCACTGACTCATGGAAGGAAGCTACGATTGTATTGATTTTAAAGCCTGCCAAAGAACCTAGGAAGGCCAATTCTTATTGACCAATTTCCTTATTGAAAGCAGACTATAAGGTTTTCACAAGCATCCTGGCCGGGAGAATGGCCAAGTTAGCCCCTCAGCTAATACATTCAGATCAGAAGGGATTCGTAACAAAGCAACAGATCCATGAACTTATCCAGCAGTTGATTGGGTCTATAGACCTAGCCACTGCTCGAGCGGTCCCCTTGGCAGTTGTCACAATAGATGCTGCCAAGGCATTTGATCTAGTATGGTGGGGTTACTTGTGGGAGGTTTTTGGCAGTATTGGGTTTCAGTCCTTGTTCATTCTGATGCTTCAGATGCTGTATGAGAATTTGTCAGCCAGAATTCTGCTCATAAGGTCATTTACCAGGAGTTTCAATATTTGTAGAGGCACACAACAGGGATTTCCTTGTCTCCGCTCCTTTTTGATAGCCATTTGCCCAGATACTTAGAAGGGATGCTCAGGTAATTCCCTTCTGTTCCGAATATCATAGCAACAAGATCGTGTTATATGCAGATGATCTGGTCATTTATACATCGGACTCTGTTCAGACTATTCTTAGGGTGGAAATTTTGGCGGAAGATTTTGGCGCCTTATCGGGGTATTTAGTTAAGAACTTCAAGCCAGAGGTGATGTTATGGAAAGTAGCAGATTGGATGGGGAGGCACGGGCCGAGATCAAGTACCTGGGCTCTGTTACTTTTAACCCCCTGGAGGCAATTCCACAGCATAACCTAGGGAGAGTGGCGAAGGAGGTGGGCATATTACTTGCCAATAACAAACTTTGTGCAAGTGAATTTGATTAAAACGTTGATCCCCCTCCTATCTTTTAAATTGCATCCTGCTCACAATCCCAAGATTGGCTATATACAAGATTTAGGGGAAAATAACAAGCTTTATATGACCCCCAGGTGGAGCAAAGTTAGTGTGGAAAACATTGAGGTACAGGCTTGTGAAGGGGGCCTTGTGCTGCCAGCCCTGGAACTATATTGTATGGCCTTTCAGCTCAAAAACTGTCGGATGCTTGTGGGTACTCCGACAGTTTAACCTGGGGGGTGATTTTAGCAGAGGGGATTAGGGAGTTGGGATTCCCTGAGTTCCTATATAAGTTTGCTGCCCAAATGTTTTTTTTTAAGTACAGTTAAAGGTTTTAAAGGCTGAGCTGGGCTTTTGGTTCAGAGTTTTTTTTTTGGGGGGGTTGGCTTCCATGGGCACTGCACTGCACTCCCCCCTGCCCTTGGCCCCACTAAACTTTCTGACACCCTATGGCATATAGGGCTGTTCTTCCCCAAAATGCACCCGGGAAGGGGAGCAGAAAGCCCATGAGATACCAGACCACAGTTTTTTTATTAGATCAGACTATTTTTCTTGGGTGGATCCCCCCCCAGGCACTGACTTGTGTGAACCCCTGCTAGGAACGCCATTAACCCTGGTTTGATCCATTCCTCTCACAGGCACTAGGCCCAGCCATACAAGTGGGGTAACATTTTTATTGGGACAATCACATGAATGTTGGGTGGTAGGATTTTTCTGGATCCTCGTGATTTCGTAAGTTGACGACACAAAAATGCACGGATTATGTGCAATTTTAGGCAAAGTTTAACATTTCCAGGGCATTGTGGATAGGTTAACATTGTGGGATCCATGCGAGACACACCTCCATGGACTCCCCTGGCATCTAGTTTTCAGAAATGGCTGGGCTTAGTCGGATTCCCTGGGTGGTTGCCAATCCAGGGTCCAAAAATTGCAGCTACTGCTATTACCAAATGAGAACATTTTTTTTTTATAGAAAATGTTGAAGTCTCCACATTTAATTTTTATGCATTTTCCTATCACTGGCACTGGGCTAACCCACACCAGTGAAGTGCCACTTTTCTCAGGAGATGTGGAGAACTCTGGGTGGTAGGACATTAGTGGCTCCCTGCAGATTCCAGAACTTTCCATCTCCCAAATGTGAGTATAATATGTTTTTTATCCAAAGTTTGAGGTTTGCAAGAGCCCTGTACTACCCTGCGTATCTAGTTTTCATTCATGTGAAGGCTTGCTAGGTTTCCCTAGGTGCTGGTTATGAGTGCAAAAATGTGATGTGTCGGTGTTTTGACTTGGACCCTTTTATATCGCTGGCGCTAAACCCGCCCACACATGCAAGTGGTGCTACCCTGCATTATCCCGGTAGTCTAGTTTTCACAAATCTGCAGGTTTGGTAGGTTTTCCTAAATGCTGGCTAAGCATGTTGTCATTGATGGAGTTGTGAAAGACCTTGTGCAAGGAAGAGCGTTAAGCAGTGGAGGTTCAGAAGGCGAGGCGAGGCGATGCGTTGTTTCAGGTCATGCAACAGGAGCATTGTGCCGGTTCTGATCCATGCAACAGTAGTGATGTGCTGATTCTGATCCTCCCAAAAGGAGTGATGTGCCTTTTCCAAGCCATGCTACGTCACTGATTAACCAGTTCAAGAGAGGATGCATGTGTTTTGCTGAAGCAAGCACCTAACGCCTCACTTCCAAGTGCCCAGGACTGCTGTGGTGCCACTTGGCAGGTAAGACTTGCAGATGGCAGAGTCCAGGTGCAAAAGAAGATAAGATGGAAGTCTTTTATGTCCCTGAGACTTCTATTCATGAGGCCAGCCAGGTAGCACTTGGACTCACTCTGGGTTTAAGTGATGCAGGTCCAGTCCTCACCCAGGCAGGGAAACAGCAGGCGAAGGGCAGTGCAGCAATGCAGGAGTACAACAAAGGAGCAGTTCAGCAGAGTGGTAATCCTTCATCAGGGCAGCAGTCCTTCATCCTGTCTGGATCTTCACCGGCCCAGAATTGTACTGAAGGGGTGGTGTCAGATGTATAGTACTTCTACCCAGTTGTGTCTTTGAAGTGGGGGAGACTTCAAATCCAGGTCTATGAAGTGCACAGAGGTCCCCCTTTCCTGCCATGTCTCCAGATACACTAAAGGAGTGTATATAGTCCTTTGTGTGGGGACAGGACATGGCCTACTTAGGCATAAGTGAGGCTGGGCCCAACTCCTCCCTCCCTTCCTGTGAGTTAGGCCCATTAGGTCAAACCTAAGGTCCCATTGTGTGTGACTGTCTAGGGGGAATACATAAAGCCCAGCTGTCACCCATACCAGAGAAGTGATCATAGACAGGCTGCAGGCATCAAATGGCTAAAGTACGAAAAGAAGTTGTGATTTTAAATTGTTATTCTAGAGACACCAAAGTGAAAAGTCTATCACTTCACAATTGGGAATTACACTTATACAATTGAATAAGGTAATCCCAATGCTATCCTATGGAAGAGATACAAATTACAGTAGTGAAAAACAAAGGTAAGTGTGTTTCACTACCAGGGCAGGTAAAACCTAAAAGTTAATGTCCTGCCTTTTATATAAAGTGCACCCTGCCCTCTGGGTTGTACAGGGTCTACCTTAGGGGTGACTTTTATGTATAAAACTGATTATCTTGTCAGGTTGACGTGACAGTGTAAACTGCACACACATGTTCTGCAATGGCAGGCCTGAGAAATTTTTAAGGACTACTTAAGTGTGTGGCACAATCAGTGCTGCAGGCCTACTAGTAGCGTTTAATTTACAGGCTTGGGGTACAGGGAGTACCACTTTACTAGGGACTTATATGAAAATTAAATGTACCAACTGGCGATGAACCAATGTTATCATGTTTAGGGGAGGGAGCACAAGTACTTTAGCACTGTTTAGCAGTGGTAAAGTGCACAGAGCTCTAATACCAGCAAAAGCAAGGTCAGAAAAAGTGGAGGAGGAAGGCAAAAGGGTTTGGGAAGACAACCCTAAGGCTGTCAGGTCTAACAGTTTTCAAAAGTGAGGCCTGCTATTTTGGGTGTCTTAGGTTTAGCGGTACAATCGCAGGCAAAGCGCTGGCCTTCCCAAAATAAAGGCACAGATTTTCTTTGTTTCTCTTTTTCTTCCTTGAGTACGGGCCCTCTTATACCACCTGTCTTCTTTAGTTCTACATCTTCTGCCTCTATACTACCAACAAACGCTTTTCTCTTGACGAACCTCTATAATACAAGAACGTGACTTCAAACTTCACCCTCACGTTCTCCCAAACAATTATGTAACTTGACTATGAGTTCTTCAATGTCCTCAGGTGGCCTGCGATTTGGGACGGGGCATCTTTTAATTATTTGATCAATCCTCAAAGGGTCTATTGGACTCCTCTACCAGTCAATAGAAGTTTGCAAGATAAGTAGGTAAAGGCTTAAAAGCTCATTCTCCATTGACCGCATGTGTGATTAGTTTTCTCAGTGCCTCTTTAAAGGCAGGCTAATTATAAAGCATTGGGTTGTCTCTTTCAAGCAGGGGAATAGACCATAGTGGAGCATTTCCCATCAAATAGGATAAGACAAAGGCCACCTTTGAAGAATCATCAGAGAAGGCGGCCGGTTTACAAATAAACTGCAATTGGTACTGGTTTAGGAATATAGCAAATTTAGTACTATCCACATTAAAGTTTTCTGGGCCACCATCGGTATTGTAGGAAGGGTAACAATAGAGACGTTCACTGAGGTGTAACTGTGACCCAGCTACTTCTGGATGGTTGGGAGTTTCACCCGTGCCTGACTTTGGGAGGTGGAAATGAGCAGGTTGTAACAAATTTTTGGTTTGAACCTTGGGTTCCTTTGAGGAAGGGAGAGATCATGGAGTGTCTCTCAGGTAATACCTTTCCAATTCTGCACTAAACCCTGTATTTTCAACACAAAGAGCTTGTAATTCCTCTTGGACACCTGACACCTGCCAACATCTTAGTAATGTCAGGTAATGAAGGAGGTCTTGCTTCAAGGTAAACCACAAAGGTTTGAGGGTCAATACGCTTCTCAACGAACTCCATGGTGCTCAGGCAACTAATGCATGATGGGCTTGGCTTTCTGTCAAGGTCTGCCAAGACTCTAACTCACGTTTCTGGCCATGAACACCAGCTGTTACAGGAGCAACGTGGATCTGAACAATGCCCCTGCAGGACACGTTCATCAATACTCTAAATGCACTGCTGCGGGTATCCAACCAGGGTAAACAAGGTTTGGATCATATATGGGATGTGATTTCTGAATGGTGAGTTGAAGAATGAGACTGCTCTGCACTTCCTATGTTCTCGGAAGTTATGTCTGCTTTCAGTCTGCCTGAATGTTTCCCCAGGCAAATGCTTGTTCAATGTCTGTGTATACCCAGGTAGGTATCAAATGAAGCAAGCAACCGAATACTTCTTTGGGTACAAGTATTTGAATCCAACTTGTAACTCATTTTCAGTTGGATTGGAGCTCTACAACCTTTTGGCTTTGACCAAATTATAGTTCTTTATTTGCCACAATATTTATACTTCGAGATAATATGAGTTTAGTTGTAGCTCCCAGCTTTAGGTTCAAGTTCTACAGATTCTCCATTCTTAGTTTGAAGCAACAAATATAACTAACCTCTACTTTTCATATTTCTCTTTCTCACAGGTCCATTTGGGTAGGACTATCAGACGACTAGAGGGATTCGGGGCATGTTGCAAGTGTTAGGTAGCATGTCTAGAATAAATGTTTACACAAACCTCATGTATCAGTGTTTTGTAAAAATAATTATACATATCTGCAGTTGAGTTTCAAAGCATTTTTAAAGAAGAGGAAGGTGCACCAGAACAAAGTCAATGAGCTTCAAATGTATCCCAAAATGTATTATCTTTTATTGTATTTGTTGTTAAAATAGGACATCAGCCAACACGTTTTGTTCCGAATGGAACTTCTTCAGGGCTTAAGTATAGTTATCTTAATCCAATCATTCTATGTACGTGGGTCAATAATTCCCAAGGTCAAAAAAAGGCAAACGGGTCTGCTAGTTATAGAAGTGTTCGGCTTGTCAATTGTTTAGTATCCCACAATCTTCTAAGCTAGGTGGCCCAAAGTATTGGCCCAAGTCTTGATTATTAAATGCCCCACAATCGTCCAAATTGCAAGGCACACATTGTTGGCCAAATCCACCACATCCACACGAACGTAGTAATGTGCAGGATGATAATTCTCAGTGTCTTGTGTTTCCCAAGGCCAGTGTAGTGGCCAATAATCCCAGTCAATGTCAACCTGCTGGATATAAGTCCCTCGTCTGGATTTTCGAACAGAGTTTCAAAGCATTATTCATGTGTTAAAAGCAGAAGCAATGTGCAACCACTGTAGACTATCCTAAGCTTTTTCTTCAATATGGCTTTTTGAAGAACAGAAAGTCACAGAGGTCAAATAAATGTAAGTGTAGTTAACACACCAATATTGTGCTTATAATGTGTGATTGAAGCTTGGAAATGCTACCTCGCCAAGAATGAAAGATTTGAAGTGCCCAGGACTGATTCCCCTCTTCAAACCACATTATTTTCAAGAATAGTGATAAAATGAAAATAACTAGCTGATTATTCACTTACAGCATCTCTCAAACCAAACTTTTCAAGTCAGTGTACTCCAGAAGGAGTGGAAGTAATCTCTATCTCTTACAGACCACATGACAGTTGTGGAATTAGAAGGTCACAGGGTTGCTTTTGCCTCCCGCAGTGAAAACAGGTTTACATTTATTAATTACACCATAGAATATAAGCTTAAGAGACCTTTAGGAAACTTGGCTTAAACATAAAACAGCAGACAAAACAAAATTACACTACGAAACCCAAAAGAGCATGTAATAGCTCTTCAGGTTGTAGAGTGTGTGTTGCCTGATACAATTGGACAGGTCAGTGACCTTTGACACAATTCTGGCAGATTGCTGCTTAACTCACCAGGCACAAATGGAAATAATGGAGGTAATGACATTACCTAGTTCACATTCTACCTAAAAAAAACTACACTCTACAAATCAATTTGGTCTTTATCTTAAAATGTTCTGACATCATCACTGGAAGTGTCCAACAATTTCTTAAGGTCCAAGGTCTACAATGTGTTCCGATAAGGATCAAGTTGTCTCTGAATATTAGGCCAGAACAGGTCCTTATGTGCTCAGTAAACTCAACCTCTATCTCATTTGCATAGTCCAATAGAAGGTCATTTGCAGATACCTCTCAAATGTATCAATGTCTTGAAAGATTGCTCTAGCCCCATTTTTTCAACTTCCACTAAAAGGAGTGAAAAAATAAACAAATATTAAGGCTCTGAGTTACATATATTTTTGATATTTTGTCATTACTTGTGCAACCAAACAAATTTAAAGGCATTGCAGCAACAATTAATATAGCATGTTCTATGCAGCTTAGCAAAAATTCTCTAGAAACACTCTTCTCCTTTTTCCATTCGTTGCGATTATCACTCTTAGACATGCAGCATTGCACCAAACCTGTCCTGAAGTTTCCTTCTATTGTATAAAAACTTAGTAAGACCTCTTTTAATTCAGATCTTATGCAAGCTTATGGATTATGAGTGGCTTTTATTATCACTATACAACTAGATTCCAAAGAAGTGAGGGTTCAACTTTCTGACTTTATATTTGATAGGGGTTCAACTTATTGATTTCTTTAAAAAGGAGGGAGACCCACTATTATATCCTTCGGGTAGGCACTCTAGCTCTAGGCTCTCCTGCACTGAGTTATCACAGTGTTCTCAGCATCTGATTCGCTTGTATGCAATCTGAAATTTCTCATACAGCCATATTGTAAAGTCAAGATACGTTCCACTAAACATTGCCTTGGATAACCAAACCCACTCCTTCAGATCCCAGTACTACAGAACGATTTTGACTGTTCTGACCTTGTAACTACTTTCTGGGCCTTGTTTCCCAACATCCCTCTCTGATGCTTTCAAGTATGCTCTTATCCTGATGATGACTGTGAGATATTGGGTTGGTGATTGACTGGGATTTGACCCCTGGTTAACCAACAGCTACAGTCCCATGTAGGGTGAACCACAAAAAAGTCACTAATTAATCTGTGCCTAACCCTGGATAGCTTGGCACAAAAAGATGCCAGGCTTAAGTTAGAGGCAAAGTGTGAAGTATTTAATCAGCACACAAACAGTGAAAACAGAAAAAAATTAAAATTCCAAACCAATTTAGAAAAATAGAGTGAATCTAAATAAATGAATTGACACCAAAATGCAAAAAATTCAATTAGTAGAACCGAAGTTATGATTTTTTTACAGAATAAACTGAAATACAGTGCACAAAAATATAAAGCACCAACCAAAGCTATCTGGTCGCGCTGCACAGGGTCAAAGTCAAAAGTTCAAGTATATAGCCCCAGATTAGTCCAGCTGAAGATATACATTCTCATGTTTGTGCCAAAACTCAGCATGGTGCTAAAAAGCAGGCCGGGCATCATGGACAGGTGGCCTTGAGCTTCACTTTGTCCATTCCTCATGGGCTGTCAATGCTTCTATGTGAAGAGATGAGCTGATTGTCGGTGCGAGTGGTGCAGTTCCAGTATGAAAAGGCCCACTCATGGTTGGTAAGAGCCCAACAGCTTGAATTCAAGATCTCAAGAGCCACACCAAGGGTCCAGGATCTGTGAAGCACCCATTTGGGGGTCAGTAACTAGCTGAATACAGTCCCAGATCTCTTGGGGGGTCTTTAATGACCCTGAAACTCAGTACAGGAGGCCAGCAAACTAGCACTTTGAGACACTCTGGGGACATGGGTTGAAGATGGAGTTGCAGGTCAATTTCTTCATCCCCAGGCAAGCCGGCAGCCGGTATCAGGTCAGCAAAGCAGGGTAGCAATTTGTTCAGAGTAGCAGTTCAGGAGAGTAGCAGTACTGGTAGCAGAACAGCAGTCTTTCCTGGCAAAGTGTCTACAGGCCCAGAAGTGTACTGAAGGTTTAGTGTGAAGATCCTATTTTTATACCCTGTGGCACCTCCAGGAAGGTGGAGGAAGTTTTGGAAAAGGTTCTTTGAAGTGCTTGGAATTTCCTGACTCCCCTACCTTGGCCTCATGGTGGCTGCGGCGACATTACAGGGTTGCTGTGCCCTTTATTTGAAGGCAGATCTCAGGTGTAGGTGGGGCTGTTTCCAGCTCGCTCCCCTATCCTGCCAGCTGAAGGACTACCCTTCCGCCACACCTAAACCCTCTATTGTGTGACTGTCTGGGAGGAATTCAGAAAGTGTAACTGTCAACTACACCCAGTTGTGTGACCCAAGACAGGCTGCAGGCACAAAGGTCTAAGGCCCGAAAACTTTCTAAAAGTGGTGTTTTCAAAACTGTAATGAAAAATATGACTTACCATTAAAGAGGATTTACCATTATAATTGTATAGGTATCAAATATGACATATTTGCCACCTTTCAAATAGGAATTACAGTTTATTAATTGTAATAAGGAATCCACAATGTTATTTTATGGGGAAAGGCTAACAGTAGTGAAAAATAAATGTTGGATGTTTTTACTGCCAGGACTTGTAAAACACTTAAGTACATGTGCAACCTTTCAATAACCAACATCCTGCCCTATGGGCTACCTATGGCCTACCTTACGGGTTATATACATGAGATAAAAGGGGAGTTTAAGACTTGGCAAGGTGGTATAAATACCACATTCAAATGGCAGTTTAAAACAGCACTCATGCTGCAATGGCAGGCCTAGGACATGTTTTAAGGTGCTACTTAAGTGGGTGGCATCTAATAAGTGCAGCAGCCCGAGTGATAGCATCTACTTTACAGGCCCTGGGTATATGAGATACCACTCTACCAGGGTCTTATAAGTACATTAAGTATGTCAATTGGATGTCCATCAATCAAACCGTGTTTAGGGGAGTGAGCACAAGCACTTTAGCACTGGTTAGTAGTGTTAAAGTGCACAGAGTCCTAAGGACAACAAAAGTAAAAATACAGCAAGAATTGGAGGTAATAGGCAAAATGTTTGGGGGAAGACCAATCTAAGGCTGACAGGTCGAACAATGACCTACTGACCTATTAGTAGGGCATTAACTGTCAACATCTAACAAGTTCCTTGTTTCATCACAATTAATCATTGTATTGGTCTGCCCCTACAAAGAAGACTCTAGCTAAATGTGTGCAGCAAGATAAAAAATATTCTTTTCACATCTGTATGAGTTGCTTTACTGCTGTCTTTCACTTGGTTTTGTTCACTATGCACTGAACTCCTTACAATCAGGTCATCACTGGTTGTTGCAGTATTCTACCTTTAAGTTTCTGGCTATTTATGATACAAGGAAAAGGAAAGACTCTGGGACCTGGCGTAAAAAGTGTGAACTGCCATTCTGTATTTATTGTAAAGTGGTAGTAATTTCCTGTCTATACATTGAACTAATGACATTAGCCAATGAGATGGTGTTTGTCTGTCTTTCAGCTGTTCGGGGTATCTTTTTTGGGTATTGCGACACCTACAAACACAGAAATGTTACTAAAATCTTCAACTACCTTTCTCATTCTGTCTTTGAGAAATAAAGCCAGCCTTTAATATTGAACATGCTTTCTTGAACCATATTATTCTGTAATAGTTTCCAGTGAGTTTACTAATATTACATTTGTTGAACTAAAACCGGTGGAGCATTCGTTTTTGTGTATCCCGCTTTTCTGTAGCAAAAGCTAGGGCATCAACTTCTCTGTTACTTTTATTAGCATTTACTAGCTCCAACATGTAAAAAACAAATTCTTCAAATTCATAATGACTTGCAAGAGGAGGTTGGGTATGCTTGGGTATAAATCTTTCTCTACTAAAGCATCTGAATCATCCTCCATTAGTCATATCAACATCTTTGTGATTTTTTTGGGTTGCTGCATTGTTAGGTATATTAGATTTCAAATTTTGTGAAAATCTCTTGCTTCCATTGAAAGTGTGAAGCTTATCAATGACCATTTAGGATGTAATGTTCTAGGTATATGTCAATCATGCGACCCACACCACCTTTTAAGATATCCACTGTTACATTTTCTAGATTGGAAACCACAGCCAGCCAACTTTGACTCTGAGATCCTGCAGTTGAATATTACTGCTTCTTTCACTGCACTAAAGGCCGTACAGTATTTTTGATTATCTCTATCATTTGTGTTACGCCTCTGTAGTAAGAACAGAACACTTTGATAGCTTTAACTGCAGCAGAACTATCTCAAATTGGGATCAGTGATTTGTCCTAATGTAGATGCTCCTGACTGTAGGTGAAAATGATCATCTTCCAGAATGTCAAGCTCATTATGAAAAAGTACCTTGTTTAACTATTAACTGAGCTTTAGTAAGAGGATGTCACCTCTCCTCTCCAGCATTATGTCTGAATATGTATTTGATGCCCATACCTGCATCCTGAATTAGGAATGATTCAAGTCTTTCAGAAAATATACTAACACCTTTACATTTGGCATACTTAGTTGTTTTATCAGCAAACACCCACAAAACTGATTGCAATGGCAGCAGTTTGTTGCTTCACTAGAAGTGCCTTTGTGCGGCAGCATTTATTACCGTTTCTAAAATGCTGGCAAGGGCAGAGTGAACTGCATGTATTTCTAAGCTTCCATCATATCTATATATGTGCACAACATCAGCAACACTGAATCTGATCACCTGAAATGTCTGTCATTTTTAGCCATAAGATTAGCACAGTGACATCAACACTGAGCTAGAAAGTGACAATGTCTCTTATCATTGTTAAGAGTTTGAGGATAGGATTGGCTAGTGCCGTCCATGCTGAGCTGAAAAATGACAAAATCGTTTTACCACTCTAGGCACAGTATAACAGCTTTGAATAGGTAAAATACCATCCAAGCTAGCCTGGAATTAATAAAAGCAACCCTTGACATGTGTTTTGCTCTTCAGAGAGTTATATCTTTGTCCAGAAACAAGGAATCTCCCAGTATAAACCAAAACCATACCCTTTCAGTTTCAGACTGTTGCTGCACACAATTCAATGTAGTTACGCAAAGCTGAGGAAGCCTCAACATCTCCTGCTCCCGACCGTAATTTCCAGCCTGGAGGTTTTCTTTCTCCTAAAGTTGCTGCCACCAAACCCAGAGATATCAGCTCTCTATAGGCAACTATTGCATGTATGGCATGAGATGCACAAAAAGTTTAGAAGTTTAGAAGTAGGGACCAGCAGTTGGCTGCTTCCCAAGCAAACCACAGCAAAGCATTTTCTTTTTGGGTTCAAGTTTGAATGCCCTGTTGTTTTTGTGTTACTTTTAGTTGAACCTAAAAGATGTAAAATATATAAAAAGTGCAATTAGTGGGTTGCAGGCACTACACCCAACTCATCACAGGCCACCCAATCATCCTTTCACCATAGGGGTCAGCTGCAGGGCAGGACCTCTACCTAAACCCTACACCAAACACCAGGGATTAGGCAGTTCCTGCAGTGCATGGTCTAAGGCCGTGCGCAGTGTGGTTCACGACCAGGCCCTGACACCTACTCACCATGAGATGTCCAAATCCCACTGCGAATGGCCTACAGGAACTCCCACCAAAGCGGCAAACCTCCTCAACACTCTGCATTTGTTTATTATTATTTTCAGTTCCACAGTACTCCCGCAATATTGCAGTATTGCAGAATACATCAGTGCCACATGGGGACCACACTGAGTCCCGCAATAGTTCTGTGGTACCACCAATAAATCAACTTTTTATTTTACTCAGGTGGTTGCTCTTGTGAGGATATGTTGTTCGCCCTGCCCCTACATGCTGGCTTTTACTGCTACAAATGTAGGATTCAATGACTACATGCATAAATAGATTCTCAGGAACCACAGACAGGGATGTTCAATACTCCTGATTTATTCCATCATAAATCATTAATGTGACGCGTTTCGACCGTCAAGCGGTCTTGATCACAGAAAGTGCATGAACAAACTGAGCCCCATTGCATGCATAGTCAGAAGCACAAATGTAGGACTCCGGGTGAGTATATGACACAAACAAAGGACTGCAAAACAAAAGGTGGATTCCATCTTGTAATGGTGAACTGAGTCAAGATGATACGGGTGTTAATATGCAGTCAAATGCATACAAGATATAAGTATTTAAATTGGTTGACAATAATCTGTCTTGTACTGTCCCTGTTGGTCAGTACTATGAAACTTGAACAGTACATTTTCTAAAACACTCCATTAGGAGATGCAAGCCAGCACATGCAAAGGCGACAGGAGAAACATTATATCTACGCAAAGTGGAACACCAGGGATATAGATACAGCACTGGGGTGTTTGCCGGGAACAGTACAACACTTGCATGATTCGAAGAGGATACGGACAGATGCACAGCTGCTCAAACTTGCCAGAGCTCTGGGGAAAGGGCAAGTCAATAGCACCATGACAACTGTGAATCTACTGTTATTGAGATGCTAAAGAAATTAGAGAAACTAAGCAAAAATGACATTTCTAAATGGTGGGAGGGCACCTCCCTCCACCGGTTTATGATGGAATAAATCTGGAATATTGAACATCCCTGCCTGTGGTTCCTCAGAGCGCTGTTAGCCATTTTTGTCATATACAGTGAGTAGTACCCGAGCGCCATGCCCAGCCCCGCTCCCCCCTCGCATAGTGGCGGAATTTGCAGGGTGGAGATGGGGTTAATAGAAATGGACGGGAACCCACACTTTTTCTTTTTGAATTTGACTTCAAATTTGTGGATACTCTGAAAAGTCGTGTCAACATTTTGAAAAAAAAACATTTGGGGCCCCAGTCATGATTCCTCTGGGATACCACCACCAGACCTATGGGGTGAAGGTATCCCTACCCTGCCCCCTTATTTTTTTCTGTTCATTTTGTTAGGACTCTGGACTGAGCTCCATGTCCTAGGATGGCTGCCACCACTTCCTGGTTGAGATGGTTGCAGCCAATCAGATGTCGGGTTGAGATCTGTCCGCTCCATGGATCCTCCACAGTGTGATATAAAGAATATTTTTAACCTTCCTTTTTCATTGGACTAGTAAGGGACTAAGGGTGCCTAGAATGCCATTCATGATGGAGTGAGAATCCAGTAGTCGAGGAACAGGGTACATGCACCAGGCCAGGCATTTTTAAAAATTATTCTATGGTATGTTTTTTTTGCAAGGTCATTTATCTACTACACATTCTAGCATTTTCTCGAGTTGGGGGATGTCAACTGTATTATTGCATTATTTCATATGGTCCCAGTCCCTTGCTATGAGATAACTTATGAGTAACCTGCTTATGGTAGGATTCAGTAGTAGGTTCCCTCTTATGGTAGACCTCTAACCTCTCTCTCCCTGTTCTCTGGAACCACAGCCTGCACGTGGGTGGCTGCCTTTTTTCTTCACCCTTTCTCTTTACCTTGGATCATATAGTGGTGTGCTAAGTAGTTTACCTCTTAGCAGTGATGAGCCAGGTTAAATTCCTTAGAATATAGTTAATGCTAGGTACATGTTTTACCACACAAACCTGATTTCTTCTCATTTCCATCTTGTACTTTACATTCATTTTGTATATTTTTATCCACAATGTGCTTACAAAATTTCACATAATTTTCAGCTGAAGGTGGACTGATTTGTTCAAAAACATGTTTTGCTGTACTGCATTCCCCCGCCTCAACACATTTTTCAGCTTAAACCAGTCTCCCACCAGTCTCTAAAGTGGTTTTTGTATGCAAAATATACCCCGATGAAAAAAGATAATGGAGATAAAAGTAAAAGATATTTCACATAAAAAGCATACTATTCAAAAAATAAAACTAACACAAATTAAAAACTTCCGCCACCCACAATCATGTTTCTGAGTGGGTCTTTGGATTGAAGCTCCAGGCTGAATTGGTGAAATTATTAAAGTTATTAGCATCAGCTTCAAAACTTTGGGGCATATTTCCAACAACTAGTGATAAGTATCGCTATGTTGGTTTAGCGGAGATATTTTTATCGCCGAGCTGCGACGATTTTTATCGCTTAGGAACCTTGCTATTATCAAGGTTTATCTCCTAAGCGATAAAAATCGCCCGCAATGCATGAATATCGCTGAAAAGTCTGCGATATTCATGCATTACCGAGGTAATGCTCTTAGCCGTGTTATCCACCTACCACTGGATAACATGGCTAAGAACTGCTCAGGGGCGGGTGTTAGCTTTTGGAGATATTCGCGCTTAGTGCGAATATCTCCAAATGTTGGTAATAGGAGATAGCGATCTTAGCGACTGTTTCCAGTTGCTAACATCTTGGCACGCCCACTTTGCATGTCATTAGTGATAAATATCACTGACATGCAAAGCGGGGCCCAAGATGGTCGCTATCTTCTACTAGCTGTCGCTAACTGGTGTTAGCGACAGCTAGGTAATAGGGAGATAATTTTATCTCCACTTTCTTGGCTTTTAAAGCCAAAAAAGCGGAGATAAACCCCCTTGATAATATGCCCGTTTATCCCCTTCCAGCAGACAAGACACAAGGGCATCTCAGCTCAGATGCTGGGCAGAGCGATCTCTCTACACTCCACTATGGTTCTTCACAGAAGTGCAGGCAACCATAATGCTCCTTAGTTCACACATTGACCTCGAAAAGTCATTATTGAGCTGCTCTGTGTGCATCAGGGAGCTAACTCATCTGCACTGTGCAGTCCCATGAGGCCCTCTTTATACCACCTCTGCTTGGGGTCAGATCTTCATCAGATTTTGATCTTCCAGTTAAAATCCATGTAGAGTTTCAAAATGGAAGTTCCTAGGTATTTCACTTCTAAGTAACCCGGAAGCATCCTGCAGGTAGAAGTATTTCAGGGAGTGTGACACAAAGGAGGACCTCTGTCATTACAAAGTATACCTGTACAGATGCATACCTTGACAGAGAAAGCACTGTAGAGACATGTTGGTACAAAGAAATACCTTCAGTCACTAACCATTACTGAGAACACTCAGCAGTATATTTTAATAACATTATATGGAATCCCAAAATAAAACTGCTATGCTGTACACCTTTGCAACAACAATATCGTTCATCTGGAAGCTCCTACATTTACACAATTTTTAACTCTAGGCACACATTTGGTCTTAACACTATCCCTAAACCAAACACCAAACTGGACGTTCACCCTACTGGCTATTATGACCCTATGATGCTCACTCTTAACCTATTCCTTATTGTAAGACATTATCCTAAACATATCCCTTAAACCCCTTTATTTAATTTGGTTGATTTTAATCATTTCAAAATGCACATACTTTAATGGATTTTTAACTCTGTAAAAGTTGTTCTTTGTTAAGGGTTCTATCTAAAGCCATCTTTTTATAAAACTGTTGTGTTGTTTTGTTCATTTAAATGGATTTCTCATACCAAGTTTCCTCAGTTTTTTCTGTTTTGTTTCGATTTGTCTTTTATTACATGTGGCATGGCAGGAAAACACCAGTCGACGCATTATTTACTCATTATACTATTTTCTAATCAATATTTGGCATTCTAAAGTCTACAGCTATTTGTTAATTAAATCTTACAAAGTACAAAACACTAAAATGTTGTTGCACATTGTAATTTAAACTAACAGATGAAGTAATAATGCAAGTTATTGATTATAACTGCAAACATAATCTAACACGTCCTTAGGTGGGATGGCTTATGCTTCAAATAATTGAATTTAATTAATTTCAATTACTAAGTATTGATTTTGTGCAAATTTAATTCAGGCTTTCTTGCAACATTCTTCTTCTAATTAACACAATATAATGAGCCAGAAGCTTATCTGGAAATTTGCTTGCAGTTTATAGTGTATGCCAACTCACAAGAAAATAATAATGATTTGGAGCAATTATGCAAGTTAGAGAAGAAACTCATTTTTAACTTCATTTCAATATATAATCCAAAGGAATTTAAAGGAACAGTATCATAATAATGTGTTTTCTAACCTGAGAACTAATATCCTTGCATCAAAGAAAAGGGCGGCTATTTCATTTGGCCAGATTGTTACCTTAAGATAGTAGAAAAGGACAATCAGAATAATAGAGAGAAGCATTAACCAGCAAGAATAGTTGATCACTTATATATATAAATGCGGCTTTAAATACAAAAAAAGTCGAGGTCTTACCAGGCACAAATAGACATCACCTTGATATCCACCTTCACCTAATTTGGAAGCGCAAGGTATTGAGATGTCAATTTAGATAGTGCCAAGTGCGTAAGGAATACTCATCACACCGACAGGTCAAGGAGAGCAAGAAAACATGACCAAAATAACATTTATGAATTTAGGCACAAAGCACTGGCTAGAAATTTAGGAGCCCTAAGTTGGCAGTGTATGCCCAGATGTGGGTCCCTTGCTCACTTTGCCATTGGATTCAAGATAGCCTGGCTGATGAGGGTCATAAACCCGAAACTGGTCCCAGGATGCTTGTTTCCTGTCCAGAGAAGACATGGCTTGGCAATTAGGGCAGGACTGTTCCCATGAGGCACAGGGTCAGACTGATTTGCATATGGCCATGTCTGAACTGGTGTGGCGGAGTGAGCTAAAGAATGATGATGGATTAAACCCAGATCAGTTGACTAGGGGTAAGTGCTTGCAACACTCCTTCCATCATCTCCTTTGGTTTTGCTAGAAACTTAGGAGCAGCATGAACAAGCAGCGATCAAAGAGTGAAGCAACAACTAGGAGTACTAGTGATTATGAGAAGTAGCTCCTTGTGGACTCCTTGTGTGCCTAATGTGCACTTCAGTAGGCCATTTTTAATTTGGAAGATGAAGGAGGATCCTATGAGAAAGCTCAACTTTGATGAAATAGAAAATACTTTGATGAAAGAGAAAATAATGCTTTTGAAGTCAGATGGGGAAAATATTTCTTCATGAGGATCCCCCTGAGGCTGCGCAGGGATGACCACAAGTCTTGGTAGGGAGATCCAGTGCTTTTGTAATCACTCCAAGTTTGAAGGGCATGAATGGGTAAATTACTCCTATGAAGGAGAGGTTCTTATTTGTGATGCCCTGACCTCTAGTCCGGGCCAGCTTTCCCCAGCAGTTCAGGTCAGCAGTCACTCCCTCTCCGGCTCAAAGCCCTCACCAGCAGAAGTTCACGCCTGCAGTGTTCCCCAGGTTGCTCTCCCTTTTTTTGCCTGCCGCTACGTTTGTGCTTTAATCCCCTTCCTCCCAACAATTACGTTACCTGAGCCCTGTGTTTTTTTCCTGTTTGCCCCACTGTTATTGTGCACCCATTGGTTTGTTTTGCCTGTTCTGTGTACTTTTCCCGCTGCTGCTCCCCTGCGGCCCGCCCACTGAGAGCCTCCGCTCCCACCTCTCTACCCTGGTTCCACCCCCTCCCCTACTCAATGCCGCAGCGAATGCACTGCTGGCATGCTGAAGGTGCGCCTGAAGCAGACCGTCCGTGCCTGGACTGCGCCCAAAGCTAGACCCCCGGTTCTCCACGAGCACAACGCCAGATGCCGCTACGACGCCAACCACCTCCAAGCACTCAGCGGCGGCCGACCTACTGCCTGTTTCCAGGCCACCTCAAAGCACATCCACGTACCCTTCACCTGCCGAAACTGCAGCTTCACCAGCTAGGGTACACCAGCACGTCCTGACCCCCCCCACCAAGGCAGGCAACAGCCACCTCAGATGCATACTGCTCAACACCCGCTCCGACCACAGGCCCGCCATCGAACTCTGGGACCTGCTCGACTCATCCTCCCTGGATGTCGCTTTCCTGACAGACACCTGGATGAATACCTCATCGGCACCCGACGTTGCCATAGCCATCCCGGATGGCTACAAAATTACCCGCAGGGACTGCACCAACAGACCGGAAGGAGGAATCGCCATCATCCACAGAAACACCATCATCCACAGAAACACCCTCAGAATCTCAACCAACACTGAAAACACCATCAGCAGCGCTGAACACCAGCACTTCCAGATCCACATCGATCCCAACACCACCATTAGAGGAACCCTCGTGTACAAACCCCCCAGACCCCAGGTACAGTTCATCGACTCCATCACAGAGGCCGTCAGCTCGCATGCCCTGGCCTCCACAAACTACATCCTCCTTGGAGACCTGAACTTCCACCTCGAGAACACTAATGACAGCAACTCCACCACACTACTGGACAACCTCACCAACCTCGACCTCAAACAGCTCATCACAACACCCACCCACTCCGCCGGACACACGCCCAACCCCATTTTCTCCGCTAAGAGCCATGTCTCTGTCAGCCACACCACCGTACTCCACTGGACCGACCACCACTGCATCCACTTCTCCTTCATGAAAACCACCGCTCACAGCCACCAGCAAAGAATCCCCCACCGCAGCTGGAACAAGGTCACGAAGACCAGCTAATCACCACCCTCACCCGAAACCCACCTACCGACCACACCGACACCAATACAGCCGCCCGCAACCTCAGGCAATGGATCGATGACTGCGCCAACGTGCTTGCCCCGATCAAGAAACTATCAAATAGACTCACCGACAGAAAAGCCATCTGGTTCACCGCCGACCTCCAGAAATCCAAGCAGACCTGCCGAAGACTAGAGAAGAAATGGCACCACAAGCAAACACTGGACAGCCATGCAGCCCTCAAAAATGCCAGCCGCAGGCACCACCAAAAGCCAAAAGGACCTCCTTCAAGTAATGCATCGACAACAACGCACACAACACCAAAGAGCTCTTCAACATCGTGAGGGAGCTCGTCAACCTTAGCTCCAGCTCCAAGGACATCCCGCCGTCACAAGACCTCTGCGACTCTCTAGCAACCTTCTTCTACCGCAAGATCGCAGACATCCACGACAGCTTCAACTCCCAGACCTCTCCATCAGCCACTGACACCCCAGACTCATGGCCCCCCAGTCACACCAGCCGCCTGCAACCAAGTCAACGACAAAGACACCATCAAGACCATGAACACCATCCACTCTGGCTCACCATCAGACCCCTGCCCCATCACATCTTCAACAAAGCAAGCTCCATCATCGCACCCCAACTCTGTAAGATCCTCAACAGCTCATTTGAGACCGCCACCTTCCCAGAAAGCTGGAAACACTCAGAGATCAATGCCCCACTAAATAAACTCAAGGCAGATCCTAAGGACCTCAAGAACTTCCGTCCCATCTCCCTGCTTCGTTTCCCGGCGAAAGTCATCGAGAATATCGTCAACAGACAACTGACCCAATTCCTCGAAGAAAACAACACCTTGGACTCATAATGGCGAAACTGCGGCCCTCATCCTCCTGGACCTCTCAGCGTCTTCGACACCGTCTGCCACCACACCCTTTGCACACGCCTCTACAACGCAGGGATCCGCAACAGAGCCCTGGATTGGATCACCTCCTTCCTCACCAACAGAACCCAGAGAGTCCGCCTCCCTCCATTCTGATCCGAAGCCACCAAGATCACCTGCGGCGTACCCCAGGGATCTTCCCTCAGCCCAACCCTCTTCAACATCTACATGTCACCGCTCGCCAACATTGTCCGATCACACAACCTCAACATTGTTTCATATGCTGATGACACCCAGCTGATCCTCTCCCTCACCAAAGACCCCGCCACCGCCAAAACCAACTTCCAAGAAGGTATAAAAGCTGTCGCTGAATGGATGAAGAGCAGTCATCTGAAACTTAACTGGTACAAGATTAAGGTCCTCATCCTTTGCTCCACCCCCTGCACCTGGGACGACTCCTTGTGGCCGGCCTCGCAGAGTACTGCACCAATGACCCACCAAGTCAAAGCCGTCTCTTCCTCCTGCTTTAACATTCTCTGTATGCTCCGCAAGATCTACAAATAGATCCCCACCAGAACCAGAAGAATGGTCACCTAGGCCCTCGTCACCAGCAGGCTGGACTACGGTAACACCATCTACGTGGTAGCCTTGTACAAACTCCAGAAGAGACTCCAACACATACAGAAGGCCTCTGCATGCCTCATCCTCAACATCCCCCGCCACAGTCACATTACCACCCACCTGAGGGACCTGCACTGGCTCCCCGTCAACAAGAGGATCACCTTCAAGCTGCTCACCCACGCTCAAAAAGCACTCCACGACGCCGGACCAGAATACCTCATCAAGCGACTCACCTTCTACATTCCCAATGGCCAACTCCGCTCCACTGACCTCGCCCTCGCCACCGTCCCTCGCATCAGCCGAACAACCACCGGCGGTAGATCCTTCTCCCACCTCACCGCCAAAACATGGAACACCCTCCCCATCCACCTACGACAGATCCAGGACCTGCTGACCTTCAGGAGACTCCTCGAAACCTGGCTGTTCGACCAGTAGCTGCTTCCCCCTCTCTGCGCCTTGAGACCCTCACGGGTGAGTAGCGTGCTTTACAAATGTCTGATTGATTGATTGATTTGTGAAAATGTGTGCAGGAATTAGAGGAGCCCAGGGAACAGTATACTATAAACTTGCAGGATTCTGCACAAGAGGTGCATATACTGGAAGACATTGAGTGACATTCAAGGGCTGGGATGCAGAGTAGTCCATACCAGAGAATTCAAACATAAAACCATTGAGTGCTGTATAAGCGTGGGATTCTAGAGACAAAGCATCGGACAGAGGAAATGCAAGGACATAGGGAAACACAAAAAGATAATAGATAAAATATTTTCATAAAGCTAGAGAATTATATTTACTCTGGTCTCATTCTACCTCTTGACTCATTGGTTTATCGTGTGCCATTGCAGAAGTTGCACGGTTCCTACTAAATAAGTAAGACGGTGCGTTTTGGACAATATATGCACCACTTATATGAGTCCACTCATATAAGGAGAATATGTTGACCCAGTTCCTGGCTAGCTCACATTGCACCATCTGGGCCCCTAACCCTGACAGGGTACCGAATGGCGTCTGCAACCTCAGAACACGACCACTCTAATTCCCTTGAGGCAATTGTGGAAAAATATCTACCCTTTCATTGTTATTTTAGGCATACCCAAAGGAACGCACAAGAAATACACACATTGGAAGTTCAAACATTTATTAAAGCAATTGGATTCTTGTGTAAAAGACATGAGCTGTAATTATTAGCAGAAGGAAACAATACATTGTTACCAGCATTAAAAGAATGGTCAAAATAATGTATACTTCAACAATTATAAATTTGCAGTGATTATATGAACACATATCATAATGATAATCCTACCTAATGCTAACGACCCTATAGAGGGCATAGGAGGGAGTGCGTTCTGCCAGATCACTTGGAACAGCCTAACTTCCTATTGTGTATGATGTATCACAAAGCCAGTCTGGTGTAGGACTGCCAACCCTCCTTTTCAGGATAGTGATGGAAGTCAGCAAGGCTGGAAATCAGTAATGGGTGAACATCCATGATAATCCATGGAAGTGCTCTTCTGAAGAGCTAAGCTCAGTTAACACCAAGTTTGAGGTCCTTAGCTAGTCCTATTGTTTCTATTTCTGATTCGGAGCTGTCTCCAAACGGACAACAACATACAAGTGCTCAATGAACTCTATCCTTGAACATAACGCACAGCGCTGTGATAAAATGGGAACCAAATAATTCGCTTGGAAGCTGACGTTTTCTGAGAATTTTATCATGTTCGTGTAAAGCATGTAAAAAGTCACTGTGCAAAAAGAGGCCAAGTTTAAATGCAGACTTGTAAAATGGAAGCTTTTGTGAATAGGCTTTGTTGAAACTCACTATACATGAAAATCATTCTGGGCCTAATCCCAGAATTGAAATTACCGTCATAAAGTACTCGGCATGTCCCTTCTTAATGGGAACAATAATTCATGCACTTCATCCATGTGGTTCAGATTAATTCAAGTATTCAATTCAGTTATGCAATGCACCACTATTTCAGTGTACCACACACTTTATGGTAATTAATTGTAAGTATTTGCATCACATCATGTATCTAATGCATTTTAAACTTTGAGATTTTAACCAGCAGTTATTGAATTAGAGAACAGGAGTGTTATAGATTATTTCACTCATTTCCCACAAACCTAGTGCTTAGATTGGTGACATTAAATTATGTATTTCATTTTTGCAAAATAAATGCATAAGACGCATTGTTCATTGCCAAGTACAGTATTTAATATCAGGGGACCCATGGGTGGTGTAGATTTACTCAGTTTTTTTCAATTAGGTTCCAAATATTCAGGGCCTTCTTTATTAAAAGTATTGCATCGCTGGGGGAAACCAGCAATGTGACACTTTTCATAGCACCATTCTTGCGACACCATGGTTGCACCATATTTACTGTACAGCACTTAATGCCAGAAGGATTTACAGATATGTCAGTATTCCTGAAGTATCTGTAGGCTCAAAATTGGCACATTGCTGAGTGTGTCTGAAAACAGACGCAACTCTTGCAATTTGCCCTTTCACATAGGCCCCATGTGAAAGGGCCTGCCTCACTCCTTACGACTGATTCAAGCAGGCATAAGGATTTGACTCAGTGGCATCCTAGAAGTGGCATAGTGAAATCCCGTAGATTTCACTGCACCACTACTACGGGGCTTTTTTTGCAGGGGAACGCCCACCCTGCATACATTATACCTGAGGAAAGTGTAATGTAAGGGATTTACAAAGTGGCACATCTGCCTAGATGAGTCACTTTGTAAATAGCGTGCAGTGTGGTGCATGCTTTATATCTCCAGAGCATCATAAAATGTGACACAACAGCGGCATAAAGGGCTCATAGACAAGGCCCTCAAATTGAAAAAAAGAGGGAACCATAGCAGTTTCTCACTGCTCAAGTGAGGCCTGGCAATGCACACATTCTTGTGATAACTTCAGGCTACATATCAAGAGCTGGAGCGTTTAGAATAAGTAGCTTTAGTGCACAACACAATTGTTTGTATATGTACATCGGCCTTTGTTTTCACTTTGAAAAGTTTCCAATAGCATATGTGCAAACCCACTGCTTTGCAATACTTTTCACACTCAAGGCTCCTGTCTCCATCAAAGTCTCGGAGTACACCAAATGAAAATAATGGGGACTAAAGTAATAAATGAATAAAAGAATATTTATATGTATTAAGACATTTTTTGAATTCACACTACCTCAGAAGTGGACCCTGGGCATGAGTCATCTATGCGGTCTAAATGAGATACATTTTCAGCATTGTCTTAAAGCTGGAAAGCAGCAGTTAAATAGTATTTCACAGAACAAGATATGATACAGAGAAGATTCTGCTTCCTCTAGATTTGAGGTTACCCATAGGTGTGGTGAACATGGTGTGTTCCTGCCCACCTAGCAACCACAGAACAGTGTGGTGTGAGACCTTCCAGAAAAAAGAGAATGTTGGCCCATCTGATATGAACAAATGTACATCCAACAGATCAACTTGTAAAAGAGTTGTTCCTTGATTGAAAGCCAGTGTAGAAACATTCTTGCTGGTTAGGGTGGATCTTTCATACTCAAGGACGCAATGAGGCCTATCACGATGTCAGGTGGACGCGCGTCCAACTGACACTGTCTCGCAACTTGGATCGACTGACCTCCCGTTGGCGGTCCCGACCTCCTGATCCCGATGCGACCGAACACTGTTCGGTCACATTCTCATTTTTGTATGGGAGCATATATATCACGGTCGTAAACCAGCCTTGGTACATGCTCCCATAGGAAGATGGGAGGAGGTCTTAATCCCTACACCCCATGGCAGGCACCTCAAGGTGCCTGCCACAGGGTGCAGGGATTAACAGGGGTGCACCATAGGTGCCCCTCGGCCCCCAACCTGCTAGAATACTCGCTCTCAGCTAGGCTTTCCGTGTGGGAAACCCCGACATGGAAAGCCTGCCTGAGACAGAGCATCATAATCCCAAGTGTGGAAAGACCGTCCTTTGGGATTACGTGCCGGCCTCCGACTGGTCGATGGGCTCCTTGAGCCCGTCAGAATCCAGCCAGAATGACCGGCCAGGTAAGTTTCCGACCGCCAGCATTGTAATTCGGCAGTCGGAATGTAAACCGAGATTTGGCCCAGAAAGGCTCTGAACAGCGGTCGGAGCATTTCCGGGCTGCATCGTAATGACGCTTACAGCATTTTAGACCCTCTGCGCCCACCGTAGATTCATTTGCAATAGAGACTGGAACCGGCCATTGCTGCTTCAACTAATGCTTTGTGTTTAGCAGAAAGTAGTGGAAGAAGTAGTTTCAGCTCAGCATTGCTTTCTGTTAAAGGACAGCTTGGACCGGAACATGGTGGTAACGAGGAGCCATAAACACCCAAACACTAGACCATCACAAGAAGGTTGGGGACCATAGTGAGAAATTACTGATGCATCCAGCCCACCTTAGTCATATCTGATTGCATTTCCTTGGTATTGCATTTTATTCACCAATATCCTACCTTCTGTTTCGCTATTTAAATAACATCTTTTATGCCCAAACAGATAATTGAGTCCCTCTAGCTTTTCTATAAAGGAAGCATGTACATAAATCGTTCTCATCTGTTCAGACAACACTTCTGCTGTATTACCTTTTCTGATCCCTTTTCCCCGGTGAACTGCAGCTGTTTCACAGTCACCTGAACACAAACATGTGCTGCTCAAATGCAGAGCTGCGGAATTACACAGAGGAGGCTTGTCAGCCCTTAATTAACAAATCAATGCACGGCGAAGTTCTGATCTCCCAGACAGTGAAGTGAAGTATTGCCTTCAGTGGAGCCTCTGAAACAGAAACAAATCACCAGGAGAATCCAGTTGCTAAACTATTGGAACAATGTACCAGCACAACTAAAATTACCATTCAAGGCGATGGCCTCACTTCCAAATAAATGTTGAAAGAGACAATGTTGGAGTACTTTCCTACTGTCGTTTCACATACAATGGTCTTTAAATAATATTCTTCAAATCCTGCTTCGACAACTAGACACTTTGTACCGAAATGGGAATTATAGTGATGCATTTTAATTTCGTTTCAGGTATCTTAATTGTCTTTTTAAGTAAATTATCTGTTGTTTACAGTATTACCACGAATTCTTAGGTTTCTTTAATATAAGCTGTTTGTATCACTATTTGCCTGAGCAGTACGCAAGTAAAAATCTCACATTTTGTGTTATGGGAAATTTGTGAAATGCCTCTAAATTTTGTATTGCGCAGTTTTGCATGATTTTTATTCACAGGAGGATTGGTACATGTAGTACCTATCACACAGATATTCATTTTTAGTTCAGTCTCCTGCGGTGTGTGGAATGTCTTCCACAGTTTCCCACGAGAACAAGCACCACTTTTAAAAATGTGGTCCTGATTTACTGGTTGTCGTATAGTGCTCTGACGTACAGTACTCTGTCCGTCAAGGTAGTCATCCTGATGGTGCACTAATGCCAGTCAGATTTAGAGATGACTGCGGGCCCAGCCGTGATCTCTATACATTAAAAGCAATTGCCGACAAGGCTGTTCTTTTTAATGTGCAAACGGTTTGGTGGCGGCTGGCATTAGTTTTGCTGGCCGGTCCCAAAACTTTTAAAGTTTTCTGTTTTCTCAGAAACAAACTCCCAGAGCGGGAATTTATTTTTGAAAAACAGAACACTAATGGCTCCACAGCGTGGGAGTTTTCTCCTAGGATGTGGGTATCATTATTTTTTTTCTGTCACTCACTGGCAGGTTTTTCTTGGCTGTGATGGAAAGGATAAAAAGGCATTACACCATCCACCCTTAATAGGGTAAAGCTCTCTTTTCTGACATCTCTTACTCCGTCTGGCTGTTGAAGAAAGATTGCCATCAAAGGAGTCAACAAGAACTCAGTTGTTGCAAAATGTAAGGTCTTCCTATCTCAAAATGCAAGGGGGGGGGGGCGGTGAACTGAGGGTTTGGCTGACAGGACACTTTGCCACCTTTGCAACAGAGTATTTAGCTTTCCAAACTCTAAATTGGGACCATATTTTTTGGGTTGGGTAATGATACTTTAAGCTTGTATGGCATTGTTAATAGACTGCATATGTGCTGTGAATCTGCCCACAACCTATAAGTGTTTGATCATTTTAGAGTGTAATACAAAAAATAAAACAGCAGCATCAAAAAAATCTATCTCATCATTTGGAGAGGCACAGTGCAACAAATTAACAACAGTTAATAGGATACATGGAGATGACCCATATTCCCTCAAGCTACCCACCACCCTCATCTCTGCAAATCCCCTTGCTCACAATTTGAAGTGCCCTCAGCATCCTGGGATAGGTGACAGGGGAGGAATACAGCATCTTTCACAAAAGTGGGCCTCATTGATTCTTGAATTCCTATCCAGTAGCTGCACCATTTCTGCCTGCCACATTAAGGATTGCTTACCCAGTGGTATCCTAATATTTGTAATCTTGATGTTGGGAATTTCTTGAAATATTTAATTTAAATCAGACTGCATTTGTATAATGATTGGGATTGCACCAATGAAAATGAGTGTATTCTGTGAGCACCAGGTGCTGAAAAAGATCAGAAAGGGGGGATAAGAAACCTCATTAATGAGAAAGCAATAAACAGTTTCTGAGAGCAAAACAAAGGGCCTGATTACCGGTCTGGCAGACTTGCGATTTCCAGACTTGGGGTGGTGCAGCAGTGGCGGCCGACCTTTTGCCGATTACGACTTTCAAAGTCGTATCAGCGGTGGACCCCCGGCTGTGCCAGCCAACAGTTGTTCCCTGGTGGTGGTGCAGCTGCGCCGCAATGCAATATGCTGAGCGGGGACTGGTGCAGTCCCGCTCAGCAGAATACGAGTTTGTCCATGGCCAGCATTTAATGGTGGGAGCTCTGCCATGAAATGGCTGGCCGTGGAGGAACATCGGGGGTCCCTACAGGGCCCCCAATGTAGCCCCACCAAGGGGATACATTGAGGGGGGCAAAACATGTGCCCCCCTGTCTGTATGCCCACAAAGTTCCAACACGGCATGAACGTCACCGTCCATGCCCTGATGGAACTTTTTTGCCGTTATTATTGTGGTGCCTGTATTCCAGGCACCGCCATGGGAAAGGCAAAGCATCGCCAACCGTGTTACGGTTGAACTCGGGTCACATGAATTCAACTTGTAATCCGGCTGACGGTCCCTGTACGGGTTTGGCACAGTGGAGGCGGTGTTGCGCTGGCGCCACTGCGCCGCACTCGTAATCAGGCCTAAGAAGAGGGTAAAAATAAAGGATCATGAGAGAAATTTGTTCTGAACATGATTTTAATAAGGAGTTATTTTGACTCTTGTCTAAGTTATAGGACGAGACTCCTCATAGACAGTTCACAAAATGAATTGATAATTAACATACACAAAGTGTTTTTTCAAAGAAAACATTCATCAAGGGGTAGGTCAGCCAAGCACTAAGGGCTTGGTTGAACTACCCCTTGATAAATGTTGCATGCCATGTTATTTGGTGAAGGGATACTGGAGCAAAAGTCAAAAGTAACCCGCCATTTCATCCATTCAAGGTTACAGTAACCAAGGACATGAGTAGATAGTACGTTGACGTTTAGACCCCGGTGCCAGTATTACTAGAGGTTTAGGAGAAAACAGTGGTTCATATAAGGCCAATAGGTCCGGATAACAATGTGTCATCCACCATGACACAGAGGTTAGATAGTCCTATAACCCTCAGTGTCAAACAATTCTTTTAAGCAGGTATAAGGCAGGACACATATGGACATTGTTCAGTAATTAATTTATTCCACAATATTCATATCAGATTGCTCAAAAAATATATAGATATGGTGCTCACAGGTTAGTGAAAAAAAGGTTGTGTGCTGTGGTGACAAAAGGAAAACTTTAAAAACATTCATCACATTGACAAGAAAAGCAAAACTCTCTCTAAATGATTTTTATATAATAAGCAAGCAGTTTAGTTTTTCTGGGGTCGACAGCGTTCGCTCTAAAAAAATTCAAGATCATCATCAGGACTGGTGTGTGAGCGCCTGATATCTATAAAGTAAGGAAAAAAAGATTTAGAGGAGGTCTCGACGAATTACCTATTATATTAGAGAAGACATTTATTCAATTATATACTCCGGGTCCTTAGTATTCCTGAACACTTACTGGTTGGCTACATAGAACGATTGAAAAAGTGACCAGAAGAGAGAGAGAGACATCTATCAGAGAAAGATAGGAATTGAAGCAAGGATAGATATTTATGAAATGTAAAGTAATTACTGACAGTGGGCCAGTGTCCAGGTGGAAACAGGATAGTGCTTGAGTGACTGCTAGCGAAACCATGCAGTGTGGATGGATCATACCAACTAATCTGTCACAAATAGATAGAGTGGTGCCTAGTAGTGTTGCAGGTACCGGGGGATCGCAGCCTTGCCTTAGTCAAAATTGATGTGTGGTGGAACATGCCGAGTGACAGTGGTACCGGTTAAGTGATGTGGTAAGCGTTAACTACTTACTGATCCCAAGGGTAGGAGAGTAACAACCGCATGGGTTAGCTGGGACCAAACCAATTATGCATATAAATAAGGTCCAAAAATAAAAATAAGGACACATTTAAAATTAAATTGTTGAAGGACAAGAGGTGCATGTGTAACTTCTGGCTCAAGTGATCATTTAAGAATATTTACCGTAACTACTACAGTGAATAAGGGAGTGCATATATGACGACTCATATTATTGCATAATCATGCCGGTAGTGCATGCGGCTGGACCAATAGGTTTCAATTGTGTAAAGGACAAAACGTAAGAATACATAATGGGTGACAGGGTAAGTAAGAGATTCAGCAATATTAGACATCAGATCATGAAGAAACAAAACTAACAAACATATGGAGCAGGAGTACAAGCACAGACTCAGCATATGTTAAGCCATAGTGCATTACATTGGAATGTGACCTGTCTATTGTGTAAACAGTGACCAGAGCCAGGAGAGGGTTAAAAGAATTGCGATCCACGCCTCCTGTGAGTTCAGTCCATGGGCAATTGATTGGCATTTCAAAATCTATACTCCGAACCCCCACGTCTGCACTGCCACCCGCGAGCCATGCCGACTGCCACTGGTTAAAATTCTTCACTTCCAACACAAACCTCTCATATCATAGTTAAGCACTCTTTTGATGTCATAGACTCTCCAAACTAAGCAGTCATTTTTAATTTTTAATATACTTAGCTGAAGAAGCATTATTGTTATGTAAATTGGGCTCATGATCACTGCTATGCTTCAGGAGGTTACTAGTCAACCATAGAAGAACTGCAAGAATCAATGGCTATCTTAAATGTAATTGTCACTATTGTCCCTTTAATGCCACTCCAGCATCTACATGTGCAACAGTTTTTGTGGAACTCGAGGTTTGTTCTTTTTTCCCCTGGGGTCAATTGGATTATGCCAATTGAACCAGCGAACAATGTTTGGTATGGCACCTTTGCCCATCAGCTGAGAATGAGAAGATGATTTCTAAATCCCTCTTATAAAAAAATGAAAAGAATGGGATTATTGTTCATTCTTTATCCACTTAGACAGTTGGAGTGCTCTTATTTTCAATTTGTAGAAAGATAAAGAGCGCATACCCTAAATTCGCCATACAGTGTAAAATTAAATTACAACAGAGGATCAGTATCAATTACCTCCTTTTACAAACATTCTGGATTATGTGTGAAGGACACATATTTTTACCAAATTTGGTTTGTAAGGTTCTTATCATCTCCCATGTATAAAAGAAGGCAAATAACAAAAATCTGCTTTTTGTATAGTGTTTGGGCATTTTGAGTATTGAGTGTTGATACTTGGGTTGTGAAAAGCTCCTTCCTATTTTCAATGCCTCACTGATTTATTATTTTCTGATGTTTGTGTGTTTTTGTGCTGATATACTTGGAAGATATGTTTTTTTAAACCTTAACTGAACAATGAGAGTATATGGCACCTTTGTTATCCAGACGTCAACAAGAATAACTGACTTGTTCAAGAAGGAAGGGGGTTGAATATCTTGGGTCTAGGTTAAATGCATGTATTTTATGTATATATCCAAAGCTTTTGGCAAACATCCTTGAATGTCTCTCTCCCATTGATGTACAGTTAAAGGTTGATTGGATTACCAAATATTAAGACCAATTTTTTAAGAGATTTGCAGATCTCATTTGTGATAATATTCATAATGTAAAGTTTTAATTTGTTTTTAGTAAACTTCATTCTATTCCGATGTCCATGAATCTAGTACGTATTGTCCCTTATGTCCTCAAAATAGTTATTTACATTCAGTACCATTTATAGATCTACAACCATTACCTGTAGCTTCAAAATCATGCCATAAAATATCAACTGATTAATTACCTATCTCCAACCTTTTGAAGTGTACTGAATCATTGTGGTAAAGGTCAATACTTTTCAAAGATGGATAATTCTTCTCCTATAGCCAAATTGCCTACATCTGAAGAGAAGAACCACATTGAGAGAAATGTTTTGCCTTCATGGTTTGTCACACACTATAATTTCCAGTAGAGGAACTCAATACTGATCATCTCTTTGTAAGGCTGTTTTGTAAGGTGCTAGGAAACTACCAAGCTCTTTATTTGTGTTACTGCCCTCAGCACAATGGACAAAGAGAGAGAACCAATCTGAGCCTTAAACAGTATCTTCATTACTACTTTAAAGCTTCTCAATATGAATGGGTTTCTTATCTGCCACTCATTTACGTTTTTTTAAAATAATTCAGCTCTTACAGCCACCAAAATGTCATCTTTGATCTGCTTACATGGGTTTCATCCAGTTTCTTTCAGTGTCATTCAGAGAAACCTGGAACTTCTGGAGGGGATATACTATTACATCTGCTGACAGAAATCACAGGAAAGTGTCCTTGAGTCTTTGAAGGTGGTGGTGTGTTCATCTTGTTTTACATCAGCAGGCCGGATGTTGTCATATTGGGCATGTATATGGATATGCGACTGCTTTGCCCAGAATGGTGGAACTTTTCTCTGCACTTTTTTACTTTTTCCTCAGTGCATATCGCAAGAAGCCTTCTTTTTTGGGGTATTCATGAAGAAAACAAAATAATTAATCACTGTGTTTAATCCTTGAAAACTGTGCATTGCAGATTTGTATATCTGCAGGATACTTGTCATCAATAAACCCTTGTTATGGGAAAAATCTCAACATTTTGGGAATCCCAAATGCACTTTTGAGAGGAATTTAGATATATACCCACATCAAAGCATGTTTAGTTTAAAAAGCATATATACCTGTAGCAGTGATACCTCTATGGTTTCAAGTAGAGATGCCCATTGGCTAAACAGGCTGCCCTTTTTTATTTTCTTATTCAGAACGGACACCCACAAGTCAATGAAGGCAGTCAACAATCTCTTGCCAAAAATTTGTAACTCTTATGTTCCCATTCTTTTTTTATCCAACTGACATTGATATGACATTGACATTTACCCCTCTAGCTTTAGTGGTTTGAATAATAAGCAGCCAGTGTTAGTTTGGGAGAGTAAACACCTCCACCACCAGGAGCCTGACTGTGAATAGTGAAGCAAGTGTAGTTACACTGACATATTGTGGTGAAGGTGCCCGCTGCATTTCACTTATAGCTGGTTTTACTACTAAACCAGTGGCTGGGTGCTCATTTCCTGTGATTGCAATAGGGCCCATAGCAGCCAGCCAAAAATAACGCAAACCATTGCCTGCATTTTCCCTTTACCAATGTTGCATCAGGGCTTTTTCCTAGAGCATGTTCTCATTTATCAGTAGACCAATGGCAAATTCCGGAAAAGGTCTCAGTGGCAGATGGTTGTTCACCATGTGACGCCAGCCTCCCTTAACCATCTACCATGACTTTGGCCATAATGCCCCTGTGAGCCTGGACTTAATGTCTCCAGTACAGACTTCATACCTGCACCCCTCTGCACTCCCACGCTGTGACTCTGGCCACCTTACAAATATTCCCAGTCAATGGATTCTTGGCCTGAATGTGAATACTGGATATTACTGACGTTTCGAGTACCCACATTGCAAATGTAGCTGGTATGATGAGAAAAGTATCCCAGACCATTAGGGATGTATGCTGAGCTTTCTGTAGAAGAGCATCAAAGATTGTATGGTGATTAACCCTGGGCATTGTTTATGTAGTAGCACTACGCGTAGCTACACGAAGTGCACTACGCAGGCTACGTGTAGCTACGCAAACTGCGTAGTGCGGTAGGGAAAATGCTGTTCGCACTGATTGCACAGTGCCAGATGCTTGTCTGCACTGTGCAATCATTGCAAATGGTATCATGCACAGTGCATGCGGTCATTTTCTGCAGCTCGAGTAGATTTGTACTCGAGTGGCAGCTTTCTCAACGCGGACTGGACCTTTCTCTATACACTTGGGAGAGGTCATCATTTATTTTAGTGCGCTATCTAGATGATCGCCCCAAAAACCATTCTGGAGCTGCCACAGCTGTACAATGATGTTCCAGATGGAGGGCCTGGTAATTATTATGCAACTGGTGATAATGCGTCCCATCGCTCTCAATAGAGAGACGCAATGCCCAGGTAATTCTAAGAAGCATCTGTTGCTTTTTGGGAGATAAAGGATTACCGCCCACCTGTAAGTCCTTCTTGTTTTATAAGTATCAAAACCAAAATCTTTACCTAAAATATGATTGCAGATCAGGGTAAAAAATGCCTTCCACCATCAAATCAAATTTTAAAAAAACACACCACCTCTTGTGAGAAGCAAGCTAAGAATTATTGTTTCTTTAAACTTAGAGAAATAGGTCCTGCAGAAAGTCCACCGGGGTCAATGAAGCTTCATGATGTGCATGCATACACATGGAACTTGGAGTTTCAGATCCAGCGGGGAACTCCTGTTACATCCTCGGCATACCTACACTACTAGGTACACAACATACTTCGAGCCCCAGCCCTGCAATCAGCTTCCACCACATTTACGTGCTTGCACGGATTCAAAGTTTGTCTTTTTAAAAATTTTAATAGTTTCAGACATGTATTGTAATTTTAAGGCCCCAGGACCTGTAGAGCTGCAACAGTGCCGAGAGATCCTACTCAGAGTGATGCCTTACATTTAATGAGAACATTTATCATAACACACCTGTAGGGAAAAATCCTGCATAATTCCTCAATTGACAAGGACGCAAGAAGCAGGGTGCTTTGCATTGAGTTGATTGTTCATATTTTAGCATTTTCTAGTTTTAGACTAAAGGCGTGACAGGAAGTCGAGCTAATTCCAATAAAGAAGGGGCTGCACAAGGAGAACCTAGGGCCAAATGTATCAAAGGGTTTTACCCATTCTGTGTCTATGGGAAAATGTGTTCATACATATGGCCCAAATACTCCACATTATATAAGCAAGAACATTAATTATTGTTTATTGAGCTTCAGCTCACCACAGTCTAAAATCCAGAAGTCCAAAGTAAATAAAACACTGAGAATCACAATGAAGAGAGCTTAACGTCATACAATAATTTTCATATAGGAAGATCATTTATGTATGAAGAGTAGCTCTTGACATCTGCAAGATTTGCAAAAGTGATTTGGTGCTCAAAACAGACGTGCATCCCTTCATAATACTGACAAGTGAATAATATTTAAGTAACCTTGCAGTTAATATAACTGTACATTTTGAGAAAAGTATTTTCAATCTCGGTCGAGTTAGAACTGGCACATCACAGAAAACTTGCACTTTAAAACTTGCACTTTTGGGGGGCGTGGCTTGAACGCCGCACAAGATGGCGGCTTAACTTCGGAGCTCCGCCAGTCGTCCACCGGAACCGGCGACTTTCTCCGTTTCTACCGGACCTTCGGATGCGCTGATGATAAATATCGTCGCCGGAACGTGAGGTGAGCGGAAATATCTGTGCTGCTCTCCTCTGTTCTGGCGGTATGCGCTGTTCTCGCCAGTGACGCGCTTCACCACTCGGCGGCCGCCATTTTCCTTCATGCTTCAGCGGACCTTCCAGTCACCGAGCGCCGCTTTCATGCCTCAGCGTGCGTAACACAAGTGTTTCACGCATTTGGCTATATGTTTAAGCGAACCCCCCTTCTGCAGCAATCCTCACAACACGTGACTTTTATTTAGTGGTTCATGTACAGAATTACCGCTATTTTTTCTCTCAACTTCTCTCAGCATTATCCCTCATGCCTCAAGCATTTTTCCTCACAAGTTGGCAGTACGCTATTCTATATGGAACCTCTTAAACCTCTCAAGCTGCTTTAAATGTTTCTTTCTGCAATTCAAAGACATGTGGTCATAATTATATTTCCACAGCACTATGTCTAGTTCTATCTGAGGAAAAGATATCTGTTTTGTAATTGTCACTGGGTCGCTTCTCATCACTCCTCGCTGCAGCTACATACGCTTTTTATAATTTCTCTTCATAGAGCGTACCTCCTGCTGCCTATTTATAACAGTTCCTTCTCTTGCCATCTATGGGGAAGCTTCGCACCCTTAAACTTACAGCATCCAAAACCAAACCACAAGTTTCTTCAGACTCTGATTCCACTGCACCTACTATGGAGGAACCTGCTCCCCTCAAGCCAAACGCCGCTCACGGCGCAATTCCTAAAAATACTCCACCCAGTAAACTTTTACAACCTGGTTCAACGAAGCGTTTGAAAAAAGACCCTCCATCTCCTGGCTCTTCATCACAATCTGCTTCAATGGATCTTATTCTGGAGGAACTTCGTGCACTCAAACCCTTCATGGCCGAAACCACTAAAACCTTACAATTTCTCCATGACAAGTGGTCTACGCTGGAATCAAGGGTTCTTTTGGTGGAACAATCTACAGAGACTCTTCATACCTCATGTGCAAAAATCTCGCTTTTAGAAAAAGATGTCTCTCTCCTGAAACGACAGGCGGAGGAGTTGGAAAATCGCAACCGGAGGAACAACCTACGTCTTTATAATCTTCCGGAACTTACAGAGGGATCCAATCCAACGGCTTTCTTTCAAACCTTTCTACCAAAAATCTTGGACCTTCCTCCTTCCACCTCTGTAAATATCCAGCGTGCGCACAGACTTGGCCCGAAAGTTTCCAGTAAGCCTCGCGGAGTCATCATGCTGTTCCTTCAATACACTGATCTCCTCCAAGTACTTTCGGCAGTAAAGGCTAAAAAACAAGTTATGTGGGAGGGCCGCAGGCTATACCTCTCTCAAGATGTTGCTAAGGTCACAGCCGACCGTCGGAAGCAGTTCCTGGATTTGAGACCACGTTTGAGAGCCCTTGGCGCCAGATATGGACTACTACATCCTTGCCTCTTCAAGGTGACCTACAAAGAAAGAACAACTACATTTGAAGATCCACTAGTCCTTGAAGAGTTCCTGCGTTGCCATGAAACCGAAAACATGGACACTGCAAGACCCGTCTAACCATTTTGTTATGTTTTGTCTGTTTTTGCCATGTTTTCTCATTAGTCTGCTTATACGTTTCCCTACCACTTTTTTGTTTCTGATCCCTGTATATGACTGAGTGCCCTCCACCCCTGTATATCTTACCTCTTTTGTATAATGTTCTAGTGCTACTTTTTATTTCATTTACCATGTGTATTTCTAATGTTCTCTTCTACTTTTTTACCTTCTTACAGATCCTCTCCCCGTGTTTCCTCATCCCGGTGTATCCGTACTTCCCTCCATTTCGTTTCTTCGCTGGTTCCTCAGGTGTTCGACGATGTGAGTCTCCGTTGTTGATGTCGTCCTCTTCTGGCGTCGTCATCCCTCAGTTCTTTTAGATCTCTTTTTATCTATTATGATATTACTACTTTCTACATGCTTTGTTCTCTATTTTCTACTGTTCTCTTTCTCTATCCCTTTTTTCAACTCTTTCTCTTCTATCTCTTTACCATACTCTCTTTATTCTCTTTTGATCTCTTTCTCTTACACTTCTTGTTTCTTACTTTCTTATTACTATTATCTTTCTTTTCCTATTCACTTTTCAATATATCTTCTTTCATACCATTCTACTGAAGTTACAAATTCCGAGTAGTTACTTGGAATGTTAAGGGGTTAAATAACCCCATTAAACGTCAACGTGTTCTAACCCACTTGACGCGGCTCAAAGCTGATGTAGCTCTCCTCCAAGAATCCCACCTTTCAGACAAGGAGGCTAGCAAACTTAAACGTTGCTGGGTGGGACATGTTTTTCATTCTCCTGCTTTGGGTAAGAAAAATGGCACTGTCATTTTATGTCATAAAAAGTTAAATGTTTCAGTTGTATCCCATGAAAATGATGACAATGGTCGTTGGGTTATTACTAACCTTCTTATTGATAAAATTCCTATCGTTATCTTCAATGTTTATGCTCCTACTGGTATTGATAAATTGTTTTGGCCTGCTATTTCTGACAAATTAGTTACAATTAATGAGAAATATGTTATTTTTGGTGGTGATTGCAATCAAGTTCTGGACCCCTTTCTTGACAGGAATTCCAAGGTTAAGTTTATTCCCTCTAAGATGCATTCCCAGTTTATTACTTCTATTCGAAATTATGCTCTAGTTGACATTTGGAGACTGTGTAACCCTGACCTTAAAGAGTACACGTTCTATTCCCCCACCCATCACTCCCAATCCCGTATTGATTACCTTTTCCTTAGCAAACCCCTAGCACAATTAGCCACTCATTCAGACATTGGTTCCATTTTAATTTCAGATCATGCTCCCGTTTTTGTTGATATTGACCTTATTCCCTTCTCTCCTCATTCAGGACGTTGGAGATTTAATAACTCTTTACTCCTAGACCCCGTATTCTCCACTAAATTTACAGCTTTTACCTCTGAATTCTTTTCACTAAATCATCTCCCTGGGTCTTCCTTTGTTACGGTGTGGGATTCCTTCAAAGCTGCTAGAGGTTTTATCATCGATTTTGTTTCTCAAAAGAAAAAACAATCAATCACCAAATCAACTCAACTATTAGATAAAATAAAAAAACTTGAATACACATATTATAACTCTTCCTCTGAATCCTCACTTCGCGAACTTATTTCAGCCAAAATTGAGTTTAATAAGTTTACCACTAATGCGGCATCAAACTCTCTTCTTAAATGTAATTCCCGTTATTACGGAGGACAAAACAAAATGGGCAAACTTCTAGCTAACTACCTTAAAATACGTAAAGAAGAAACAAAGATCGAATCTTTACAAGGTCCAACTGGTATTTCCCTCTTCAAAGATAAAGATATTTTAGCTCAATTTGTCTCCTTCTACCAAACTCTATACACTCCTGAAACTATCCCTGATCCTGATGATCTTCTTGCCTATTTTCGAGATATTCCTTCCCCGCAATCTTCACATGTTGATTTTCAAACGCTGAATATAGATATTTCCCCTTCTGAAATCTCTCATGCCGTCTCAATCCTACGTAAAGGTAAAGCCCCGGGACCAGACGGTTTCACCATTGAATTCTATAATCATTTTTCTTCCCTTCTCCTCCCTAAACTTTTTCTGTTATTTCAGTCATTTGTTGATTCTGGTTCCTCTCGGGGGACTTTCCAAGAAGCATTAATCTGTTTAATACCCAAACCAGACAAAGATCATACTCTATGTAAAAACTATCGCCCTATCTCTCTGCTTAATACAGATTATAACATTTTTGCCAAAATTATAGCTCTTAGATTAGATCCTCTATTACCAGAACCTATCGGTCCGGAACAATCTGGATTCGTTAAAGGTCGTTTGTCATCAGATAATTCTCGTGTTTTCTTTAACATTTTGAGTAGAGCCTCTTCTCTTACTTCCCCATTAGCTGCCATTTCTCTCGATGCCGAAAAGGCTTTTGATAGAATTGGCTGGGATTGTATGTTCCCAAGCTCTTCGTTGGTTCGGTTTCCCACCTAAATTCATTTCCCTTATCTCTTTACTTTACTCTAGTCCCCATGCCTCCATTTTTGCTAACGGCATCACTTCTGATTATTTTCCCCTCCAAAGAGGAGTTCGTCAAGGATGCCCTCTATCTCCCCTTTTGTTTATTCTGGCTTTAGAACCCTTTTTAACCAAAATTAGACGCGACGAGAATATTTCCGGTTTTCAATATGGTCCCCAACAACAACAAGTAAAATTATCGGTATACGCTGACGATATTTTATTTTACTGCTCAGACCCTCAAACAACCCTTCCTTCCTTCCTAAACCAAGTCTCCGCTTTTTCTAATGTATCTGGCTATAGACTTAACACGGACAAATGTGAAATACTACCCCTGAATCCCCTATGTCTAAAACATCTATTTGACACCTCTGGATTCTCCTGGCAACCCTCTAAGATTAAATACCTAGGGGTTTGGTTCGCCCCTCGTATCTCTGACACCCTCAAATTTAACTTCGAATCCCTTTCTACTAAGCTCACTTCTTCTATCAATCGTTGGAACCCTCTCTTTCTTTCCTGGTGGGGTCGCCTGGATTCCATAAAAATGATGCTAGCTCCTTTGGTCCTATACACTATTTCTATGATTCCCATTCGCATCCCCAATCATCATTTCAAATCAATAGATTCTATTTTATTGAAGTTTTTATGGAAAAACAAAAAATCCAGAATAGCCCTCTCTGCTTTAAAAAAGGAAAAATCTTTGGGTGGAGTCAAATTTCCCAATTTTCAATCATATCATACTGCCTTCTCCTTAAAACAAGCCTTACGTTGGCTATCTTCCGTAGTATCCTCCACTTTGGTTGACACTAGAATCATCTTTCCTTCACCCTTATGAATTCAATGAAGTTCTTTCATTCTCCTCTGACGTCGCCTCTCTCCGATCTCCCATCATTTCTCATACACGCTCTCTTCTTCAACCATACTTAATAGCCACTTATCCTTCTGCATCTTCTACTTCTACCCAACCCATTTGGCATAATAAACTCATTAAAATTCATAATCGTTCAATCTATTGGAAATCCTGGCATTCCCGTGGTTTAAAATGGGTTTCTCAACTTGTCTCTGACTCTTGCCCTCTCCCGTTCCACCTACTCCAAACCCAATTTTCATTACCCTCATCTTCTAGCAAACAATACCTATCTCTGCTTCCCTCCCTTACTCAGTATCTTTCCTCTCTCCCTGCCACCAACACTATTCCTATACTTCACCTTTCCATCTCAAACGCTCTTGACCAATCCCCATCTGCATCTTTTCTTTATAAATCCCTTCAGGCATCTGTTGAACGTACTAAATCCAAGGTTGAGTTGGCGTGGGAGGATGATTTGTCTCAAAATTGGCCCCCTATGCTTTGGGATAAAGTTTGGTCTAAAATTCAAAGTACATCTAGAGCTGCCAATACTACCCAAACCTTATTTTTTATCTATAATCGTACGTTATACACTCCCGCAATTTTGTCTTCTTTCTCTCCAGACACTTCTCCCACTTGTTGGTCCTGTCCCTGCCCTTTGGCTGATTTGAAACACATGCTCTTTGAATGTCCTCCCGTTCTCCATTTTTGGCATTTAGTCTGGTCTCAAATACAAAAACTTTTTAATCTCACTTTCCCCTTTTCAGTCCTACATGTTTTCCTAGGCTCCCTTTCCCCTGACCTTTCTGGACCCCACCATAAACACAAACTACTTGATCTCCTGATAGCCATTGCTTTCCATCACATTACATCACATTGGAAACAGGCCAAGGATGTTACTTTCTCTGCATGGTGGAATGCGGTTTGTTTCAATCACTGTCTAGACACCAATTTTGTCTCCCCTATTTCCCTAGCAATTAAACGCGACCTTCTATGGCTTCCCCTCACCGAGTATTTATCTAGAATTGCCAAACAATCTTCCACTTCTCCACCACGTACTGTTGAAGTTCAAAAACCACCATGAAATGTTTTATCTCAGTATAAGTAATTTTATTAATGCATCCTAATTTTGTTTTTCTTTTTTGTCACTTCTACGATGTATGATTCTCATGTTTTTCCCCCAACCCTCAATATTTCTGCAATTTTAACTTCCATTGTTTTTATTTCACATTATTTCTTTGATCAATATTATTCTGATGTAAGAGAATTTTCTTGTTTTTATAACTTCTGATTGTTTCTTCATGAACTGTCTTTTATTCTTTATGCCTTAATAAACTTCAAACTTAAAAAAAAAAAAAAAAAAACTTGCACTTTTTAATATCGAAAAGGCACACACCATATCTGCGCCAGGAGAAAATATATTTCGTAAAATAGTTTTTTTAATATAATAATAAGCAGGGAAAAATACATTTTAATCACTTTTCAAAGGTGATGCATAGCATTATATTTAGCTTGTTCTTTTTTATTTTAGCATTAGAAAAAAATAGTGCAAAATAAGTTTGAGCTGCTATTCCAATTATGTATTATTTCTGGAATAAGATATATTGTCTAAAATCTCTAGCACACATTGTAAATGGGTTATAAGCAAAACAGGTGTGGGGTAAAGGGTTATCCAAATTTAAATACTTGCAGATGCAAAGTTGGGCAAATAAGTCGGACACTGTTATCGGTCTCCAGAATGACTTCGAAGACAAAATATTTTCTCCACAATTATTCAAGAAGGAAGTTGCGATATGGTACTGGGCAATGGTGGAGATGGAAGATGGCCCGTTCACATTGCCGGAACTGCTATGGGGAGATTGCTTGCCGGACATCGCTACAGAAAATGGCAAGTAATGATGACTATACTTTATAAAACAGTAAAATCTGCAAATTTAAGGCGAAATGTTCTGTTTACTATCCATAGAGCCTATTGGACTCCCCATAGACTATCGAAGTTCAAAGCTGAAGGACGGGTTGAGTGCCCAAAATGCAGAAATATAAATGTGGACGACCTGCACATGTTTGTGGAGTGCTTGAACATCAGGGAATTTTGGGAGGCGGTAAGCAATTGCTTATCACCATCAATTGGCTGCATGATAGAGGTAAGCCCTGAACTAATTATTACTGGGAGACACGACTTACATGATATTAGAATGAATGATAAAGCAAAGTTAGTTTTTTACGGGGTTCTGTTAGCTCGCAGGGAAATCTGTAAAGTATGGGTAAAAGCTATGACACCGACACTTTTGGATTGGTTAAAAAGCATGAGATACTTTGCGACAATAGATTCCAAAGGTTGGACGAATAAGAAGCATAGATTTTGGTCACTTTTTTTGCAACATTTTGAGTAATGAGCGGGCCTTCGCCTTGATATATTGTAAGAGATCAGGATATAATGAATAAATCCTATGATTTAGGCCTTGGCCTATCTCGCAGGCATGTGGAGCAGGTCCTTCCTTCGTGAAGGCGGAGTCGGAGACCGGGCCGCGGCCTCCAGCAGGGCTATGCCATTGTTTACATAGGGCGGTACAGAAGATTTTGGCCTAGTGCGGGCTGGAGAGCGGCAGTCACCCGAGTCTATAGCCAGCATATGAGATAAAAGCCCAGGGCGGAAACTATCGAACATGGGTGGCGTAAAGGCTAATGAGGATTAAAAAATATATATATGTGTTAGAAAAATAAGACGGTGTTTGACCTGGCACACCAATATTTCTCTAATATGAACATGAGTAAATTCTGCATTCTTCAAAACATGTTACACAATAAGCAAAAATGGTGCAGGTAAATTTACTCTGTTTCCATGCAACATTGAGAAGTTACCACATATGGAAAAGACATATAGGGCCAATTGCATCAAACTAAGGAACTGCGATTCCTAAATTGCGATTTTTAAGGAATTGCAATTTAGGAATCGCAATTCCTTATGCAGGTAGGAATCGCTAAGAAAATTGCGATTCCTTCACAATCCTTAATTGCGACTCGCAAATTGCAATTCACAATTAAGGAATGGCTTCCTATTCATTCCTATAGGCCTAGAGGCATATAGGAATGAATGGGATTGCATGCACAATTTGCGAGTACCAAAGAGGTACCTGCAAATTGTGCATGCAATTTGAAGGGTGCAAAAGGCCACTCTGATGCTAAAAAGGTAGGAATGCTCTTGTGGTGCACACACATGCCCTAGGGGCATGTGCCCTAAGGGCATGTGTGTGCACCACAATGCACTTTGAAAAATGCATTTATTTGCATTTTTCAAAGGAACTGCAAATTACCATCAACTTGAAGTTGATGGTAATTTGCGATTCTAAATTGCGAAAATGCAATTTGCGATTGCATAATGCATCGCATTTGGGGGATGGCAATTTGCGATTCCTTAACTGCATTCACAATTAAGGGAATCACAAAAAAATTGCAATTTTCTTTATTGCGAATTGCAAAAAAGGTTCATGCATCACAGAGGCCATTTTGTGATCGCAAACAGCCGAATTTTGCGATTCCCACTATTTGAGATTGCAAAATGGTTTGATGCATGTGCCCCATACATACAACAGTACCTGCTTCCTTTTCCCCTTCATTTCGCAAAATGCGGATTATTCGATAAAAAAGGACAATCTATTAATTGCTATCATTTGAATATACAGAAATGTGAACACGATTTGCTGCCCTTGCATCGCTATAGGTGATTCGGTTGATTTCCAAAGTACAACTCACAGGAGACACTAAGTAAAATTTTGGTGTTCCATTGCATATTTAACGTTTTAATTCATTCTTTTAAACTTCAGACGTTGACACTATTTTAGCGTTTTGTTGTGAGTGAACCAAATGAAAACATTTCATAAAAATAAAAATGATCTCATTATTTTGGATTGCTATTTAAAATGAATGACGGAATTTTGGCAGTTGGTGCCATAACTGTTAATTGTCACAGTGACACCTCGCAGATGGTATTTTGTATGAAAGAACTGATTCCAAATAATAAGGCTCCATATGTTTAATTGATACATTCTGAATAGTTTATGCTAATTAAAACAATGATGTGTTTAGATTAAGCAAATTCAGTTTGTCCTTTGTCTGTCCTTTGACATTTTTAAATCCTGGAGTAAAAAAAATGTAGACAAGAAGGGATTATTTTTAGTGGTATACTTAATATTTTTTTCTGAGGTGAACGGCTTGCATTACCTGACCATTGTAATCCAGTTCCATTCTCCAAATTGGATAAAAATATGTTATAAAAGACAATCTGTACACATATATTTGTGCCGGTATGCTGCAGATGGACAAATCCGGTCATTCACTTTAAATAGCAATCCAAACGAATCAGATAATTTTCATTTTCATGAAATGTTTTCATTTGTTTTACTCACATAAAATGGACATTTTGTTGCCTGCACTACACCGCCTTAATAATCAGTGCTCCAGACGCAGGTGGTGAAATGCAATGGGATGTTGTTTGTAGGGGGTATAAGGGGGCGCTGCTCCGGCAGTCAGGCAGAGTTCTTTATGTAAAATGTGATTGAGCCAGCACACTGCATGAAGGACTCCTTTTTTATTTTATTTATTTTAATTTTATTTTTTTCAAGTATAAAATTTAAACACCAAAAAAAAGGACTCCTAATGCCAAATAGGCTTCGCAAGAGTAATCTTGACAGATCTTCCACCTTCCACATTCAAGGGTACTATGTGATAATGGCTACTTTAGATAGACCTCCAATTTCCATCTGCATTATCTCAGAAGACGTGTTCCGGGGCATATTATTAAGAACATCGTTCAAAAATGATTGCAGCTTTAACAGCAAAAAACTCCCGCTAAAGCAGCGATAATGGGCTTGATAATATGCCCTTGAGAATTCCAAAAGAAGTCCATGTTCTGGTGTGAACATGGGTTTAGCTGCAGTTTTCTGCCGCTAAAGCGGAGATAGTTTTAACGTCGTTCTTGATATTATGCCCCTTCCTTTTTAAAAACGTTTGCAGAAAGTGGCAGTATTTGATGACTTAGAAGAGTTTGGAGTGGATTTCTGCAAAGAGGTATACTTGTGCTCACCAACCTATTGCATACACCAGCAGCAACATATTCAGAAAGCTGCAGCCGGAATTTTAATTGGCTTAAAAGTATTTTACTAAATTAGCCAACATGAGGTTTCTGAACCGACTACCAGTCAGAAAGAGGATCATTTTAAGATTTTGTGTTTGATGTATACAATTTTATGCAAATGAGACTCTTTCCTTTGAGGACTATCGATCTTTGTGAGCCATATGCTCCATCTCTTCCCCTTTTCTCTTTTGCTATATTCTCTAAAATATATTTAGGCATTGAAAAGGAAAGGGACCAACACACACTTCAGGTCAGCATTAGCAATTCCAATATATCTGGGTATTTTGCGAAAAGCATTCTAAAGTGAGTTTTTGTTTGTGTTCTGTGAATGGGCCGACTGGAGAATTTAACAACGAGTTGTAGGCGACGGAGTGAAAGTTTAAGTATAGAATGAAGGAGTTCAATGTTGGAAGTATGATTCGATAAGAGAGTACATATTTGGATAACTGGATTGATTTGTGATTGCACTTATGGATTAATGGATAAGGGCATAGATGGGTGTAGACAGATTACACCAGACCTCAGCCTGAATTTGTGATATTGGTATAAAATGTCATGAATTACCGATAATATACCAGTGGAAGCATATCACTAGGGCTGGGCCTCTTTGTGCTGATAAAGTCCTTGATACATATAAAGGATTACCAACATGATGTTACTGTAAGCATTACATCAATCATAGGTACCATTGTTCCAGGAGGGCCTACACTAGAGTCAAGAATTAGCATCATTACTTCAGTGCAATAATTATGCAAGAAGAGTGGACACCACTCTATCAAGAATGTCTGCCATATGTGAAGAATTGCTATTACAACTATTTTGCACACTCACTCGTTTAAAAAAGATGCATTGTCAGATTTGACGGATTATGCAGTAACATTTAATTAATTAATTTACATTTGCCTTGTTCCTGAATAAGTTTAAGTGATTGAGCGAATATTTATATTTGCACCAACATTTGCTTATCATTAATGCATACTTAGATTTGCACCCCAAAATCCTGAGGGCAAAACAAATATTTGCACCCTTTTTTATTAATCCTCGTGTAAATTTGTATTTGCATCAGCAGTCAGTAATCATTCTTTCATTTTGAGATTTTCACCTTCACTCATGAATCCTCAATAACTATCCTTATTTCCAAAATGACTAGTAAAACTTCCACATGCCATTTGTAAATATATCAACAAAACCACATTTATTAGTTTTGCACAATACACTTTTATATTTAAATGACATAGGGGCATATTTACAAGCAAGTGGTGGAGTATATGTAATTTCTTACGCCACGCTCTGTCACTTTAGAAAAGCAGGGATGTGCTGTATTTACAATAATACGGCGCACCCATGCATTTCTCCCTCCGCTGGAACTAAAATCAACTGCCTAGCGCCAATGCAGGCACTCTCGTACCATAGTACAAGGGTGCCTGTGTCGAAGGAATGATTGTTTATGTGCAGGAAGGTACCCCGTCTTTCTGACACATCTTGATTGGCTGAAGTCCGAGCAGCAGATTTTTTCTGGTGCAACTGGTGCTTAAAATTAGAGAATATCCTTCAACTGGATAGATTTTCTACTGTCGTAAATGTGGGTTTAGGGCAGGGATATGGGTGTCCCCCGGGGAGTGACACAGGAGGTAGAATTCAATGTTGTGGACACCTACACCACATCATGGCAGTTTAGGTCCTTGCAAACATGATCAATGCTTTTCCCACATGCATTTCACATTTAAACCAATTCCTCGTTAAAGTAGGAGTAAACATTTCAATGAGTGAAGGAAAGTACCCAAAATACTCCTATTTGCACCAGGGTGCAGATAAATGAGTTTATCTGGATAAACATACTTTCTTCTGCAGAAAATAGCGTTACCTCTAGGTTTGCAATTTACAGATGTAATCTCTGAGGGCCTAATCACGTGTCTAGCGACTGGCGGTCCACGGACCACTAGGCTCCGGGTGCATGGTGGTAGCGGTCTTCTGACCACCCTATTGTGACTAGGGCAGTCGGACCGCTCTGGGAGCAATGAGACTGCCAGGGGTCAGAAATACCTGGTGATGGTGTGGTGGTCTTGAGGCTGCAATATGCTTGGCAGGGGTACTGCAGCCCTGCCAAACATATTACTAGTTTCTTCACCATCACACTTTTCATGGTGGTGTGACCTACAGGGCCCCTTTGTGCTACTTTGGGCCATGTGGTGCTTTGAGGGGGGCACAGGTTGTGCCCCCCGTGTGTGTATGCACCCCAGTACCTACACAGCATGCACTGCAGCAATCCAAGCCGTGCAGATACTGATTTGACATTCCTATCGCCGTCTTTCTTAGGCACCAAAGTGGAAACGCCAAAGAAACGCCTGCCAGACAAGATAAAATTCCTAATCTGGCGGGCAGTTCAACCACGGGTTTGGCAGTGCATCATTGAGGTAGTCCTGCTCCCGCACTGTCAAACTCATAATAAGGCCCAAAGGCATCTACCATGGAAACCAGATTTTTCCCACTTTTGCATACATTAAATATTGAATTGAACTTTTTCATCTTTTTTGCACCAGATCCAACTTTTTTATACAAGACTCGGTTGTGAGCATAGCGATCGTTTACAGTCAACCTTTATGACTAAATAGACGAGTCCTCTCTTTTTAAATATTTATTAATATTTATTAAATCACTTTATTTTTTATTTCAATTAGGAAGATACATGTGTGTTAGTAACGCAGGCTTTCAGCTAGTTGCAAGGCTTGTCAACACTTATTTTACACCCTAATAAGTTTGCAAAGGGAAGACAGCTTGGGATTTGAGTTAGAACATACTTATGGACATTCTGCGCACAAAGAGACTGTCAAATGTTCTCGCCTGCTTAAGATGACCCCGCCGTTCTTTTCCTGCACTGGGTCCAGATGGTTATTCAGATGCATTAAGCTAAGTGGAATTGTTAATAATCAAAACTTTTGAATCTAATTCTCAAGGTGTTTGAGACAGATGGTTACTTGCTAACATGAAGTTAATGGTATGTTAATTGTGATCATTACTTTAGTTTATTAATTTCATATGTGCTACAGCGGGAGTGGAATAATTGAGCAGTGCTTTTTGAGATCAGAAAAGCTGAAGGTCTGTCTGAAAAATAGGCAAGTTCAAGAAGTGTTTACCAGGCCAAGAACCTTCTACTTACAACTTTGTAAAATGTATTATTTGGCATGAACATACTAAAATGTTTTTATTCTGTTCTTATTTTGACATCAGATCTATGCACTGAGGTAGTATCTATGTTTTTCTTTATGCGTAGACTTTCACATATCTCCAATGGGCAGTTTTAGAAGCAAAAAAAAAAACTAACATTTTCCAATGAGAGGGCCTTTCTCTCAGCCCTGTCACAATAGCCAAAGCACCATAGGGATTTGTCTTTTAATGGGATTGAGGATGGAGATGGAGAAGTTATGGAACAAAGCTGAAGGCATGGTAGTATATTGTATTGATTCTGAACTAAAGCAGAAATATTCAATGTTTATGAGGACTTTCCCTCACCTTTCAGGCCATCCTTTTCTGGCAAATGTTTACTAAATGAATTCATGGATTAAGGTAAGGCTCTATCAAGATGCATTGAAAAAAAGAGATCCAAGACCATAAACATTATACATCCTCTGCATGGAGGATGCAGCAGAAATTGACCTAATGTAGGAGATGTTCTTTTTGAAGCCAAGGAAAAAGAGGGAAGGTCTGTCACGTAGCTGAGATTTAATTCAAGCACATTTTAACAATAGTTTTTTAATAAATAAAGAACTACATTTATTATGACTCACAAAGTGATTTTTCTGGCGAGTATCAGATCATTGACTGCACAATATGCCATCGAGCAGAACAGTATCCTAGTTACTCTGTAAAACCATTTAACCTAGCGTTGATCCAAGTCCCTTGGGTGGCACTCATGTAAATAATAACATTTTTGACTCCTAGAACAGGAGAAACATCTCTTGATCTGTAATTATTGTTTTTATTTATTTCTTTAATGACTGTGGCTCAAGGACATCAAGGTGAATTGCAATGAATCAAAAATAACTTAAATATAATGATAAACAATATCAATTTACATATCCAACATGTAAAAAACAACCACAACCAGGTACAGAAGGCAGAAAAGTTTGCCAAAAATTCTGAGATAACAGTATGAACAACAAATAAGGGCCTCATTACGATGTCGGTTGGAAAGGCTCCGAATGGCATTCAGATTTTCCTAACCCGTGTTGGAACCTATGTTTCCAACCAACTCGGACTGACTATGATGGAAAAGTAACCATACAGTCTTTCCGACTCGGTTCTGACCTCCATTTGGAGATGCGAGTCAGTAGGAGCCAAGTTATACAGGTCTATGGACTGCGTTTCCAACCAACGTATTACGATGTCGGATGCAGAGAGCCTTTCTGAATCGGTCTGTTCGACACAAAACGGATGTCGGAAACTGGCCTTGGGTCCCATAGCAGGCCCCCCTTGACACTAAGGCCCTCGGTTGGGGCCCGTGGGGGGACCCCTTTTTGCAACCATGCAGAGTTTAGCAGGCACCATGGGGTGCCTGCCATGGGGTGCAAAGTTTTTGGCAACCACCCCATTTTTCAATGGGAGCCTGTGTTGTCGGTCGGTACACAGAATCCCACTGAAGTCAAATGGAGTCTGACCAAACGGTGTTCGGAAACATCGTACTCAGTCAGTCGGACTCTCTGAACCCAAGTCGGTTTGAACCGATTCCGCCAAGGAGTCGGTCAGAATGCTTTCCGACCGACATCATAATGAGGCCCGAAATGTGAAAGTAAAGAACCACAGTCAAAAGCCGAAATCGGTAAAGTAGTAAGAAAGCATATAGAGAAGGCTGAAAGCATTGACACAGCAGTGAGCAATTGGGGCTAGCAAGGTGGGTGGGAGGGGTACAAGATGTGACCAATCTACAAATTAGATGAAGGATTTATATGTTAGAACATGAGATAATGTTCTCAGCCTCAATGTGTCTTTGAAGCAGGAGGATTTTAAGGTCCTTTTAAAAGATGAAAGACAGAGATTGGTATCTAGGCTGGTAAATGTGAAATCCAAATTCTGGTAGCTCTGCCAGAGAAGGATTGACCCATACACTGCTCTTGTTTAAATATGCATGGCTCAAGGAGGAGTGATTCTACATTTCTCAAGCCCTTTTCACTGCTGTTGATTTTAAAATTCTCAGCCAGTAGGTATGTGAATGGCTTTGTGAGTAATGGAGGACGCTTTTATATTGTGCCCTTGCTTAAATGAAATGTATTTGTAGTGTAATAATGAAAAGAGTAATGTAGTCACATTTCTTGCATCACGAAACAAAATGGGATGCAGAATTACCACAGATCTATGGGAGGCTAAATGAACATTTGGTAGACCAATGATAAAGGGAACAGACCCTGTATAGCTAATTACCATTCTATAGCTTAAATTGATGCAAAAACAATACTAGTTGCCAAAATAATTACCCAAATTCCTTCTTTCTAACATGCATAAAGGAAAAGCTGCTCTTAGGTCCTACAGAAGCATGTCTTATGTTGGGAGTAGGAACAATTAAACAGTGTACCCATCCTTTCCTTTCTGTCTCAGTATGTAAACACTGTTTTCCAGTCAAAGAACGATGTCAGTTTAAAACGTGAACTCTTTCTCATAATACATTGCATGGAAACTTCCCAAATACAGCACCAGTTTTATCTGCATCATTGCACTGCAAATGTCATGGCTAAAATCAGAAATGCCTGTGTTGTTAGTCTGCATCTCCTAGTTTATGAGTGAATGTTAGACCTTGGCTTTATCGTCCTCAAACGTTTTGCCTTATCCCCTTTTGTTTACTTAAATGTGATATGCTTTTTGCTGGCATTTTTCGACTTCTAAAGGAAACATGCTCACTCTTTAAAGTATGGTAGAATTAGTTTACACTCAATTGGTGCATTTACTTTACTTATAAGTCTCTAGTAAAGGGGTACTACGTGTACTCAGGCCCTGCAAATTAAGTGCTACTATGAGCTACTGGGGGGCCCTTTGCAATTACTGTGCCTCCCACTTAGCCCTTTTTAAAACATGTCTCAGGCCTGCACTTGCAGCCGGTGTGCAGTTATAAACTGCCGATTTGTCCTGGCAAACTAAACTATTTGCTACACCTAAAAGTCCCTTTTTTAATTAATATAAGTCACCCATAAAGGTAGGCCAAAACAGCCCATAGGGCAGGGTGCATTGTATTAACAAGACATATGTGTTTAAGTTTTTTTTATGTCCTGGTAATGAAAACCTCCTACATTTGTTTTTCGCTACTATGAGGCCTTCCTCTCACATAGTATAAAATTGAGTTACCTTATTACAATTAATAAGTGCTAGCATTTGATTGGGAACATGTAGAAATGTCATGTTTGGTCTCAAAACAATTAATTAAAAATCCTCTTTATTGGCAAAGTTGGATTTTAAGTCACAGTTCTGAAAATGCCACTTTTAGAAAGTTGGCATTTTCTTGCCCTAACCATTTACGGACTGCTGCCGGTGTCCTGGGTCACATGACTGTGAATAGTTAGCAGTTTGCCTTTGTGTAATCCTCACAGACTGTGAGACATATGGGTAAAGGGTGTTGGGAGAATGAGCTACCCTGTCAGGGGTGGCGGGTAGAGCTGTTCCCTGCCCCACTTACACTTCTAATGGCTCCCTCAGGCTCACTCAAAAAGATCGTGACACCATTCTACTGTCACCCTAGACCACATAGATCATGGGCTGGAGAGGAAGGACATTTCCAGAACCAGATGTGGGACGTAATCTAGAGGTTTCCCCTATTTCCATGGCTGGTACCAGGTATAAATATTGGACCCTCAAACCAACTCTTCAGTTCACTCCTGGACCTGTGGAAGACTTCAGAAGGGCGGACTTGTCCTTGAGAGGACTGCCCTACTGCTTGAGGCCTGCCTTGTTTCTCATAGGACTGGCCTGCTGCTACCAAAGGTGTGCCCTGCTGCTTGGGGACTGCCTTGTAATTCAGAGGATGGCCCTGATGCTTGAGGCTTGCATAGCTGCCTGAAGGAGAGAGGACCATCTCTTAGTACCCAGACCTACCGTAGTGACTCCAAGGGTCAGTTGGCTGACCTCCTGTTCTGAACTATAGGGATACAACAAGCTGCAGAGGTCTCCTCGCAACTGCTCATATGACATGCTGCAACTGGACTTTTCTGGAACTGTAAATAAATCTGCCTGAGCCCTTCTGACCTCTGCTAAAGTGAGTCCCTGATCTCCAATATGTGCCTCCCCAGACCCTGGACCCTTTGCTGTCATCAAAGTTCACTACTTTGGAAAGAAAAGGAAAAATCCTAGATATTGGGCTCTTCATGACCATGAACAAGCCTGTTCACACCAGGAACTTGCGAAGCTCCAGTGAACCTGACTCTTCTCACAGCAGTGATCACTAGCGACGACCCACAATGAGCCCACCATGACCATCTGGTCCATGCTCCATCATGGTTGGCCTGAACTTCTGATTTTCCCCACGCATGACCAGATGACCATGAGTGGCACCTTATGATTTTAAGCTATATAGTTACCCAATTGCATTTCTCTGATCCACTGTTTGGATTTTTGTCATTTTAGTCTTGTTTTCATTCTTAAATTTGACTGTATTGTTATAAATTGGTGTGCAATTTTTATTGCGTGGTGCTGTCACTTTATCACTGTTTGAGTGCTGCATAAATCCTTTACGCTTTTCCTCTGAGTTAAGTGTGACTGCTTTGTGCCAAAGGGTTAAGCAAATGTTAATTTAGTGACTTTTGTGGTTCACCCTGACAAGGTTTGTGATTCTTGCTTGAAAAGGGTATTCTTCCCCATCAACCAATAAGTCCATTTCTTACAGTGACATTAACTTCCTCAAATGTATCAGTTGTCTCAAGACATGGCTTTTAGGAAAGCATTTCACTGAATTGGTTTCTCATACTATTGAGTGTGGTTTCCCTGCCCTATGATCGTTTTCTTTGCCCATATATTTTCAAAAATAAATTAATACTTAAAAAGGAATGCATCAAGTGGTTGCATTTTCTTTTGGTTAAGAGGACCTGAAATATTCTTTGACATGGGCAGCATCACCATAATTTGGATTTACAGTTAGAAGAAGACATAGGTCCCTCCTTTGCTGGCCTTATTATAGCACCTTTTGCATGATGTTTTTTCCTAGGGTTATTTTGGTCATAGCTGCCAACAGATTCTCAGTCAGTTATGGAGTATTTTAAGGTTGGTATTTGCTACTGATAATTTTAAAATCTTTCAAAGTGATGAACTAGGGCATTGTGACAACTTTTTAAATGCCAATTATCCATATTTTCTAGTCCACAGACAATTTTTTTAGGCAACACAGTGTTAAAGGTTTACAAGCAACATGATCTCCACATTCAGTTACAGTTCTCTTAAGCTTGCCAAAAAAGAGAAGAACTTAATAATGAATAGTTAAACGATTAAGATTATAATTCCAAGTCATATGCATAAACCGGAAGAATGTTTTGCATTGATCTTGCCCATTTAGAAGTGGTCTCCATAATTAAGTTACCAGGTGTCAGATATATTTCAAACTGATGCGCTTATGTAGCAAAGGGTAAAACGACATCACTGCAAACTGATGGAGGTCTTGTTAGATCTTACCCAAAAGTAGGATGTTTCTCGATCAACCAGGGTGTTGACTTTCAGGGCTATGCTAAATTTTCACCTGGAACTGTGAACGAAAGTGTCTTACACTGGGCATTACTTTGACTGAGTTCAGGCAATTCAGTGATAGCTTCAAAAATAGAATTAGGTCTAGTTTTAATGTAGAAACCTAATGAAGGTCAATAAAACATATGTTTTTTACGGATTTCACTCTGACAAAATGTTCACTTTTTCGAGACTACATGAAAGGAGGTAATACCATGGACATCCTGTCATGATTCCTTGGCTGACAAGGAATATCTCAATATAGGAAATTGAATTTAAATTACATGTGGAATTCACCCCAATTTTAAGCACATTGATAAAGTTTCAGCATAAAGAACACGTTAAAACTGATACTAGTCAAATATTAGGGTGTTTGGACAAAATGTTAAGTAAAAAATATCATGATACAAAAATTTTGTGTCAACAATATCAAGAAGCCAAAACAATTGTCAACAGGAATATTTAAGGTAAGAATTTAATTTTAAGTGTTTTTAATATCTTTGTAAAATATATCATTAGAACAATTATCATTGTGTATTTATTGTAGTGTGTTATATTTTAGTTGTTTGGAATGTTTTTATTAAAGTGTTTAGTAAGTAATTTTATTTATTTATGTAAAACATTTTTTTTTATTTTTGACATGTAGATAAATTATGTTACTATGTTATAGGAGCCAGATGTTGAGGTTTTAGGGGATAAGTACGGGGAGAATTTTAAAATGTGAACATTGTAATTTGAAATTTGATTTTATATTACATGTTTATACATATGCACATTTCTTATTTAACATTTTGTAAATTAAGGTTTTTATTTAGTTAATATATGTAACTAATTAAAAATATATATCATTAACATTTTAAGTTTTTTGAAAATGTTCTAAATTACAGTTAATTTCAAACATATTTAGAAATAATTACATTTGAAATGAGAAAAATATTTAATTATTATTTAATGTAAATATTTATATGCATTTTTTCAGAGTCATTATTTTAAAAATAAAAGGAGGACCTGGCTTAGCAGTTCGAACTGGACTGTTCCCATGAGGCACAGGGTCAAGACTGATTTTCATATGGCCAGGTCCTAACTGGGGTGGCATGGTGAGCAAAAGAATGATGCATTTAACCCATATCTCTTGACTGGGGGTGAATTTTTTGATTTGTTCTGCATTCTGTCCATCAATTGTGTGTCTTTTGCTTCAGGGATAAGGAAGGCAGGATGATGTCTATATTCAGAGCCAGAGTGTTCCCTTACAAGATTTTGAAGAAGCTAGCAGCAAGGCTGCCCCTACTGCTAGAGAGCACATCCTAATGCAGCGGAAGATGGAGCCACAGGACCCCAATGCGGTCAGGCTTATCACTACTTCCAACAGTGAATCAAGTGCCTTTAGAAGATCCTCAACAAACACTGACACTTGGGAAGATCAGATCCTATCATTGAGAAGGTCATGCCACCAATCCCTTAGTAACTTACAGCAAGTCAAATCCTTGGGAGACTATCTCGTACATAGCCACATTAGTCCTGACACTAACAGAAAGGGCTGGTTACAAGGAAAGACAGGTTTCCACAAATGTGGCCGCTGCAAGGCGTGCCATGGTAGCAAGAACAGAAAAGAGTATACATGACCCACTGGACAGACAAGATGCATCAATAAAATCATCACTCGTGGGAATGATTATGTGGTATATGTACTACAATGCCCATGTGGATATCAATATGTGGGGAGCACTATCTGCCCTGTGAAGAAGAGGGTTTTGAAGCTCTACAGAGCTAATTCGAACTGTGATACAAACTACCCAGTAGCAAGACATTGGGCCAAACTTCACAACCAAAATGCTGACTAATTAATATCTTACTTTGTCATTGACAGGATTTAGAACTTTAGAACTCATTTGGACTAAGGGACCTGCCAAGAAAAAGAGCTGGAGAAGCTGTGAGGAGGAACTACCACTTTGCTGTGTACTTTGCTGAGTTGGCCTGCAGTGGTTGCTTCTATCTTGGACGGTAAAAGGTCTGGCCTTTCGACATATTATTTTCCTGAGTTTCTCAATGGCTTGAGGTAGAGCTTGCCCCCGGTTTTAGAAGTCTCAGGAACAGCAACTACCAGCACTAGGAACTGTGTGTTTTATGCTGCAACAGAAGAAAAAGCAACCCACTGCTGTCAACAACGCCACTGCCGGTCCCTGACCTGTTGGCACCACAGAGAACACGGCCCCATTTTGCACCACAACCCTGGTCTCACCAACGACGACCCCTGAAGTCACCACAAAGCTGCTGCTTGCACCATGACCTGAGGTCACAGCATTTCGCACCGCCTCTCTTCACATCACCGCCCTGGTATCCCTGACGATGATGCTCAACACCGACCTTGAAGCTGCTGACTGCACCGTGGCCTGTGGGCACCGGTCGTAAGGTACTTGACGCATCACCCTGTCCCAAATCGCAGCCTTGGCCCACTGACCCTGGCGCCATCGACTTCAGATTGTCTACCAACAACAGTGCTTCAGCAATGATGACAGCCCTGTTTGCACCGTGACCTGCCAGTACCGCAATGAGCAAACCCCCACTTTACACCATAGCCCTGGTCTCACTGACTCGCTGCTGGCACTGCGACCTGATGACACCACATTACCACAGCACTGCACTTTACACTGCAGCCCCAATGCCTACTAACGCTGGAGCTCCTGACTACAACCGCATCGAGTTTGATCAGCAACCCGTGAGACTTCAAGGGCCGGAAGACTCCTGCACCGACCTCCGCAATCGATACTTGCACCATCTCCTCTTCGGAGCTTATTCCAGGGTCCATGATGTCCTACATTCCCAAGGTACTGTTTGCGGGTCTTCCCGACATCATAGCTGTCCCACGATGCCGGTGTCAGCCTGAACTGTCGGATCTGTTTGTTTACAATGCAGTGATAGCCCCAGACGGAGCTACTGACTTCAACGAACTGTATTTTAAGTTGTTCAGACATCTGATTGGCTGCCAGCACTTCAATCAGGAAGTGCTGGCAGTCGTTTTCAGACTCAACATCAGCCGACTCCCAAACAAAGTGAAAACATAAAGGAAGGGAGCACTGTAGGAATACCCTCACCCCCTTGCCCTGGTGCTTCGATGCCCCATGGACATTGCCATGGCAAAAAAGCATTTCTTTAAAGAGTTGCCATGAAATCACAACAAACGCTGTCTCCCACACTTGCTCTTTTTTCAGCTCTGGGTGGACCAAGTCATAGGGGCATGGACACATTATTACCAGAAAGGAGAGGAGCCCATGCGGCCCCCTCCCCAAGGGTACTTACCCCCAGGGACCACCACCTCCTGGGGTTTCTTTTTATAATTGGAGGGGGAAGCGCAGCCCCTCTCCTGAGGTCTTTAAAGGTCCCAGAGGCTGTGCAGACCCCCCTCCTACTTACTAATTGTCACTGGGCTCGCTACCTTTCCCAGGGCATAAATGTTATGGAAAAAATGGAAGGGGACCACGCTGTCTACCCCTCCCCAGGGCATGGCCAAATAAAAAATGGGAAGGGGCCATGTGCATAAATAAAGGAGGTGGGCCACATGGCCATTAATCGCCCTGGGTACTGCCACCCCCCAGAGCTGGCTCCTGCTATCTGCTGAGGTGCCCACCACCAGGAGATAGCATTTTGGTCTTGCTTGGCGGGAGCTGAGGCATGCAAATGAGAGCATGCAATAACTCTACTCCCAGAGGGTGGGAGCAGGAAACTACTTTTATGGAAAGTGGACAGGAAAACAGATGACAGAATTGCTCCTACACAGGGGAGCAACATTTGTTGCTGCTTCCTACATGTGGGAGCAATGCTGTTTCCCACTGGAGGTGGTGAGCCAGCAGGGACTGTGGGGGCATTGAGGCTCCCCCTGTAGTCATCAACGTGGTGCAGTGGCTGACCTGGGTGGGTTTGAGGGCACCCAGGAACAAGAGGCTGGGCCCGAGTGATGAGGTCCTGGGCTAAAATCGGACTGGGAAGGGGGACCACACTGCCCCCCATTAAGTTTTGGTCGGGCCCGGGGAATGGGGACATTGGGCCAAAATCAACCCATTTAAGCCCTGATGCTCATTCTACAGAAATTGAACTAGAGGTGGGCGTAGTGCTCTACTCTGTCTACGGAGTGTGCGCAGTGTTGCCTACTTCGCAATCCGCAAAGTAGGAGTAGTAGGCAGACTACGCACACACCATGAAGGAGCGAAGTTGCCTGCCACCCGCCTCCCTCCCGTCCTCCTCTAAATGCCCTTAAAATCATAAAAGCATTCTGAAAGTAAAGGAAATGGCTTTCCTGAGATGCAGCGTCCTGGGGCTCCCTCTTCCGGGTTTATTGCCGACTTCTTCCTCAACAATGCGCATTCCCGGGCGCCCGCGCATGCACATTTCTTGCGAGAAATGCAGGAAGAGGGAGAGGGAGCCCCTGGACGCCGCATCTCAGGTAAGTCGTTTTCATTACTTTTATAATGCTTTTAATAGTTCTAAGGGCATTTAGAAGGGGCGGGAGGGAGGGAGGAAGGCAGGCAGCGCGTAGCGGGGCTACGAGAAGTGTGTGAGTGTGCGTAGATTCCCTCCCCACTTCGTGATGCTTCATGTAGCCCCACTACGCCCACTACGCCCAGGCCTAAATTGAACCTCAATACAGAGCTCCTACAAATATAAATATTGCAGGTGCCCCAATTGAACAAATTCTCCTAACTTCCTGGGCTTGGTAAAGTCAAAGCAAATGTGTTTTCTTGGCAGTTCCACGTTGAAAAGCAATCTGATATCTTTGGTGAAGGTGAATGAATTATTGATCTATCAGAGTGAAATCTGTACTGACTGTGAAATGTGTATTTTCTTGGCCTCTCCAGGTGAGAGCAAAGCCCATGGTTCTCCCTTTAAATGACTACAAGTATTCAAATGTGCAAAATCACCTGAAGCTCCACTTATTTGGCCTGCCCCATCCACCTTAGTAATATGGAATTGTCTTCCCACCTTTTAGCAAGTATATGGACAACTTACCAAAAGGCCCCCCAGCATGATTCCTGACGATTTTAATGCCAAAAAGTATTAGGACATCTCCAACAGATAAAGAAACACTTTCTTCATATAGCTAAGAGGAAGTACCCTTGTTTGGGGGGGAGTCACCTGTCTGTAATCAGTTGTATAGGAGAATTCATATCACACAAACTTCTGGATGAAGATGCATGAGAAACAGTCACATTGCTGAAATGCACACACGATCCCTGGAGGAATTTCCTCATGGTGCATTATGCAGCTGTAGTGTGGCATATGCTCTAGACATTACCCAAAAAAGTAGCACTTGCTAATTAACCAGTGGAAAGTACTCCAGTTGGGTAGACATTTTGTGCAAAGGTGTGGACTCTTATTTGATAAATGGGCAGGTGAAGTTCTGTTCTGAAGCAATCACTCACACAGCTACCGATACACTCATACAGACACTCAGACACCCACTCACACATCCATACTGCCACTCTCACATCTACTCAAAGACCCAAACACACACTAACTCACTGACCCATACAGCCACCTACACATCCACTCACAGAGCCACACAACCAATCACACACTACCAACCTATATGTCCACTTACACACCCACTCTCAAAGGTTGCAGGTTACCAGTAGGACTTTAAAAAAAACTATCTTAGAAATTCAGTAAGAAAAATCCAAAGGTTACAGGGTTCATTATAGTTAGGAAATGCCATTTTAAGAAATCGTAGAAATTCACTGAAGGGGAAATAGAATAAAAACATTAGAAATTAACTGAAAAAAACAAAGGTAACAGGGTTGTTGTAATTAGGCAATAAAATTGAAAAAACATTAGAAGTTCACTAAAAAAGCCAAAGGTTACAGGGACTTTATATTTAGGCAATCATATTAAAGACTTTGAAATTCACTGAAAAGAATACATGTTAGAGGGACTTCATAGTTAGGAAAGATTTTTTTTAAAAACCTTAGAAATTTACTGAAACAGACAATTGTTACAGGGATGCTATAGTTAGGCTCATATTTCATGCATACAAAACCATTAAAATTCAACAGTTAGAGTAACATGAGCTAACTATAACTTACACGTCTGCAATGCAATACTCATGAGCTCACACATTGCATCACTAATGACATGGTCAGTGGCACCACTCATGACATCACTGATGAAATCTCAAATGACATCACTGTTGACATAATCTACTGAACCACACATACCCCCACTCACACCCCTATAAAATCTCTCAAACAACCACTCAAACACCCACACAACCACCAACATACCCATTCACAGACCCATACAAGTACTCACACAACCACTCATGTATCCAAAGAGACACTCACTCACTTTCTCATTAACTTACACAGTCACTCATACAACCACTCACTCACCCATACAGATACTCATATAACCAGTAACAGCCACTCACACAGCAATACAGCAACTCACACAGCCACACACTCACCCATACAGCTACTCCCACTCCCACTTATGCACCTAAACTGCCATTCACACACCCACTAACTCACTGATGCAGCCTCTTAACACAGCAGCTCACTCACCTATACAATGACTCACACACCCACTCAACCACTTACATACCCTTTCACACATCCATACACGCACTCACACCTCTGCTCACTCACCCTTACAGCCTTTGACAGATACATCCACACTTCAATACAGCCATTCTCACACCAACTCACTTAATCAAACACCCACTCAAACACTCACTCACTTACCCATACAATCACTTACACAATCAGTCACTCACTCATACAGCCATTCAGACACCCACTCACTCACCCATACAGTCACTCACAAACCCACTCACCCACCCATTCATCTGATCACACATCCACTCACTCACCCATATAGCCACTAACACGCCTACTCACTCACCAAAACATACACTTACACAGCCATTCCCTCGACCCCACAGCTACTCACACACACTTATACACTGATACAGCCACTCCCACAGCCACTCACACACCCAAACAGCCACTCAGACACCTACTAATGCATGGATACACACATTCACACAGTCCCTCAAATAATATGTTAGTAGTAGTATCACTCATTAGTAGTATATATAGTATACTAATTGTACTTTTTTAGTAGCTTAGTACACATGTTTAACACTCATAAACTCTCAGAAAACACTTACACTCACTGGATGATGTAATCAGTGCTGCCGTCAGTTATGTCATCAGGGAGGTCATCAGTGATGTCATCAGTGATGCCACTGCCCATGTCATGAGTGATGCAATATGTGAGATCATAAGCAGTGCATTGCAGGGGGTAAGTTATAATTAGCCCAGGTAGCTATTGAGGAAAAGTTTCGGGATGCGCCCCCTTTCTTTTGTAGAACTTAAGATGACATAATTTCAATGTTCTTCATTTGTTCTTTTATTGCACAGTTTCTTCCATTTCTGATATGGATAATTATATTCCACTTGGTATGCTTATGAATAAAAACTAGGCAGCCGACACAGCTTTGAGAAAGCCCCCTACGCTATTGAGCCAAGGGGCTTTCTCAAGGCTGTGAGAAATAAAAAAAGAAAGAACGATGATCAAAATTGAGGGTCCTATAATCCTAAGGACCTTCACCACAGAGTGGTGGCACCCTTCTCTCCATGTATAGAGACTAGAATTTTCTTTTTGAGAAAGTCTCATTAGTGTGTAATGATATTCATGTTCACATTGTGATGATTAGTATCACCCAGATAAGTGAAGCAATAGAAGGAATAACTCCCAAGAAGGTTCTGTCAAATAGTGGTTGCTGGCAAGGCAAGGTGTTTATAGAATAATAGATACCATGAGATTAATAATAATATTTATTGGCAGAAAGAGGGAAAAACAGAAGGGATGAAAAACAAAGTGGGGCAAATAGATGGGGAAAACAAAGGAATGGGAAAAGGTGAAAGAAGAGAGGAGAAGGGTATGAGAAGAGAGCGTAAAGGTTACAGGAAACAGGGAGAGGGAACACTGTGGAAGGAAGGACAAGGAAAGAGAGCAGAAAAGGGGGAAGCAGAAGAGAGAGGGTGAGGGAGTTTAAGGGAGGTCACATAAACGTAGTCAGATATTTTCTTAGTTCTGGTAAGTAATCTAGGTGCATTTGTTTTGTGAAGGAATGCTATATGGACATGGACAGCAGGTAACAAATTTAGATTAGGCCTTCTTTGGTCTCTGCCACTAGTAGTATCTGGACAAAGATTAATTTACATAGATCAGGAGATTTGCCTTGTCACAGTGCCACATTGAAATTGCTCGACAGATTAACACACTCGGGAGTAATTAATCTTACACTACTTTACCGCCATTGTAGGCTGTATAATTTTGACTTTGCCATGCATCTGGAATATCTTTAATAAGAAAACAAATATTGATAACGTACGCATCCCTTTCTCCTGTGCTAGCCCACTTAATGTGCCGATCCTTAAGATGTGGAAATATATTTCCTTCACACATTCCTTTTGCATGGGAATACCCGGAGGAGGTGGTCCCTGGGGCCTTCCCAATTTAAAACATGACTTTTGCCCCTGGGAGGTGGTGGTCCTTGGGGCATAGAGTGACCACGTGGCTCCCATTTAAATGTTTAGTTTTAGCCCTGGGGAGGTGATAGTCTCAGGGCTTCATACAGCCCCAGGGGGGGGAGGTTGTGTGCCCCCTCCATTTAAATAAGCAAGCCCCGGGGAGGTGATGGTGCCCAGGGCTCAAATAAGCGCATGGAGGGGGGGTCAGAGCGGCCCTTTTCAATATATTAAATAACCCCTGGGAGGTTGTGTTTCCTGGAGCTCAAATAATCCTTTGGAGGGGGCCTGTGTGCCACGCGTGGGCTGTAGTCCAAACAAGCGCGGGAGCCCAAGCTTGTCTTTTTTTAAAATGTTTGCCATGGATTCAGAACTATGTTGCAATTTTGCAGCAAAATCTTTTTTAACAATTTTTGTTTTTGCCCTTGTAGTGTCTTGAGGGCACGACAGGACCAGATCTAGGTGGTCAGGGTATTCCTACCCTTCCCTCTTTTGTTTTTTATGGACTTTTTTCAGTCCCAAGATGGCTGCCAACACTTCCTGGTTGAAGTGCAACATTTTAGCCCTCATATGCCAACATGTACATGTGATGGTATGAGATGAAACACATTTGGAAAGAAGACGCAGCAGAGTGGCTACAAAATATTTTGTATTGGGGCGATATATTGAAGACATTACTTTGTTATGGTTAAGTACCACGGAAGCATTGGAAACATTCTTTCAGCACCTTAAAATCGTATACACAATATAATGTTCACAAAGGAACATAGTGCATCAAAAATAGACTACTTAGACATTAGTGTACAGGTCCAACATAACAAATTTACAACATCGCCATATAGAAACCACACAGCTTGCAGCTCACTGTTGCACAACACCATTGCTCACCTATCATCACAAATCAAAGCAATCCCTTATGGGGAGATGCTTAGAAATAAAAGAAACTGTAGTGATGAAAGGGTATTAAATCAGGTACTCAAACCGGTGGGGAATAGATTCTCAGACAGAGGATACAGTAGAGATTTACTAACGCAAGCACATAACAAAGTCATCAAACACAAGCGAGTCAACTTACTAAAAAGTAAGAATAAGATCAGAAACAGGAGAAAGATTATACTGATTACTGCCTACTCAGTATTAAGTTCAAATGTATATAACATCTTGCCTTTTCCTGCTGCATAATTTACTCACCCTGCAGCATATTTTGGCATTCCCCTGACACATAATGTCAGTGGCCCCGGCAATTACTCCTTCATCTGTTGTTACCCAGGTCTTATGGAGAGCATAGTTGCAATGGAGCACATGTTAATGAATTTTTTAGGCTTACCCTTAGGTTATCTATAACTATGGATAGTGATTAATGAATGTAAATGTAAATGTTTTTGAGCTTGTAAAGCGCACTGCTACCCGTCCATAGGTCTCCTGGCGCTGTATAACTCTGGGGAACCCATCCTGGCTTTCCCTGTGGGATGGTCCCTTGCTGGGAGTCTCCAAGGTGGAGCCAGGCATCCCCAGAATTGGTGGGGCCATTGTGGAGATTAGGCAAGCTAATGCCCAGAGTTGCCGCGGAACCCCTGATTAGAGTAAGCACTGAAGCGAGAATTATCGAGTCCACTGACCAAGGTTCACGACCCTGCCGCGTCGGGAATTGAACCCTGGTCCCGGGCAAACTTCTGCTCTCGGGGCTGCCGCCTCTAACCAGTGAGCCACACTACTCCATAGGTTAGGTGAGTAAAAGGAAAACGTGGACACAATACAAAAATGAGCAATAAATTAAAATAAAAAAATAGCAAACATAATAACAATAATTTGAAGACATTAAACAGCGCACTAAGGGAAATTAAATTGAAATAAACATGCAGGCAAGGTACATTGAAGTCACGCATTCCAATTACTGAAAATGCTTTTCTATAGTTCCAATTTGTTGGAGATTAAAAATGTAGTTATTCCTAAAAAAAGACATGGTAAACATCTGCATGTTCGATTACACTACAGTTATTTGGGCATGTTTGTAAAGCATAAGATGCAAATTATAATATTCATAAGGGGAATATCTCATTGCTGAGTCACTGAATTTTGAATTTTGAATGTCTGTTTTAACTTTATAACTGGAATCAACTCACAAAGAAATTTCGCCAACCAAATGCAATTTACATACAAGCAGATTTGTGCTTAGAGACTGATTTGAAGGCAACCCCAGGGTGGGATCACTTCAAAAGTGCTGAGTACACACACGCTTGCATATTTATTGGTATTCACAACCTTACAGATGCAGCTTCTTGCCTTTAATGTGATCATTAAGCATATATGGTGGTTTAGATAATGTTTTTTTTTTGCATGGAAAAACATTTTCCTTGTGGAGAAACAAAACATAATAAAAGGTGCTAGTACAATGTTGAGTTCTAGGTCCTCATGCAGGCATGTACAGCTGTGCATTGCTGTGCGTTTAAGTGGAGGCACTGATGTTGGGTGTTTTCATGTTTATCACAAAACCTCCTGCAAGCAGTGGGGAGTGGATATTCCATGAAGGAATGCCCTTGACAGTTCGTGACTACTCATAAACCAGTGAATTTGGGGTATTCACCGAGTTACCCAAATCCAGTACCACCCCCCAGGAAAAAGTAGTAGGTTCTGTTTCAAGAGTTTCAAAAGAAAGGTACCCCCACCCTCAACCTCCCCCCAAACTGGTGGGGGTGAAGACAGGCAAACATATATATCCCTTGTAAAAGTCAAAAATTAAAAAGCAGTTGAGTCATTTCTTTGGCTTTTTCTTGCACAAATTGGGTACTATGTAGAATAATTAGAATAATGCAAAACTTTCACAAAGCATTTTCTGAGGAAACCGTGAAAATTCTCATTTGTTGCAGGTTTCCAGGAGTACTCTTGGAAATGTTTGTACATTGCTGAAATGTGTACATCTGCAACATAATAATAGCATATCGCTGTAAGCTCACATTTGCACACATTCCTAACAAGAAAACACCACTAATTCAATGACCTTCATAATAGTGAGCACTGGTGAGTGATGATAGAAAGTGAAAGGAAGAACTCAGACTTTCCCCTTAATTCCACATATCAGATCCAAGGGCAGGTAGATCAATTTCACTCAAACTTTCCATGTATAATAACACAAGGAAAAAACATCCCCCATATCCACATTCAATTGTTTTCATAAATGTCATTTTCGGGCTGGCCTTAAAGACAGCTTTAGGTGCTTGTAATGGATCTTCTGGTGAATATATAATGCATTAAGAAGGTCTTCAGACCAGTCCCAGTCGGTTAATTAGGTTTCTCGTTTCAGGACCTTCTGCAACATTCTGCTGGAGTCTGTGGTGCCCCCCCCCCTTATTTACTTCCAGTGCATTCTGTGACTTGACTCACTGACCTGCATGCTTCTTAGCCCCTTTCTGCAAATGTTGTCACGGTGTCAGCCGCGGTCCATGCAGGTAACAGCGGTGGGGCGGTGGGGCCGCGTGGGGAGGGATTTCGAGAGACAATGCAGGGGGAAAATTGAATACATTATTAATTTTCCCTCTGCATCGTCGCTCGAAATCCCCCCAAACGCGGTCCCACTGCCCCACCGCTGTAACCTACAAGGACCGCGGCCGCACTGTGTGTGAACTCAGTATTACAGGCTTCCCAGGAATATGGCTACCGCTGAGAGCCCAATCCCTCTCCAGGAGCACTGCTCTCGCCATAAAGCTCCAGTGTCCACCCCTAGCCCGGGAACGATGTGATCAGCGTATGTATAGAAGTTTGCATAAAAGGACAAGGTGAATGCATACATTAATCCCTGCATGGATTTATGTATGGGCGAATGAGTGCTTGAGTAACTCATGAATCCATGCACTTAGTCAATTGCCCACTCATCCATATGTGGACAATACATCCTTTTGCATCCACCCAATCTTTGTTATCTACATTAATTAGTCGTTCACACCTATGCACAAACAGCAGTAGCACTTCCACGTATAAAAAAAAGTCCGACTTATTTGCATTGGCAATGCTTACTTTATCGCTGTTTTCAGAAAATGGGAATTCGAGACAAAACGTTGGAACAATATATCTAGATACGTTTTATTACACATGTTGCAACTTGTTATATCAATTTTCCAAGTCACTAGCTTTGGGGAATGATCTAAAGTTTGAATATCCTGTGAACGAATCAAGCTAGCAGGCAGTCATTTCAATGGAACTGCAGGGCCTTTTTGAAGCATTGGTTACCTCCACAATGACAATTTTCCAACAATTAACATATTTGTGCATTTGTGGTTTTGTGCACATTTCGTGGTGGGCGACATGTCTTTGATACAAGGTATAGTTAGGAATCCTGTTAAAGTGCTGCATCAAAAAAGCCCAGCTCAAAAAATGTCTTAATGTCTGCGGACAATATCAGAGAAAATAAATCAAGTAAGGCCAATTCGGCAACAAGTTAAAAAAATAATTTACTTTTCGTGAGGGGATTGTGTTCTTCAAATGAAGCCATGTCGTGGAACGCCATCTCTGCTCAATGAACGCTGAATTAATATGTGGGTATGAACTACTGAACTCGGCCTCATGCAAGGTCTCTGTAGGTTTGTCTTTTCGTGGGGAAATAAGAAGTCTTTTTAGCTCACAAAATGCTGGTGCACACGAAATTGCCATACTGAGCGATTTCCATTCTGCAACATAACTGATGGACAAAGGGAAAGAGAAAGCACCTGCTCTGTTTCCTTGGGGAGCGCCTTGATCAATAAAACCTGTAGATTTCATGGCCACTGCTTTCAATACTGTGATTCTTACCAAGACTGATAAACTGCCTGCATTGTATGTGTTTTTTAACCGCACTGTGTGGGCTGCTTCTTTTGCTGGGTGTTCTTCCTTTTGTTGCTGATGAGTGATTGTCTGTCGGTTGTCTCTTTCTTTGTAGTAACTGGTGTTTATAGGATGTCTCCTGAAAGCAGAGTTGTCATTTGAAGCAAAGGCAAAAATTATAGTCCCAGTTACCACAAATGCAGTAACCCGTCTCCTGGACTGTTTATGCTGCCTGTACTGTGTCAGCTTCCCACGTCGAAACAATGTATGGGTCTGGAGTTCTGAACATGAGAACAGCACTTAGAAAAAATCAATATCAAGGAAAATGTAAAGAAAATACCTACCTACCTACACACACCACACAAACACCACACACCACACACACACAAACACCACACACCACACACTCCACACACAAACACCACACACCACACACTCCACACACAAACATAACACACACACCACACACACACAAACACCACACACCACACACTCCACACACAAACATAACACACACCACAAACACACACCACACACACGAACACGCACGCACACACGCGCAAACAAACACACACACCACACACACACACATAAATATGTTTGCCCATCCAGTGCCCTCCAGAAAGATAATTTAATCAATGTATGGTGTGAATGTTTACACTGAACACTACTTAAACTGACCACCAAGGACATGTATTTGCGCCCCAAAAATCTGGCATACGTCCCTCGAACCCCTCACTAGCACATTCAGCACCCGTTGTTTCCTGCATGTGGCACACTTGAGCAAACACTGATGCAATTTCCTGCACAATTCTCTATCATGGTTCTAGTGCATACATTGCATAAATTACAGATAGTCAACTCAGAAGCACTTACGGGTGGATGCCCCTCCATGACTTTAAGCATGGCTCTGATTACCTTTGTGCATGACATGTATGTATGGCCTATGTCAAAGTGTGCATGTATTGTGTATCTGTGTGAGTATGCACAAGCTCTAAACATAAGTCAACCTATTGAATGTGTTATTGCTGGTTTTGAAAACCGATATACGCGTATGTAATTCAAATAGAAAATATCTCTTCAGCCCAAAAAACTGAAGGATTCGTTATTTACACTCCACTGTGGGCACCCCTATGTTCCTGTGCACAAAAATTAAAAAGAGACACATAGTAAGGCTGACTCAGGACTCTACTCTTGGTTCCCTGCAGAAGCTCGTGGAGATGAGTATGGCCATAAGGTAGTGGGTAGAAGACACTTCTGGGGTCATCAGGTGCCTCGAAATCTGCATAATCACTGTTCAGATGGAAGCTAAGGTGACTCAGGCGAGAGACCAGTTGCATTTGTGCACTTGGAGGCCGAGGAACATACCATGCTGGGTACAACACACCTAGCTTTCTCTTCACTTTATCTCAACATATAGATCTTTTTGATGGACCTCCCCAAAAAGTTTGTTTTTGCTGATGAAGAGAGGATAGATTTGCTAACCTATATCAGATTGGCCTCCAGAGGGAAATGTGCTGGAAAAAAAGCGTAACAGAGGGCACGAGGGGGAAAGGTTGGGAGAAGGGTTTTTGGGAGTGATTTGGGGGCATATTACCAAGCAATAGCGATAATTATCGCTATTGCTTGGTTAGAGATTAAAATTTACCGCTGAGCTGCGGCGATTTTTACCACAAATAAACCTTGGTATTACCAAGGTTTATCGCAAATGCGATAAAAATCGCCGCAATGCATGAATATCGCAGAAAATTCAGCGATATTCATGCATTACCGAGCTAATGCTCTTAGCCATGTTATCCACCTCCCATTGGATAACATGGGTAATAACTGCTCAAGGCAGGTGTTAGCTTTTGGAGATATTCGATGTTAGCGCGAATATTTCCAAAAGTTGGTAATAGGAGATAGCGATGTTAGCGACTGCTTTCAGTGGCTAACATCTTGGCACGCCCACTTTGCATATCATTAGTGATAATTATCACGACATGCAAAGTGGGGCCCAAGATGGTCGCTATCTCCTACTAGCTGTCGCTAACTGGTGTTAGCGACAGCTAGGTAATAGGGAGATAATTTTATCTCCGCTTTCTTGGCTTTTGAAGCCAAAAAAGCGGAGATAAACCCCCTTGATAATATGCCCCATGGTTTTTAAGGTGGTGAATCGGCAGATCTTTGATTCAGCAGGTTTAACTGTCTGTGTGTGAGACTTCAGCAAGCTGTGACGTGACAACATCGCTAGCAGAGCACTCACCGTGCACTTGCATTCTGCAGCGGGACATTTGCAGAGCTCCAGCAATGAGGGCCATATTTACCAATAAGTTGTGCTGCCCTTACACCATGCAAGGGGGCGCCGGAGTGACACAACTCATATGTTAGATTTATAAAGTCACACAAGGCCCCCATGAGTGGCCATGAATGGCTCGATAAATCTAGAGTAACGCAACACAGCACAAATCACTGCGTTGCGGTACTCTGCCCCAGGGAGGCGTTCCATGGGTGGTGCATGGATTTTCCCATGCAACACCCATGGATTTTGGTGCATTCTTAGGTTTACTTTTACTAGTAGACCTGGGAATGTGTCAAAATGCTATGCTCCCCTAAACGAGGTGTAAAGAGGAAAAATATCTTTATTTCCCCTTGTTACTTCTTTCTATGAAGGGAAACAACACTTACAATGCAACTTTTACAACGCAACATCCATTACAACGCATGCCATTACAACGCAACCATTACAACGAATGTCACTACAACGCATACCACTACAGCGCATGTCATTACAACGCAGTCATTACAACGCATACCATTACAACGCATACCTACACTATCCAACACTTACCCTACTGTTGCACCACCTGGAGTTAGATTAGTAATTTTTACCCCTACACTATCCAATACTTACCCTACTGTTGCACCCCCTGGAGTTAGAATAGTAATTTTTGCCCCTACACTATCCAACACTTTCCCTACTGTTGCACCCCCTGGAGTTAGAATAGTAATTTTTACCCCTACACTATCCAACACTTACCCTACTGTTGCACCCCCTGGAGTTAGATTAGTAATTTTTACCCCTACACTATCCAATACTTACCCTACTGTTGCACCCCCTGGAGTTAGAATAGTAATTTTTACCCCTATACTATCCAACACTTACCCTACTGTTGCACCCCTTGGAGTTAGAATAGTACATTTTACCCCTACACAATCCAATACTTACCATACATGCAATGTAATGGTATGCGTTGTAATGGTATGCGTTGTAAATGTAGTATGCGTTGTAGTGGAATGCGTTGTAAAGGTAGTTTCAAAGAATTTGTTGTAATGGCATGCGTTGTAATAGAATGCGTTGTAATGAATGTTGCGGTGTAAAAAATGTGTTGAAAAGGTATGCGTTGTAAAAGTATGCGTTGTAACGGCATACATCCAATTATGAATTCGGCATTCTGCAGCATGAATAGATAGAGAAATATTCCTCTCAGGGATGATTTTGTGCAGGAAGGTGTCCTTTCCTGCACAAAATCAATCCTGCCTTCAGCGAAGCACATAGTATGCCAGCACTGGAAAAAGACTGGAATGGGTCGTATTTTGTTAAATACTGTGCATTCCTGCCCTTTCCCTGTAACGCAGCGCAGTAACGTGGCTTGCTGCGCTGCGTGACTATTTTGTAAATATGCCCCTGAATGTCTATCCTACTTTGCCCCATGAAAAGTTTTCCCAGCGCAGAGACCTTCGTGGGTCTCTTTTAATACCCCTTTCTTCTTTCCTTTACAGCGCACTGACCTGAAAGGACTGGAACTTCCGCTTGGCACTGAAAATGCACCCCTTCCTTGACTTCCAGAAAGTGCTAGCATTCCAGAGTTCCAAGTGCTGAAGGAGTGACTGTGCTCTCACACTATACTTCTATCCTCACCTTGACCATGCATTTCATAACAGAGACATCCAGGTAACTCTCACAATGCCCCTCTGTTTTGTTTTACCACCATGAACTGTTATGCCACAACTGAGACATCTGCAGATCTCACCTAAAGCACAGCTGTCAGAACCTATGCAATGCAACGGATTGAAAAGTCCACTGAGCACATTGGGCCTGCTTCACAGAACTAACTTAAGACAAAATCCTAAACTTACTACTTTTGGTATTCACAGAAGTTAGGATTTTGTCTTAAGTTTGTCTTAAGACAAACTTAAGACAGACTTAAGACAAAATCCTAACTTAAGTCTGTCTTAAGTCTGTCTTAAGACAAACTTAAGACAAAATCCTCACTTCTGTGAATACCAAAAGTAGTAAGTTTGGGATTTTGTCTAAAGTTAGTTCTGTGAATCGGGCCCTCACAATGCACCTCGTTTTGGTCTGCATTAAGAGATGGTTTTACAACGCTCTGTAAAAGGACCTTTATCCAGACCTACACCTTGCATCACCAGTTCTTAACTATTCAGAGACATCTTCAAATGCCCCCCACCCGGACCCTTCACCTACATTCATTATCAAAGTTGAGAGCCAGCCTTTGAGCTCTCACAATGTAGCTCTACACTTATTTGAAATGTCCGTTAGTATCCCTAATGAACATATTCACACATCACTCGTAAATGTATATGTTGCTATTTTATTTCAGCGAGGAATTGATTATTGATGTAGCTCACCATGTCAGAGCAGATGCTGCAGAGTTCTACACAAACTGCATGTTCACAGGTTGGAATGCTGAATATGCAGACTCATTCTTTCATCCTTCTCAGGCAGATGATGTGAGTTTAAATAAGCAGGAACTCTTACTAAATACCTCCATGTAAGTTAGTTTAAATAAAACTGCTTTACAACTGCTTTCTGCCTTTTTTATGTATCCAACTGTGAATGTAACACTTTGCATTAAAGTGGGTGAAATTAACTTTTCCAGCCCAGTTAGGAAGCAAATTGAGTTGAGCAGTGTTGGAAAATGGCCCTCTATGAAGGCTCACCCCAACATTTTTGCCTTCCCCCTATTTTTCTGTCCTTCATTTTGTTTCCCTTAGGACTCTGAGAACTTTACCATTGCTGAGCAGTGCTAATGTGTATGTGCCTCTCCCCTAAACATGAAAACATTGGCGTATACAAGTTGGAAAGGGCCCTTTTTGCAGGGTTATCCCCAAACTTTTTGCTTTTTCCTCCCTTATTTTTCCTGACCCGTGGTTGTTGGCAATAGCACTCTGGGCACTTTACCACAGCTGATCAGTGCTAAAGTGCATATTCTCTCTGTGTAAATTGGTATTGTGATTGGTTATCCATGATTGGCATATTTGTGTCACCAAGAAGTCCCTAGTAAAGTGCACTGAGTGTGCCAGGGCTGGTGATAACAAATGCTACTAGTGGGCCTGCAGCACTGATTGTGCCACCCACATGAGTAGCCCTAAAACGGTGTCTCAGGCCTGCCACGGCAGTGCCTGTGTGCAGTCTGTGAACTGCCATGTCCTCCTGGTCAGTGTCCCCACTGGCCAGGCCTAACCCTTCCCTTTCTGTACACATTGGTCACTCCTATGGAAAGCCCAAGGTACCCCCTTGGGCAAGGTGCAGTGTAGGTGAAAGGTAGAGCATGTACTAGTGCAGGTGACATGCTCTGGTAGTGAATTACAGCCATTTTTGTTTTTCACTATTGTAAGGTTATCTTGCCCCATAGGCTATCATGGGGAATGCTCGCTACAGTGACTACCAGCATATCTTCCCATAGGAGCAAGATAGGACATAAAAGTCTGGTATCCCTGAACTCAGAATATATTAACACATCTTTTAGGAAAGTTTGTTTTTGAATCCTGTGTTTGAGAACAGCACTTTTAGAAAGTTGCTGTTCTCTTGTCTGACCTTTCTGTGTGCCTTGACCTGTTTGCGAAATGACTGTCTGGTTTGAGAGTGACAGAGGCTGGGAGCCCCCAGGAGGCTGGCTGAGTCAGCCCTAGGCTGAATGACTGCATCTGCATCTTGAGTGGTGGGAGGGGATAGCACCTGGGCCTGAATAGGGCTGTGCCTGCGTCCCACAATGCTGGCTCCACCTCTTGCTGGGCGGCTGACGACCCTGTCCCTCTCCCTGAAAGGAAAGGAGAGGCCAGGAAAACAAAGTGCTCAAGGAACACCCAAAACTGGTTCAGACCGGGCTCGGAGTCCTCCTGCACAAAGGGATCAAAGACTTTTAGGGGTATAAGTACAGGACCCCTGACTACAGAAAATGAGATCATCCTGGAATCAAGAAGGAACCTCTGCCAAGGAGAAAGCTGGAAGACTGAAGAAGGAAGACTGTCCTGTTGTGTGATGCTGGACTGAACTGCAGTTGCTTTGCTGCCAAGGAGAGGGGAAGGACTTTGCTTTGTGCTGTGTCCCTCTTGCTTGAAGGAATCTCCAAGGGCCTAAGAAGAGCTGGCTCCCTGTTTTGAAGTTCCAGGACCAAAAGGACTTCACCCCCAGCTTCCTTGAGCTCTGCTGAGAGAGCTCTGTCTATCCTAGAGTGCTTGGGCCAGTTGTGGTGCCTCTGGAAGTTGTACCTGTGTTGGGGAGCTGGAAATCACGCTTTTAAAGAACTTTCTGCAAGTTTTGTCACAAACCCGGCAGAGCAAGAAAATTCCCGCCGCTACGAAGACCGAGATTGTCGCAGCGCCTGTTGCCGGTGCCTGAAGACATCGCACCCTTTGTTAGCGGGAAGACTTCCTACAGGTTTTGGTTCTATTTTTGATCGTAACCCTGAAAGAATCCAAGCATCATGTCTCTGAATGGTAAACCAGTAAGTGAGGTTGCAGAACTGGAGTTTGATATTGAAATGTTAAGTGATTACAAAGTAGGTCAACTCAGGCAGTTCTGCAGGAGCTTTAGATGTCCTATGGAGAACAGCTCCAGAAAGGAGGAGCTACGGAGGGTCTTAAGGGCCTGGTGGGAGACCACAGAGGCTGGGGAGACAAATGATGCAGAAATGGAGGAGGATACAGAAAGGGATGGTTTCAAGTCACAGGATCTGCCTGTGTCCAGAGCAGCCTCCAGGGCTGGCAGCAACCATTCAACTGTAAGTTTTTCCCCAGAAGAGTTGGAGGAAAACCAAAGGGCTAGAGATCATAATTTAGAAATGTTGAGGCTTGAATTGGAGCTGAGGCAAATGGAGAGAGAAAGGGCGGCGGAGGAGAGCAAGAAGGCCCCTGGAGGAATTGAAATTGTCCTTGGCCCATGAATTGAGAATAAGGGAGCTTGAATTGGAGCTCGCGAGGCTTGAGGCCATGGGTGTCTCAGCTGAAGAAGAAACATGGGTAGCTCAAGAGGTGAGCTTTGCTGAGTTGGAGGTGGAGTCCAGCTCAGATGGTGGCAGCAAGATTATAGTTTCCAGCGCTGAGAGAAAGGTACAAACACCCAGAGATGTGGCGCCTGACTTGAGGGGGGGGATTGACATACACCAGGGGGTTCAGGTTTATGATGTAGTTCCAGTAGAGTGCAGTGTCCCTGAAGTAGATTGGAGGACTGGCACGGGGGACCATATTCCTAGTGGTGGGAGGGACACTCTACTGACCCTAGATGAGAGGTGTAGGGAGAAGGGTTCCCCCATGGTAGAAACCTTGGTGTGTGAGTGTGAAGACCAGCCAGAAAAGTGTGGGTTGTGTTACAGAGACAGTAGTACACTGTCTTGCTAATCTCAGGAGAGTTGTGTGGGGTACTTGTGTGAGGCACTGGAGGGTGAGGCAAAGGGTAGCTTAGTTAACAACTGTGGGGAGCTGTGTGATTCATTTGTTGGAGAGCATATGTTAAGTCCCTGTTTTCCAGAGCTATGCCAACACCCGGTGGAGTGTGAGTTCTCTGATCTAAGGGGGTTTGCGTTGGATGCAGACCTCCTGGTGGATTCCAGGGAGTCTGAAGAGGCATTGGGGAATGATCCCAAAAGAAGTGGCACAGATATCTTCCAGACCTGGGAGGTGGAAGAGGTTCAGTATAGCCCGGTTAGGTCCCAGTGTAGTGGGAGGGGTGTAGGGGCTCATGTCAGGTCTCAGTGGAGAAGGAGTGGGTGTGGGACGGTGTGTCTCACGGTGCCCGAAACCCATTCTCAGGGCCTGGAGGGTTCCTTAAGGGAATACCAGGTTGGGGGCCTAGAAGGTGCTAGTAGGTCATTTGAGGAGGATCCCCTAGTGTCTGTTGAACAGGGAGTGCCTGTAACCAGGCCTCCATCAGTTCTGGTGTCTGGCAGTGCCACTCCAGTTGGGAGGATGCAAAAGTCCAGACTGAGGGGTGAGAGGGGGAAGGAGTCCCCAGTTGGAGAACTAGTGGGTCAGGGGCCAGCCATAAGGGCTGATTCTCCCAGGAGTGACCATGGTGACATCACCTCTGTCCTGAGGGATCTTCACGCCCTGTCAGGTGGACAGGGGTCGGGAGATCTGCGCCAGGCGGACTGTCACAGGACACATGAGTCATGTGTCACCCTCAGGGGGGTACTGTGTGAATCCCCAGAAGTTCTGGCATGCACAACCGCAGGTATTGGTCCCTGGGTTGGGAGACCAGGTTCAGTATCTGCCTGACCTGGAACGAAGGACATCTGTAACCAGTGTCCTGACCAGTTTGGCTTCCAGGGGTACCCCTCCAGTAGGGAGGGTGCAGCGCTCTGTAAGGGGGTGCAGAGGGAGGGAGTCCTCGCCTCTGACACCGGTGCAACCCAAGGGTTTAGACCCTAGGTTGGGAGACCAGTTGCTGGAGAGAGGTCCTGAACTGGTGGGAGAGTTGTGTTCTGAGAGCGCCTCTCCTGGGGGGAGAGTGCGGGAACCCAGAAGGCGGAGCAGGGAGAGGAGAGCCTCTCCCGTGACCCCATGTCAGCTGGAGGGTACAGACCCTGGGCTGGCGAGCCAGTGTCAGGAGGCCCTACCTGACTTGGCAGGAGGGAGAGTGGAGGAGAGGTGCTAGGCACCTGGGGCTACTGCCCCCCACTTTCTGACACCACAGAGGTTAAGAGACCTGACAGGCAGGAGGCCTGGCTCTCATCACTGACAGCTGTCAGTGGCCCCTGTGGCTGGTTGTCCTGGCGGACAGGGTTGCCCCTGGAAGAGGGGCAGGAGTCTCACCCTGGGGGTTGACTGGGCCACACCATTGTGTTGGCCAGGTGGGTACTGTCTACCAGTGTGGGCACATCTGTGAGTGAAGTCCTGGTGCACCGGACAAGTGTTCCACCGCAGGGGTTGGTCCCTGGGTGGGGAAGCCAGGTTCAGGTGTTGTCTGACCTGGAGGCTTTGGAGCCTAGGTTTGAAGGCCAGGCCCGGGGTGTCCCCCATGACTTGGAATACCAGTTGCAGGATAGAACCCCTGAACTGGTAGGTGAATGGTGCAGGACACCTGCCACAGGTACCCTGAATATTCTAGAAGGGGGTTCCGCTCCAGGTGGGAGGGTACAGAGTGAGGTTCCGTGACGGTTCCGTGACGACTTGAACCCGTGTTTTTAAGTTTGTCGGAAATACCTAATATTGGTATCAGTGAACCGCAAATGGTCCATTTAGTATATCCTAGTGTTTTCGCTACGCTACGAGCAAGAGCACTCCTTCCATTGACATATTTCTGATATACCCACGGCATCCATCTTAGATCATGGCCGCCATTTTGTGTTTCCTTGCCCTCACATATGCAATAGCCTCGGATCACTTCATTCACTCCACTTTGATTAAGGACACGTAGCCTTAGCCGGAGATTCACCTCTTACATGACACGTGCACCTTAAACCAGATCACGCTGTAGCTGCATGACTCGACAAAGGCTGCCTCCTCTGCCCGAGGCCAATCCTGCCAAACTGGTCTTCGTGTCCATTGTACCTGATCATGATTAGGCGGCCGAAGCCGGTAGCCTTGCCCATTTACAACCCACAAACATCCCTTATCCCGCTTTCCTATCTTCCACACCTGGCTCTGTTTCTTTCTTTCTGAATCTTTATTAGGGGGAGGTAACGAACTTTACGATGAGGCGGTCCGGGTCCTGAAAGCAATATTGACAGGGGATTGTGATGAACTAGTGGGAACCCCTCTTCGTAGATGTTTGGTATCAGATTTTATCAATGGTTCCTGTGTAACACCAAATATTTATTGTTTAGAGACACAAAGGTTTGGGAATGTACCGACATGTGAAATATTTGCCTAGAGCACAATTTTTAGTATATAAGGAGCAACCCACTTTGTACAAATCGAACAGGCTCCTGGTTACTGCCCGTGTGTAGTATCTATGACTTCTGTGTCCCTGCAGTAATAAACCTTTGGTCTTTGACGCCACCATCGAGAAGCCCGTGTTTCTGTTCATTTGTGCACCAAGGCAGGTGGAACTCCGGGGTCTTTGGGTGTTGTACCCTGACACCTCTGGACGGAACCAAAAAGTCCAGAACTCCAATTGGCGCCCAACGTGGGGCGACGTCATTCGGTACCGGTCCAAAAGCCTGAAGAGTTCGAGAAGCTTCGTGTGAAGATTCCTGAGGGAGGCGCCCCACTTCATCGATCCCGGCATATCGCAAAAGTGGCCCGAAGTTCTCTTCCACGAGGGTTTCCCGTTCAGGACGGCTGCAGTGGGCCGTTGCCTTGACCGTCGCCCTGTCTTGGACCCGAAGTGGTGCAGTCCTTAGTACGGCGAAACGTGACGGGTTTCTCCTTGGTGACGTCTTCAGTGACTCAGTTAAGTATTTAGTGATAGCTAGCTGGTTACTTTGTGAGGATTGTTAAAAATCCTTGATCGGTTCTTGGTTTGGTTTGGTTTTGTTAGATTATCATTGGTTGTTCTAGTAACGATAATCTATTTTGTTTAGTTTTGGGTATCGATACATCAGTTCGTTTTGGTAGGCCTAAGTTCTTGGTTCGAGTGCACATATTTGTTCCGTGTTTGTTTGTTTTGTGTTCCGGACTGAAAATGGTAAGTCGGAAAATGTTGTCTTGTTTTAGTTGCAACAGTGACTCACGATTGGAGGACTCTTGTCTGGTTCCTCCGATTGGGACTCCCCTATATGATTTATATTGTAAGTATGGCGTGGGTCCTATAACTTATAATGAGATATGGGTCCGCTATTGTAAGAAGGATGGTGTCCTTAGTTGGCCACTGCATGGTAGTTTTGAGCAAGAGATTCTCGACAATTTGGAAGCGAAATTGTTCAAGAAGAAAGCCCGGCCGGCAATGTTTGATTCCTTCCGTTATTGGCGGAAAGAATCCAAACAGAGAGAAATGAAAAGGTTGAAGAAAGAACAGAAAGAACAAGAAGAGTTAACTCTAGAGCAAGCGACTAAACAGTTGCAAGCTAACGAGTGTGAGAAGGTCATAGATGTAGCCATTAGAGAACATAACTTAGCGATTGACAAGTGCTATCCTGCCTTGCCATCGAAAATGGCTAAGATACTGGAGGACTCCGAAAACGATCCTCTGCTATCTTATCTGTTACGGTCACCTCCACCGTATGCACAAGGTGCTACGACTCCACTCGTCCCAAATATTCAATTGCCGGTTGCTGGACAACCTGGTGTTCCTGCTCCTATCCCTCAGAATCAAGTTCCTGTACTTCCTGTGATGAATGTAAATGTTCCTACAGCTCCTCCTCTTCCTACACTGCCAACTCCTATACCTACCTCTGTACCTACTGCTCCAGAAATTATTTTCCTCGATTCTCCTACTGCTTCGTCATCTATTCCTACCTCCACTGCATTCTCTATGTCTGCGAGTGTACTAACTCCACTTTCTGTTCGTCGAAGAATCACTGATTCGGTTACTAATATGCTGTCTCCTATATATAAAACTTTGATTAAGACTCCTACTCCTGACTCTGTACAGAGACGGAGTCAGCTTCCGAGTACTGAAGAACGGGGAGTTTTAGACTCCACGGCTCTCAGATGGATTTCGAAGGGTAGAAGATATAGTACGAGAGATGTGCTAGACACATTTATGCAGTGGGGAGAACCAACGCAGCGATACGTCTTTGATGAGATGTGCTCGTTGTTACGTGAAGAGATAGAAGAAGACGATGTCGAATCAGATTTGGAAGATTTAATTAGGGTTCAAAAGGAGTTTGCTGCTGGAATGATAGTGGGTGAGAAAATAAAACAAGCGATGGAACTCATTTTAAGTTTTAGGAATGAACCATCTCTTCGTTCACCAAGAGATTTAGAGAGAGGTAAAATGAAGCTAAGTCGCCAATATCCTATGAGGGAAGTTCCTCCAATCTGGCGCGAAGCAGTGCCACGTGATGATAATGCTGGTATTGCAGGTGCTCCAGCGCAGTTCCAACGAGTGTGGATACACATTCCATGGAAGCGAGCAGAAGTATTAGCAGTGAAACAGGCCTTGCCAGATCCGCGTAAGAATCCAGCCGGATATTACAAAGAATTAACACAGACAGTTGAGGCTTGTATAATGAACTTAGCTGACATTGATATGTTGTTTGGTAACGTAGTTCCGCAACCAGTGTGGGCTAAAATTCGTAGAGAAGATCATCAAGTTGCTTTAGGTGGTGATTGGGCAGCTATCACTGCAGCAGATGGTCAACAAATAGGTGGTGCGAAACCAGAACCTTTGATCGCTAATCTGCCAGGTAGAATAATTGATCTAATGAAGACTCTGATGCCAGCATTGCGTGTTAATTGGGACAAGTTGTCAGCATGTAAGCAAAAGAAAGACGAAAGTGTCTCGGACTTCTTCACGAGGTTCGAAGAAACTTTTGTGGATCATAGTGGTCAGGACATGAGTACAGAAGGAGGACAAAGATTGTTTGTCGATAAATTCGTGCATAATTTGTTACCTGAATTATGCAATAAATTAAAAGACTCAGAAAGTGCGTGGGCTGTATCTACGACAGCGCAAATACTTGCGACTGCGCAGTACTACGAAAATAGGGATAAAGAGGAAAAGGAAAAATCAGAAAAGAAAATGAAAGATTTAAAAACTAAAGTTCTTTTGCAGCAGGCGTATCCGCCTCGCACGAACCAGACTAATACGCAGCAAAACTCATACCAAAGGACAGATTATAGTACATCAAGACCTCAATATCAGTGGAATCAATGCGCGTACTGCAAGAAAGAGGGTCACTATAAAAATGAATGTCCGATCTTAGCGCAGAATAATGCAGCAGCAGCTCAAAGAGGTCGTGGTGGTTTTGTGCAGAATTCTAGAGGACGAGGACGAGGTGCTATGCCTCCACAAACGAATGATCGTCCCTCCAATCACTTTGATCAACGAAATGGACAATCTGTTCAGCAAAATAGATCTCAGCAATACCTTGTTGAAGATTATTGTGAAGTAGAAGAGGGTTTTCAACAAAATGGGTACTAGGACAGCCATGGACAGAGAGAGGGAGTAGTATCAGTTCCAGTGGATCAGAGTGGGCCTTATGTCGCAGTAGCAACATCAGGTGTGGTCGAACCGTTTCTGTTGGATACTGGTGCCGCAAAAAGTTCCATCATGCATGCGAAACTCCCTGGCGCACCTTTGTCTGGCTCAACAAATGTTTCCGTAGGTTTTTCAGGCGCCCCTGTGTACAATCCGATATCTGGTCCTTTGACTATTTCTGTTGGACCGTGCCAATTGAAGGCACCCCTGATTTTGACGACAGGTTGTAATGAAAATCTGCTTGGTTTAGATTTGTTAAAACGACTATATGCGACATTATACTGTTCTCCGGAAGGGGTACAGCTTACACTGGGTAAAAATATCACCTCTCCGATGTACTTGTCAATGGACGCACTCCCGCCGGAGCTACGTTCACTCCCTGATTCTCTTTGGGCGACTGGTCCTAACGATGTAGGTCTCCTAGAAATTCCACCGTATGTAGTGACTTTGAAAGCAAATGTGAAATTTCCAAGAATTCCCCAGTATAAAATATCGAGTGAAGGTGAGCGTGCACTTTTATTGATTGTGCAAGATTTGATCAAGAAGGGTGTGGTTGAGGAAACTAGAGGAAATGTCTGTAACAGTCCTGTATTACCGATTTTGAAGCGAACTGATCCTACAAAACCTCCAGTTTATAGATTTGTCATAGACCTTAGAGAAGTTAATAAGATTGTAATTCCGCAGTTTCCTGTAGTGCCAGACATTACTGCCTTGTTAACATTGATACCTGCTACAGCTACATGGTTCTCAGTTATAGACCTAAAGAATGCTTTCTTTAGCATTCCGATAGCCGAAGAAAGTAGGGATATTTTCGGCTTCTGTTTAGGAGGTCGCAGTTTCAGATTTAAACGCGCTCCACAAGGCTATTGTGAAAGTCCATCCATTTACAGTCAAGCTTTAAAAAGTCAGTTAGATTCTTTTGTCCTTCCTCCAGGTTCGGCCCTAGTGCAGTATGTAGACGATCTTTTAGTGGCTGCAGATGACAAGGAAACTTGCAAAGCAGCTACAATTTCCCTATTGCATCATTTGTCTAATTTGAATCATAAGGTGTCACCTTCCAAAATGCAATACTGCTGCCAAGAAGTAACCTACCTAGGTCACCTCTTATCAAAGGAGGGAAGGAAGTTGACCCCAGAAAGAATAAAAGCAATTACGCAGATGAGTGTTCCACGCACACAGAGAGAAGTACGTGCCTTCCTAGGTATTACCTCTTACTGTAGGCAGTGGATCCCAAATTTTTCTCTTTTAGCGAAACCGTTGGTAGCTTTGACTGGGAAAAATGTTCCGAGTCCGGTGCCATGGTCTGATGAATGTCAAGAGAGTTTTACTGAATTGCGAAAAGCATTGTGTTCAGCTCCTGTATTGGGTACACCTGATTACAGCAAGCCATTCACGCTCTACGTTCACGAAAGAGAAGGTTGCGCGTTGAGTGTTCTGACACAGAAATTTGGTGATAAACAACGCCCTTGTGCGTATTTTTCATCAACATTAGATCCGGTAGCCAGAGCGTTACCTAGTTGTTTGAGGGCTACAGCGGCAGCTGCAGCTTCCATTCGACAATCTGCTGGTTTGGTGATGAACAATATGTTAGTGGTCATGGTTCCTCATGCAGTGGATACACTCATGAACCGAACGAAGACACAACACCTTACTAGTGCGAGATTATCTGGTTACGAGCTGACATTACTAGCGAGTCATATTCAGATCAAAAGATGCAATGTATTGAATCCAGCAACATTGTTGCCGACTGATCAAGAGTTGAGTGATTCTGAGCCACATGACTGTTATTTCAAAACGGAGGAAGAGACAAAAGGACGTATCGATTTAAAAGATACTCCTCTATCCAACCCAGATGGTACGCTGTATGTGGACGGGTCATGTTTTAAATTGGAGAATGGTGATGTGACTGCTGCTTATGCGGTAACGACTTTGAAGACGATTGTGGAGACTGCGAGAGTGAGTCAGAATTCTGCCCAAGCTGCAGAATTAATAGCTCTAACGAGAGCGTGTGTTTTAGCTAAGGGAAAGAGAGTGAATGTGTTTACAGATAGTCAGTACGCATTTGGCGTGGCCCATAGTTTTGGCCGGTTGTGGAGAGAAAGAGGTTTCATTACGTCCCATGGGACTAAGATCCAACATGGTCAGCTAGTTAACGACTTGTTGGAATCTCTAACCTTGCCGACTGAAGTTGCGATTGTGAAGTGCAGTGCTCATAAAGCAGTCACGGATGATGTTGGTCGTGGGAATGCCTTTGCTGATGAAACTGCTAAGCAGACAGCTAGAGACACGATGAGTAGAATGTACGTTGCTACGTCTGCAAGATGGATTGCTGAGTCTGGAATGTGTGAGGACACTATGGAAAGTGTGAAAGAGATTCAGAAAGAAGCGACTGAGGAAGAGAAACGTGTATGGAGAGAAAGTACGGGCAAATTGGACTCGAATGGATGTTGGATTGATTTGACAGAACAGCAGCGTTGGATGTTGCCTGATGCATATGTGCTTGCAGTAGTGACGATGGCACATGGAGTTGCGCATATAAGTTCTAAAGGGATATGTAAGATGTTAGCTCCGGTCTGGAAGAATGAGGGAATCAGTAAGTGTGCAGAGAGAGTGGTGAAAAATTGTATGGTGTGCTTGATGCATAATCCTGGCAAGGGAACTCCAACTCCAGCTGGTCATTTTGCTCCTCCTTCATGCCCCTTTGAAGTGATTCAGTTAGACTTCATTCACATGGAACGCTGCAACAATTTAAAGTACGTCCTGGTGGTAGTTTGTGCTTTTTCCAGGTGGATAGAAGCATACCCACTAAAAGACAACACTGCTCTATCAACTGCCAAAATTCTTCTCAAGGAATTTTTCCCTAGGTTTGGAATGCCACGGATCGTATGGTCAGATAACGGAAGTGAGTTTATAGGGAAAGTTATGCAGAGTGTGTGTGCTGGTCTAGGAGTGAAACAAAAATTCCACAGTGCAAACCATCCCCAGTCTGCTGGTTTAGTTGAGGGTTATAATGGCACTCTGAAGCTTAAGATAGCCAAAATACAAGCATCCACAGGTTTAGCCTGGCCAGACGCACTTCCTTTGGCCTTGTTATCAACAAGAGCAACAGTGCATTCTAGAATAGGGCTTTCTCCATATGAGATTGTGTTTGGCCGCCCGGCAAATATCTGGGGTGTGCCAAGGCCTAAACAATTGTGCTCCATTGAATATCCTATGTTGATAGACTACCTTTACGACTTGACTGCTAAATTGAGTCTTATTCATCAACAGGTCTTCGATGCTTTGCCAAAACCTCCGGAGAGTCCAGGGCATCAGCTGAAACCCGGCGACCACGTGGTGGTCAGAAATTTTGCGAGGACAAAGAATCTTCAACCTCGCTACATCGGCCCCTTCCAGGTCCTACTGGCAACGAGGACAGCCGTACGTGTCGCTGGCCGTAAGCATTGGATTCACGCCTCTCACGTAAAGCGTGTTCCTTTGCCGCTGCCCTACGACGACTGGGTGAAGAAGGGAATTGGTGCCTCCGAAGCTGAAACAACTCCGAAATTTATCCCTTTCAGCGATGCCGATTTGATTACTGACACTGTGAAACCTGACTCTCCTCCTGAAAAGACTCCTTTGAACACTGAACATTTGACTCCGGCATCAGAAGAAACTTTGCCATCTGCGAACTTAAACTCTGCAACAGCTGCAAGTAATACACTATTTTCCGATCAGACAGTACCAGCGAAGAAGAGATACAACCTTAGAAGCCATAAAAAGGACTAATAAAGCAGGCAACTGCATATTGTGATTTTGATATATTTATATATATTGAACTTTTTGCCTTCAGCCAGGAAGTTTGCTATTGTTTATTGTTTTTAAAAATTGCCTTGCCGTCTGGGTAGCCGTAGGGTCGTGGCTGTGTGCCTAGTTTGAATTTGCAGGGGTCTGACACAAGGTCGATCTTTCTGTTAGTTCTGGGAACTCCCAGGGCTGATAGAGGCATTTTCATCTACGTACACATCATCAGTGGTCGCGAGCGGATTGTAGAAGATGGAGCTTCCTGCGCTGCAACGAGAAAATGTGATTTACGTTCGCAGAAACAGACTTAATAGAATTCTTCACAGCAAATGTTTCTTGATGCAATGTGCTGTTACATTTTTGATTGTTTTAGCAACATTGGTGGGTGGAATCGTCTTTAGCATAAATTTGATTTTTGTGCCAGTTTCTACAGTGCCTCCCCTTGATCCAGCTATTTCCACTGTTTCTTCTATACACTCTTTTCACCCGTTTCCGGAACATGAGCAAGCCAGACGCTCAGAATTCACCAACAACACTTTTGTACAGCTCTTGCACCAACACCAACTGGTAGTTAACACTACAGACTGCTGGGTATGTGGCTTGATACCTCACACTATGGATAAAGGTATTCCATATCTGGTTTTGCCTTACAGCTATAATGGATCATTTCAGGCCTTCCAAACCATCTTTGCTTATGCCCTTGAAACCTATCCTCCACGTCCACCACGTTCCACTAAATATAACTCTGCTAACAAAGCTTTAGTCCAGGGAATTATTGACATGGTCAAGGACGTCAATAATACTCCATCATACCCTAGAGACGAATTGCGAGTATATTTAAGTTGGAATACTTCAGAGTATCGCCTTAGTTTAGGAGAAAGCAAGCGTAAAAGCTCAACTCCAATCTGGGTCGTACCTCACCGAGGTCAGGTCTGTTTGCAAGGTAATGGGAGAAATCCGAGAGCTCAGCTAGGGAGGAGTGAGTGCGTAGAGACTTATGTGTTTCCGGCTAACTCTTCCCCTGCCTTTCTTACTGCTAGGGGTACCTATTTCATTTGTCGAGACAGAGCTTATACATGGTTGCCTGCCGACTTCTCAGGATCATGTTATATTGCTCGATTATTGCCTCCGACATACACTGCTTCACCCGATTACCACAGAACAAGAGTAGTGAGAGGTGTCTTCAGCAAGGAAGATACCGCTGGTCAGGAAGCCGGAGACTTCTTCAAAGGCTTCCTTCCGTTCTGGGGACCTATGGCCAATAGTAGAAACATACGTCAGCTAACACGGGTAGTTGAATCTACTATTACTGAAACTGCTGGTGCCCTTAGCAATCTGACAGCTGAGCTTCAGGCGGATAGGCTCATGATGTTGCAGAACCGTATGGTTCTAGACGTTATACTTGCAGATCGAGGTGGGGTATGCAGAATGATCCAATCGAGCTGCTGTGTCTTTATTCCTAATAATGCTCCAACAGTCTATGAGGCGATCTCTAAGTTGCACAAGATTTCAGACTCCATACATGTAGACAAAGGAAACTGGTCCTTCATGGAGTGGTTTTGGACTCTGATCTCAGCGTGGGGATGGAAGGTTCTAATGGTCATTGGTGTCATCCTAGTATTCCTATTCTCATGTTGTCTGATTATCCAGTGTGGTCCTGCTCTGTGTAGTCTTTGTGCTGCGACTTGTCTCAGAAAACCACCTGCGTTTGGAGAAAAGACACGAGAAAGGATGATGATACAACAACATGTCACTGACCTGATGAGCATAGAACTAGATTCTGACATAGACTGAGTAATTGCCTATGTAAGGGCAAAAGGAGGGTCTGAGGTTCCGTGACGGTTCCGTGACGACTTGAACCCGTGTTTTTAAGTTTGTCGGAAATACCTAATATTGGTATCAGTGAACCGCAAATGGTCCATTTAGTATATCCTAGTGTTTTCGCTACGCTACGAGCAAGAGCACTCCTTCCATTGACATATTTCTGATATACCCACGGCATCCATCTTAGATCATGGCCGCCATTTTGTGTTTCCTTGCCCTCACATATGCAATAGCCTCGGATCACTTCATTCACTCCACTTTGATTAAGGACACGTAGCCTTAGCCGGAGATTCACCTCTTACATGACACGTGCACCTTAAACCAGATCACGCTGTAGCTGCATGACTCGACAAAGGCTGCCTCCTCTGCCCGAGGCCAATCCTGCCAAACTGGTCTTCGTGTCCATTGTACCTGATCATGATTAGGCGGCCGAAGCCGGTAGCCTTGCCCATTTACAACCCACAAACATCCCTTATCCCGCTTTCCTATCTTCCACACCTGGCTCTGTTTCTTTCTTTCTGAATCTTTATTAGGGGGAGGTAACGAACTTTACGATGAGGCGGTCCGGGTCCTGAAAGCAATATTGACAGGGGATTGTGATGAACTAGTGGGAACCCCTCTTCGTAGATGTTTGGTATCAGATTTTATCAACGGTTCCTGTGTAACACCAAATATTTATTGTTTAGAGACACAAAGGTTTGGGAATGTACCGACATGTGAAATATTTGCCTAGAGCACAATTTTTAGTATATAAGGAGCAACCCACTTTGTACAAATCGAACAGGCTCCTGGTTACTGCCCGTGTGTAGTATCTATGACTTCTGTGTCCCTGCAGTAATAAACCTTTGGTCTTTGACGCCACCATCGAGAAGCCCGTGTTTCTGTTCATTTGTGCACCAAGGCAGGTGGAACTCCGGGGTCTTTGGGTGTTGTACCCTGACACCTCTGGACGGAACCAAAAAGTCCAGAACTCCAAGAGCCCCAAGGAAAAGGAGGACTGGTGTGGGGAAGCCCACCCCAGCCTCCTGTCCAGCCGCTGGATACAGGTCCGGGGCTGGTTGGTCGGTGCCAGGATGTCAGACCTGACCTGACAGGAGTGAGAGTGGACAAAGGGTGCCAAGCACCTGGGGCTACTGCCCCCACCCACTGAGGCCACAGGTGTTTGAGAGCCCTGAGAGGCATAAGGCCTGGGTCTCATCCCTGAACACTGTTGGTGGAAACTGTGGCTTGTTGTCTGTCTGTTGGGACACACCTGTGAGCCAGTTAAGTTTAGGTGCTGCACAGATGGTGTCCACAGGTGAGGAAAAGGATTCCATGTGGATTGGCGTGGTGGACCCTGAGAGTATGGATAGAGTGATCCAACTGGACTCAGGAAGGCGTAGAACAGGAATAGTGCCCTGCTGTTTGAGCCAGTTTCCGTGTTCTATCGCCTTAAGCAGGGAATCCCATCGAGGTAACATTTGGTCTACCCCGGCTTTAGGCTGGAAGGGGGTGGTGTTGGAAATGGCCCTGTTAGAACCGGCTGTCTCTAGTTGGCAGAGGTATGCACTTCTGACAAATAGGGACACTCCTTTTCTAGTCAGGGCAAGGGGATCACACCCTTCGATAACCCCTGCTCACCCCCTTGGTAGCTTGGCAGAGCAGAACAGGCTTATCTCAGAGGCTGTGTGTTAAGCAATTATGACCACATACAGTAATACAGTGAATACACTACAAATGGACACGACACAGTAGTATTATAAAAATAAGTATTTTTATATAAGGTTTAGCACAAGACCAAATAACGACAAAACTATACACAATCGGAATAATTACTCTGGGAAGGAAAAAGGGATAGTTCAAAGGTAGTTTCTTCTTCAGCACAAAAAGTCTTTAGTATCAAGCAATCTTCTTCTTTGGCAATACAGTTCTTGGCAACAGGGTAACCCACACGGGGGCTACACGACGTGGAGGCAAAGTTAATCCAAGGGTTCGGCGTCGACCGCGAGGAGCGCTACGTCGAGCCCGGAGTCACACGGACCCCCAACAACACAGTACCTTGGAAAATGAAGCACACGATGGTCAGCGGCGTCAAACGGTCCGGCGTCGCGCCTTCGGTGTCCAGCAGGCCTCAGCAGGCGTCGTCGATGATGCGGTTGCACAGAGTGAGCAGCGCTCACGGCGTCGAAGGGCACACGGTTGATGCGATCAGCAGCGGTGCAGACACGAGGTCCTCTGGAGCTAGAGCCGTACTCCCACTCACTGGCGTTGCTGCTGGCGTCGGTCGGGCCTGGCGTCCGGTCGCCGTGATTGCTGGTTCTTTCAGAGGTGCTGGATTTACACTTCCAGCAAATAGCACCTTAGCAGATGAAGTCCTTTAGCCCTGTGACTTCAGCAGGAGACTGGCACTCTTCCAGTCCTTGGAGATTTTCTTAGCAAGCATGAGAGTACACACCCAGTTCCTCTCTCCTGGTTCCTTGGCAAAAATAAAGAAGCACTGCAGGATTCCCCCAACAACAGCACACTGGCAGAAGGGGTAGGCAGTCCTTAGATCAGCAGGCCTCTTGTCCTTGGTTACAGGGTTCCTTGTTAGAAGTGATCTGATTTCCTGGTTCAGGGGTCCTTCTCTTATACCCCTTCTCGTCTTCGATCCCTTTGTCTATGCCGGGGATTTCCCAACATCCTGGGTCTGTGGTGGGTGGAGCTAGGCAGTAGCACCTGGCCTATTCATTGAGCAGGGCTGGGTCCTCAGACGCCCAGCAGGAGGTGGAGCCAGCATTGATACTGGCAGGAGCAGAGCTATCGCCCTCCTGGCAGGAGGTGGGGCTAGGATCGTCCATGGCAGGCACAGAGCCATCAGTCGCTTAGCAGGAGGTGGAGCCAGCATTGTATCAGGCAAGGCAGGCTATCAACAACTACTCTCCCCCTACTCTCAACGTAAATGTCCCACTCATCCCACACTGACTCATCCAGACCTGTGGAGCCACCCAGCTCCTGTCACACACACGCAAGACCAGCAGAAACCAGATATGATTAGACAAGAAAATAGACACCTTCTAAAAGTACTATTTTCAAACCCAGAGTCCAAAAACCATCCACACCAACGGATGCGTAATTAAACCCCGAGTTCAGGGATACCAAACTCGACATTGCACCATGCTCCCCGAGCCAGCTAGGATCATAACATTAACAATCCCGGCGGCCCATTCTATCCAACGGAGAGCAGGCTACCTTGCAATAGTGAAGCCCAAAGATGGCGGTACGTCACTATCAGGACATGCCAACTTGGTCAGGCGTGTCCTACCTTATACGTACAACGCACCCTGCCCGTGGGCCTACCATAGGGGTGACTAACATGAAGTCAAGGGAAGGTTTGAGGGGCTGGCAAGTAGGTATACCTGCGCAGCCTGCGTGACAGTACAAGACTGCACGTGGGTCTCGCAATGACCGACCCGTAGACATTCTTTTACGAGGCCGCTCCTGTGGGTGGCACAACGCGTGCTGCAAGCCCACGAGCGGCATTTGTATTTACAAGCCCCGGCACTCCTGGTGCACTAGACTAGGGACTGACAGTAAACCAAATAGGCCAAACATGGATACAATAGATACATCAATTTAACATCGGGAGCACTTGCGCTATGGCACTGATCAGCAGTGACACGGCGCCCAAAGCATATACCAGCAAAACATCGTAAAACAGTAGAGGCAAACAGAAAAAATGGAGGAGAGACTCAAGCCAATGATGTCAGGTCTAACAGGCCCTTTTTGCAGAGTTATCCCCAAACTTTTTGCTGCTTCCTCCCTTATTTTTCCTGACCCGTGGTTGTTGGCAATAGGACTCTGGGCACTTTACCACTGCTGATCGGTGCTAAAGTGCATATGCTCTCTGTGTAAATTGTTATTGTGATTGGTTATCCATGATTGTCATATTTGTGTCACCAAGAAGTAAAGTGCACTGAGTGTGCCATGGCTGGTGATAACAAACGCTACTAGTGGACCTGCAGCACTGATTGTGCTACCCACATGAGTAGCCCTAAAATGGTGTCTCAGGCCTGTCACCGCAGTGCCTGTGTGCAGTCTGTGAACTGCTATGTCCTCCTGGTCAGTGTCCTCACTGGCCAGGCCTAACCCTTCCCTTTCTGTACACATAGGTCACTCCTATGGAAGGACCAAGGTACCCCCTTGGGCAGGGTGCAGTGTAGGTGAAAGGTAGAGCATGTACTAGTGCAGGTGGCATGCTCTGGTAGTGAATTACAGCCATTTTCGTTTTTCACTATTTAAGGCTATCTTGCCCCATAGGCTATCATGGGGAATGCTGGCTACAGTGGCTACCAGCATATCTTCCCATAGGAGCAAGATATGACATACAAGTCTAGTATCCCTGAACTCAGAATTTAATAATACATCTTTTAGGAAAGTTTGTTTTAAAATCCTGTGTTTGAGAACAGCACTTTTAGAAAGTTGCTGTTCTCTTGTCTGACCTCTGTGTGCCTTGGCCTGTTTGTGAATGTACTGTCTGGTTTGAGAGTGACAGAGGCTGGGAGCCCCCAGGAGGCTGGCTGAGTCAGCCCTAGGCTGAATGACTGCATCTGCAGCTTGAGTGGTGGGAGGGGATAGCACCTGGGCCTGAATAGGGCTGTGCCTGCCTCCCACAATGCTGGCTCCACCTCCTGCTGGGCGGCTTATGACCCTGACCCTTTCCCTGAAAGGAAAGGAGAGGCCAGGAAAACAAAGTGCTCAAAGAACACCCAGAACTGGTTCAGACCAGGCTCAGATCCCTCCTGCACAAAGGGTTCAAAGACTATTAGGGGTATAAGTACAGGACCCCTGACTACAGAAAATTAGATCATCCTGGAATCAAGAAGGAACCTCTGCTAAGGAGAAAGCTGCAAGACTGAAGAAGGAAGACTGTCCTGCTGTGTGATGCTGGACTGACCTGCAGTTGCTTTGCTGCCAAGGAGAGGGGAAGGACTTTGCTTTGTGCTGTGTCCCCCTTGCTTGAAGGAATCTCCAAGGGCCTGAGAAGAGCTGGCTCCCTGTTTTGAAGTCCCAGGAACAAAAGGACTTCAGACCCAGCTTCCCTGAGCTCTGCTGAGAGAGCGCTGTCCTTCCTAGAGTGCTTGGGCCAGTTGTGGTGCCTCTGGAAGTTGTACCTGTGTTGGGTTGGAACGAGGCAGAGACGCGACTCCGGCAAAAACAAGAACATATCCAGTTCCTGGAAGGAGATACACAGATCTATGCCCGTTCGAGATAAGTTTTATACATTTTTAAGATATGCAGCTAAGTACCACAAAGATTTGAAAAACAGAGAAGATACCCCATAACGGGGAGCACATTATATGTGAAAGAGGATCATCCATTTTCCTGAATTGAAAAACTGAAGAAGTATTCCGAGTACTGCAAATATACCAATTCGGATACTTTTCCACATAAATAAGGGAGAGGGTGCAAGTCACCACTTACTGAAGCGAGTAACCCCAAATACAGAAGTCCTGAAGAAGGTGCCACAGTATCATTTGTTCTGCACCGAAACGCGTCGACGCATTCTTTCACACAGAGAATCCAACTAGGGTCTAGTGAACAACCGATATACATGTACTATTGTTACTGTTGTTTACACTTGTATAAGAACTATAGGCCTTTGGATCCAGAAATCAGTAGTGGCAAAGACACCAATAGGCCACAGTAAATATAGGGGGTTGTTTACTAATAGGTCTCTGATAATTGTTTCCATGTGTAATCTATGATTTGATGAAATGGCATTTACGTGTTTCTCTTTGTTTTTAATTTCAAGTTGAATTTGGCAACATATGCAATGAAATGTTATGATTAATTGTTTTATTTTACCCTTTTCAAAGAATAATTTATTTGAAATTTTAATCGTGTTGTAAAGCGCTAAACTTTTTATGTACATGCTTTTTATTCAAAATAGACTGTGAACGTTCCAATTTTGGTGTGGAAATTAATATTTAATTTACATAGTGTATTGAACCAGTATTCCCTGTTTAAATCCGAATGTTTATTTAGAGTGGTATGAAAGTATAGTGAGTGTGTACCCAGGGATTCCTTTTTGACTTACTGCCTCTGGAAGTTGTACCTGTGTTGGCATGCTGGAAATCACGCTTTTAAAGAACTTTCTGAAAGTTTTGTTGCAAACCCGGCAGAGCGAGACAATTCCCGCCGCTACGAAGACCGATATCGTCACAGCAGACGTCGTACCCTTCGTTAGAGGATTGTTGCAGAGCCATTGCCTCGAGGAACTGAGAGAGGAAGATCGCCGCTGGTCCGTGCATCGTCACCCTGGAGATCGTCGCAGCCCCGAGTATCATCGCATCGTGCCTTTGTGGGAGAAAGCCTCCCACAGAACCTACGCACCGGAATCCATACAAGTCACCGCCGTCCTCCCCATACAGACCGGATTTTTCGCAACACGTCCGCTGCTGCAGCGGGGCTGTCGCTAACGCCTCCCCAGGGTCTCAGGAGCAACGCATCGCTTGTTTTCCACCGCTACGGCTTCTGTGCGGCAAACTTTTTATCGCTAACAAAGGTACTGTGGCTAAACGTGATGCAACTATGATCTTTTCACACAACTGTGGATTATTTTATCGCTAAACCTAAGAACTCTTTTGCAACCATATTCTTGAACTGTGTATGTTGGATTTTTGTTGTTTTGGTCTTGTGTAGTTTAGATTAAATTAAACTGTTGCAGAGTCAGTTTGTGGTGTTTTCACTGTGTTACTGTGAGTTTGGGTACAAATACTTTACACATTGCCTTTGATAAGCCTGACTGCTTGTGCCAAGCTACCAAGGGGGTGATCATAGGTTATCTAAAGAGTGTTTCCTCCTTACCCTGGCTAGAAGCAAGGGTCCCTATTTGGATAGTGGTACCTACCTCCGCCAACTAGAGACCCCCAGTTCTAACAATACACAATTGACATATTTAGTTTAATTGTAAGTCCCTAGTAAAAGTGGTATGCCATATACACTGGGCCTGCAGCTCTGATTGTGCCACCCACACAAGTAGTCTATCAATCCTGTCACAGGCCAACCATTGCAGGGCATGTGTATACAGTTTACTGCCACTTCAACTTCGCATTTAAAACTACTTGCCACACCTTAAACTCAGTCACCCCTAAGGTAGTCTCTTGGTAGCCTCAAAGGCAGGGTGCTGTGTATCTAACAGGCAGGACATGAACTTTTAGGCTTTACATGTCCTGGTAGTGAAAAAGCTAAATTAATTTTTCACTACTGTGGGACCTACTCCTCTCATAAGCTAACATTGGGAATTCCTTAAAATACTTTTAAGCTGTAATTCCTGATCAGAAAGGAGTAGCTGCATCATGTTTAATATCTTGTTAATGGTTGCGATAAATCCTCTTTAATGCTAATGCTGGATTTAACATTACTGTTTTAGAAATACCACTTTTAGGAAGTGGACATATCTCTGCTCTTACTGCTCTGTGTGCTTTGCAGCCTGTCTCCAATACACGTCTGGGGTGTGGGTCAGCTACATTTTGTGAATTCCCTCTAGACAGCCACAAACACAAACACATGATGGGTTGGTATGATAGAGAACTCATCTACATTCTGATAGCTCTTTCTGGGCAGGAGGAGAGAAGTGAGCTGACACACCTAAATAGGCAGTGTCCTGTTTCCCATACAATGGGCTGAATAATCCCTACTGATAGTCTGGAGCCAGGGTTGAGACGAAAGGGGGACCTGTGCATTTCAAGGGCCTGCTTTGAAGTCACCCCCACTTCAAAGTCACAACAAGGAAGGAGTACAGGGCTGTTACCCTAACAAGAAATTACACTACTGGACCTGTGAAGAACTCTGCCAGGATTAAAGACTGCTGCACTACAAGGATTGCCACTCTCCTTGACTGCTGCTCTGGAAGAACTGCTCTTCTGCTTTGCTGCCTGCTGGGCTCTTCCTTGCTGGGGACACAAACTGGATCCATCTCACTAGAACTCAGAGTGACCTCAAGGGCTTGCTGGCTTGCCCCCTGTTGTGAATTCTCAGGGCCATCAAACACTTCCTTCAACCCTGAAACAGCACCTGGACTCTGCCATCTGTGAGTCCACTCCTGCTAAGTAGGGCCAATCCAGTTCTGGGCCTTTGAGAGGTGACTTCTGCTGTACAGAACCATTGCAATAGAAGCAGTGATGACTTTGCTCTGATCAGGACCGACTCAGTGCCCTTCAAAGCTGACGCAGGAGCTAATCAACTAAATTGCTTCCACTGACTGCACAGCTGGACAATGACAGACAGTGCGGCACGATAACGCAGTGCCTGCATCGTAAAGGGGTTCATTGCTGAAGCCTTCATCGCCTGCATGGATCGGAACGGGCGTATCGAGTCTTTGACATCGACGCATGCTCCGTCTAAGGTACTTTCTCAGTGGACCTGTTTGAGTCCTGTAGCGGGACTGCCCTCCATCGTGGTTAGCCTGAACATTGGATTTACCCCTGTCCAGCATGACTTCAAGTAAACTCTAAGGGCTATTTGTTTCTAAGCATTACATTTTGATTCATCTTCAAAAATTCATAACTCCGGTTCTACTCATTGGATTTGTGTTCTTTTGAACTTTTTTTAAAATCTACATTTCCAAACCTGTGTGGAGTATTTTTGTGGTGTTTTTATTGTGTTACTGTGTGTGTGTGTTGTACAAATACCTTACACATTGATTCATTATATAAGCCTGACTGCTCTGTGCCAAGCTACCACAGCGTGAGCTCAGGTTATATTTAATGTGTATCTAGCTTATCCTGACTAGAAAGGTGGTTTCTTCTTGAACAGGGTGCATACCTCTGCCAATCAGAAACCCAAGTTCTAACAAGCTCATTGTGTTTTTCCTGAAAAATGGCTGCAGACATCTTTTGTTACCTGCATGTCCCACATATTAGTCTTACTGAGGCAGGTCAGTAGGTGTAATGTGTGTTGCTCCATAGATCTGGGTGTTGTTTGGAAAGGTAGAAGGACCAGTGAAATACATTTTCAGTAAATCCTACTCAAGACTCCAGGATGTGTCTAGGGTAGTATGTTTGAGATGCCAGATGAGAAATCAGGCAATATCAGGAGGGGATCACTGAAATAATATTGAGGGACAGAATATCGAGTTGAAAAAATATCGTTGACAAAATATCGACAGACAGAATATCGAGTTTGTATCTACAAACAGGTAAGTACAAAAATATCGACTACAAAATATCGTTTACAAAAATATAGTTAATTATCGAATTTATTAAAAACTGTGTTAAATTAAATTAATATTAAAAATTAATTACTAAAATATACTTAAAAATACTTAAATTACCTTATAATATTTAAATAATTAATGAAAGTTATAAAAAATAAATTTACAATCATATTTGTTAAAACATACATATATAGTAACATAATATAATTAAATAATAATCAATATTATTACCGTTGGATAGCGTAGAGGTAAAAATTACTATTCCCACTCCAGTGGGTGCAACAGTAGGGAAAGCGTTGGATAGCGTAGGGGTAAAAATTACTATTCCGACTCCATAGAGTGCAACAGTAGGGAAAGCGTTGGATAGCGTAGTGGTTAAAATTACTATTCCCACTCCAGTGAGTGGAACAGTAGGGAAAGCGTTGGATAGCGTAGGAGTAAAAATTACTATTCCCACTCCAAAGAGTGCAACAGTAGGGAAAGCGTTGGATAGCGTAGGGGTAAAAATTACTATTGCCACTCCAGAGTGTGCAACAGTAAGGAAAGTAAATACTTCATATATTATTTTAAAAAATATAAATTAATATCTATAACAAATTATTTTAAAGTAATTACCAATTTATTTTAATATAACAATTAATCAATTAAAATTACAAATTAAAATTAATTATTACTATTTGTTAGCTATTAATCCAAATTAATTACAAATTATTTAATTAACAATTAAATCTTATTTATCTATTATTTCAAATTAAATACCATTAAATAAATTTAATTATTTAATTAATTATAAATAAATTGCCCCTATAAACCCAGAACCCGCTACTGAAAATAAATAAGTAAAATTAACATAATTATCAACTAATCAATTAAATAAAATTAATTGCCAATTAAATTTTAATAAATACCCATAAGATTTTAATTAACAATTAATTCTAAAAAAATACCAATTACTTTTTTAACATATTTAATTAATTTTAATAAAATTACTTCCCACCCAATTCCCCTATAAACCCACAACCCGCTACAGAAAATAAATTAGTAAAATTAACATAATTAGCAATTATTCAATTAATTAAAATTAATTGCCAATTAAAATTTAGTTATTTACCAAATATAAATTAATTAACAATTAATAAAAAAATTATACCAATAAATAAATGTACATATTTAATTATTTATAATTAAATTACTTCCCACCCTATTCCCCTATAAACCCACAACCCGCTACAGAATTTAATTACGGAAAAAATAAAAAACCAATTTAATTATTTAAAATTAATTATAACATAAATACACAATTTTCACACGTATAATAACATAAAAAAACATTATAAACAATTACATACTATTACAAATTAGATATTTTTATTTACCTATATTATATACTTCGATATTTTAACTGTCTATATTTTTAACATTCGATATTACATTACTTACCTTAAAAACGATAATTTTGATGTCTATATTCTGTCCAGTCCATATTTTGTCCAGACTATATTTTGAACTCGATTTTATGTCCAGTCTATTTTTTTGAGTCGATATTATGTCTGTTTACCATCAGGAGGCAAGGGTCATTTTCATCTATAGTCAAGAGGAGAGCATCATCTACAATGTGTAAGGTAGCAGTCTGAGTTCTGCAGTGGGATCTGAAGCCAGACTACTAGTCATTCTAGAGATGGTTATCATTGATGGGATCATAGACAGACAGCTTTCAAAGATCTAACAGATAAATGGTAGGTGAGTGATGGGTCGAGACTTTGTGAGGTCAGAGGGTCGATTAAAGGTTTCTTGAGAATTGGAACATATGGCCTATCTTGAGAGCTTCTGGGAGTATTCTTTGAGTGAGGGAAACATTGCATAATGTCCCAGAAGAAGGAAGCTTCACATGGAATATAGTATGTGTGGCTTTATTGATAATAAGAGGAAGCTGTTGCAGCACTCAGCACTTCCCAGCCTGCTTCTAACAAACTTCATGATCTTACAGATGGTGACATTCCATGATGCAGGATGCCACACATCTCACTTCCCATATGGCTGAGATACCCGCCACCCCCTCTCAACACAATCCCCAAAGGAGGGAAACCAGAAACAGTTCTTGAAGTTTTTGGAAGTGGGAGGGAGTGACCCTCCCGGCCGTATTTATTAAAACAAAAAATTAAAAAACATTTAAACATTAATGTACAATTTCATACCACATTGCGATGTTTGGCTAACCTTAACAGATTCTCTAATACAGAGGTTCTCCTAGCCGAACTAACATCCTACAAAAACATTTACTTGAAATATTGAAATTGTACATCCTAACGTTTAAGGGCCAACGGCAAGGTCGTAACCGGTGTCAAGATCCCTAACCAGACATACCCCCCCCCACTTGGAGGGGCGACAGCACTGAGGCGTACTCAAGTGCAACTACTACCAATTTCCCTTGACTTGACGGGGGCACTTATCAACTCGACGCCAGTTAAAGGTCGTTCGAAGACTCGTGTGAGGTATCTAGAAGGTATCGTAGACCTCCCCCCAACCCCACACAACTTACCGCATCTGCCGTCGCAGATGTCACTGGCCCCGGGAAATTCCCCAGGAGGGGGCTGTAACCCCTCCTACACAGGAAGGGGCCTTGACCGCCTTTCCTCTTCTTTCGGCGACCCATCCTTAGAAGGGACCGCCTCCCCGTTGAGGGGCCAAAGGCCACCTCCCCCGAGCGCTCCCATCCGTGTTGGGTGACGCCCACTCATAGGGATCTTCCAATTAGTGCTCACCGATCATGACCTTACCGCCCGACCAAAAATAAATACGACAAATGATAACTAAACGAAACTACATTGGCCACTATGACCGAAAAACCTGTTTATAAATGGACCTTACAACCGAAGTTCTTTAATAACAAACTTGTAAAATTAGACCAATCTTTATTACACATTCAACATCAACACAACACTACAATAACCTGCAAACGAAATAGAATAATTGATCAAATTTATTAAACCACTGGCTGTCCTCAGGGGCTGGTGGGTGGGTCAAAATTGGCTCTTCGTTCCGTCTCGAGCTCACGTGCAGCGAGGGGGTGCAGCTTCAGAGCACAGGAACAAGAGGATGTCTTCTGGTCTTGCGTCCCTTTTTATCCATCTTCAGGGCGGGCGTAAACCCGCCCCTGCCTACCCCGAGGGCGTGGCCAGCCGCGTCAGTGTCTAGGCCAGCCCACTCTAGGGCGGGAAAAAGCGCGCCCCGGCTACGCCGCTTCGGGCATACCAGCCGAGACGCGCCTCCCGCCCAAAATGGCTTCCCGGGGGGATCGAGGCACTCTGCCATACGTTCGGGGGGACCGAGTGGTCGCCCCTTTCCATATGGCTGAGATACCCGCCACCCCCTCTCAACACAATCCCCAAAGGAGGGAAACCGGAAACAGTTCTTGAAGTTTTTGGAAGTGGGAGGGAGTGACCCTCCCGGCCGTATTTATTAAAACAAAAAATTAAAAAACATTTAAACATTAATGTACAATTTCATACCACATTGCGATGTTTGGCTAACCTTAACAGATTCTCTAATACAGAGGTTCTCCTAGCCGAACTAACATCCTACAAAAACATTTACTTGAAATATTGAAATTGTACATCCTAACGTTTAAGGGCCAACGGCAAGGTCGTAACCGGTGTCAAGATCCCTAACCAGACATACCCCCCCCACTTGGAGGGGCGACAGCACTGAGGCGTACTCAAGTGCAACTACTACCAATTTCCCTTGACTTGACGGGGGCACTTATCAACTCGACGCCAGTTAAAGGTCGTTCGAAGACTCGTGTGAGGTATCTAGAAGGTATCGTAGACCTCCCCCCAACCCCACACAACTTACCGCATCTGCCGTCGCAGATGTCACTGGCCCCGGGAAATTCCCCAGGAGGGGGCTGTAACCCCTCCTACACAGGAAGGGGCCTTGACCGCCTTTCCTCTTCTTTTGGCGACCCATCCTTAGAAGGGACCGCCTCCCCGTTGAGGGGCCAAAGGCCACCTCCCCCGAGCGCTCCCATCCGTGTTGGGTGACGCCCACTCATAGGGATCTTCCAATTAGTGCTCACCGATCATGACCTTACCGCCACAGGCCGGATAGTTGACCGGCTATCCGGACCCCCCACACAACTCCTACCTAAAGGTCATGTTTCAACGATTTCAACCATGCTAAGAAGTCTCCTAAGAGTAACTCATTCCCCACCCAAGACAAATGCACACCATCCCCCAAATACATACTGTCATCATTAATACAGCTATGAGAAATAGAATGCAATGTCCGGGAACGGAACAACCTACTCACTTTATTGTTAAGCTTTCTAACAGAATGGTTCAAAGCAGGAATAGAGATAGCCCCCCGCCACACCTTTCGTGGAATCAAATGGGACCATGCAATCGTGCACCCCGGAACTCTCCTCGCCAACCAACTTACGGTGGAAAGCATTGCCTCCAGGAGTAGTCGTCTACCGATGGTGACCAAATCATTACCCCCAACATGCACTATAACTATAGACGGCGGTGACCTTGTCCGCCCTAACAAACCCTCGAAAAATGTTTGAAACTGGTCAATACAGAGACCGCCCCTTCCGTAGAAGGACATCCTGTACCCGTATTCCCCAGCTACGTGAATCATGTCACCTGCTTTGAATACGTCCGCGGCACGCCTCACGTATGAGTGGCCCACGACCCACACCTCCTTTTTCACAGCCGGTGATGTCAGACCGCTGGCCCGGTGTAGGGTCGACTGCATAGTCCGCCCCGCCTCGTAGGCTTGCGTAACTGAAAACCAAACAAAAACAAGAAGCGTGAGTACATTATTACAGCTTCACAACATGTGCAACCGCACGTATCTTTTGTAACAATTGGAGGACCAACGCCCCACTCGTTTCACTTGCTCAACATTAAGACCCCTGGCTGTAGCTTCCGTAGCAGCCCCTATCCGAAAGGAATGGGTCCCAAATTCGCCCGGGTTCAAGCCCGCAGCGGCAATTGACATCGCAAGCACCCGCTGAAACTGAAATTTCGTCAGTGGGGTGGCGTCAGCGTGTCTTAACAAAGTCCCCCCCCATGATGCCACCCTTCGTGCTAGGTAATCCTCTAAACACTTTACCGGACATATGGGGGACCCAGGAATCCTGCGTATGATGACGCAATCACCCATCCCATCTTGATCAGTCTTGGATTTTACAAAGGAGACAGTCATTGTTTCTCCCCTGATCTGAACGTGTTCCTGGCACAAACCCCCTGCCACATCCAGTTTGTTCCTCGCAACTAGTTCGCTTACCCGCATCGCTCCGTGAAATGCTAGCGTAAAAGCGGCTCGGAACAGCACCGCCTCAAACTGAGATGAACATGTGGCCGGGAGTGTGGCCAACAACTGGGACAATCTATCCAAACCTATCGGGCGCCTTTCATCTACTCTGCGACCCTCAAGGCGTTGCCACCCACGCAGCGCTTTCTGTACAACGAAAGATGCTGTTGGGTCCTGGATAGCGTGTGCTCTGGCAACAAAGGAAATGGCAGCACGATGCCTCTGGGCCGTAGCCACCGATTTCCCAGCCCTATGTAAGGACATCAGGAAATTCACTACCCATTCCTCGTGACCCCAAAGTCGCTCTCTATCACTCCCCAAAAAGGCTAAATAGGCCCGAAACGCCCCTTCGTATGCCTTCCTCGTCCTTGGTGCTATACTCTCTCCCACGAGGTGACGAAGTTCGGGGCACCGAGAGACCAGAGAGCTTCGGGAAAGGGTGCCGGCTCCGGGTCCGCTGAGGGGAGGAAACCCGAAAAAGCCTGCATTTGAAAACGAGACAGTGCGTCAGCCGCCTGATTCATCACCCCCGGAACATGTTTTGCTCTGAATAGCACGTTCAATTGCATACATAGTAAAACAATTTCCTTAAGCAGTCTCAAAATCAGTTTACACCGTGCTGCCTGACTATTGATGCACTCGACCACGGTCATATTGTCAGACCAAAATATGACAGAGTGATCTTTGAACCCATCGGGCCATGTTCTCAAGGCCACCAAGATGGGAAACAGTTCCAGGAAAGCAATATTACTCGTCAGACCATTCTCATGCCACCATGTCGGCCATCTTTGTGCCGACCATTTCGTGCCGAAAATGGCGCCAAAACCTATGCTTCCTGCTGAATCTGTCCACAGCCCCAGCTCTTCAGAAGACACGGCCGGTTCATTCCAGACGATTCTACCATTGAAGTCCGCCAGAAATGCTAACCAAATACGCATGTCCTGGCGGATCTCGGCCGATAGTCTCGTGCGATGATGGCACTCTTTAAGGCCGACCATCGCTTGGGCAATTGAACGGGAAAAGGGGCGGGCCATTGGTATTACCCTCAGGGCAAAATTCAACTGTCCCACCAACTGCTGTAATTGTTGCAGCGTAACTTTCGATGCATTTATACACACTTGCAGCGCAGCCCTGAACTTCAACACCTTCTCAGCTGGCAAACGGAAACACCCTTCAATGGAGTCCAACTCGATCCCCAGAAACTCGAGGCAAGTCGTAGGACCCACTGTTTTACCCGGCGCCAATGGCACACCAAACTGTTTCATTAACACACAAAATTCGGCCAAGGCCCGGCCACATTCAAGATCCCCGGCTGCCCCAAGAAACAGAAAATCATCAAGGTAGTGCATTACATCTTGGAAACCTGTTTTCTTTGTGAAGACCCATTGTAGAAAACTACTGAATTTCTCGAAATAAGCACAGGATATAGAGCACCCCATTGGCATACACCTATCCATGTAATAACAACCCTGAAACATGAAACCTAGGAGACGCTGGTCGTCTGGGTGTACCGGGAGCAATCGGAACGCTGACTCGATATCTGACTTCGCCATCAGCGCCCCGGGCCCCAGGCGATTTAAAATGGCTACGGCCTCATCGAAGGATGCGTACCGCACCGAACACACTTCTGGATCGATTGCATCATTCACGGAAAGACCTTGTGGAGCTGATAAATTATGAATCAGTCGGAACTCACCGGGGTCTTTCTTGGGGACTACCCCTAAGGGAGAACAAACAAAATTCTGGACCGGGGGTAAACTAAACGGGCCGGCGACCCGACCTCGAGTCACCTCTTTCCGGATCTTATCCTGTACAACGGTCGTATGCTGCAGGACGGAAAGTTGATTTTTACACTTTTCAACACCCTGAAAGTCCCCTACCGGGATGCGGAAACCATACGAAAAACCGTTCCGCAGCACCCCAGCAGAAGTACGATCCGGGTATTCACTGAGCCAGGGAATCATCGCCAGGGTATCAATTGGGGTAGGTAAAGGCGCCCCTCGGACTATATTAGACCTGTTTGGCACCTCCTCTCCCCCCGTTATCACCCGTTTTGGCTCTGCACGAGGACTCAGGATGGGACGACCCACAACCACTACATTCATGTTTGAATTTACACGATCCCTGGGGTCTAGTACATTTACCTCTGTTGTAATTAAAGCAGAAACCTCTTTTTCCGGTATTGCCGGCAGGTTTCGAGTAATCGTCGGCACTCGTACTTGATCGAAAGGGTGTCCCGGCATATTGCCGGGAGGATTCGCCAACATTACTTCCCACCAACGGCATTTTCAACATTCCTGACTCCTTCATTTTATCCCAAGTCAAGGAATCATAACAATCCCAGGTTAAACTTTTATTATGCTCCTTTTCCTTTCTGAACAGATTATCGTAACAGAACCAATGATTACCTTGGTGCGATGTCGAGTACCCCATGATTCGTGATTGATAGATTGGGAACTCGGAAAGCAACTCAGGTCTACGTTCCCCCAAGATTGATGTAAAGATTCCCCAAGCATTGCCCCAATTGCCGATATTCTCATTCACTTTAAAGGCGGCCATTTTTGCGCGCCAAACACTCGGATGCATGAGATCCTTCTGACTCTTCACATGCTCCACCTCATAATGATCAACAAGCAGTGAGAAAATGTTCACATACTCCCCCGCCCAAATCTTTTCCTTAATTGCCAAAGGAACATGTTGCCCCAACTTTTCTCTCCGAGAGGGTGTTGACTCATCCCTCGCGATCGGCAATGGCCGCTTACCTGCACCTGACGCTGCCTCTGTGGTCGCAATCGTCCCTGGTGTCTTGTCCCCTACTGCAGCCGGCACGGGCACCTTGGCTGCTTCCCGTTTCTCACGCAATTGCTTTATCAGCGCCTGCGCTTCGACAGCCGTGGCGCCCTCGTTACCTTTACCCAACCACGCTGCCAATTGTGCCGCCAGCTCGGGCGGCATATCATCCTCGGACACGGGGGTGACCACAACGGGAATTGGATTCCCCTCCTTCGGCACGGGAGTTGGAGCCTCGAGCGGGGCACTGGGACCCGGGATGTCTTCACCCGGTGCCCCCCTACTGGGCCTCTTGTTTTTCCCTCCCGGGGCTGCTCCCGCCAAAGGACGTTTTGGACCCCCTTCCTCATTCTTGTCCACCCGCTTCTTTAGCTCGGACATCTCCTTCATGAGAACGCGCAGCATCTGGTCAGTAGTCATGCGTTTTCCCACCTTCTTCGGCATTCTCCAACAAAGTAACTGTAAAACAAACAAGAACGATTAAAACGCTCAAAATTGGCTCTTCGTTCCGTCTCGAGCTCACGTGCAGCGAGGGGGTGCAGCTTCAGAGCACAGGAACAAGAGGATGTCTTCTGGTCTTGCGTCCCTTTTTATCCATCTTCAGGGCGGGCGTAAACCCGCCCCTGCCTGCCCCGAGGGCGTGGCCAGCCGCGTCAGTGTCTAGGCCAGCCCACTCTAGGGCGGGAAAAAGCGCGCCCCGGCTACGCCGCTTCGGGCATACCAGCCGAGACGCGCCTCCCGCCCAAAATGGCTTCCCGGGGGGATCGAGGCACTCTGCCATACGTTCGGGGGGACCGAGTGGTCGCCCCTTTCCACAAACAATGCAGAGAGTAAACAGTCAATTAAACAACATAAATACCCCCTTGCACTTAACACAATAAATGTTCTTTTGCAATCCAAATTAAGATAACATGGAGCAAACATATGCTAACACCACCTTGTGAAACAGTATAAATGCATGTAATAATTGTCTTAATCAACTTCAATGCATTTCATAGTCTTTAACCCATTCAAGTGCTCTCCGGGACCTACCGTAGCCAGTTTTCTTAGGAGGCATATTGAATTACAAATCATTTTCTGCTCTTGCAGGCACATTAGTGATATAATGATTTTTTTACATTCCATACATTTCCATAACTCAGGTGAGCTGTATATGCATTTATCTTTTTTAATTGTAATGGACTTGAGAACTTGGACATTCCTTTTATGTCTGCACAGCACTCATACCTAATCATCAACCACAATACCTTGGGTATTCACAATAACATCCTTGCTTTTCTGCCACTTATCAACTCAAACAGAGGGGCATATTACCAACAACTAGCGATAATTATCGCTATGTTTGCTTAGCAGCAATATTTTTATCGCCGTGCTGCGGCGATTTTTATTGCTTAGGAACCTTGCTATTATCAAGGTTTATCTCCTAAGCGATAAAAATCGGCCGAAATGCATGAATATCGCTGAAAAGTCAGCGATATTCATGCATTACCGAGCTAATGCTCTTAGCCATGTTATCCACCTACCATTGGATAACATGGCTAAGAACTGCTCAGGGGCAGGTGTTAGCTGTTGGAGATATTCGCGCTTAGCGCGAATATCTCCAAAAGTTGGTAATATGAGATAGCGATGTTAGCGACTGTTTCCAGTCGCTACCATCTTGGCACGCCCACTTTGCATGTCATTAGTGATAAATTTCACTGACATGCAAAGCGGGGCCCAAGATGGTCGCTATCTCCTACTAGCTGTCACTAACTGGTGTTAGCAACAGCTAGGTAATAGGGAGATAATTTTATCTCCGCTTTCTTGGCTTTTAAAGCCAAAAAAGCGGAAATAAACCCCCTTGATAATATGCCCCCGAGTCTTTCTAGTGGCACCATTAGGGGTAGCGTGTTACGCCCTTACCCCCTTTCATAAAGCCTCCTTCAATGAACCACCTTGATCCAAAGCCAGTTGTAACCCTTCTTTAAGGGTTCTGTTCCACCACTCCACAGATCCATTCCCTTGGGGATCATATACTGAGGAATGGACATGCTCCACACCTCACTTCTCCGAGAAATCTCCTATTTCATGTGACACAAACTGAACATTCTTATCCGTCACTATCACTTTCAGGACTCCTTTTCAGTTATTCCAGCAATGCAATTACCTCCTGTGTATTGACTTGATGGGTAAACTGCACCTCAGTGCAACTGGAATGGTGATGCTTGGCCCACAAAACATACACATACCTGGCACCTAAAACTCCATTGCGTCCCGAAACATCCAATCCTATTTTTTTCCATGGAGCATCCATCTTATCTGCTACCACAGGCGGGTATGTCACAGTTTTCTGCGACTTAATGCTCTATGCACATGCCAAAAAATTGTAAATGCTGTGTCCCACCTCCGATCCATGTCGGGTCACCAGTATTCAGATCTCAACCTTTGCTTCATTGCACGCATTCCTGAATGACCCTTGTGTGTCAAACCAACATGTGACTCCTCCATGCCTCAGGCACCACCAACACTTCATCCCACCACAGCACCCCTTCAATCACCAATAGTTAATGCCCCACTTGCCTATATTTATTAGCCTGGATAGACCCTTCTACAAGCTTTGGCCACCTGTCTCTTACATACTTTATCACCTCTTGCAACACTTCACCCTTTTCCAAGCCTTGCACCGATTCATTGTGTGAAATACACCCTCCTACTACAGCTCTGGTTCCATCCACCATCCAATACCTTTCATCCAAATCTCACTCTTACAAACAATTGACTGGCAACCTCGACAAACAGTCAGCTACCACGTTTCTTTTCCTTGGCATGTATTCCACAGAAAAAGTGTACTCCATTATCTTCATCATCCACCTTGCAATCCAGGCAGAAGCTCTGCTTGCCTTTTTAGTGGTATAAACAATCACTAACAGGCGATGGTCCATTAGTAATACAAACTTAGTTCCCCACACAAACCTTTTAAAATCACAAATGCCTTACCAAAATGCTAGGGCTTCACGTTCAATCATAGAATACGTTAATTCTGCTTCCCTCAATGGTCTGGATGCATAAGCTATCATCACCTCCCTTCCCCCTCAACACTGCATTAATACTGCACCCAGCCCACCATCACTGGCATCAGTAGAAATTATACTTGCGTTACAAGTGTCAAAGGGTTTAAGTGAGGGTGCAGATGTTATGTTCTTTTTCAGCTGCACAAATTAATGTTCACATTTTCCACACTCAAATTTTTAATTGTTTGCCATTAATTTTCTCATATTCACAATCTTGTCTGCAAATCTTGGTATAAACCTTGAGTAATATTCGGATAACCCTAAGAATGATCTTAATTGTTCGGGGCATCTTGTATGGCTTTTACCAACTTCATCTTGGGCGACATACCATGCTCATCCAACAAGTGCCCTAAATACTCCACTGCATCTTTCTCGATGTACTTTTCCAATGCAATCATCAACCCACTCGCACGTCATTTTGTGAAAACACCGTGCAAGCTCTTGTCCTGCGTCCTCTTGTCCTTGTCAAATATCAGAATGTCAACCTGGAAGTAGGTTATATTCGGCATACTCTGGAACAGATGGTGCAATGCCCTTTGGAAAACCATGAATGCTAATCCAAAGGGCATGTGCACAAACCTGTATGTGCCCTCTGGTGTAACAAGTAAGGTCTGGTAAAATGCAAATGATAAGTCTAAGGTAGAAAACACTTTAGCTCCCTTGACCAACATCAACATATCACCTATGTCAACACTCGAAACCAGGAAGTGTTGGCGGCCATCTTGTGCCTCGGTAGAACCGAGACACAAGAAAACAGTAAAACAAAGTTGAGAAATAAGGAAAGGGGGCAGGGTAGAAACATTCTGACCCTATAGGCTTGCTCAGGGGGTCGTACATGGATTTTTAGGGTTAATTTTTATTTATTTTTTAATAAAAAATTGAGGCGTACGCGTATGGTACTCGTACGCGGTGGAAAAGGGAAAAAAAACTAGAAGTACATTTTATTCATTAGGTCTCGGGGGCAAATTCTGGGGGCAATTTTTAGAGCTATATTTCTATGACAGTATGTAAAACTTTCCGGGTTTTTTTCGTGCATCAGTTGTACTCTCTACGCATGCGCAGCCTTGTTTGCAAGTGCACTTTTTTTTCTTTTTCTTCCAGTTCGCCAAGCAAACCTCTCCTGATTTTAGGTATTAAATTTGCCTCTTTCTTTTCCCGGGTCGCGTGTGTCATCCGGTGCTATACTTTTGTAATATATTAATAAACATATTGTATGTATATTTATTTGAAATGTAGTGTCGAGGCGCCAAACGTTGATTACATACTCCGTTCAACTGCCATTTTAGTAGTTTTCATCCATTATTTTTATTATACCTGTTACTTTCATTTTACCCTGCGCATATTTTCTCTGTGATCGATGAGATTTCCTGCCACAGACACCACAGTGTTTGTCCTTGGCCTCCGATCTTATCAGACTTGGTCACAGGTATGCCTAGAAACTAATTTGAAGGACGTAAGCCACAGCCATTAGAACGCGTGTTCGTCAAGAAAAAAATATTATTAAGATTATGCGTTTATTATGCGTGGTAAATGCATACTAGTTGTAAAAGCATGTGTGGTAAAGCGATATGCGTGCTAATGGTTTTGTGGTGACGATCACGCATGCTTATGAACCGGGTATGGGTGTGGTGGAGTTTAGGGCAGCAGGCGGAGGGCCACGCAGCTCCACTCATACAATATAGAAGTAATATAGGATTTTTGAAAGTAAAAAAAAAAAGATTTCATAATTATCCTAGATTAAGTCTTAGTTAGTATGTTCATTAAATACATGAATATATGTTTTTAAACAATTAAAAACATTCACGTGTTTCGCGTACGGGGCGCCGTACATGACGTCACACGGAAGCTTTGATGCGACGTGTAATGATTAGCAGTATAAACTACGGTGCGATCACTCTCTCACTGTCAAATCAGAGCACAGGGCGCGCTATGAGAATGGTTAGAAGTGGTCACTCATTGGAGATCCAATTCAGGTGTGTGGCTTATCCACAGTATCATGACGTTATTTTTTAACCTGTTTAAGTCTGAAGTTTGCATGAAATACTATGTTATAGGCAGATATGGATGTTTAGGCATCGCTTATGTCCATGAAGCTTGGTTATTACCATTTACATACAGGTGCCTGAGGTAGGGAAAAGAAGTCTATCTGAATGGCGAGGATTGCACAATAGCAGCAGATCACTCCTTATTTTGTAGTCACATACAATTGCATGGCTCTTGTAAACAAGATGCGCCTAATTTGGACTGAATTTGGAAAGGTAGTCCGACACCTGCTATCATAACAACGTTCAGTTTACTGGAAACAGGAGTTATTTACTTTGAAATAATGGAGATTGTTATGCAATGTTAGCAGGCATCGCTTACATGATTACAGTAACTGAGCGTGCGGTTTTATTAAAAAAAAGTTGTGTTAAATCCTCTGCATGGGAAGCTGGATGTTTCCATCTGGCTGTCGATTTCGACCTTGAAAGCAGAGTCAACCAAATGAGTCGTATAAGAGCGCTATTGTCTCAAAAAGAGGTCGCTGTTATATCTGCTACAGAAACATTTGCCCTTCATGTAGCAAACACCCGCACAGAAGTGCATGATTTATTAAATACAGACGTGCTCTTGAATTTTGGGGAGTTCATTTAGAGTTTCTTTAATGTGTCCTTGACTACGGGGTTACCTTACTTTTTTAAAGTTATAAGCAGTGGCCTTGTGACTTCTGTAGAAAGTATATTTGGTGTCTTGTCGGTGTTTTTTCATTCGATTTTTTCCAGCATCTTTGGTGGATTCTCCTTAATGCTCACATTAGTTGCCCGTGTGCTTGTATTAATTTGTTTACTTAAATATGGATGCACATCTTGCAGCAGACGAGAATATGTCCCTGTTGTTGCTGGTCCGCAACCGAATGCTTAGTTATTACGAAGCGCTGTCTCTGGCTACATTGAGTGCAGCTTATGGATTAGCGTTTCGATTTTCCTTTTTCACACGCGTTCAACCTGTCTTCTATTGCCTGAGCTGCGATTTCGACTGGGCCCTGGATTTGTGTCTCTTCAGTACGGTGTCTCCCAACGCGGATTATGATCAGCTGATGAGCCCCTTAGTTGCTCATGAATTGCTCTGTTCTGGTGGCGGGATTATGGCCTTAGCAGCCATACATGGAATAATGGAACGTTGGAAAGTTTTTGCAGCGGTGCATGACTTCTTGGCATGCAGTTACATTGAAGATGACCCGAGTTTTCCTCTGATGGTGATAGCGGCTCCGGTTTTTGAGGAACATGTATGTTCATTCCCACAATTGAATTGGATGGCTGAAATGTTTTCAGATGAGAACAATGACTTCCTCTTGGAGGCTGTTGCTACATACTGTGCTTACACGCTGTTGGAATAAGACTCTTTGATTTTTCTACGTATTCTTTATTATTTAGCTACTGCTTTCTATCAAAGAGTGAATAACTTTTTTGGGGAAATGTGAACTTGACTCTGCTTTTAGGCTTGGACTCTGCGTTTCTAATTTGCCCACGTTTATATCACATGCTTCGATCAAGGAAGGGTGCCATGGGGCTGAGCCTTGCACTCACACCCTGTGAAGTTAGCATGGGTTTATTAGAAGCATACACTCTATTTTTGCTTTCATGCTCTGCTTTGCACATGACACATACTTGTGATATTGTTTAGAGAACGCTGAGTATTTTGGTTTATATGAGAATAATTTGGTATGCTAGATTTGTAAACTGCCTCGCTAGTTTTGTGTGTATAGTGAGAGCATGGAACATCAAGGTTATCTTGAATACTGTGTCTTTTATTCAAAATGATCCTCGCACGTTCGAGCCATAACACATATGCAGCTGTGGCCACCTCTGATACTTGCGCGTTTTATAATGCATTGTGGAGGCAAAGTTACACACAGTTGCAGAACATTCGGATCTTGACAGTTTGTGGAACACTGAATGTGATGCACTACTGCTGACTACCAGAGGTATGGGTTTGCCCATGTAATCCTATGAGACTTTCTGTAGTTATAAACTAATCTGTTAGGTAGGGAGGGTGAAATGTAGGAATATTTTACATTTGTTTACCTTTAACATTATATTTTTAATTTATTATTATTATTTATATTATTTATTATTATAGGATGCCTTTTCCGTTTGTATTTGATAGAATAGTAACAATGCTGACAACCTGTTTCTGATAATACGTTTGGTTGTATTTTCTAAGGTACTGTGCATGAGATTATGGCGTTAGAAATAAACATTTCAAGTTGCACATGTCTTTATTTACATCTTGTTTTGGACTGGTGTAAGACTATAATGAAAGAGTGCTCTTGTTATCCAGTTTACTTCATGTAATTTAAGTCGCATGTTCTGGGTTGACTAGTTATTGGCGTTTTTGCTCTAGGGCAAAGACCCAATGAGTGACTGATTGCTAGTCTGGTAGGGGGTTTGTGTAGTAAGGTGGGTTTTGGTACACCGTAATTCACTGAGGTCCTAAGTCTTTATGCATAGTTCTGTGTATGAGCAGAATTCCTGGAACAGTAGTTACAACAAAAAGGCTAGATAAAGGGCTTGCACTTTGAATATGAATATAAAATAGAAGAATAGTTGATAATCACAGCTAAGGAATGCAGTAATTAGATGTGTGTATGTGTGGATGATGTGTAGATTGAGTGGAAGATGAAAAACGTGAAAAATAAGAAAGGCTGGAGAGACGCAAACTACCCACTGCATTGTCAGTGAAGTGGATCTTTGAATTTCCAGGTCATTACACAGATAGGGTGTTGGATCCTGCAGTGGGAGCAAGAGAAACTAGTACTACATCTAAGGAAGAAAGCTAGCACATAAAGTACACACAGTTCGGCAGATTTACAAGCTTGTGGGAAAAATGATGCAAAAGTGGCGCAATGGGCTTGTAAACCTGCCCCAGTGTGTGGTAGAAAAGACGCAAGAAAGGACGGAAGTGTGCAAATTAACCACTGCTATTCATGGGTTGTAGTTACCAAGAAGGATGAATAAATGGCCTGCACATTTGAATTAAAGAAGAATAATTGATAAGCTCAGCGAAGAATGGTAGCAAGTAGGTGTGTGTATTTGTGGTTGTTGTGTTGATTGAGTGGAAGATGACTAAGGTGAAAAATTAGAGAGGTTGCAGAGATGCAAACTTTCCATTTCTTTGTAAAGGAAGTGGGTGTTTAGTTTTCCAGTGCATATATATATTCACTGAAAAAGCATAGGTTTCAGCCATGTTATAGTTAGGAATTAGCATTTAAAAAACCTTGCAAATTCACTGAAAAAACCATAGGTTTGACACACGTTATAGTTAGGAATTAGCATTTAAATAACCTTGGAAATTCACTGAAAAAACCATAGGTTTCATACATGTTATAGTTAGCTGGACATTTCACTCATACAAAACCTTTGAAATTCTCCTGTTATAGTTAGTTCAGCTAACTATATCTCTCATGCCCACAATGCACTGCTGATGACATCACATATAACATCACTCATGACATGGTCAGTGACATCACTCATGACATCATTCATGACATCTCAAATGACATCACTGATGACATCACTGCTGACATCATCCTTGTGAAAGAGTGGCAGACCTCCTCTAAGCGTAATATAACGTTTGATACACCCATTCAAAAATTGAAACTAAAATTTTCGAAAAAATGGAGATACTGATACCACTTACCAACAAGCTATTCAGTAATTCCACCATCTACATACACATCCACTCATTCACCAACAGTTCTTTATAGTCACTTATACATGTACTCACTCATTATATGTACTCATACACTTATACATCCTGTTACACACCGACACTCATCCATACACTTACTCACACATATACTCACACATGCAAATTAACTATCAAACATACATTTATTTGCATATACAGCATATACACACAGCACTACACTTACTTTTACAGAAACATACATATACTTACTCTCTTAAACAATCAGTTACAGAAACACATACTTATTTATACAGGAACTCTTTCAATCTCTCACTCTCACATATAATCACTTATATACATCAATACTCATATATAGTAGATTAAAACATATGTAGCTACTCATAAAGCTACTATTGAGACAGTCAATATATCACTAACACACCCATACACACACTCATCCACCCATACAGTCCTGCATATATGCTGTCTTCAAAACACATACAAACAGTGAGTCACTCATTCATGCATTTATGCGCTAAGTAATACTCTCCACCAAACCATACAGACACTCATACTGATACTCAAAAAGCCAACTAATAACTCATATAGACACTCATGTAGCTACTCACCAACCCATGCAGCCAGTTATAGACAAAGTGAGACACTGATACAGATATTTACATATTTAAACATTACTCGCTAATACATGTATTCACTAAGATACACTTAATAAGTCAGTTATGCAATCATTTTTTGAAAAAAAATCCATTGAGACATTTATTTATCTATTTCTTCTTCCATCGACATTGTAATACACATATAGAAAACATATTTAAATTTCAGAAAAAAAAACATTCACTGGATGATGTCATCAGTGATGTCATTTGAGATGTCATGAGTGATGTCATGAGTGATGTCACTGACCATGTCATGAGTGATGTTATATGTGACGTCATCAGCAGTGCATTGTGGGCACGCGAGTTATAGTTAGCTGAACTAATTATATATATATATATATATATATATATATATATATATATATATATATATATATATTCTTCATTTTCTTTCCTTGCGCAGCTCAATGCTTAGCCTTCAATTTGTATTAACCAGGGCTTGATCTTTAATATTCTTTGTGAGAGCTAGAGCTGAGGTTGCTAGGTAACTTAAACTAGCTTCAGTGTGTGTTTACATTCCATTGAATGCTTGCCTACAGCGTGATTTAAAATTACCTTCTGCGTTTATTTAAAGGTGCTTGGTTAAAAGTTTAGGTCTGTCCACACATTCAGTCATATGGAAGGGCTTGAAAACACGAGTTAGAGGTGCATTTCAACATTGCTAGGCGTTGCTAGGGGTAGTTTGGTTGATATGCGTGTCAGCGCGATACCTCCTGGGTTGACGCCTCCCAGCACGTGTAGGTTCCTCTTGTGCTGGACTCTGCTGAGGAGCTCATGCTGTCGGCAAAATCAGTCAAAATATAAATTAATACCGGCTCAGACTGTATTTGTGGCAGATGGCTCTTTACGATGATTCTTGCATTCCGCTCATCTCCTCATACTTCTGTCTGCCGTAATCCAGCGCTGCAGGAATGGTCTTTGTAAAACATGCTGGAACAGGAGCATGTCATGCTGTCAACGCTTCCCTCTTACGAACCAGGTTCATATCCCATTCTCGTCACCACTATAACTTCCTAGAAGAAGGAGGCTTCACATGGAATATAGTAAGGGAAGCTTTATCTATATATATAAAAACGAAAGTATGTCTGTCCTTTATGCATTACTACACCATTCATCCGATCGGCATGAAACTTTGGGAAGTTTGTTGAGTACACTCCCGCGAAGATTTCTGGCAAAAAACAAAAAAAGAATAATTGTTATAAGTTATTGAGTACACTCCCGCGAAGGTTTCTGGCAAAAAAAAAATTGTTAAATATCGTCCCCACGGCCCCCCAGGGCCCTCATAATCTTTCCAATACTGAACGTTTACAGTTTCCACTGCGACTCGCTTTTGCAATGACCATCAACAGAGCACAAGGACAATCGCTGCAAGTGTGTGGACTAGATTTGAAGAATCCGTGATTCTCACAAGGACAACTGTATGTGGCCAGCTCACGCAACGGAAAACCTTCTGATTTATTCGTGTACGCACCAGACGGAAAAACAAAAAATACTGTGTATCCACAAGCACTCGAATAAATAAACTGAATTAAAACAACACTTTAAAATGTTTTCCATTTTAAAATGAATAAGTTTCAATAAAAATGACACAATGTAAATTAAATGTTATCATAACAAGTTTCCTTAAATTTCCTTTCTTCTGAGATCGCATCAGCGCGCGACGGGTAAGCTAGTTGATAATAAGAGAAAGCTGTCGCCGCACACTTCCAACAAACTTCATAGAATCTCCACAACCACAAGCTGTTGACATGCCATGATGCAGGCTGCCACACAATGGTAAGTAGGTGTAAGATAGCATTCCTAGAGATAGCTTTGATAAAGGTCAAAGATAAGGCATTATCTTCATAAGAAGTGGCTTTGAGGGAGCTCAGTAAGTTGAAATCTGTGAGTAATAAGGCTTTGAAGGCTGGCCATTGCCAGATTCTAAGGGAAGGGGTGGACATAAAAAAATGAAGCAAGCTTGGTCTTGACGATATGCAGTTGGATCTTCTTTATTTTTCCACTGAAGGCAAAGTTAATGGCATTATACTTTTCTGTGGAGTGAAATATAGGTGAGTCTGGGAGGGGGTTGATGCAGTGCTTGTTTGTCTTGAAAAGTGTCCAGATTCTGTTGGTGGGGTTCTATGGTAGTTTGCTTTCGCTGATTTGATGATTAGTCTGCATGTTGCTCAGAAGGACTTTACTTTCATGAGGTCATTGGGAGTTCTGTTTTTCTTCGATTTTCTTAGCTGTTTGTGAATGGATTGTTTATTTTCAGGAAGGCCTTTAGTGTAGCAGGGTGCTGAAGACTTTGTCTTTTACTTGCTTGACTTAATTGGGGTGTGGATGTTTCATTTTCCAAAACAATTTTGAAATTGTGTGTTGGCATCGGACATGGAGTTCATAGAGTGAGAGATGAGTTCATGCATTAGGTTGTCCATGAAGAAGTCTTTGAAGGATCTGATGGTTTGATCTTCTCTTGTGTGTTGACCTTGGTTTGTTTGCAGGAAGCTGGGCATGGAGATAGGGATTGCATTATGGTCAGTGCAGTCCTGGGTTATGGCTGTTTCCCATTGAATTAATTAGTTAATAATCCAGCTGAATAGATTTGTGTGCCCTCTTGGAAGTTCACAGGTTGCAATCATAGTTAGACAGCTTGTGTGATTAGTGTACTTTCTTTTGATAACTATATCTAACATTTAGATCACAGGTTTAAAATAGAGCATGGAGAACACAACCGTCTCTAGTTCTGTAGTGTAAAAAATGATTTTTTTTTAACTGGGTACAGATACAGTGATTGCAACATGACCTAGATGCCTTTCGGGATAAAGCCAGCTGTATCCATATGGCTTTTTTAGTTTTCAAAAACAAGAGGGAAGAATCTATGGGGATTTTATCTGTTCTTCAATATGCTGCATATACCCAATAATATAAAAACACACCAATAGAAAAGGGGGATAGTTGAGGCTATCAACAGAAATAGGTGTCAATGCCCAACTGAAACACACTTGGAAGGTGGCATATTTAATTTGGCTATTGATGTACAGTACATTCATACTACAGGTGAGCAACTCAGAGCTGAACTTCATAAACCTTTGGACAGTTGAAAATTATTAATGACTATAAAACAGTTTATTTAAAGGTTTGGCCTACCATGCATAGCTACCTGCTGTTTCAAAACAAAAGGAGCAACTCCAGGGCCCTTTGCAGCAAAAGCTAAAAACTGTTGCCTCTGTGAGGGGCATCTGAGGGAAGCAGGAAGACAGATGCCTCTCTGTATCTACCCACCACACCCCTTGCTCTGAGCCCCCTACAGAGTGATCGGTCAGCTCTGCCCATTCGCTTACCCACACTAAAGTATTTCCCAGCCCAAACCAGAACAAACCTGACCCTCACATAATTCATGGAACCACCCAGCACTGTTCTAATTGCTACCCTGCTGGGTCCTATCTTAGTTACTTGGAAATTGCAGTTTTTTTATCCGTCATATTCTGCTCCCAGGTGGCTCATTCAGGGACCTGCTGGGGATGGGACAGCAGAACCATGTGTATACAGGAACGTTTTGAAATTCCCATTTAGTACCAGCACCCCATATTTTCCAGATTTTGCCTCAACCCCCATATATAATTATAAATTCCATGCCTATAGAAGATACATGCCTGCTAATAGGTACTATAAGAGTACACACAATATGTGGTGCTTTGTTACATATTCACCTCTATGGATATTTATGTCTGAGAATTAGTTTGGAGTGGTCTTAAAATAGGATAATTTGAAACAAAGCTAAGTAGATAAAAGGGTTAATAGTGAGGGAATAACTTGGAATACAGGTTTTATAACCCTTTTTTGAAAGTTTACCACTGTGTAAAAGGTCTAGTATTTTGTGGTGGTGGACTGGCGAGGAAGGATATGGTAAGATGAAGAGGGTGTGCACAGTAGACATTTCAGTCAGCGATTAGTACAATGATGGGGGCCCCTCCAAGTATTTGTTACTCCATGGGTATATAATAAAATTTTCTCTCAAATTTGTTGATGACTGTCTGGGGCATGATTGCGCAACTACCCCTTCACCTGACAGGCTGGAGCCAGACTCATGCTCTTCTACTTTATAAACAGCTGGCCTTGCTACCATTTGATGCAGGGAGTGACCCTTCCAGGAGTGTGGGTCCAAACCATCCACGTGGGAAATAAACATACATATTTTTGAGTTGCCTTGTGCTGTACCTAAGCACAGTCACTGTCAAGATGCAAAGCAACACAATTTTAAAAGGTATGCCTCAGACTAGGTGCAGTTCACCTTTTCCAAAATAGTATTGCTGCAAGTGAATTTGAGGTGCTCATACATTCTTTCTATTGATCCTGAAGAAGCACAAAATGACCATTGTGGCACATGGGGTACAAAACATGTCGATCCACCACAGGTATATCTATGCCTGTTGGGGTAATTGTTTACCCATGGGGTTCTAATGTGTTTTGAATGGACACTATTTACGTTTTTAGCTTTGACTTTAGTAACCCCTGATCAAATTGTATTTAATTTTGCACGCACTGTTTTGCCTTCTTTATTTGGACCCACACCCCGCATACCCTCAGGCACCATCCGGCATTTTTTAAAAAGAGCTCTGCCAAAGTGACCCTTCGGGGGACCTTTAGGGCATTGCAGTGCTGGGCCTTATGAGGAGCCAATGCCCGATGATAAAGCCTGACATCCTTCGGGGTGTTTGAGGGCAACATGAGGCAAGACTAGTTCTTCCTCTTTTTTAGGGGGTCCCTTCTATACCCAGGCCTTTTTCTCCTTTCTGGCTTTTTCCTGGCTAAGGCTATTGGTTTACTTCCATTAGCCAGCCTTAGGAACAGTGTCCTTTTTTGGTTTAAGTACAAAGTAAGAGGAGCAAGGACACTGGAACGTAATTTGCTCCTTGGTCTCCCCCTCTTCTTGTTGATTAATGAATAAGGAGATAACACTTTTGAAAAAGAATTGATTAATGAATAAGGAGATAACACTTTTGAAAAAGCAAACAGAAGATTTTAAAAATCGTAACAGGTGCAATAATCTCCGATTTTATGGCATTCCGGAAGGAGTAGAGGGGCGGGACAAGCTTACTTTTCTTGGAATCCACATCCCTAAAATAGTGGACCTTAAGGAAGGAACACATCTCAACCTGCAACATGATCACCGTATCAGCCCCAAATCTGGTGGTGCGTCAAGCTCTGGCCATCCTAGAGTTAAAATTGTCCTATTTCTAGAATATACAGAGTTGCTTATGGTTTTATCGGTGGCCAAACAAAGGAAACAAATGTTATGTTCTGGTCAGAGGGTCTTTATCTCTCAGGATGTATCACGTGCAACTGCTGCTTGTCGGAAAAAGTTCTTATTCTACGTCCCACTCTACGATCTATGAATGTGAGATATAGACTAGTTCATCCATGCTTCTTTAACACCTTGGCTGCTAGGGGTTTTCCCGCTGGGTGCTGCCATTCACTAAATCCCACTTTACATGACAAAGCCAGCTCGTCATAAGCACAGGGCAGGTAAAGCCCATGACGAGCTGGCTTTGTCATCAGCACTGAAGGGGTTAAAGTCACATATAAGGAACAAACCTTCTCTTTCGACTGTCCAGAAAACCTTAAAAAATGTATTCTCCAACACAATCAATGAATGAAATAAGTTGTTATATGCCATGAAGTTAATATATGAAATAAGCTGTTACATAATAAAAGGTTTTATTATAAAATGCACGTGCAGGGTGGTAAAACATACTGTTCTATAATTTCTTTTACTTCTTTTTCTTCTCTCCTCTTTTTTCTTCTGTTTTCTTCCTTCTTTCTTAAAATACAAATTACAAAACAAATTTGATACTATAAGTGCAGAATTATGATAATTTCTAATATGTTTAGTACAATTTTCCCTTTTGTATTTTAATTATTATTCATTTTTGCTTTATCTGTGAATATTCTATTTCATATCCTAGTCTTCCATTCTAAGTATCAGATAATTCTGTACAGCTGTATTTCACGTTCATAAAGCTTTTATTAAACTAAAAAATTACCATGGCTGCTGTAACTACCCAACAACTGGCACTGAACACTAACGCCACCCTACAGACACACATATGTCTTGGACCGAGTAGAAACCCACCACGGATGTGCAATATTGAATCCAGAATATCGCTAGGACACAATACCGAGGACATAATATCGAAAGAGAAATTTTAAGTCTCGATTTTCAACACCTAACTCCGCATTTGTAGTTAAAGGATTCATATAGGTATGTTGATGTGGAGTGAGGAATAGAAAATCTTTACCTACATGCACTTACCTTTCAATATATTGCTCCTTGATATTCTGTCCTTAATATTCTTGGACCACAATATTCTGGAGTTGATATTCAGTAGTATAATAGCCATCACAATTGGTTACGACCACTAAATGGCCAGGTCGAGATGGTAGCATGCAATCACAAGGCGAATATAGTGTAAATCACTATTAAAGTTTGGGCACATCCGAAGCAACAGTGAATTCGGAACAAATGACACCCACTTATGAATTTCCTATTGGTGCCTACTGTAGAAATGAGGGTGAAGGACTCCTCATTGCACACAAGACAGAGGACAGGGCCTGTTGACCTTTGCTCTGACCTGCCATCACATGTATAGTATTCATATTTACTAATAAAGGAGATTGAGAAATGTAAGGCTATCATGGCAAGGACATATAAAATACCTGGTACCAGCTTCATCTTGATCGAATTCAAACACCAGGAGTTAAAAAGAGGATTCCATTTAGAAATGAAATTATCTATTTAAATATAAGATGCCTAAGAAGTTGAATTTATTTGTATCTTTAATGGAAATTGTGAAAAAACAGACATGTCAAGCATATGCTTTAAACAACATTTATTTAAAGGTAACATTTCAGAGTTTTCAGAGTTTAATTTATAACGTGGACTATTACCGAAAGTGTCACCCTCATTGAGAAAGAAAGGGATTGAAGGCTCTATGTTTGACATACACTGATCATTTTAAGTGTTTTTTATCATATGGAAACCCTTATCTCTTATTATTTTGATGTATTTGTAAAAGAAAAGGTTCTAAGGCTAGGATAAATAAAAAGGGTTGACACTGCTCCCACGTTTGCCAGCAATGAGAGACTACACTAATTTGGCAACAGATTACCGTATCATACTGAGCTGGTTTGCAATTTTGCTTAGGTAACACTCTATCTCTGGGAGTCTGTGTTAGGCCTGGACAAAACGTTAATCATAAGGCAACATTTGCAAAATTTGTGAATTTTACATTACACAAAAAAGTCATGACAACTCTCAAAAATATGAAGTATGAGATTGAACCTATTTTTCTTTACTGAGCCCCCATCTTGTGGTAAAAAGTCTCACAAGATATCCATAGGATTGCATAAAAATGTCTCATTAAGAGACATCTTCCACTCAAACCAGTCTCTTACGGATATTTCCCAAAACATTTTTTTTAACGTGAGGTTGTTGCTCAGGTAAAGAAAGTGAAATGAGATATTGACAAATCACCTTTTACTACAAAAGGATAATTACATAGAACTGCACAAAAGAAACAAATCATCCTAGTCTCTATAGCCCTAATCTGTGCACTGTTAAAGAAGATTTGATGTGTATTTTATTGTAAGTGTCATCTTCACATAGCATGTGTATTTGTTACACATACACCCAGAAGGGTATCATGGTGCTGAACAACAGATGTTCATTGTTACCCAACGGCAGTGGCTGGGGCATGGCTGGTGGGTGTGCGCGAGGCAGGAGGACCCGCAAGGGGGGGGGTTGTTGTGCGCAATATATATATATAAAATTACCACTTACTTTGCCACCGGGTCCGCGTCTCTGCTACTGCCCTCCCTCGTCTTGAATCGAGGAACAGGAAGCACAGCCAGGCTCCCCTGACCAATCACAATGCTGCAATGCAGCCTTTTGATTGGTAAGCACCCAACTTTCCTGACCAATCACAACGCTGCCATGCAGCAATGTAATTGGTCTGAGTGTCCTGGTTCAACGCTCAGCCAGGGAATGGGGGCATGGGCAGCCTGCATGGAGGAGATGGAAAGTGCGCATGGCTTTTTTGGGCAGCCCGTGAGGGCCGGCCAAACAGTCATAAGCACTTAGGAGTCAGAAAACCACTCCTCCCCTGCCTTTCTCTGAGAGCAGGGCAGCCCCGCCCACCTGCCTGCCCGCCAAGCAGCACAGAAACATAAAATGCTAATAACTCAAGGTTATTATTTTATTTTTACTTTACGTTGCACTGCTTAAAAGCAGTGAGACGACGCTACTCTGCCATAGCGGAGGAACCGCCACTGCCCAATGGTACTCATTTTATTGACCAAAGAAGGAGGAAAGGCGAGTGGATCTGCCGGGATTTGAACCAGTGACCATGAGGTCAAATAGAGGCCCCTGCGGTGGGGGTATTTGTACACTAAGCCCCAGTCCCAGCTTTCTTCCTTTATAAATGCACTAAGTGCATATCGGTGACTGACGTTCTTGTCTCTCTCAAGCGTTTCCCTAATTCCTTCTTCCCATCCTTTTAAGCTTTTTCAAACCTCTTTTCCAAATTATGACATTTTTGTGTTGTAATCTATGTTCAGCATTAATAGATCTTACAGTGGATGGGGAAGATGTGGTGAAGCAACAATAAACCTGTCTGTGATAACAAATTTCAAGGTCTCACTCACTATTTGTGGCTCAGATGTGAAGCAAATGGAAAATCATGGAACTGGAAATCAGCATTGCTAGGCAAAGTAGTTTGTCCTCTTCTGTTCTGCATTTGCCACTAACTTTTGTTAGTTTTGGTAATGGTAGTGATAGTAATGGCGGTGGTGTTATTGGTATTGATTGGCATTACTGATGGTGGTAGAAAAGATGTTGATAACTGCTTACACTCAAGTCTTTGAAAAGTATTTTAAAAGGCCTAGTACAATGAAGAGATTTCTGAATACAGAGCTTGCATCAGATAAAGATTTGCATGTTATTGGATCTATTTTTCAGCAGGAAAATAGCCCATAATTCAGTGCAAAACTCAAGCCACAAAGGATCACCACATAACATGTGTGCATGTTAACAATATAAACTAAACTCATCAATGAGCTCCCACTTGAGTCCTATGGCACAGCAGGTACAAAATCAATGCCTGGGCATTTCCTTCACACTTAGGAGGTCTCACTGAGTACCAAATAATGAGTGGAATTCTTGATTTACTCTTAGCCACAAATTGCACAGGGCCTAATTCTGGTCCAATATATTCTAGCTCACTGTGTTGCTGCATACAGGAACAAACATCAAGAAAATCTGCTGCCGTCCAGGTCACTGGGCCATAGAACTGAAGATGAATTTCATGGATAAAGTTCTAAAAGGCTGAACTTAGTATGAGGTTGCTTTTGGGGTCATTCAGAAGCGTCAAATTCACTTCACCGTGGGTAACGATAGACATAGAAGGGAGACTTCCGCATTTTGACCCTCCAATGTTCCATCACGGGTAGCCATTTTGGGTTAGCGCGCTAGTGTTTAGACACACCCGGCACCAGCGCGCATTGACGCTTAAATGATCCAGTGCTCCTAACACGCGAGCATTCAGCAGAGCGGCAACATCGGTAGAAGTAAGACTTAGTGATTATGCGGACAAAGTAAGTTACAGACCCTTACCCCAGGTCTCAAAACGAGTGGGTTTTGAGACACTTTTTTCCATTTCCCAAGCAGTTCGACCAAAACGCTAAGGGCGTGGCTCTCTTTCTTGCAGAGCGCCGCGGTGAAATCCTACCGATTGTCAGCTCATGGGGCACCACGTACTTGCCACAACAGTATGTATAGTTACCATTCTAACGCAGGGGTACGCCCTGGTTTGTGGGGACTTTCATTGTTTTATTGTCTCATTGACCGCAACCTTATGACTAATATGAAAGATCGGGTTCCTCTTTTTTAATCCTGTGAAATGTTGTTGTATGCATTGAGTCGCTTTGATGTGTGTGTGTGGAGATAGAACTAGCCCAAATTACAGTGGGCGCGTACAAGTTCGGGAATTTACTCGGACAGGCAGGGGATGGAAGATTGAATCATCACTCTGTCCATAAAGTCTTGTATTAGGGCTTTAGGCAATGGTCTAATGAAATTTGAAATGAAGAATTGTGGCGCAGATAATTATGTAAGCGCAGTGACAAACCACAGTTCCTACTATGAACATCTGTGTGTTTTTTGTCCACTGTTAGGTATCACCTACGTACAGCCAGGGGATGGCAGACTGAACCATCACTCTGTCCATAAAAGTTCAAAAGTCATTCTCTGTATAATGGGTGAATGGATTTGATGAGTGAAATTGTGGCGCAAACAAGAATGAAAGCGCAAAATTCACAGCTATAAATGTAAATATCTGTGTCCCTTTTTTTTTCCCTTTTTCTTTACAGGGACCATATTTGGGTCACCTATTTTTGACAATTTTTGCTTCCCAGGGGGCCAGCTCATGCCCTGAAGCATAAAACTAGCAGTGGAATTTTACTGTTAGTTTTTAGGAAGACAGGCTGACAATACTTAGCAACTGAGCTTATTCCCGTAGGGACCATTAGAAGGTCCTGATGAGTAGGCAGTAGGGGACTGCCTACGAAACATGTAGACCAGGTTGTAGCGATCGGCTCAACCCCAAAACCCCCTTCTTAATGTCCCCAGCTAGAGAAGCTAATAAATAGTTTTTTTCTACTAGCCAGAGGATTTTTAATTTTTGTACTCACACACATTGTTAGGTCCCTACACTTTCACTGACACCTTGCACCATCACATAGTCCTGTCACCACTTTAGTGCTCCCGCGTAGTCAGTCAGGTCGTAGCACGCCCCGCCCCGTAGAGGGACGGGAAGACCCCAATGATGAAGCATGACACTACTGGATTTTTTTAGTGTGTGAGGGGTATTTTAAAAAGCACATAGTGCTCTCATCTTTATCACCCTAAGAGAGAGTACTTTCATTATCTTCTCATCACTGAAAAACCAACAAATAAAATACATGTCCACACATTGATAGAATCTCTTTGTTTAGATATGTCATTCAGAAGCGGCCTGATATGGTAGTTTTCTCCAGACCATCCCAGGTGGGGCTGGCTACCAGTAATTCCATATGGGTCGTCACTGCCTAGAGCTGCATGGATGAGCTTAAAAACAATTAAATTTAATTAAGCCCAGAGTATTTACCAGTGGATTTGAATTAATTCAAGCACTCTAGCCATCAGATTTTGAGCTGTGTCTTTACACTTGCAAATGGATATACCATAGCCTTAGAGCCCATGGTAGCGAGCTCTACCGGTCAATAAAGGTCCACTCCAGTATTCTGCGAAGGCCTTTAATAGCCGGTAGAACCCGCTACGAATGTCTCTAAGACTATTAGAACTTTTCCCCCCTAGAAGGCAAAATGTTCTAGTTTGTAATACAAAGGCATCATGGAGCCTGAGGTGGTTGAAATCCTCTTGGGCTCCGCGAGGCCTTTAAACTTTGGAATGTTGATGCTCCAGGCTTCTACCAGCCCTTAGAAGCCCGGAGCATTCCATTATTTTCAATGGATCTCTCAACATTCCAATGTTCTAATTATACTTAAGAGCTCATTTTGTGTATTGGTCATATTTAGTTTATGCAGCAGCTTCCTTTTAAGGAACTATTTAGGTAGACAGGGTGTTAAGTGTTTCATTTCGCGTTTCAGTGGCAGGATAGTATTTTGGGCTGCGAATTGTGCTTCACAAATTCCTAATTAATTAATTCATTCATTCATTCAAACAAACCATGCCAAATGAGTGCCAATGGGCACAACTCATGAGGTATTTTTAGTCGTAAACATAGTTTTATAGCCAAAAATACCTGAATTTAAACCTGCTGGACATTCCCAAAAGGATACCTTACCAATACAAATCCAATCACTCTCAAAAAATTGTACACAAAAATGCATATAATGATGCTGAGAAGTCATGTGAGTAGTAGGAAAAGTAAGAATTTGAATCATTGGTAAGGCTTGTGCATTCATGAACATCTAGCAGTCAGGCCGGGCAGTTTGTAAACATTCACAACTACTCTCCAAATCTTTCTTGCTCTAAAAATAGTTAGAGAGTTAAAATTGTTATTAGTAGGGAGAGAAGAGAAACGGAAAACCCAGAAACTCTGCCGGAGTGTATGGAAAAGCTGTTTTGATGAAAAATGATTTTCCCGTTGAAAAAAAGGAATATGATCATGAAATTGCTGAATGGGTTTGCCCTTCACCAATTCATGTTCTGTTATGCAGATTTATAGAGCGCACTCTCACCCGGGAGGGTAACCTGGCATTGGACAGGTACGGTCTAGCGAAACCTAGGGGCCGAGTGGGACAACTCACAAGCAAGGGCTTCAGCTTCTTGTGGAATTCAAGAAGTGGCAAGGTGGCTCTTATGTGTAGAGGCAGGTTACTCCATTGCTTTAGGAGCAATGTAGAAGGCGTGACCTCCAGATCTGGTTTTCCATATGCGTGGCATGTGTGCAAGTAAGGAGTTCTGACGAGCTGCGGTGTCTAGAAGGTTTATAAATGCATTTGAGATTATTGAGGCATAGTAGGCTAGAGATATGCAGGGCCTCATTTATGAGGCTGTGCGTCACTTTTACGCCGCCGGTGCGTCACTTTTTGTGATGCACCAGTGGCGTAAAAAATGCACCTTGTTGCACCATATTTACAAAGTGACGCATCTAGGTAGATGTGTCACTTTGTAAACCCCTGCGCTACATTATACCTGCGCCAGGTATAATGCATGCAAGGGGGGCGTATTGACGCAAGGAAGGGTCGTAGAAGTGAGTCAGTGAAATCTATGAGATTTCACTGCGTCACTTTTAGGACGCCGTTGCGTCAAAATCTTGCGCCTGCCTCACAGCAGGCGTAAGACTGACGTAGGCCCTTACACATGGGGCTTGCCCCATGTGAAAGGACGCATTGCTGGAGTTGCGTCACTTTTGTGACACACTCCAGCAATGCTTCACTTTTGCGCTTACAGATACGTCAGAAATACTGACGTATCTGTAACTCCTTGCGACATGATGCGTCATACATTAAATATGACGCATCAGGAATGTCGCAAGGAGTGCGCACTGAGAAGTGACGCATCGCTGCTTTAACGCAGCGATGTGTCCTTTCTCATAAATGAGGCCCGCAGTGCCTTGAATGTGTAGGTGAGGAGTGTGAAATGTGCTCCTTTGTGTATGAGGTGCCAGTTGATCTCCTTCAGGTGTGGTGGGATGCGAGTGAGGCATAGAAGTTTGTTCTGGTGAGTTTTTTGGTGATCCCTACATAGGGGGTGTTTCTACAGTAAAGCTTGCTTGTGATGGTTTTTCATGTGCTGTATTATATTGTGCATACAATTCTCCATTAGGCAAGTACCCACACACACACTATAAAGCCAGGTTATTTTCTCAGGAGCATTTCTGAAAAACCCGCGAATGGGGCTGTCTTTTTTGTTCACCCTTGGAAGGTTTTGTCAGTATAAAAAAACATAAAAGCATGTTAGTGTATAAAAAGAACAGGGGCAGCTGGTTCCGGTTAGAGCAGTTGGATGGTGAGGTGGGAAGTCGACAGACGATGGAATAGGTAAAATAGAATAAAAAATAAATAAAAGCACTTACCTTACTTACCTTGCGCTCGCCACATTGAGGGAGTGGTTCTATTTATTTTACTTATTCTGTTAATTGTCATATTCACCCCCCTCCCCCCCCCGACCGGCTTGCCCTCCGCTCTTACCTGCACTGGTTGCTCTTAAAAAAAAAGAACCCTCTCAAACGTACATTTATATTTTGCTTTATGAATAGAGCAGTAAATGTTTATGTTTGAGAATGGTTAAATTGATGTCTAGCTTTATTGTTATTGTGCTAGACAGCTATTGATAGCTCTGTACATTTTCCCATCTGTGTATGACTTCTATATTCTTCTTATTATTACTCTGCACACACAAAATCAGAAGCTTTCATTAACTCTTATATTAAGGCAACATTTTAGGAGTGGCCTTAACGTCCTTGTGTTTGGGTACATTCAAATTTTCGTTTAATTTTATGTGTGAAAGAAGAGCATTGTTTACCCCATATTGTGAAGGTCTGCACCCATTAGGCAATTACAAAAATCTAGAAGATGAAACAAGAACAGCCCTGTTCATGCTAACAATCTTATAGCTCTTTCCTTTTAAAATACATAAATTATTAAAAAGTGCACACCATTCAGAGAACTCAAAGGAATTATAGTTCAAGGCTTAGATGCCATGGAGTGTTCATTTACAATTATCTAGTACATTCTGAAAACACTAATGGCAGTATCATTGTCTTTGATATCAAATATGCATGAATCACTTCTTTTTCAGGAACAGATTCGTATACAGGGTGCATTATTGCATTTCAAGTAAACTGCATGGCAGCTACCAAGCCAGCCTCTTGATTTTCAGGAGACAGTAACCTCAAGTGTTCCGCAAGGATTCACAGAGAACATTTATAAGACTGCATCCTCTCACAATATTCTAGCTTGAAAGAGTTGCAGGCATTGTTGCTATAACCTGAGGTTTTGTTAGGGCGACCAATTCAATCAAAACAAAGGGGAGACAAGAGAGGCATTATCTGCAGATGCCAGACCTTGCAAAACTCTTCAGGAGACATTTCATACTTCCAACAAAACCAAACTCACTTGCTGTGCCTGTTCAGAGTTGCTTCAGAGAGCACAGACCCTTTGTATACATGAAAAGAGCGTTAGAACTCATTTTTGTCCTTGTAAAAAAAGGGTCTTTATTTTTTAGGTGAAAGTTAAAGTTGCTTTGACAATATAACAGGTCTAGTTTAAAGAAATGTGTTGGATCTTCTGCATAGGTGCACCTTCTCCAACATAGCAGGAAGGTGTTATTACTATAGGGCAGCAGATTTCATATAGAAGACATGCCCAATAAAAATTTGAGTTTTCAGAGAGGCAGTGGCGTCCCAAGGTGAGCAAGTTGTGTCTGTTGACTACCACCACCCCCCCGCCCCCGAGAACAAGTCATCTGTCGGCAGCCAACCACCGCCATCTCTTACAAGCATCAGGCTGCAAACTTAACGGCCACCCTGGGTGGAAGTAGGTCTTGCCATGCCAAAGCAGAGAGTGCACTGTTTTCTTACCTCACACTTTTTTATTGTAATTATCAGGTGATTTGGTAGGGTTAATTACGGTAATAATATTGACCAGTTACAGAGCACAAAAATAAATTTGTACCATGAGCTTTACATTAATAGTGGTACAGTACCCAACCCAGTGGTTCATGTATTAATGCTCACAGAAGGATGAAAAGCTGACTGGGCTCTACCTGAAGCATCCTGCTAGATACAGATTTTTGCAGCTGTCATTCAAATCACTAAGCTATATTTACATGTTGTTGCACTCTGCATATGACGTGAACAGTGGTCTATTCCTTTCTGATGGGGTCGATAAAGGCTGTTAATTGCCTGCCCTGCAAATTAAAGGTAAACACCCTTTACAACGAAACTTTTACAACGCACTACCGTTACAATGCGGTCATTACAACGCAAACCATTACAACGCATTGCGCTGGGGGGCGCTCTAGGATAGGGAATAAGTTTAATTTTCTATCCAACACCTTCCCTAGTGTCCACGGGGACTGGAGTTGGAATAGAAAATTCAACTTTTCACTATTCAGCACCTCTAAGCGCTATGCGTTGTAAAGGTATGCGATGTAAACAACGCGTTGTAAAGGCAGTCATTGTAATAGCCTGCGTTGTAACGTCATACATCCCAAAATAAACACACATACTTGTGGGAAGGAATTTAAAAAGCTTTTAAAGGCCAAGAGCATGCAGACAACATGACTATAACTCTCTCCCTCTCAAGCACTCGCGTTGTTTTTGCAATATCTCTATGCGTCAAGTCAAGCAGATTAAAGTGTTTATTGCCTGGATTCTAAATATTCAGGTTGGCTAAACCAATCTTTAAAATCAGCATGCAGACTAGCATATTGGGAGCTGCACAGCAAATTAGAAGGCCTCCCTTGTGGAGTGTACATTGTAGGTCCTCTGATGGAGCAATCTGTGGCTCCCAGCTCCCTGTCCCTCTAACATTCCCTGTCCTAGTGTGTTTGTTCTCTCCCCAACTCCATTGCTCCAGCTTACATTTTGGCTCATCCACGAAAGGAGCAATACATCAGATACACCCATGGCATATGATAAAAGCGCTCCTCTACTCCACAAGAGGGTGGTGTGGAAAATTGTCATCTAGTTTTGAAATGTAGATGCAGACAAGAACACTTAATTAGAACATTGGAACTTTGGATGTGTCATTTCTCACAATGGCACAATAAGGGCCTTTCCATGCTGCCCTATATTAGGTGCAACTACAATTCAATGCCTGACCTTAACTTTGGAGTGCATGAAAGTAGAGCACGTATTTCTCAATGGACAGCTTGCTCTAGTTGCATTATAGATTTTGGTAAAGAATTGAATTGGCTGTTACAAGTGTTCTATCTCTTTAGTGGTCCTCACTCCAGGTTCAGATCAATAGCTCGGAAAGTGTGTATATAATGACTAGTTTGCAGTTGTTAGTTTACACTGGTGTACTCCACCAGTACATATTTTAGAGGAAATGGGCTCTTTTTCTTGCTACTGCAGGCGTGCTTGTCCAACTAGTCTTGAAGAAAGCGCATTGTGAAGAGCTCCTGCTGTCCCAGGAGCAGGAATTTTCACTGCGGATGACATCATAGGAGCCACTCGCTTACTCACAAGACAAACCGACTGCACACATGCAAGCCCAGACATTTTGTTTAGCAAATAAAAATATCAATGTGTGTGGCAACGAACCTTGGAGGAGTGCCAGAGAGAACGAGTGCTAGTGGCAGTCACCAGTAGGTACAGTTAGGACCATGGAAAAGCATTTTTGACTTGCCTATAACTTTGGCGTCGTTTGACCAATCTGCATGAAATTTTCCCAAAAAAGTGTCAAAGTAGGTTCGGTGTGTCAGTGGGTGATCCTTGATGAAATGAAATGAAATGAAATGAAAATGAATTTTGTAAAGCGCACGTGGCTGCCCTGAGGCGTCCAAGGGCTGAGACTAAAACAGAGGTGCAGTTAGATGAGAGTGATGTACTAGTGAAGGTTCTACTTATTGAAGAAAAACGTTTTTAATTGCTTACGAAAAGAGGTGAGTTCTGGATTGGACCTTAAATATTGGGGGAGAGCATTCCACATCTTGGCCACGTTATAGGAGAAAGAGCAGAGTACCATTCTAATTCTCTTTATTTTGGGTACCGTGGCCAGGGTGGCATAGGTTGAGCGCAACTGTCTGACAGGGTGGTACGGGATAACGAGGGATAGATTGATTGCTGGACCAGTAGCCCAGAATGCCTGATGAGCGAGGCAAAGGGACTTGAAACTGATTCTCTCCCTAACGGGAAGCCAGTGTAGGCTTTTTAGCCCAGACTTAACAGATTTCCTGCGAGGGATTTGCAATAGTGTCCGGGCAGCACAGTTTTGGATTGTTTGTAGTTTCCGCAAGGTAAAATCAGGTGCTCCCAAATACAGGGCGTTCCCGAAGTCCAAACGGGATTGGATCAGGCCCTGTATCACGGTCTGTTTTGCATGAAAAGGTAGCAGAGGAAGGATCTTTCTAATGATTCTGAGGAGGCCAAAGCAGGTGGCAGATAATCTGGTTACCTGATTGTCAAATGACAAAGACCTATCTAACCAGATACCAAGGCTCTTAATGGTGTCCTTTGGTGCCAGTGGTGGGCCCAGACAGGGTGGCCAAATCGAGTCGATGGAAGCAGGAGCAAGCCGACCCAGTAACATGAGCTCCGTCTTGTCTCCATTGAGTTTGAGACAAGACTTGGTCATCCAGCTTTTGACCCTCTCCAGACAGCCCGCCGTGGGGCCCGAGAAATATGGCTGCAAAATAACGGTGCATTTGTAGTGTTAATTCCCATAGGAACGCGTTGTCAAACCTACGGCCCAAACTGCTGAACGGCATTACACCAAATTTGAAAGCAAGGTAGATGCTGTCATGCAGATTGTGCTTTTTGTTATTTGGTGCTAATTCGTGAAATTGCGATGTGTTCGATGTAAATCGTGAAAATTGGCACTAGTGGGGATGCTCTGATTGGCTTGACGTACCCTGAACAGAAAGTTTCTGTGCTTTCGTGGTTTCACAGTGATCGTGAATAAGTTGCAACGTGTTCAAGGTAAATTGCAAAGGCGCGCCAGTGGGAATGCTGTGATTAGCTGGACACAACCTGAAAAGAAAGTGGTGGCCACCATTTTATCGATCGGGAACGGTTCCAGGGCCGAAAATTTCCTAGAAAGCTATGATAAGGGGTCAGGGTGGAGATACTGTGACCCCATGTATAAGAATTGGGGATATTTGTGACCCAAGTTATGTGTCGAAAATTTTGATCAAGTGTGATATTCTCGATGACGGCGTGACCAGCAGCGTGGGCCCCCGTGTACCATCTCGGGGACATCACGAATATCGCGGTGACACCGTGAATATTGGTGAAAATATAAAACAAAAAATATGTATATTTGTACACGCTTGCCAGTCACTGTCACAGACTCATGTGTGCACTCCCAAACTCACTCAGAGTTATACACTTATACACCCATTGACATACCTACTCAGATACTCATGCACCCACTCACAAACCCACTCAAATACTTTTACATTCACTTACAGACTCACTTGGAGAGTCACGCACACAGGTACAAACCCACTCAGAGACTCACGCCACCCACTTACAGACCCACTGTCACATGCTTTAAATTTGTATATCTGGGCGGAGCCAAAGCACAGACCCCATGGTGAGATCTGATTGGCTGTCAGCACTTCAACCAGGAAGTGCTAGCAGCCATCTTGAAAAACAAATACATGATATCACCTCATTAAAATGCATTGTAGTGAATGGCAGGTTTCGAGGGTCACAAAAAGTAGAACGTATAAAGGGTGTTAACAGATTTTAGTTACAATATAAATCATTTGTTGATGGTACCATGCTCATTTTAGCAAATTGTGGTGTGTTCTAAGGTGATATTACTTTGTGAAAAAGCCTTCTGCCGGGATTTCATGAATCATGTTTGAGTTAGAGAATTTTTTCTCTTGTTTTTCCTATATAGGTGCTTCAGAGGCTAAAGAGCATATTTGTTGTAAATTTACACTTTCTTATCAGCCATATGAGAATTAAATCTGAAATCCTCCATAAAACATGTACTTCCAACTGGAGCAGCCTGTTAGTTGATTAACTTGTGTTGTACTGCAGCCTCCCAGAGTGTTGTTAAGAACAACTAGAGTGCTAACAGTCTTACTTATGACAAATGTATGGAATGCCTGACTTGGAGTGCAACTTAAAACATTTAGGGCCAGATGTAGGTAAATGCATGCTTGTGATTCCTTACTAGCGATTTTTAGGGAATCGCAATTAAGGAATCGCAAAATGCCATGTAGGTAGGAATCACAATATTTTTTGCAATTCCTTAATTGTGAATCGCAAATTGCGATTCACAATTAAGGAATACCTTCCCATTCATTCCTATGGGCCAAGAGGCCAATTAGCATGAATAGGAATTGCTCCCGCAATTTGCGAATGACCAAGAGGCACTCGCAAATTGCGGGCGCAATTTCAAGGGTGCCAGGGTTCCAAATGGACACCCTGGTGCACCCCTGATATGTGCGTGTGTGCACATGTGGTGCACATACATGCCCTATTGGCCACCTACATCTGGCCCTTAATTTAAAAAGACACAAAATGAGGGTGTTTGTTTTGTCATAGAAATTATGGTTAGTGCTGTAAAATCTGGACAGATTTTATGTGAGTTCTCAAATATGTTCCCCTTCGATTTCATTAAAGCATTCTGACAAGCAGACTGAAACATGCACTTGCAACACCAGCAGCAGACCGCCAGTTAACTCCCTAGTGATCTGCAGCTTTACTACAGTGTTCTAATGAGCAACTAGAGTATTAACATTTTAGATTTATGCTAAAAGTGTGGCAGATCTGAAGGTCATCTTGATGGAATCAAAGTAGAAAACTAAAAGCATTTTCTACTGCTGAACTTAGGGCGCTTCATAACAAATACGTTTCCTAAGATGGCCACTAGAGAAAAAAGAGCCTAAAAGTAATATAAATATCACTCAAGTGTAGCCCAAGTGTAGCCCAATAACAGACCTGCACGTATTAGAGTGCTTTACATGAGCATCAGTTACATTACACAAGGACATATTCATTTTGGTTTTAGCGTAGGCAGATAAAGTGATTTGCCCAGAATCACAGGATGTCCAGCTGATGCTGAAACTCGAACATGGTCCCCCAGTTGCAAAGTCTGCAACTCTGGCAGTAACGCCACATCTTCTCCCCATGGTGTACATATCCTCATATTAAGTTTTTGCGGCACTAACCCTTATTTCTTTGGGAATAAGACCCTCTCATTATTATAATTTCTAAAATAAGTGCTTAAGGTATTACAGTTTTGATTACAAGATGACATCAGATGTGCAATACTTTTGTAATAAAAATAGAATGTTAGCAATCTAGTTGTTCATTAGAATACTGTGGGGAGGCAAATGACAGGGGAATGGACTCGGGTAATTGAGTGCAGGGAGGAGGGATCAGAGGCAATACGCTGACCACGCTGGGCAGGTGGGAGGGGCAGTAGACAACACAACAGACCATGGAAGGCAGAGGAAAGAGGGCCATGGGCAAGAAAACAGGCAAGAGAGTCTGTATCAATGTAGCAGACCATTGAGGGCAGAAAGATGGATGTACAACTATGCATGCCAACAGACCAATTCAGACAGGAGATTCCCAATGTTTATAAGCCCAAAAAGGGACTTTTTTTCTGTCTCCTGCGTAAAATCTCCTCTTTTTCAATGTAATTCAATGGGGAAAATCATTCCCTCAGGTTTGTTTTTTAACATCTCCCTCTTACCAAGTTCAAAATGTTGATACATTGGATCACGGAGGGCAGGAGGAATGGGGTAGGGACATAGACTTGGATAACTGAGGACAGGAGGGAGATGGGTAGGGGCACCAAACTGAGCTTACATGGACATGCATCAGAGATTGCACAAGCACAATGCACTGCACAGGGCAAGCAGGATGGCAGTGGAGCACAATGATCATGGAAAGCAATAGGGAGGAGATAGGTCCATGCACATGGACAACAGAGAGCACAGGGGAAACTGGCAAGGGCAGAGATCTGATCATACCCGACAGACAGGAGTGACAGTTGCAGCATAACAGACCCTGAAGGGCAGGAGGGAGGGGGCAGGGGCACAAAAACAGACCTGACTGGACAGGAGTGAGTAGCTATGGGCCTGCACATAAAAAACAGAGGGCAAGGGGGCATGTCAGGAGCAATAAGCTGACCATGTAGGGAAGGTAACCATTATAGTAATGGGGTAACCCTAGAGGTACTGGACCTGGGTAATCAGTAACATAAACAAACAATGGTCCGCGACCCAATATTTTAGAAAATGAAAAATCAAGATTTGAGTCGTTCAAGGTGTATACTGAATTCACAACCTTAACACAATTAATGAAAAGCAAAAGAATAGGCAACAGCAACAGCCTCAGACTCTTTCATAGCATTTAATCCATTATTAGAAACAAGATTCAATGTACAAATATTTTACATTTTATATACAGTGCCCCGTATCTAGAGCGTGCAGTAAAGAAAAGGAAGGTGTTGAAAGGGCGTGATCGTGAAAAAGGTGAAAAGGAGAGGTTTCACACAGAGTATACGGACAGTTATTCTATATTTATTCAAGCAAACACCAGTCTAAAAAAAGAACTGGGACAGTGGATACCTGGCCACTTAAATAAATCAATATGTAGTCCTTCTAATTATTCAAGGGACATCAGATGAGTCAATGTCTGCACAAGGGGGGGGGGGGGGTAACATTAGTGGTCCAGGTATTATTGGATGTCGACGTTTCGACTCGTCTTGCGGCCTTCCGGTTAGTTATGCTTGGGCCATGCGAGTCTTCCTCAGGACAGGTGCAACGGGGCAAGGGATCTGGCAGATGACCCTGTAGGGAATACAAATAACCATGAGGGTTGGGGCTGTTGCCTATTGCAATTTAAAATTGGAGGGGGCAGATATGCTTACCCTTCACAAGATGGAGTGGGCGTAATGTCTTCCAAAATAACTCGGTCCAAATAATTCAAATGAGGGTATTGAAAAGATCCTCTGAAAAAGTCAAATGAGGAACCTAAGTAATACAGTCAAGTATACTTGGTAGAGTAAATATCATGATAAATACTGTAAACATATTACCTTGTTCTATGCGTTGGGGGGTCCTATCAAGATAATGAGGCCATATGACACTATATGTCACGTTCAAGCACAATCCATAGTCAATTATGCGGTATAGAGAAATCTTCTTGTTCCTGATTAAGCCTAAAAAATTAAGGACCGAGCTGTGGTAAGTATCAGCAAAATAGAGTACCACAGAGGCTTAGTGAATTGGCCAAAAAAGGGGAGAACCATTTACCTGAATTTGTGCTGATAGTCACAGTTTCATACTGAAGGAAAAATCCCTCGCCGATCAACAGACTTTAACCGGCAGCTAAAAGTAACAAGGAAACAAGGATGAGTACCCCCTATTCAGTTGATCCGCGTGAGTAGACCTGGGGTCGTCCGGTGTTGTACTCACTATTTTGTAAGAATCCGGATCCTTCCAAATAGGCGCGCGTCGGTGCCCCCTGGACCGGGTGGACAGACACCGAAAGTGATGCCTCAATTGTAGCGCGTTTACCGGGTAAACAGCGACGACGGACTATCCGATTCCTACCCACTTCCTGGTAGGAGAGGGCGAGAAAGGACCTTACGTCCAGGACATAATCAAAATAAAACCTCCGGAGGACGTGTTAAAAGGAGGGGGACAGTCGAGGTCTGTTCAGTGATCAGCGCTGTGATTTATAACGCAACCAAATTTGCAAATTGTATCATACCGACCACCGTTCGGAATTGAAAGTAAATTCCAAATTTACATGTGGAATACATATATAGTCGGTCTGGAGGACGTAGGCCACTTGTCAGTACAGTGGTCCTGGGGGAATCGTTGTAAAATTGAAGGAACCATGGCGGCCATTTTGGGTAGGGGAGACTGAGATCGAGCCCCAATGGTCATCCTAATACACAGAGTTAAAACACATATTTACACATGAAGCAGACAATATTTACAATTTACACACTAACAAAACATAGTAAACATATAGAAAGTCAGTCACATATTTACACATGAAGAAGGCAATATTTACAATTTACACAAACAAAACATAGTAGACATATAGAAAGTCAGTAACACTGAATGTACAAGATATGGATGTCATAACTAATTAACACTTGAAGGTAAAGCAATGATGATTAGAGGATTCCCACCTGTCTATTGATCTCCTCCAATTCATTCAGCCCTTTGTGAGCTGTGTCAAGGAGATGTATCCAACTGCATTCCCTCCTACTTAGGATACTCTGCACATCCCCTCCCCGTGGGTTAGCCTGTACTTTTTCCACGACCCACCATTTGATACTCTCCGGGGGATGTGAAAAGCTAGTAAAATGCTGCACCAGTGGAGCCCCTGCTGTTTTGCATCGTATCCGGCTGACATGCTGGAGGATCCTGCACTTGACTCTTTGAATGGTTTGGCCCACATACATAAAACATTACTGCCCTTTACACTAACATCCCGCAACAGGCAGCTCTAGAAGGAGGGAATGCCGTTGGATACATCTCCTTGACACAGCTCACAAAGGGCTGAATGAATTGGAGGAGATTAATAGACAGGTGGGAATCCTCTAATCATCATTGCTTTACCTTCAAGTGTTAATTAGTTATGACATCCATATCTTGTACATTCAGTGTTACTGACTTTCTATATGTCTACTATGTTTTGTTTGTGTAAATTGTAAATATTGCCTTCTTCATGTGTAAATATGTGACTGACTTTCTATATGTTTACTATGTTTTGTTAGTGTGTAAATTGTAAATATTGTCTGCTTCATGTGTAAATATGTGTTTTAACTCTGTGTATTAGGATGACCATTGGGGCTCGATCTCAGTCTCCCCTACCCAAAATGGCAGCCATGGTTCCTTCAATTTTACAACGATTCCCCCAGGACCACTGTACTGACAAGTGGCCTACGTCCTCCAGACCGACTATATATGTATTCCACATGTAAATTTGGAATTTACTTTCAATTCCGAACGGTGGTCGGTATGATACAATTTGCAAATTTGGTTGCGTTATAAATCACAGCGCTGATCACTGAACAGACCTCGACTGTCCCCCTCCTTTTAACACGTCCTCCGGAGGTTTTATTTTGATTATGTCCTGGACGTAAGGTCCTTTCTCGCCCTCTCCTACCAGGAAGTGGGTAGGAATCGGATAGTCCGTCGTCGCTGTTTACCCGGTAAACGCGCTACAATTGAGGCATCACTTTCGGTGTCTGTCCACCCGGTCCAGGGGGCACCGACGCGCGCCTATTTGGAAGGATCCGGATTCTTACAAAATAGTGAGTACAACACCGGACGACCCCAGGTCTACTCACGCGGATCAACTGAATAGGGGGTACTCATCCTTGTTTCCTTGTTACTTTTAGCTGCCGGTTAAAGTCTGTTGATCGGCGAGGGATTTTTCCTTCAGTATGAAACTGTGACTATCAGCACAAATTCAGGTAAATGGTTCTCCCCTTTTTTGGCCAATTCACTAAGCCTCTGTGGTACTCTATTTTGCTGATACTTACCACAGCTCGGTCCTTAATTTTTTAGGCTTAATCAGGAACAAGAAGATTTCTCTATACCGCATAATTGACTATGGATTGTGCTTGAACGTGACATATAGTGTCATATGGCCTCATTATCTTGATAGGACCCCCCAACGCATAGAACAAGGTAATATGTTTACAGTATTTATCATGATATTTACTCTACCAAGTATACTTGACTGTATTACTTAGGTTCCTCATTTGACTTTTTCAGAGGATCTTTTCAATACCCTCATTTGAATTATTTGGACCGAGTTATTTTGGAAGACATTACGCCCACTCCATCTTGTGAAGGGTAAGCATATCTGCCCCCTCCAATTTTAAATTGCAATAGGCAACAGCCCCAACCCTCATGGTTATTTGTATTCCCTACAGGGTCATCTGCCAGATCCCTTGCCCCGTTGCACCTGTCCCGAGGAAGACTCGCATGGCCCAGGCATAACTAACCAGAAGGCCGCAAGACGAGTCGAAACGTCGACATCCAATAATACCTGGACCACTAATGTTACCCCCCCCCCCCTTGTGCAGACATTGACTCATCTGATGTCCCTTGAATAATTAGAAGGACTACATATTGATTTATTTAAGTGGCCAGGTATCCACTGTCCCAGTTCTTTTTTTAGACTGGTGTTTGCTTGAATAAATATAGAATAACTGTGCGTATACTCTGTGTGAAACCTCTCCTTTTCACCTTTTTCACGATCACGCCCTTTCAACACCTTCCTTTTCTTTACTGCACGCTCTAGATATGGGGCACTGTATATAAAATGTAAAATATTTGTACATTGAATCTTGTTTCTAATAATGGATTAAATGCTATGAAAGAGTCTGAGGCTGTTGCTGTTGCCTATTCTTTTGCTTTTCATTAATTGTGTTAAGGTTGTGAATTCAGTATACACCTTGAACGACTCAAATCTTGATTTTTCATTTTCTAAAATATTGGGTCGCGGACCATTGTTTGTTTATATTACATGTAGGGAAGGTGGCATGGGCACAGGAAGCACAACATTACATGGAGGGCAACAGTGGGACAACAGAGGAAGGTTAGGGGGTCAGGGGCAGCAAACTGACCACACAAGGCAGATGGAAGGGTCTTTGGCATCACAGAAGACCATGCATAGCAAGTGGGAGGGTTATGCAGCACAACAGCCATGGTGGGAAATAGAGGACAAAGGAGGACAGAAGGGAGGGGGAGGGGTTGGACACAGGCAAGAGAGGGCAAGGGAAGGGGATTTATAACAGACCATGCAGGCCAGGTAGGAGGGGCAGCTGCAGCTCAACAGAGCAGAGAGGGCAGAAATCAGTGGAAGCAAAATGAACCATGGAGGACATCTGGGAGGGATAGGGGCTTGAAACTCGGACAGACAGTGTGGGGGTGGCAGGGACAGGCAGCAGCCATCCGATCATTCTAGGCAGGTGGGAGAGGCAGTGACAGCTGAACAGGACACTCGGAGTGGATGGCAGGGCAGTAGCAGGTCCATGGAACATGGTGGGCAAAAGTGAGGGAGCAGGGTCATGCAAACAGACATCAGACGTCGGTGGAAGGAGGGTTGGGGTATCAAGCTAAGCACTGAGGTTAAGCAGGAGGGCAATGATGGGACATATAATTGGTTAATGAAGAGCAGGAGGAGTGGACATGGACATCAAGCTAAATGGAGGGCAATGGCAGCAAATCAGATTGGTGAAGGCATGAGGGAGGGGCTGGTGCATGGACTCAGACAACAGAGGGTAGGGAGGAAGTGGATGGGGCAGCAAGCTAACTGTTCAGGGCAAGTGTAAAGGGTAGTGGCAGAACAACAGCCACACATAGCTGTAATAAGGGAGCAGGGGTGTGGACTTGGACAAATCGATGGCAAGGAGGAAGGGGACAGGATCAGCAAACATGGGTAGGGACAGCACAATGCCCCTGCATCCACCCCCCCCCCCCCACCGTGCATTGTGTTGGGCATTTTACTTAATGTTAGAAACCCTAGAAAATTGCTGAAAGAGACAAAGGTTACAGGGAAACCCGCTGACCGCCCATGAGGACTCGATGTGAGGAGAGTGCTACCTTCTGGCGTATACTTCAAAAATTGAAGTTCAGATGGCCGTTTATGCTAAAGTCCTATGAACTCTCCCGATCGTGGGCCTGAATTTGTGATCCTTGGTGTATGATTCTCGGTATGTGCAATTTGGAAATGTTATCTAGTACGCTTGCCGAGAAGTTTCCTTTAATATAAGCCAGCTATCTGGTTGTTCTCTAGCCTTCTTCCGCCGTATGTTAATTGCCAGAACTAGGTGATCTTCAGGAAACTATGAAAGTGTTCTTGTGAGGAATAGTCTTTCTGCTAAGCGAACGTGAAAGAATCATACGGTTTTTTCGATCTACGTTCTATCTAGATATACGTATATGGGAATTCCTGGAGCTCTTAACCGTCCTTCTTGTGGATTCAAACCGCTTTGAAAACCGCTCTGATAATTGTGGATGAATTAACTGGTTCTGAACGGGCCTGAGTTGGCCCGTGTCATTTCTTCGGACCTTTGACGGATCGGCAGCGTTTCTTTACGTATCAGTACTCCAGTGGCTCAGATTTGTCACTGGTGTATCATTTATGAGCTGTTTCTTCCCCCCTCCCTCGACGTGAAAACCCTGATGAAGGTGCGCCCGTAGATCTGGGCCTTGGCACTGAAACGCGCGTTGGCGTTACCAGGTTGTGGGATCCTGTCTTTTCGATCTGGACTCTCTAGCAGTGTGCTACAAAGGCTCCGCTGGATCCTATTCCTGTGTCATTTTGGGAATTACGTTGAGAAATTCATTATGAATGTAGTATATGTGTGAATGTATGTGTGTGATTGAGGTACTAGTTAGTGTATGGTTGCGGAGAGGTTGATGTGGGGAAACTATGTTATATTGTGTGTATTTATTGCTGTAATAATTTTCTATTTATGTATTGAGTTGTCATGATGTCTGATGCTTTGAACAACGAGTATATTAATCAAATATGATAAAAAGAAAATAAGATTTTGTATACTTATATTTGAAATTCTTTCTTCCCCGTGACTCCACTGTTGCCCTTGTGGTGAGCTCCTTGTGTTATATATATAAACTTGTGAATTCCTTATGAGCCATTGTTTAATACATGTGGGTGGACTCTTCCCCAAACAGTTGTGTACAGGGACATTTTAGTAAGGAAATAGAATTTTTTTTTAAACTTAGAAATTTACACAAAAAAGAGAGGGCACAGGGATGTTATAGTTAGGTTCAAATTTGAAATGCACAAAACCATAGAAATGCAACTGTTATAGTTAGAATTATTTCAAGTAACCTTAACCCATGTCCTAAGATAACTACAAGTCAAGGCCACGCCATGCACTGCTAATTATCCCAGATATTACATCACTCATGACATCTTCTATGACATCATTGATAATATCACTGTAACATTTGCAGTAAAATTGTTAATGCAAAAACTGTGCATGGCGAAGGAGCAGTTTATAGTTATAGTTACCTTAGGGCACAAGTTATAGTTCTCTGAAATAACTATAACAGCTGAATTTCTATGCTTTTGTGTGTGTAAAATCTGAACTTAACTATAACGTCCCTGTAACCTTTGTTTTTTTAGTAAATATATATATATATATAATATATATATATATAATATATATATATATATATATATATATATATATTTATATATATATATATATATATATATTTATATATATATATATATATATATATATACATATATATATATATATATATATATATATATATATATATATATATATATATATATATATATATATATATATATATATATATATATATATATATATATATATATATATATATATATATATATAAAACCGCACTCCTCACAAGTTGGAAAGGAGAAGAGGCCACAAGAGGGAACTTTGCAGGAGCCGTTTAATAGTGGACAACGTGGCAAAATGCATTTCGGCGAATAGCCTTCTTCAGTTGCTGTTTCTGTCACGTGATAACCCCACCTGCACCTTTGAAGTGTCCAATACCACCCTCATTGGAAGGTGAGTATGCTCCCGCCCCCAAGTCACTTGTTGATTAAACCATGGTGGCACAAATGGGACTTCTTCTCCCAGAAAACATCACTTCTGGCGAGTATATCTTGGGGACGGCAAACAAAGTTCAGGGCAAAGATGCAGTGATGAAATGAAGTTAGCACGCTGTATTGAAAGTCACACACACTCCCTCGAGTCCCCAGACAGTTCAAACCTCGATATATATATATATATATATATATATATATATATATATATATATATATATATATATCGGTCAAAGCCATCGATTTGGGGTTACTTACTCAATTTAGTTTTTAATGTCATTGCTCGAGGGTGGATATCCCAAACACATGGAAGGGTGCAGAAATCATTCCAACGTTTAGGAAAGGTGATAAAGGGGCTCCTCAAACTACAGGCCAATTAGTCTGATTGACACCTCGCAGAACCTTTTCTATAACATACTAACATGGATCGAGGAAATTACGACATTATCGCACACACAAGCTGGTTTTAGTGCATTTACAAGCACTCTAGAACAGGTGTTCCAGTTTCTATTGATAATCTGGAAGTTTGTTGTTATTGAGAAGGAGCACCCTCAAGTTGTGTTTATGGATCTCACATACACCTTCAATTCCATCCTGCATGATAAATTTTGGGCCGTTTTAAAGGATGTGGAGATGGCAAATTGTTTGTCATAACCCATAATGTGTTTGCACCTAGATCATTTTCCACAGGTTAGGTGGAGGAAAGGTAGTGATCCTACAAGGAATATCAATGTCTCTAAAGGAGTTCGCCATGGCTGCGTCTTAGCCCTTACATTATTTACCTTTTTTGATTGTGGAGGTGGCCACCTTAATTAGCGGGCACACTAATTCCATAATTCCTTTTTGCTGACAACACATTGTTGATCTTGAAAACATCAATTGGTATGCAGAATGTATTAAACAGGTTTGCTAATGCTTGTGATAAATTTGGCCTAGAGATTACTTGTTTGAAGACCAAATTAATGACATTTTGGCTGCATAGATCATTTGAAGACAAGCTGAGGTTGGGGCCCTATACTCTCAAGCAGGCTAAGGTTTTCTATTACTTAGGGGTCAGACTGCCCAGCAACATATCATGGACTGCCCAGATGCCAAAAAGTTGTTTTTTATTACAGCACGTAGAGGCAGCAATTATAAAAAAATTAAAACGATCTGTATTTCGACCCATTTCTCCCACAGTTGAAATCTATTGAGCAAGAGGGTTGGGTGTTGCTCTTTATGGGGCTGAATCATGAGGTATGGGATGGACTAAAAGCTTGGAGTTGACTGAGATGAAATCAGTAAGATCTCCCAACCAATACCCAATTGGTGCAGGTACATCTTGATCTCGGGCTAAAGAGTATCTCCCACATTGCTGTACTGAAAGTTGTATTGTTTAAGAAACCCACCAATGACTCCACAGACCTCAAGAACTTTCGCCCCATCTCACTCCTTCCCTTTCCAGCCAAAGTTGTCGAGAAGACCGTCAACAGACAACTCTCCGCCTTCCTCGAGACCAACGGATCTCTCGACCACTCACAGTCCGGTTTCCGAGCAAACCACAGTACAAGACCGCCCTCATCGCACCCACCGACGACATCAGGTCCCTGCTTGACAACGGGAAACTGCTGCCCTCATCCTCCTAGACCTCTCGGCAGCCTTCGACACCGTATGCCACCGCACCCTGATACAGCGCCTCAGAAATACCAGAATCCAAGGAGCGGCCCTGGAATGGATCATCTCGTTCCTCGCCAGTAGAACACTGAGAGTCCGCCTCCCACGTTCCGATCCGCGGCCTCCGAAGTCATCTGCAGTGTTCCGCAAGGATCGTCACTCAGCCCCACCCTCTTCAACGTCTACATGAGCCCTCTCGCAGCAATCGCTCGCCAACACAACCTCAACATCATCTCTTACGCCGACGACACCCAGCTGATCCTCTCCCTCACCAACAACCCCGCCACCACCAGAGCCAACCTCCAGGAAGGAATGAAAGACGTCGCAGAATGGATGAAGACCAGCCGTCTGAAACTGAACTCAGACAAGACGGAAGTCCTCATCCTGGGGCCATCCCCCTCCGCCTGGGACGACTCCTGGTGGCCCCCTGCCCTGGGCACCACCCCCAAGCCAATTGACCACGCACGCAACCTGGGCTTCATCCTGGACTCCTCCCTCACAATGACCAAGCAAGTCAGCGCCGTCTCGTCATCCTGCTTCAACACCCTGCGCATGCTCCGAAATATCTTCCGATGTATCCCCACCGAAACCAGGAAGTCGGTCACCCAGGCCCTCGTCACCAGCCGCCTGGACTACGGGAACACACTCTACGCTGGAACCACAGCCAAACTCCAGAAAAGACTGCAGCGCATACAGAACGCCTCAGCACGACTCATCCTGGACATCCCTCGCCACAACCACATCTCCGCCCACCTGAAAGACCTGCACTGGCTCCCCGTCAACAAGAGGATCACGTTCAGACTCCCCACCCACGCACACAAAGCCCTCCACAACACGGGCCCAAATTACCTCAACAGCCGCCTCACATTCTACACACCCACCCCCCCAACTCCGTTCCTCCAGCCTCGCCCTCGCCTCCGTCCCACACATTCGCAAATCCACCGTCGGAGGAAGATCCTTCTCCTACTTGGCGGCCAAGACATGGAACTCCCTCCCCACTCACCTTCGGCTGACCCTGGACCATCTCTCCTTCAGGAAACAACACAACACCTGGCTGTTCGAGCAGTAGCGATCCCTCCCCCTCAGCGCCTTGAGACCCTTACGGGTGAGTAGCGCGCTTCACAAATCTTGTTGATTGATTGATTGATTGATTGTTCTGGGTGAGGTAATGGACTAGAAAACCTAGATTACCATCAGGTTTGAGTGGTTTAAAGTGGTCAAACAATGGTTATATAGATTAGGTCTGAGGAACCTTTGGAAGGAACCCAAGTCTATAACCATAAATGTCGTAACCCTTTTGAAAGTAAGGTACTGTGATTACATCAAGGATTCTTGTTATAATTCTTTAGCATTTGGCACTTTAACTGAACGGCTTCTGGACATTAAATGTTCCTTCATGCTGGAGTCCTTTACGGATTTGATACAATCACCATTTGCATGGGCATTTTATTTGCAATTATGTACACTGCCTGTGAACCTTAGTAGAAGTAAATGGAAGCAGTCCTCCGTAACCTCAACTTGTCCTGTGTGTTGCTATTGTTCCGAATCCATAGATCATTTTATGTTTTTCTGTCCCTCATATGTAAAGTCCAGAAAGAGATGTATAGTCCGGGCATGTTGGCTGCTGTCTTTAACATGACCCACAGTAGCCTTGCGAGTGTTTAGGTCTGATACCACACATGACCCACAGTAGCCTTGCAAGTGTTTAGGTCTGATACCACAAACTAGCTAGTGTTTTCTATACCAAGAAATCTGCTCTATACCTGGTGTACTAGGATAAAGATTTTAGCTACTCAAAAGAAGGTCTTTTGTACTAACGTCTAGGTGTTTGGTACAAATGTGATTGTTCCTTTTAGCTGTATTAGTATGATACATTCTATATGGTTAGTTATATTAATGATGAAGTATCATGTTATTTTTAGAATGCATTATTTAGCATGTACTATACTGTGCATGATCTGTAACTGGTCAAATCAGAACTAAGGGGCTGAATATGAGGGCGGGCAGATGCACCCAATCAGAAAATGGGACTTCCCAACAGGGTGTTGGCGGTCCCGATGTAGTCATTATAAATCGACCGTCACCGCGGTGGTCGCAATGCCTATATTTTGTATTGCGGCAGTTGCTGCTGGCTGCAGCACATGCCACAAGACAAAAAGGGGTCACTCACATATCCCTGCACTATGTCAGATGGTGCAGGGATATGTAGGGGGCATCCTAGTTGTCCCCCAGTGCCCACAGCTTAGGGCCAGGGGCCAAGGGGGGCCCGCTACAGGCCCCAAAATTCCCTTTCTGCCAGCCTTTTCATGGCAGGTTAACCGTTGTGAAAAGTCAAACAGGAAGGGACATTGTAATCCATACAGCGGTTCCTGGGAGGCACCGCCACCATGGTAGGGACTACGATCCCCTCCGCAGCACCGTGTGCTCAAGGACCCGGTCGGAATCATGGTGGTCGGTCTTTCCGACTGCCACCCCTCTACCAGCGATCCTAATGTGGCGGGCGGTAAAAATAGATCAGATGGCAGTGAGACTGCCACCAGCAGCCTTTCGGTGGTGATCTCACCACCATCGTAATCAGGCCCTAAGATTTCAGTCACCCATTAGAAATGTATGGTTATTAAGCTCTTTGGAATTAATGGGCTTGTCTGATGAAATATCACAGTCTTTTTATATTATTGTAAAATGTTTTTATGAATGTATTACGAATGTGTTTGAATGTGAATGAACATAAATTTTTCGAATAAATTACATATATATATATATCTCAAAACAAAGATGATGGATGGATTGTTGAACAGTGTCGAAGATTCATAGCCAGTCCAATCTGCTACTAAATCGATCGTTGTATACTCTCCACAGCATTCGAGTTAGACCTAGCTATATGCAAATCTGTCTTGACCCTGCCCCTCATCTGAACAGTCCAGCCCAAAGTCCCAGGCCAGGTACTCCTTGGACCAGAAAACAAGCATCCTGAGACCAGTTTCTTGGCATCACCCCTCATCGGCCAGGCTAGCTTTAATCCGGTGGCGTAGCGAGCACGGGACTCATGTCTGGGCATAAACATGTCACTCAGGGCGTAAATTGCCAAGCAAAGATGATGGATGGAATGCTGAACAGTATCAAACATTCATTCCGAGTCCATAATTGTGATGATAAATGGCAAGGTCCAGCTTTCCCTCTCTTTTGAGCAATACTCTTTTTGGTGTGGGTGGATCGCTAGTCGAGGTTTGGACCTTCCATACCTCTGTTTCCAGATTTGTGAAAGTGATGTGTGTCCTCCCCTGCATATAAGGCTTTTCATTATTCCACTTTTTTGGAGTATTCCACAATGTAATAAATATAGAAGCAGCTTCTTTCAATTGTGCGTTTTATACACAGCAGATTTTTTTGTTGGAGTATTCCACAAGGTAGCAGATGCCAAAGCAGCCGACATGTGTTTTGCCCCCAGGTGGCACATTGGCCTGGGGCTTTCTCAAGGCATGTAGGTGAAACCGAAAATCAGCTGTCTAAGTTCCTTATTAAAATGTCCCACAATAATCAAATATAGCAGTAGACTTGGTCACCTTAATAAACTTCATAAGCAATAATCGGGTTCTTGCGGTTCATGGGGTTCTTTAGGCTAGCTATGGGCAGGCCTCACTCGGATGGACAGGCAGCCTGGACTCTGGGCTGCAGGTATCTAAAAAACACTTTCACCCCCAGTCCAGTCTGACCTGGGACTAAATCCATCCTTTTTCTGCTCGCCACACCATTTCAGTTTAGCCCTAACCATATGCGAATTAATCTTGATGCTGTGTCTCATGGGAACTGTCCAGTCCAACCTGCCAGGTCAGAGCCTCCGCTTTGACCAGAAAACGAGCATCTCGGGCACAACTTCGGTGTATCACATGTTCACATGTTCAACAACACATGATGCCAGCGGGAGCATGAGGCTTCCGCATGGATGCTATTATTTATCATGTACCACTGTGTTTCCAGGAGGATTACCCAGATTACTTTTGCTGTTTAAATTACATTCAATTTTAAAATAACTTGGTTACCTTCAGCCTGAAACATGTGGCGCGTAGGCACTCTTACTTGATCTCATTCCATGGGTTGCATGCTGGGCATTCAAGTCACCATCTCGCTGCATGCATATGGTCAGTCAACGCTGCATGAGTGACCGTCACACCTTGTTAGTCCATTAGTTTTACGCTATGATGGATCACTTATGGTCCCTCTTGATACTTTATCCTGTTTTCTCTTCTGTGAAGTGGGAAATAATTCTTTCAGACCATCCTACTACCCTTCTATACATTGAATATTATGCTTCATAGATAGCACAACTGTCTCTACAGTATATGTTGTTGATGTTATATTTGCTTGTTGTTGCTCCTGAAGAAGGGTGGTCACATCCGAAGCGCACTGGGTCATATTGTCAAAATAATGCTAGAAGCATTGACCATCTTTTTGTTAGGAATTGGTTGTGCATCCAATGTGAGTTAACATTTGTGTGATACTTTAATTATACTATTAATAAGTACAGTTCACACAAGTAAAGTGTCCTGGTTTGTTTTGATCCTGCTAAAATCTTTGCTTACATCGAAATTAAAAAACAAATGCAATGTGCTTCATTTATATCTCCCTTTTTGTTGACATATTTTGAAACACTTTTAGACCTTATTTACAAGTAAACCCATGTATGTGTGTGGTAAAAGCATTTGAAATACCTTTCACACTGCCTGTACCCCAGCAAGATTGCCTCAAACTCCTCTCACATGGCCCTCTTAGAAGAGAACAGTAAACATGATCTACATGTTCAAAGTATAAGCAGCACTATGGCAGAATGTACTGCCTGGCATGTGGCCTCTGTCTGTAGAGGTATCCTATTTGAACTCCTTCAATGAGATAACATTGAATGGGCTCATGGAATTCCTTCAGTGCCACACCAGGAATGCTACCGCCTCTTCCCCACCCATAGTTCTAGACCCTGCTGGCCCCTCCCTCTTCTTCCACAGCAGGGACTCTGAACGGCACGTGCACAGCCTGGTGATCTGCTAGCAGTACAGTCCGTGCCCATCTGTCTGATAGGGGTGCACCGTGCCATCTTAACGCATGGGCACGCTGGGCAGTTGTCCAGGGGGCCCACGAGCACAGGGGCCCCATGCAGACCAGAAATGAACACTAATTTTCCGGTAAACATTTTTATTCCTGTGCGTAGTTATGAAGGCAGGGCACAGTGCACTGCTTTGCCCGGGGGCTTTTAATGGCTTAAGATGGCTCTGGTGGTGCAGTGCACCTGCAGCGGTGCCTGGACCTCCCCCAGCAGCTAACAAGTCCCCTAAACCTAGCAAATGGAAGACACTAACAGAGTGAGCGCTACCACATGGAGTGGTGTGGCTCACTGGTTAGAGGCGGCAGACCCGTAAGCAGAGAACGGCCCGGGACCAGGGTTCAATTCCCAACGCGGCAGGGCCGTGGACCAGGGTCAAAAACGGACTCGATAATTCTCGCCTCGGTGCCTACTCTAACCAGGGAACACTTCGACAACTCTGGGCATTAAGCTTGCCTCATCTCTACAACGGCCCCCCACAGACGCCGGGGATGCCTGGTTTCACCTTGGAGATACCCAGAAAGGAACCATCTCACAGGGAAAACCAGGACGGGTTCCCCAGCGGTCTTCAGCGCCACGATACTCCATGGAGTCGCAGTGCGCTTTACAAGTACACCCACATTTACATTTACATAGTAGATAAGAGCCTTCCTTTCGAAGATAAATGAGGTGTTCATTTCCTTTACATTTCTTTTCTCTCCACTAGCCCTCACACAACTCTGTAAGGGCCGAATTCTCCTCAAATTCACCTATGCAGTGTTTACATCTTTGTCCCAGCAACACCACATCTGACTTGAGAGTTGACTTAACCACACATGAGAAGTGAAATGTCTTTCTCATTACTTCGTTCTCATCAGTTTACAAGTCCAACTCAAAACTCTCTTGCCCAATCACCAAAGTACATTTATTCTAAAGCTCTCACCTTGCAGCATAATTTTATTCAAATAACGGGTCACATTAAGCCATTGCTCCCTGCCCCTGTCATTGTCAACGTGAATAATTAAACATCACAGCAGATGCTTTCAGGTTCAGAAGCAAGGCTTTCGGTGGCAGCCTGGCCTTCCTCATATGCAAATTAAGAATGCATGTCTGGTTTCCAAGCTCCTGAAGGAGATGCAGGAGGCAGTTCTTTGTCGTGGCAGGTGTTTGTTGTAAACTTTTAGTTTTTGCTCCTTTCAGTTTCCACACAACCTGGTTTGCTTTTCATTTGAGTGCAGTTGCGTGAAGGAGTGAAGTTGAGTTTAGCGATACATCATCAAAAAAACGTAACTGCATATAATGCTTTGCTTTTGTTAATTTTTTGGGGTATGTAAGTCATTTGTATCTTGTTTAGCCATCAAGCTCTCAAATTCTTCCCTTCTCGCAGTTTACCAACTCAGATTAGATCACACCCCCTGTTATTAAATGAGCATTTTCACAAACATGCTGTAAGTAGAGTTGCAGTTGCGTGAAGGTGTGAAGTTTAGTTTATAGGTACATATATACATCATTACATTTGTAACCTGCATATAATGCTTTGCTTTTGTTTATATTTTGGGGGATGTAAGTCATTTGTATCTTGTCTAGCCATCACAGTGCCCAAATTATCTCCTTCTCACAGCTTGCCTAATTAGATTAGATCACACTCCCTGTCATCAAATTAACATCTTCACAAAAAGAAACCCCTCCCCAGCAATGTTCATGCTACCTTTCGCGCATTTGTAGTTCTGTACATTGACAAGAGGGGCACCCAGCAGACTGACTCTTCTCCCACCCACTCAAATGCAACTCAACATTGCTACCCGCCTGACCTTTCACCACATGACCTTTCTCCAAATCTACTGTATAGCTCCAAAGCTTCACTGGCTACCTTCACCAGCTTATATCAAATTTAAATCCAACTCATTAATTTCCAAAGCTATCAAATCTTTGGCATAGGGCATCCATGCATGCAGTCTCTAGAAGCCAAAGATCTGCCATCAATCCCTACCCTCTCTGGCTGTAACTTAGAGATTCAAGAAAGAAACAAGTGATTGAAGAAACATTGACAAAGTTTGAAATGACTTACCTTCCTCCTCCTCATTAAGACTCTTTAACACCCTCATCCTGTCCTGTAGGATATTTCCATTTATTAACAAAATCTGAACTAGGACTATTTCTACCCCTACGTTCCTGGTCGCTTCAGATAGTCAAAACTCCAACCTTGTCATTAAATACCACAACGCTTAGCTATCTTGTATACCCTAAGGTATAACATAGGATAATAAAACCTCTTGGCCTATTCTGATTTACCACTGTAATTTTTAACAGAATAGCTTGTACTGGGGTAATCAGGAGCAGCTCATGTCGGAGGAAAGAGGTGGGGCAGGAGAGGGGGGATGTGGGACCATGGAGACATATGGAAAAAAAATCAAACAAACTTGCTTGCGCCCTCTATGATTGTGTCGCTTTGCGTTCTTCTGCTGACCTCTCCTTTCCACTGACATGCAGGCACAGGCTCCCAGACTGCCCTATAGCCAATCCAAAAGCTGCTCTCATCATGAGGGCAGTTTCAGGATTGGACTGACCACCGATGATTTGTGCTACATGACAGACTGGGCGCCTGTGCCTGCTCTCTCCAACGAGAGCGGGTCACTACGCATGTGGGTTTGGCTGATCTGAGACGGCCAGCCAACCCTCATGCCCAGTGAAGGCAAAGGAGAGGAAGCTGCGTAAGCTTTCTCCCCTCCTGACTGTTGATACACTCGGACGGGCGGTGTCAGCCCTGTTACTGTCACGGTTGGACTACGGCAACGTCCTGTATGCCAGCATTTCTCAACAACTGCTGGCTAGACTGCAAATAGTCATGAACGACGCCGCAAGACTAATTTTCAACAAACCAAGAAAGACCCACGCCACGCCACTCCTACGTAAGCTTCATTGGCTGCCAGTAAGGCAGCGGGCTAAGTTCAAGGGCTTATGCATTACGCATAAAGCCCTGTATGGGCAAGCCCCGCAATACATCAGAGAGCGTCTAGTCCCGTACGTCCCTCCCAGAATTCTGCGATCGGCGGATGCCGCACTTCTGGCCTGCCCTCGGTTCAAACTATCATCCCTTGGAGGACGCACATTCTCATACACATTTCCTATAGTCTGGAACAATCTACCCGAGAGTCTGCGTAAGGAATCGAGTCTATTACCTTTTAGGAAAAAGATGAAAACGGTGCTATTTCAGGAGGCCTGGGGCACAGCCTAACTGGCCCACCTTCCCGTATTGTGTGCACCCTCTGACAAGCGCTTAGAGACCTCTGGGTGATAAGGCGCTCTACAAATATAAATACAAATACAAAATACAAATGTCCAGTACTCCCCAACCAGCCTGTCTTCACCTTGGTCCCACCCCAAATCCTCAGCACAAGGAAGAATACAATTATAACAAAATGGGTTTTATAACCCGTTTTATCAGCACTTTATTTTTCACACTTTGTGTTGTGTTGGCGGCGGGGGTGACACTCATCCCCCATAGCAGAGGAGCCGCCACTGACTGTAATCCTTACGTATGTTACTTGATAGGATTTCATTCTGTATACAGTGATGTAATTCTTGTTGCAATGAAAAATGAATCATTGCCTATAGAGTGCGGACCACAATATGCAAGTAGCATAATAAAGTAAGCAAAAAACACAATTTATGTTTTTATTAACCGTACTGATAATATGTTTGGTGATGCTGAGTCAATATTGTTGACCAGTGATCCATAATACTAATTATATTCATTGATCATTAATATTTCTGACACAACAGCTTATACAGATTGACAATTTGTGATAGCCAGTGCTGTGCCTGCACAAAACTGTTTCCGAATAGTGCACATATACATTGGAAAAAAAAACTTAAAAATTAATCACCTGCAGGGAGGTAGCATGAGTCTGAAACAATATGTTTGTATACAATCCTGTTAATGTTGTATATTGATATCTATATATGCACAGCACAACAGGCAGGCAAATTACAAGCAAATTCTTTGATACCTTAGAATATCTTTCACTTTTTTCAAGCTATTCTTAGCAGACTGACTTCCTTTCCTTTTTTCATGTAGTATAGGTTAATTTTATCTGTGTTTAATTTTACCCTCCTAGTCCATAAAACTGACAACTATTTCCCAACTGCTCAATCATGATGCACATGGATGGACAAATGTTAACTTTGGACTCTTTTGCATTATAGCCTTTATCATCCTTTAAGATCCATCAAGCAGCATCCTAGATGAATATAAAAGGTACTGAAAAAAACAGTATCAACTCCTCTTCAACATCGTCTATTACAGCCTGTTTCTTAGCTGAGAGATGCCTGACACAATAAAATAATGTCACAAATTACTTGAAATGCCCTATTATAGGTGAGATTTGACATAACTTGTTTGCTTGACATCATTTGGGTTGCTGCGAGCTCGGCGGGGTGAGTCGGAGGCCTCTTACCCTTGAATACTGAGCCGCTCGCTGGGCTGGGGTCATACCGTGTGGAGTGAAGTCGGCTTGAAGAAGCCAGCAGCGGGGTCCAGCCGCGAGTGCTCCACCGCGAGAGAACAGCGATTACCCCGCACCCCCATCTGCGAGTCTAGGGACATCTCACGCCCTCCATCTTCAGCAGCGGCGAGGTCACACTGAGGGAAATAACCGCGAACGATGCCTTGTGAGTCCTGCAAGCGCCACTGGGGGGGAAACACGGCCGCAGCGCCAGTGTACACCGGTGCCTAAGCGCCGAAGCAGAGGGACAGAAAGGGAAGCCCCAGGGACGATACCCACATGGGCAGTGACTCCTGAAGCCACAAGGCGACATATTCCTGCTCAGCAGCCCCACGCTGGATCCCGTCTGACTTTAAGATGGCGTCCCATCTCTGACCAGGCAGCTCTGAAATGGAGAGTGCAATTGACCGATGATTCCTTGCAGCTAATCCAAATAGGCTGCGTCCACCCAGCGCAGAGACTCCTACCTACTGACACCCTCTGGGAACACAGGCGGTGACCGACTACAAGGAGCGGAGGTCGGATTCTGACCGGAGGGCGAGGCGAGGCACCCCGCTACGAGACCGGGGACCGCATCTGTCAGCCGCCTTGCAGGATGCACCGGTAGGAGACCTCTGCTGATGGCGGCCCCACTGGTGCCGAGGGTCTCCCTGATATAGAGTGTGTGTGCCTCTGCGGGTGCCCTGACTCTGGGAGATGCCGCGTGAGCTGCCCAGACCCTGGATGCCTGACCCTAAGATGGCGGTATTCGCCACCAGGCAGTGCATATAAAATGAGCAAGGATGAGGGGAGCACAACAGGAGGCAAGAGACACGTTGCCCTACTAGAGCTGCCCAGGAGTACTTATATTGCCTGTACCGAACACCTGCTGCTTATGAGGGAAGCCTTTCACACTCCTCTGCTCAAGGTACACCTTGTTTTTTTCGTCCGGTGATCGGCACCGTGATACTGCCTCACTCGACCCGCTACTGCTCCCCCTCCATGACACTTGACTCTGAGATTTTTCCATCGGCAGCTGAGACCTAGACATTTTGACTGATGCCCGGTGGAGCTACCTCGCGAGCTAAAGGGGAGATAGGCTATGGATTTCCCTCCTTGACCAGCACCTACCCAGCCGGTCTTTGGGCAAACTCTCCTGCGTCTCTCTATAGGGCTTTTCTCCCTTCTCCTCTTCAACATACCCCCTACCCTTCTCTTCTCCTCTTTCCAGCTATTGACCTTTGCACTCACTCGTCCTTGCTCATAGTTCCCACCCTGTCTATCCATTGGACTTTCTTCTGTGATCTTTCCCTCGTCAGTTGAGACCTGGCAATCTGACTGATGCCCGATGGACCTACCTGTTTAGCTATTGGTGTGATGGGCTGTGGATTCCCTCCTCAGACGTCACCTACCCAGTCGGTCTTTGGGCAGACTTCCTTTCATCTCTCCTGCCATCTTTTCCTTCATCCTCCACCTTCACACTTCCCCCTTCCCCCCTACTCTCTATTTATCTCACCTTTCTTTCCTCTCCCAATTTGTTGCTTAATTTTTGACTTAATGTGTATTTGTTTTCATTCTCGGTATCATTGTGTAGCCTAATGTAAAGTGCTCTGATACCTACAGGTCTAGCCAGCACTAAATATAACTCTTAAATAACGTTCCTCTGAACTTCTGATGGACCTCTGATGACAGTTTGCACTCACCTGGATACACGAGCAACCATGGCCGATACCCGGTGGAGCAGTCATATGCAGCTAAAGAGGAGTCTCGCCCTGGTTTCACCCCCTTGGCCGTCACCTACCCAGCCGGACATCTGTCATTGTTTTCCTCATTTTTCCCGCTGTGTATTCCCTTCCTACCCATCCTCCTCCCCCTATGACTCTTTGATTTAAGTGATGTAACTACGTAACTTGTAACTCGCTGTAACTCAGGTCCCCGGTAGCTTGTCTCCTTTCTGGTGAAGAATTGGCTTGGTAGTTTAGTCTGCCCTGTTCCCATGATGCACTGGGCCAGGGACAGACTGATTTGCATATAGCCAGGTTCTGAGCTGGGATGGTGCAGTGAGATAAATAACGGTGATGGATCAAGCCCTGATCTTTGGACTGGGTAAGAGTGGTCTGCTTAATTCAGACACTCTGTTCATCACCACCCCCTTTTCTGAATCGTTTTTGGCCACTATAGGTGTGGCAGGGTATACTCAGACATGAGTCCCTTTCTCACTGCACCATAAGGATTCAAGCAAGCCGGGCCGAAGACGGCTGAAATGCCAGAAACCGGTCCCCGGTAGCTCGTCTCCTTTCTAGTGAAGAATTGGCTTGGTAGTTTAGTCTGCCCTGTTCCCATGATGCACTGGGCCAGGGACAGACTGATTTGCATATAGCCAGGTTCTGAGCTGGAATGGTGCAGTGAGAAAAATAACGGTGATGGATCAAGCCCTGATCTTTGGACTGGGTAAGAGTGGTCTGCTTAATTCAGACACTCTGTTCATCACCACCCCCTTTTCTGAATCGTTTTTGGCCACTATAGGTGTGGCAGGGTATACTCAGACATGAGTCCCTTTCTCACTGCACCATCAGGATTCAAGCAAGCCGGGCCGAAGACGGCTGAAATGCCAGAAACCGGTCCCCGGTAGCTTGTCTCCTTGCTGGTGAAGAATTGGCTTGGTAGTTTAGTCTGCCCTGTTCCCATGATGCACTGGGCCAGGGACAGACTGATTTGCATATAGCCAGGTTCTGAGCTGGGATGGTGCAATGAGATAAATAACGGTGATGGATCAAGCCCTGATGTTTGGACTGGGTAAGAGTGGTCTGCTTAATTCAGACACTCTGTTCATCACCACCCCCTTTTCTGAATCGTTTTTGGCCACTATAGGTGTGGCAGGGTATACTCAGACATGAGTCCCTTTCTCACTGCACCATCAGGATTCAAGCAAGCCGGGCCGAAGACGGCTGAAATGCCAGAAACCGGTCCCCGGTAGCTTGTCTCCTTTCTGGTGAAGAATTGGCTTGGTAGTTTAGCCTGCCCTGTTCCCATGATGCACTGGGCCAGGGACAGACTGATTTGCATATAGCCAGGTTCTGAGCTGGGATGGTGCAGTGAGATAAATAACGGTGATGGATCAAGCCCTGATCTTTGGACTGGGTAAGAGTGGTCTGCTTAATTCAGACACTCTGTTCATCACCACCCCCTTTTCTGAATCGTTTTTGGCCACTATAGGTCAAGTCAAGTCAAGTCAAGTCATAAAATTTGTATAGCGCACTACATACCCAGAGGGTTTCAAGGCGCTTAGGAAGGGGAGGAGGATTATTTGTCAAATATCCACGTTTTAAGCTGCTTTCTGAACGCTAGGTGATTCTGGGTGAGGCGAAGGTAGGCGGGGAGTGAGTTCCATGTTTTGGCAGCCAGGTATGAAAAGGATCTGCCTCCCATGGTGGTCTTGTTGATGCGAGGTACAGTGGCGAAGGCTTGGCTGGAAGAGCGAAGTTGGCGGGAGGGGGTGTAGAAGGACAGTCGAGAGTTGAGGCAATCTGGTCCGATGTCGTAGAGTGATTTGTGTGCGTGGGTAAGCAGTCGGAAAGTGATCCTCTTATTGACGGGTAGCCAGTGGAGGTCTTTGAGGTGACCAGAGATGTGTTCGTTGCGTGGGATGTCTAATATGAGCCTGGCTGAGGCGTTTTGGATTCGTTGTAGTTTCTTCTGGAGTTTAGCGGTGGTACCTGCGTAGAGGGTGTTTCCGTAGTCCAGTCGGCTCGTGACTAGAGCGTGGGTGACTGTTTTCCTTGTTTCGGAGGGGATCCAGCGAAATGTTTTTCTGAGCATGCGAAGAATGTTAAAGCAGGAAGAGGATACGGCGCTGACTTGTCTGTTCATTGAGAGTGAAGAATCCAGGATGACGCCAAGGTTCCGTGCGTGGTCTGTCGGGATGGGTGCTTTTCCAAGGGCTTCCGGCCACCAGGAGTCGTCCCATGCAGAGGGGGATGTGCCTAAGATGAGGACTTCTGTTTTGTCTGAGTTCAGTTTCAGACGGCTTTGTTTCATCCATTCGGCGACTTCTTTCATTCCTTCGTGTAGGTTAGTTTTGGCGGTGCTGGGGTCCTTGGTGAGAGAAAGGATCAGTTGAGTGTCGTCCGCGTAAGAGATGATGTTGAGGTTGTGTTGGCGGGCGATGGCCGCAAGGGGGCTCATGTATACGTTGAAGAGGGTGGGACTGAGTGAGGATCCTTGTGGTACGCCGCAGATGATTTCAGAGGCCTCGGACTTGTATGGTGGGAGGCGGACTCTCTGGGTTCTTCCGGTGAGGAACGAGGTGATCCATTGCAGTGCTTTTCCTTGGATTCCGATGTTTCTGAGGCGTTGTAAAAGGGTGCTGTGGCAGACTGTGTCGAAGGCTGCAGAGAGGTCGAGGAGGATGAGGGCGACAGTGTCTCCATTGTCCAGTAGAGTTCGAATGTCGTCTGTTGCTGCGATGAGGGCGGTCTCAGTGCTGTGTTTGGCTCGGAAGCCAGATTGTGAGGGGTCGAGTGATTTGTTGGCTTCTAGGAAGGCGGCGAGCTGGTTGTTGACGGCTTTCTCGATGACTTTGGCCGGGAATGGAAGAAGTGAGATGGGGCGGTAGTTTTTTAGTTCGGTGGGGTCTGCTGTTGGTTTTTTCAGAAGGGCGGTAAGTTCAGCGTGTTTCCAGTCTTCTGGGAAGGTAGCGGAGTTGAAGGAGCAGTTGATGACGTCTCGGAGGTGCGGAGCTATGACGGAGTCTGCTTTGTTTAAGATGTGGTGAGGGCATGGGTCTGTGGGGGATCCAGAGTGGATGGAATTCATCAGGCGGATGGTGTCCTCAGTGGAGATAGGGTTCCAGTCGTTAAGGGTGTTTACGGGGGGAAGATGGTCAGCAGATGGTAGGGTGGGTTGGCTTCCGGGTTGGTTGTCAAAGCTGTTGTGGATGTCAGCAATCTTGTTGTGGAAAAAAGAGGCTAGGGAGTCGCAGAGGGTTTGAGAGGGGGTGATGTCGTTGGAGTTGGCCGAGGGGTTGGAAAATTCCTTGACGATGTTGAAAAGTTCCTTGCTGTTGTGGGCGTTGTTGTCAAGTCGATCCTTGAATGCTGTTTTCTTGGCTTTTCGGATCAGTTGGTGGTGTGTACGGGTGGCGCTTTTGAAGGCGTCCTTGTTGCTGGTGGATGGGTCTTTTTTCCAGGCCTTTTCAAGGGAGCGGCACAGTTTCTTGGACTTCTTGAGATCATCGTTGAACCATGAGGCCTTCTTGTTGCCAAGTTTGTGTTGACGTTTTTTCAGTGGTGCTAAGGTGTCGGCGGTGTTGGATAACCAAAGGGTGAGGTTGGAGGCGGCTTCGTTGGCGTTAGAAGAGAGGGCTGGGGAGGTTCGAAGGAGCGATGTGGAGATCTGATCCGTGGTGATTTTGTTCCAGTTTCTTTGTAGAGTTGGTTGGAGGTGGATGATGGGTTTCGGCTTGTTGTAGGTGAAGTGAACGCAGCTGTGGTCAGTCCAGAGGAGATCCGTAGTGTGGCTGAAGGAGACATGGTTGCTGGAGGTGAAGATGGGGTCGAGTGTGTGACCTGCGATGTGGGTGGGGGAAGTGACCAGTTGTTTAAGTCCGAGGTTGGTGAGGTTGTCTAAGAGGGTGGCGGTGTTGCGGTCGTTGATCTTTTCAAGGTGGAAGTTGAGGTCTCCCAGAAGGATGTAGTCTTTGGAGGGGAGCGCGTGTGGGGTGATGAAGTCCGTGATGTCTTCACTGAATTTTGCGCGGGGTCCTGGTGGTCTGTAGAGGAGGGTGCCTCTGAGAGTTGTATTGGGGTCGATGTGGATCTGGAAGTGAAGGTGTTCGGAGTTGGCGAGGTTGGCGTCAGAGCTGGTTGAGATGCGGATTGATTTCTTATGGACGATAGCGATTCCTCCTCCTGTATGGTTGGTGCGATCCTTGCGTGTGATCTTATAGTCATCAGGGATAGCGATGGCGATGTCAGGGGCGGAGGAAGCGTTCATCCATGTTTCCGTTAGGAAGGCGACGTCAGGAGAGATGGTGTCTAGTAGGTTCCATAGGTCAATGGCGTGCCTGTGGACTGATCGGGTGTTGAGAAGGATGCATTGTAGGTGGTTGGGGTCGGGAATCTGTGGTGTGGTCATAGCAGAGATGTTGTCGGTGCCGCTAAATTTGCAGGAGAAGCAGGAGAACGGTCCATGGGTGCGTCCAGGAGCGGCTTGGACGCAGTTGGGGGCGCGACCGGGGTTAAGGGCTAGAAGGGTGGCGGCCTCGTAGGTAAGGCGGGAGGGCTGGGCAGCGCGAGGGGCAGGGGGTCTGGCGCAGGGCGCGGGCTTGGCGCGGACGGGCGTAGACGGGCTTACCTTTGGCGCACCTTCGGCGCGGGTTGGGCGCGGTCGCTGCGCGTGGACGCTGCGCGTTAATGCAGTGGGCATATATGGATGGTGGAGGGGGAGGGGCGAGGGCGTCTCAGCTGGGAGGCGGGGCGGGCCACGAAGGAGGACAACAACACACAAAATGGCAGCGGAGGGCTCAGCGGAGCGGAGCGCTTGGGGCGGAATGCACAGATACTGCTCAAATGTATACACACTGACAAACGCGGTCAAAAATGAAAGATGAGCAAAGCGCCAAGCGGTGCAGACTTCAGGCAGTTAATTATAATAAAGAAAAGCGGAGCAGCGAAATCACAGTGCGCCAGCACAAATACTGCAAAATGTATACACAATTGCAAACGCGGTCTAAAAATGAGAGATAGGCAAAGCGCCAAGCGGTGCAGACTTCAGGCAGTTAATTATAATAAACAAAGCGGAGCAACGATACCACAGTGTGCCAGGGAGGCAGGGGAGCGACCACTCGGCTGGAGGGCGATACTCAGACATGAGTCCCTTTCTCAATGCACCATCAGGATTCAAGCAAGCCGGGCCGAAGACGGCTGAAATGCCAGAAACCGGTCCCCGGTAGCTTGTCTCCTTTCTGGTGAAGAATTGGCTTGGTAGTTTAGTCTGCCCTGTTCCCATGATGCACTGGGCCAGGGACAGACTGATTTGCATATAGCCAGGTTCTGAGCTGGGATGGTGCAGTGAGATAAATAACGGTGATGGATCAAGCCCTGATCTTTGGACTGGGTAAGAGTGGTCTGCTTAATTCAGACACTCTGTTCATCACCACCCCCTTTTCTGAATCGTTTTTGGCCACTATAGGTGTGGCAGGGTATACTCAGACATGAGTCCCTTTCTCACTGCACCATCAGGATTCAAGCAAGCCGGGCCGAAGACGGCTGAAATGCCAGAAACCGGTCCCCGGTAGCTTGTCTCCTTTCTGGTGAAGAATTGGCTTGGTAGTTTAGTCTGCCCTGTTCCCATGATGCACTGGGCCAGGGACAGACTGATTTGCATATAGCCAGGTTCTGAGCTGGGATGGTGCAGTGAGATAAATAACGGTGATGGATCAAGCCCTGATCTTTGGACTGGGTAAGAGTGGTCTGCTTAATTCAGACACTCTGTTCATCACCACCCCCTTTTCTGAATCGTTTTTGGCCACTATAGGTGTGGCAGGGTATACTCAGACATGAGTCCCTTTCTCACTGCACCATCAGGATTCAAGCAAGCCGGGCCGAAGACGGCTGAAATGCCAGAAACCGGTCCCCGGTAGCTTGTCTCCTTTCTGGTGAAGAATTGGCTTTGTAGTTTAGCCTGCCCTGTTCCCATGATGCACTGGGCCAGGGACAGACTGATTTGCATATAGCCCGGTTCTGAGCTGGGATGGTGCAGTGAGATAAATAACGGTGATGGATCAAGCCCTGATCTTTGGACTGGGTAAGAGTGGTCTGCTTAATTCAGACACTCTGTTCATCACCACCCCCTTTTCTGAATCGTTTTTGGCCACTATAGGTGTGGCAGGGTATACTCAGACATGAGTCCCTTTCTCACTGCGCCATCAGGATTCAAGCAAGCCGGGCCGAAGACGGCTGAAATGCCCGAAACCGGTCCCCGGTAGCTTGTCTCCTTTCTGGTGAAGAATTGGCTTGGTAGTTTAGTCTGCCCTGTTCCCATGATGCACTGGGCCAGGGACAGACTGATTTGCATATAGCCAGGTTCTGAGCTGGGATGGTGCAGTGAGATAAATAACGGTGATGGATCAAGCCCTGATCTTTGGACTGGGTAAGAGTGGTCTGCTTAATTCAGACACTCTGTTCATCACCACCCCCTTTTCTGAATCGTTTTTGGCCACTATAGGTGTGGCAGGGTATACTCAGACATGAGTCCCTTTCTCACTGCACCATCAGGATTCAAGCAAGCCGGGCCGAAGACGGCTGAAATGCCAGAAACCGGTCCCCAGTAGCTTGTCTCCTTTCTGGTGAAGAATTGGCTTGGTAGTTTAGTCTGCCCTGTTCCCATGATGCACTGGGCCAGGGACAGACTGATTTGCATATAGCCAGGTTTTGAGCTGGGATGGTGCAGTGAGATAAATAACGGTGATGGATCAAGCCCTGATCTTTGGACTGGGTAAGAGTGGTCTGCTTAATTCAGACACTCTGTTCATCACCACCCCCTTTTCTGAATCGTTTTTGGCCACTATAGGTGTGGCAGGGTATACTCAGACATGAGTCCCTTTCTCACTGCACCATCAGGATTCAAGCAAGCCGGGCCGAAGACGGCTGAAATGCCAGAAACCGGTCCCCGGTAGCTTGTCTCCTTTCTGGTGAAGAATTGGCTTGGTAGTTTAGTCTGCCCTGTTCCCATGATGCACTGGGCCAGGGACAGACTGATTTGCATATAGCCAGGTTCTGAGCTGGGATGGTGCATTGAGATAAATAACGGTGATGGATCAAGCCCTGATCTTTGGACTGGGTAAGAGTGGTCTGCTTAATTCAGACACTCTGTTCATCACCACCCCCTTTTCTGAATCGTTTTTGGCCACTATAGGTATGGCAGGGTATACTCAGACATGAGTCCCTTTCTCACTGCACCATCAGGATTCAAGCAAGCCGGGCCGAAGACGGCTGAAATGCCAGAAACCGGTCCCCGGTAGCTTGTCTCCTTTCTGGTGAAGAATTGGCTTGGTAGTTTAGTCTGCCCTGTTCCCATGATGCACTGGGCCAGGGACAGACCGATTTGCATATAGCCAGGTTCTGAGCTGGGATGGTGCAGTGAGATAAATAACGGTGATGGATCAAGCCCTGATCTTTGGACTGGGTAAGAGTGGTCTGCTTAATTCAGACACTCTGTTCATCACCACCCCCTTTTCTGAATCGTTTTTGGCCACTATTGGTGTGGCAGGGTATACTCAGACATGAGTCCCTTTCTCACTGCACCATCAGGATTCAAGCAAGCCAGGCCGAAGACGGCTGAAATGCCAGAAAACGGTCCCCGGTAGCTTGTCTCCTTTCTGGTGAAGAATTGGCTTGGTAGTTTAGTCTGCCCTGTTCCCATGATGCACTGGGCCAGGGACAGACCGATTTGCATATAGCCATGTTCTGAGCTGGGATGGTGCAGTGAGATAAATAACGGTGATGGATCAAGCCCTGATCTTTGGACTGGGTAAGAGTGGTCTCCTTAATTCAGACACTCTGTTCATCACCACCCCCTTTTCTGAATCGTTTTTGGCCACTATAGGTGTGGCAGGGTATACTCAGACATGAGTCCCTTTCTCACTGCACCATCAGGATTCAAGCAAGCCGGGCCGAAGACGGCTGAAATGCCAGAAACCGGTCCCCGGTAGCTTGTCTCCTTTCTGGTGAAGAATTGGCTTGGTAGTTTAGTCTTCCCTGTTCCCATGATGCACTGGGCCAGGGACAGACTGATTTGCATATAGCCAGGTTCTGAGCTGGGATGGTGCAGTGAGATAAATAACGGTGATGGATCAAGCCCTGATCTTTGGACTGGGTAAGAGTGGTCTGCTTAATTCAGACACTCTGTTCATCACCACCCCCTTTTCTGAATCGTTTTTGGCCACTATAGGTGTGGCAGGGTATACTCAGACATGAGTCCCTTTCTCACTGCACTATCAGGATTCAAGCAAGCCGGGCCGAAGACGGCTGAAATGCCAGAAACCGGTCCCCGGTAGCTTGTCTCCTTTCTGGTGAAGAATTGGCTTGGTAGTTTAGTCTGCCCTGTTCCCATGATGCACTGGGCCAGGGACAGACCGATTTGCATATAGCCAGGTTCTGAGCTGGGATGGTGCAGTGAGATAAATAACGGTGATGGATCAAGCCCTGATCTTTGGACTGGGTAAGAGTGGTCTGCTTAATTCAGACACTCTGTTCATCACCACCCCCTTTTCTGAATCGTTTTTGGCCACTATTGGTGTGGCAGGGTATACTCAGACATGAGTCCCTTTCTCACTGCACCATCAGGATTCAAGCAAGCCGGGCCGAAGACGGCTGAAATGCCAGAAACCGGTCCCCGGTAGCTTGTCTCCTTTCTGGTGAAGAATTGGCTTGGTAGTTTAGTCTGCCCTGTTCCCATGATGCACTGGGCCAGGGCCAGACTGATTTGCATATAGCCATGTTCTGAGCTGGGATGGTGCAGTGAGATAAATAACGGTGATGGATCAAGCCCTGATCTTTGGACTGGGTAAGAGTGGTCTGCTTAATTCAGACACTCTGTTCATCACCACCCCCTTTTCTGAATCGTTTTTGGCCACTATAGGTGTGGCAGGGTATACTCAGACATGAGTCCCTTTCTCACTGCACCATCAGGATTCAAGCAAGCCGGGCCGAAGACGGCTGAAATGCCAGAAACCGGTCCCCGGTAGCTTGTCTCCTTTCTGGTGAAGAATTGGCTTGGTAGTTTAGTCTGCCCTGTTCCCATGATGCACTGGGCCAGGGACAGACTGATTTGCATATAGCCAGGTTCTGAGCTGGGATGGTGCAGTGAGATAAATAACGGTGATGGATCAAGCCCTGATCTTTGGACTGGGTAAGAGTGGTCTGCTTAATTCAGACACTCTGTTCATCACCACCCCCTTTTCTGAATCGTTTTTGGCCACTATAGGTGTGGCAGGGTATACTCAGACATGAGTCCCTTTCTCACTGCACCATCAGGATTCAAGCAAGCCGGGCCGAAGACGGCTGAAATGCCAGAAACCGGTCCCCGGTAGCTTGTCTCCTTTCTGGTGAAGAATTGGCTTGGTAGTTTAGTCTGCCCTGTTCCCATGATGCACTGGGCCAGGGACAGACTGATTTGCATATAGCCAGGTTCTGAGCTGGGATGGTGCAGTGAGATAAATAACGGTGATGGATCAAGCCCTGATCTTTGGACTGGGTAAGAGTGGTCTGCTTAATTCAGACACTCTGTTCATCACCACCCCCTTTTCTGAATCGTTTTTGGCCACTATAGGTGTTGCAGGGTATACTCAGACATGAGTCCCTTTCTCACTGCACCATCAGGATTCAAGAAAGCCGGTCCGAAGACGGCTGAAATGCCAGAAACCGGTCCCCGGTAGCTTGTCTCCTTTCTGGTGAAGAATTGGCTTGGTAGTTTAGTCTGCCCTGTTCCCATGATGCACTGGGCCAGGGACAGACTGATTTGCATATAGCCAGGTTCTGAGCTGGGATGGTGCAGTGAGATAAATAACGGTGATGGATCAAGCCCTGATCTTTGGACTGGGTAAGAGTGGTCTGCTTAATTCAGACACTCTGTTCATCACCACCCCCTTTTCTGAATCGTTTTTGACCAGTATAGGTGTGGCAGGGTATACTCAGACATGAGTCCCTTTCTCACTGCACCATCAGGATTCAAGCAAGCCAGGCCGAAGACGGCTGAAATGCCAGAAACCGGTCCCCGGTAGCTTGTCTCCTTTCTGGTGAAGAATTGGCTTGGTAGTTTAGTCTGCCCTTTTCCCATGATGCACTGGGCCAGGGACAGACTGATTTGCATATAGCCAGGTTCTGAGCTGGGATGGTGCAGTGAGATAAATAACGGTGATGGATCAAGCCCTGATCTTTGGACTGGGTAAGAGTGGTCTGCTTAATTCAGACACTCTGTTCATCACCACCCCCTTTTCTGAATCGTTTTTGGCCACTATAGGTGTGGCAGGGTATACTCAGACATGAGTCCCTTTCTCACTGCACCATCAGGATTCAAGCAAGCCGGGCCGAAGACGGCTGAAATGCCAGAAACCGGTCCCCGGTAGCTTGTCTCCTTTCTGGTGAAGAATTGGCTTGGTAGTTTAGTCTGCCCTGTTCCCATGATGCACTGGGCCAGGGACAGACTGATTTGCATATAGCCAGGTTCTGAGCTGGGATGGTGCAGTGAGATAAATAACGGTGATGGATCAAGCCCTTATCTTTGGACTGGGTAAGAGTGTTCTGCTTAATTCAGACACTCTGTTCATCACCACCCCCTTTTCTGAATCGTAACTCATGTAAAGCGCTCTGATACCTCCGGGTCTAGTAGCAATATATAAAACTTTTCAAATAAATAAATCACATTATCTATGCACAGCCTTAAACCCTTAAGTACTTAGGCTTTTCCTCCCAAGTTCTGAGTGCTTTTTGGATGTTTGGGGCAGTTCATGCTCAAGCCTTCGTAACTTTTGTGCACAGAAGATATCTGGGCCAAATGTGCATACAATTTTTTCTGACATGATGAGGATTCTTAAGGGACCCAGGGTTTGTAGATTACCCCTAAACTGAGAAAAAAGCCAAAACATAGCACTTTGTTGTAGAACAATTTAGAAAAAGGTGGTGTGCAAGAAAGTGTGTTTAACCCTAAAAACTGCATCAACAAAAGAATTGCTGTGCTAAATTCGGTGAACGACCAAAATATAGAATTCAAATACAGACAGGACAGAATATCGACTCCAAAATATAGTTAGTCAGAATATCGAAATTGGGGTAAGAAATATCGATTTCCATAATATTGAATTTAAAATATCGATTTCCATAAAATCGAAAAAAAATTAGTGTTATGTATGTTAGTATATGTGTTAAAATTATGTATTCATTTTGTAATGTATGTTTAATTTTTTTAAAGTAATTAATGTTATCTAATTTAATTTTTGCGTAATTTAATTCCGTAGCTGGTTGTGGGTTTATAGGGGAATAGGGTGGGTAGTAATTTAATTATAGTATCTTAAATATGAATTTTGCTGTATATGTATTGATAATTAATTGATTGGTAATTAATTAGTAATACATTTTTATTAATTGGTAATTTATTTTTATTAATTGGCAATTACTTTTTATTAATTGATTAATTGATAATTATGTTAATTGTATTATTTATTATTTGGAGTGGGTTGTGGGTGTATAGGGGAATAGGGTGGGAAGTAATTTAATTGTAATAAAGTAAATATTTATTTTTATTTATATGTATTGATAATTAATTGCTTGATAATTATTTATTAATTGATAATTATTTTTTATTAATTGGTAATTAATTTGCATTAATTGGTAATTAATTGTTATTAATTGATTAATTGATAATTATGTTAATTGTATTATTTATTATTAGGAGCGGGTTGTGGGTTTATAGGGGAATAGGGTGGGAAGTGATTTATTTGTAATAAAGTAAATATTTATTTTTATTTATATGTATTGATAATTAATTGATAATTAATTATTAATTGGTAATTATTTTGTATTAATTGCTAATTATTTTATTTTTTGATAATTAATTGCTTGATAATTATTTATTAATTGATAATTATTTTTTATTAATTGGTAATTAATTTGCATTAATTGGTAATTAATTGTTATTTATTGATTAATTGATAATTATGTTAATTGTATTATTTATTATTAGGAGCGGGTTGTGGGTTTATAGGGGAATAGGGTGGGAAGTGATTTATTTGTAATAAAGTAAATATTTATTTTTATTTATATGTATTGATAATTAATTGATAATTAATTATTAATTGGTAATTATTTTGTATTAATTGCTAATTATTTTATTTTTATTGGTAAATACATTTTTATTAATTGGTAATTATTTTTAATATTTTTTTATTGGTATTGATAATTAAATTAATCTTATTTTAATATTAAGTCATTACTTTCCCTACTGTTGCACTCACTGGAGTGGGAATAGTCATTTTTACCCCTACGCTGTCCAACGCTTTCCCTACTGTTGCACTCACTGGAGTGGGAATAGTAATTTTTACCCTCCCGCTATCCAATGCTTTACCTACTGTTGCAATCACTGGAGTGGGAATAGTCATTTTTACCCCTACGCTATCCAACACTTTCCCCACTGTTGCACTCACTGGAGTGGGAATAGTCATTTTTACCCTCTCACTATCCATCAAATTCTCAACTTTTTTTTACATTATATTTATTATTTTTAGATTTAAAAATTTTTTACATTATTTTAAGTATGTTTTATTTAATTGTTTTTAATATTTGATTACTTTTATATCATTTTTAATAAATTTAAAAAATTCAATATTTTAGTTAACTATATTTTAACTATCTATATTTTTGATTCGATATTTTGGTACTTACCTGTTTGTAGATAGGGATTCTATATTCTGTACTTCGATATTTTTGAGTCGATATTTTGGGCATTCTATATATTGCCCCTCGATATTAAGTCACTGAACAGCTAAATTCATCCTTTTTTTAATGATTTCAGGAACAGGTAGACTTGCAGAAAAAAAATACAATGTTTACAAAGTGTTTAAAAGGTAGTAGATTATTCCTATTTTTTGTGGTGTCTACCTAGTTGTAGTTAGATTTGGAAACAGGTGGGAAATCTATTGACAAGTAAGGAGAATTCTGAATTTAGTGAGAGCCCATATCTATATGCATTGTGTATATATATCTTTCATGGCTTTCCCACAGTCACTTATCATAATCATTGAACACCAAAACTAATGGAAATGGGATCACAAATGAGGGAAGTGGAATAAATACAGAGGGGACATCTGCTTCTCAGTCACCTACTATCAAATTGCGGTGTGAAAGGCACATTCTCATGTCTCTGCTAACAGATATAGTTGAGCCCTCTCCACCAACAAACTAAGAGAGATATGTCCGCTGGGCCTCAATCATCTCATATTTTACTGATGTGTGTATTTCCTCAGCCTTGTGATATACCGCACAGTTGGTTAGACACTGACCAGAAGCAGCGAAATTATGTAACCATTGCTCATTATGATGTGGTTGTAAAGATGTTGGAGTTAATTATTGGGAGCCTTAATACGACTTTGATAATGCTATGTACCCATACAATTTTGAAAATAAAAATTGTTTAAAAAAAAAGCATAACATAATGAATTTTGGAACAGTGGTTATTTATACAAGACTGATTTTGGGGTTACTCTTAGTATTATGGTATTTCGAAGAGGAGGACTTTGTGAAATGTGTTTTTCTTGCATGCCGACTTACATTTGGATGTCAAAAATGGGGAGAAATTCTATGGTAATATCAAATGTTCTAAAAATGTTTGTTCTCACAACACTTCCAATGAATACCATACCCCACTTGTGTGGGCTAGCCATTTTCCTGACAGGAAAGTTCAAAAACACTACAAGGAAACATCAAGATTTCTACTTTGAAATTCACTCACTATCTCAATGTACATAGCTGAGGTATTTAGGGCAAGACTCAGTCAGCACCTAGGGAATGTGACCAAACTCAAACATTTCTGAAAAGTAGGCACCCTATGAAGTCCACTGTGGTGTAAATGACATGGATCCCACTACATTTACTTACCCATAATATCCTGCTAATTTTAACTTTGACTAAAATCACAGAATTTCCTCAGATTTCTGTGAGGGAATGCTTCAGAATGTGTGGCAATCCACAAAATCTACAACACAGTGTCCTTGCACTTCTCCCAATAAAATCAGTACTCCACTTGCGTGATTGGGCATGTCAATCCCAACAGGAAAAGGACCAAAAGGCAACAAGGAAATATCACAATTTTGCTTTATAAGTTGACCCATTCTGGCAATGTGTTTAGCTGGACTATTTGGGCTCAGGCTTGGCCTTCACCTAGCGAAATTTACTAAACATATACACATCTGAAAAATAATCACCCAGGGTACTCCACAGTGGTATGACTCGCATGGATCTCTCTATAATTGACACACAAATCGCAATCTTTGGCTATTAAATTGGATATCTGTGAATGAAAGTCCTGGAATCTCTGGGGGTTCTCAGAATTCCTATCACCCAGTGTTCCTTCCCTTCTACAGATAAAAATGGAATCTTACTTACTCCGCAGCTGCAGAGAGCATAGATATCCACACCTATTTATTTTATGTCACTATGCTATTCAGTTGATTGCATTATATATTTATTTACTTATTTTATTTTGACTGTTTTATATAGGGCGAACAAGACCCTTGCTGGTATCAGAGCGCTTTACAGGCATATGTGAGAAACAAACAGTTCAGTGAAAGTACACAATCGTAATACAAGTTATATGCAGAGTTCATGTGAATTTAGCTAAGAGAATAGATTTTACTTCTTTTTTGAAAGAGACAAAAGACGGATTAAGTCTGGTTTCTGGGGACAGTGCATTCCAAATCCTTGGTGCCATACCCGAGCAGGCTCGGTTATATAAGTTTTCTTCTTGGCAAATCATTGTGGTTTTAGTAGAAGGTTATTGGAGCTCCTGGAGGATCTGTTGCCACAGGAGAGTACCAGTTTCTGTGCCAGGTAATTTGGAGTGTTGTGATGTATGGCCTTGTAAGTCAAACGTGCAATTTTAAGATGGATCCTGGCTTCGTAAGGTAGCCAGTTGAGGGCTTTAAGGTCAGGGGAGATGTGACAGTTTCTTTTTGAGCCTGTGATGAGTCTCGCTGCTGGGTTGATTGAGGCTCTAAGGGGGGCAGTCGTTGATCTGGGAAGACCGCAAAGAAAAGCACTCCCATATTCCACTCTTGGTATTACTAGTGCTTGAACTGCCAGTTTGAAATCATTTGTGGGAAGGAAGTATTTGAGTCTTCTCAAGGTGTCCCACTGAAAGTTTGCTCCTTTTGTTGGGGTGCTGACATGTTTCTGAATGTTTAGATTTTTATCAAGAGTAACTGCCAACGATTTCGCTGAGTCTATGATGAGGGGTTGACAGTTGAGGTGTTTCAGCCAGTCTTGAATGATGGTCGATGGGTTAGGAGGAGCGATTAGGAGGAATTCAGTTTTACAAGTGTTTAGTTTCAGATGGTTTTCGGCCAGCCAGGACTGGGTTTTATGAAGCATTAGGTTGAGAGATTTGATGTCCTCTAATGAGTAGATTTTTAAATAGATTTGTGTATCGTCTGCATACATGTGATAGTGGACATTAGCGGAGCTGAGAATTTTCTGCATACATGTGATAGTGGACATTAGTGGAGCTGAGAATTTCGGTGAGCGTTGCATGACTAGGTTGAAAAGTGTAGGAGAGAGGGATGATCCTTCTTGGGCTCCTAAAGTGACTGTGACGGGCTTAGTGATTGATTAACCTTGAATCTTTGGGATCTATTTTGCAGAAAGGAGCTGAACCAATTAAGAACTGATCCAGATAATCCCATTCTTTGTTTTAGGAGATCTAGCAAGTTGTCAGGTTTGACGGTGTCAAAGGCCGATGATAGGTCCAGTAATATTAGCAGACAGGCTTCATTTTGACCATTCATTTTTAGTGCTTCATCTATTATGTGGGTCTGGGCTGTTTCAGTACCGTGCCCTGAAGCAAGATAGGTATTGGTTAAGCAGGTTGAAATGGTCTATGTGGTTGTTAAGCTGTATGTTAACACATTTTTCTTAGAGTTTGGCACGAGTTGAAATGTTGGAAATTGGGAGGTAATTTAAATCCACGGGGTCAGCCGTTGGTTTCTTTAAGATGGGAGAAACCTGTCCCGATTTAAGGATTTCTGGGATGAATCCTTGAAGGAGAGAAGTATTTTATGTTTTAAGTATTTATAAAGTAAGTGTGGTGCCTTCAAATTTATAGTTTTGATCATTGTAAGGCTGATAGCTGAAACAATAAACAATAAATATTGAACTTAGTACCTCACTTGTGTGACTGGGCCTATCATGAAAGGATTGAATAAAACATGTCACAATTTTCAGGTAATGTTGTCTTCGCATGGTCACTGGTTTGGTCTGCTCTTGCCTCAGGCAATAGGCACAGGCACACATACATTTGGTGTATTGTTTTATTCAGGAGAAGGCTAGGAAGGCTGAGGAGTAGGTATGTTGTGGAGTCCTGAATTTTCCAGTACATTTCTTCATCAAAACATGAGAAAAATCTATTTGTAGGGTAACCAAAGTTTTACAGTTTGATCCAGGGCATTTTAGGTAAGAAAACGTATGGGGACAAACAATCCTGGACTCCATCTTGTGTTTAGATTTCAGTAATAAAGTTTTGTAAGTTTCACTGGGCGCCAGCCATATGGGGATCCAATAACTCCAATCATGCCCTACATGAAGTCACCATCCACTGCATTTGAATGGAGTATCAACCCCTTTCTCTCCCTTACAGACAAAACTCACATACCTGGCAGTATAATTGTAGTAAGGTAAAGGGTGAGAAGAAAGATACATGGAGTAAAATCCTTCACTGTCACAATTCACCAGTGGTGTAATCATGGCATTTTGACACTTCATTGTGGTGTGTTACTTTATCCTCTTGATTATTTGTTAATACTTGGGTAGGAAAATTGAATCTCACCCACATAGTGTGGTATGCTTCATAATTGATCCTCCCATCTAGCACTGGAGATATTCTCTTTGATTTGGCAGGCATTTGTTAAGCATGCGAGTGCCACAAATGTTTGGGGTTTATAGGTGAAATTGCATGTGTGGTTAGAGAGGTGAGTGTTTGTAGTATGACCTATGTGAGCAGTGGTGAATCCAGTGATTTGTGTGTCACTCCAACCTTGACCATCTGCATTGTCCCTACATTAGAACCTTATGAAAACAAGTCTAGTGTAAGCTTTGAATATCTTTTCATGTTTTTGTTTCATTCGCAAGTCACACGATGAACTCCATACACTCCGGATCACCGACCGACCCCTGCCCTCACCACGTCTTCAACAAGGCCGACGCTGTCATCGCACCCCACCTGCGAGACATCATCAACACATCCTTCGACACCACCATCTTCCCTGAGAGCTGGAAACACGCCGAACTCAGCGCTCTACTCAAGAAACCAACAGCGGACCCCACCGACCTCAAGAACTACCGCCCCATCTCGCTCCTCCCGTTTCCAGCCAAAGTCATCGAGAAGACCGTCAACAAGCAGATGGCCGCCTTCCTTGAGACGAACGGATCCCTCGACCCCTCACAGTCCGGCTTCCGAGCCAATCACAGCACCGAGACCGCCCTCATCGCCGCCACCGATGACATCCGAGCCCTGATGGACAATGGAGAAACAGCGGCCCTCATCCTCCTAGACCTCTCCGCGGCATTCGACACGGTCTGCCACCGCACCCTAGTACGGCGCCTCAGCAACATCGGAATCCAGGACAAGGCGCTGGAATGGATCATCTCCTTCCTCGACGGAAGAACACAGAGAGTCCGCCTACCACCGTACAAGTCAGAGGCCTCCGAAATCATCTGCGGTGTCCCTCAAGGCTCATCTCTGAGCCCCACCCTCTTCAACGTCTACATGAGCCCCCTCGCGGCCATCGTACGCAAACACAACCTCAGCATAATCTCCTACGCCGACGACACCCAGCTGATCCTCTCCCTGACCAACGACCCCACCGCCGCCAGAGCCAACCTACACGAAGGGATGAAAGAGGTAGCCGAGTGGATGACGACCAGCCGCCTAAAACTGAACTCGGACAAGACGGAGGTCCTCATCCTGGGCCCCTCACCCTCCGCCTGGGACGACTCCTGGTGGCCTCCCGCCCTGGGCACCGCACCCAAACCGACAGACCATGAACGCAACCTGGGCTTCATCCTGGACTCCTCCCTCTCCATGACCAGGCAAGTCAACAACGTCTCCTCGGCGTGCTTCAACATCCTACGCATGCTACGGAAGATCTTCTGGTGGATCCCCACCGAGACCAGGAAGACCGTCACCCAGGCCCTCGTCACCAGCCGACTGGACTACGGCAACGCCCTCTACGCCGGTACCACCGCCAAGCTCCAGAAGAGACTCCAGCGGATCCAGAACGCCTCAGCCAGACTCATCCTCGACATCCCACGAACCAGCCACATCTCCGGACATCTGAGAGACCTTCACTGGCTCCCCGTCAACAAAAGAATCACCTTCCGCCTCCTCACCCACGCACACAAAGCCCTACACGACCAAGGCCCGAGCTACCTCAACAGCCGAGTCAACTTCTACGCTCCCAAAGGCCACCTCCGATCAGCCAACCACGCCCTCGCCGCCGTCCCCCGCACCCGAAGAGCGACTACAGGAGGAAGGTCCTTCTCCTACCTGGCCGCCAAGACCTGGAACTCCCTCCCTCCCGACCTGCGCCTGACCCAAGACCACCTCTCCTTCAGGAAGAAGCTGAAGACCTGGCTGTTCGAGCAGTAGCTGCACCCCCCCCAGCGCCTTGAGACCCTACGGGTATGTAGCGCGCTTTATAAGTGTCATTGATTGATTGATTGATTGATTGAGAGTCATCCGAGGGATTACTGAGAGCTGTCCGAATCCTGACTAATTGTATCCATGTGCCAGGGGAACGTTTACTAATGCCAACCAATGGAAGTTATTTTAGGCCCAGGAAGATTTATCTTTCTAGCCTTTTTAGTACACTCACTGTACTAAAAGAAAACCCTTCGGCTGCTAGGTTGAGAGGTGTCTGAGAATGTACGGTTGATCCAGTGATCAGACATTGTGAGAATGTCTCCATTTGAAAACAGGGGTAAAATTCCAGGGGCTAATTTGCCTAAAAAGTGTTTCCAGAAAGATTATGAACTTTAGGACTTGGTGTGACAAATACAAAAACAAAATCCTTGTGTTTGTTTACGGACTTGGTGGACAGGATATGCCATCAAAATGTGTTGGATATTCCGTCTGTTGTTTTGTGCAGTGCAAAGGCTATTATGCAGTAGTAATACAATGGTCCAAACATATGTCATGTTTTGACAGAGGATGAAGGTGGCAAACATGCCACTGGCATGACTAATATGTACCGATTGATTTGAGTGAGTGTAGACACATCATCTCTCATATAAGTTAGGTAGAAAAACAGGCATGGAATATGCTAATTCATGGGGGGGAACTAATATAAAGGATATCCAATTTAAATGGAATGCTTTGAAAGGCTGCATAGGCAAGATAGGTAATAGGCAATGTATCCATGATTGGTCATTTAAAGCCACATACTGACTTTTAAACTAACTGCTCCATTTTAGCCAGTTTCCCAGAAATGTATGTGTGTTTGGTATGACACGAAGCAAGTTGGAATGCACAGGCCTGGAAGAAATGGCACTGAGTACAGTCGTCACAACCTTCCTGCCTCTTTCCTTGCCAAGTAAAAACTCTGCATCTGCAATATGATTTCCTGCTCTTCTCTGTTAAAGGAATGAGGGTGGTCAGACGACAGGTAATACATGTCTGTTGTCAAATTGATCAGATGGACATACAACTTTTTGTACTATGTGCCCATTTTATAAGTTGCATCATCAGGATGAAGTAGCTGGTCAGTTTTGTCATCTCAACCCATGTACTTATTATAATCAAGTATACAGTTGAGCTTGTAAACTTCTGCCAACTGACCACAGACCATGACTTGAGAAGTGCTCTCATACATTGTAGCAAGCACATGTGCTTCCTGCTTGAGTGATAATTTCATAGTCAACATTTCATTCAAATGCAACAAAAATACCCTGATGTTTTTGGAGCATCTTACAAACTCCAGATGGAATTATTTTCTGTGACTTTGATTTTGACCAAAAGCCACAGCTGTTCTCCTGTGAAGAATTTCTTCCCATTAAGCTTACAACCTTAATGAAAGTGCAATTGGGTAAGATCCCAAACAATCTTCCCCCAACTTCTAATGGGGAGTTGCAATTTGCAAGATTTGTACTGGAGTTCTTCCCAGTTTATACTCTCAGGTTGCATGTATGCCCAGTGGAGCTCTTGCACAACATGTATAAGTTGATGATGTACCACCCTCTCTTTCATGGAATATACTGGTAGAACAGCAGTTTTAGATGCTCAAAGACTCCTTAACTGATATTTATCCTTGCAGCAAAAATCTCAGGAAACTTGGTTGAGAAATGTTCCATTCAAGGCCAAATTTTGAACAACATGTCATAGGGCCTGATTTCGATGTTGGGCGGACCGGAGTTTGTCCAACATTGGTTTGGAACTGGAACCGAATGACCTCCTGTTCTCAGCTCCAGCCCAGTAATTAGAACGCAACCAAACCCAGTTTGGTCGCAATCCAATAATTTATAATGGGACCATGCATTCTGACTGGAATGAATGCTCTCATTGCAAAGATCAGGGGTGCAGTGCACCTAGGCGTGGGCGGAAAATCCGTTCCGCTCGCGGATTTTGCGGATTTTCGGGAAATCCGCAATCCGCGAGATTTGCGAATTTCCCGCAAAATCCGCAAATCCGCGAGCAGCGGATTTTGCTCGCACTGCTCGCACTGTTCGCGTGAGTTCGCGCCCCGCGAATAAGTGCCAAATTGCAGAAATACGATCTTAGCAAAACTGAAAGTAACTACTTACCAGGTTCAAAAGTTCAGGCTCATCATTAGTAGCCATTTCCTGGAGTGCTTCCTGAGGGGCCCCTCCAGAGTTCAGTTGCCAGTTGAAACTATTATGTGACCCTGCTCTGAACCTCAGAATAGTTACACATATGCCACAAAGGTCCTGAATTACAGCTAAGGGAGACAAGCAGGAGCCAGGCTGGAAGTTAAAATCCATTAATCAGCCCCTAATTCATTATTGTCAGTTGGGGCAGGGCAGGTGTTGTAACTAATTTTGCAACAATGAAAGCACTTAGCAAGTGCAAAAGATCACTAATCAGGGCGCACTAAGGAAGCAGGTGCCAGCTAAAAAAATATTCTGTGACACATGAATCAGCCCCAAATTAATTCAGGTCACTTGAGGCAGGGAAGGTGTGCTTTGCTTTGCCGAAAATAATGTACACTGGACAACCAGAGGGTGTGGTGATGAAACAGAGGGTGGCATGGGTGGGCCAGAGGGTGGCATGAGTAGTCAGAGAGTGGCAGTGGTGACAGAGAGTGGCAGTGATGAAGAAGAGTGTCCCAAACAGGCTGGACACGTAGAAACAACAAGTTCGCGAAACTTGCGACCCGACAGGTAAGTTCGCAATTTGCGAAAGTGTACAAAACCCTCGCAAACTGGCAGAAACACGGGCGAACACAAAAAAAAAAATCCACAAATTCGCGGGAATTCGCGGATTTTGCGGATTGCGAATCCGCAAATCCGCAAAATTCGCGAACGCGAGATACGCAAAATTCGCTCATGCCTAAGTGCACCCCTGCACCCCGTGGCAGGAACCTTAAGGTGCCTGCCAACAGGTGCAGGTATCAACAGGGGGCACTCTTGGCCACCATTAAGCTGCCTTGCACCCATTGGAGGCCCTGCTGTAGGCCCCCAAAGACAGGATCGCAATGTCTTTCTGTGTCGGAAAGTCCATCATAGAAATGTAATGAAAAACTGGCATTGCATTCCCTCAGCCGGAAAGAGCCAGCCGAGGGATTACTGAGGGCTGTCCGAATGGTGGAAAGGCTCTCCAAGCCTTTCGGAGGCCATTCAGAAAACTGATTCGGATTCCCTTCCGACCGAGCCCATCGAAATAGCTTGGGCGGAAAGGAATCCGAACCGGCAATTCCGATGCTGGACAGTCTGAGCCATTCCCAACTGCACCGGAATCGGGCCCATAGTCTGTATGTTCCAGTGGCAATGCTGTAGAGCTATCAATGAAATACAGTATATGCTGCAGAATCAAAAAACAATCTCTGCTTGTACATATGCAAAGCTGGAGGTTGCCCAAACTTTACAACATGATCAGTAAGACTGTAGTGTTGGTTGCCCAAGACTCCCAGGAGCAGTGTGAGGCCCAACATTTTTTCAAATCCCCAATTGAAATGGGAATCCACAGGTTTGCCCTATAATGTCAACACTAAGCATGGGCGAATTTTGCGAATCTCGCGTTCGCGAATTTTGCGGATTTGCGAACTCGCAATCCGCAAAATCCGCGAATTTCCGCGAATTTGCGGATTTTTTTTTTGTGTGTTCGCGCGTGTTTCTGCCAGTTCGCGAGGGTTTTTACAATTTCGCAATTTACGAACTTACCTGTCGGGTCGCAAGTTTTGCGAACTTGTTGTTTCTACGTGTCCAGCCTGTTTGGGACACTCTTCTTCATCACTGCCACTCTCTGTCACCACTGCCACTCTCTGACTACTCATGCCACCCTCTGGCCCACCCATGCCACCCTCTGTTTCATCACCACACCCTCTGGTTGTCCAGTGTACATTATTTTCGGCAAAGCAAAGCACACCTTCCCTGCCTCAAGTGACCTGAATTAATTTGGGGCTGATTAATGTGTCACAGAATATTTTTTTAGCTGGCACCTGCTTCCTTAGTGCTTCCTGATTAGTGATCTTTTGCACTTGCTAAGTGCTTTCATTGTTGCAAAATTAGTTACAACACCTGCCCTGCCCCAACTGACAATAATGAATTAGGGGCTGATTAATGGATTTTAACTTCCAGCCTGGCTCCTGCTTGTCTCCCTTAGCTGTAATTCAGGACCTTTGTGGCATATGTGTAACTATTCTGAGGTTCAGAGCAGGGTCACATAATAGTTGCAACTGGCAACTGAACTCTGGAGGGGCCCCTCAGGAAGCACTACAGGAAATGGCTACTAATGATGAGCCTGAACTTTTGAACCTGGTAAGTAGTTTCAGTTTTGCTAAGATCGTATTTCTGCAATTTAGCACTTACTCGCGGGGTGCTAAGTTGTACTGGCAAGCCGCGAACTCACGTGAACAGTGCGAGCAAGCCATAAAATCCGCTGCTCGCGGATTTGCGGATTTTGCGGGAGATTCGTGGATCTGGCGGATTGCGAATTTACCGAAAATCCGCAAAATCCGCGAGCGAAACGGATTTTCCGCCCATGCTTAGTCAACACCATATTAAATGTGTACCCCCTCAAAAACTCCTTATCCCTTCCCTTAGGGTGCAGTGCAGGACCTGAGGCATGATTGCATCCTCTCCAATGAGAATAGAAAATAAATAAAATATTATCTGCCCTAATTGGGTGGTCGACCCTATACTGGTGGGTGGATAGCAGCCCACCTACAAAACTCAACCATGGTGATTACTGGTTGGTTCCTGCTTGGTGAATACATCTCTTCCCTATCCAAGCAAGCCTCTCACTACTATATCACATAACTGGAGCCAGACTAGGGTTCCTGACACAGGTTATAATACCTACCTGAATCCTTGATGGCTGCAATCCAGGGCATCAGTGATATCAGTCCCCCCAGAGAGCTGATGTCATTGACCATCAACAGGAGGGCCAAGGGCCGACATGGATGCACTTATGCGTCAGGCTGCAGTTAAGCCCCAAATGGGAGGAAACATCTGGTGTTTGCACCGGAGCTTTACCAAACTATCCCCCACAGGATGTTATATTCACCCACACTACCCCAGCAAGGTATTGCATAAAACATGACAGTGTCATCCATAAGCATGAGCGAATTTTGCGGATCTCGCGTTCGCGAATTTTGCGGATTTGCGGATTCGCAATCCGCAAAATCCGCGAATTCCCGCGAATTTGCAGATTTTTTTTTTGTGTTCGCCCGTGTTTCTGCCAGTTCGCGAGGGTTTTGTACACTTTCGCAAATTGCGAACTTACCTGTCGGGTCGCAAGTTTCGCGAACTTGTTGTTTCTACGTGTCCAGCCTGTTTGGGACACTCTTCTTCATCACTGCCACTCTCTGTCACCACTGCCACTCTCTGACTACTCATGCCACCCTCTGGCCCACCCATGCCACCCTCTGTTTCATCACCACACCCTCTGGTTGTCCAGTGTACATTATTTTCGGCAAAGCAAAGCACACCTTCCCTGCCTCAAGTGACCTGAATTAATTTGGGGCTGATTAATGTGTCACAGAATATTTTTTTAGCTGGCACCTGCTTCCTTAGTGCGCCCTGATTAGTGATCTTTTGCACTTGCTAAGTGCTTTCATTGTTGCAAAATTAGTTACAACACCTGCCCTGCCCCAACTGACAATAATGAATTAGGGGCTGATTAATGGATTTTAACTTCCAGCCTGGCTCCTGCTTGTCTCCCTTAGCTGTAATTCAGGACCTTTGTGGCATATGTGTAACTATTCTGAGGTTCAGAGCAGGGTCACATAATAGTTTCAACTGGCAACTGAACTCTGGAGGGGCCCCTCAGGAAGCACTACAGGAAATGGCTACTAATGATGAGCCTGAACTTTTGAACCTGGTAAGTAGTTACTTTCAGTTTTGCTAAGATCGTATTTCTGCAATTTTGCACTTATTCGCGGGGCGCGAACTCACGCGAACTCACGCGAACAGTGCGAGCAGTGCGAGCAAAATCCGCTGCTCGCGGATTTGCGGATTTTGCGGGAGATTCGCGAATCTCGCGGATTGCGGATTTCCCGAAAATCCGCAAAATCCGCGAGCGGAACGGATTTTCCGCCCATGCCTAGTCATGCAGCACACTGTCATCCAGCACACTAACATGGTTAACACAGAACCAACATATTCCTTCCATCATTGATCCATATTGAGAAAGTCTGTTAGGATGCTCTATGTTTATTTAAATAATACAGACAGACATACACAGTACAAGTCCACATTTACACAGAGGATGTTTGCACATATGCGAATAGAGTGATTGGAGATAACCTATTACAAGTATCCAAACACACACCGACAGGTTGTACAATTGTATTTAGGATTTGCATTCCCTCTTCTGAGCATAGTGATCTAAGGCAGGGGACAGAACAATGTGGATTTTTCAAGACCCCCAAATAGATATATTATTAGAAATACATCATTTGTTCTTATCCTAGTGGTGTTTCCAGTTCTCTCCTTGACATGGTTTGCTTTTTCTCCTGAGTACAAACTCAGCACTTTCTTCCATAAGCATGTTTTCTTTCATTTAACACTGCTGGATTTACTTTCACTCCATTCAGCAATTTTCATTTGTTTCAAACATTTACCTAATGTTCACAGTGTTCCTACATTAGAAATTTATTCTTTCATTGACCAAATGATATGGAGCCAAGTACTCACTTCTTCACACTCCATTTCTATCACATCCCTCTAGGATTAGTTGAAGCCATTGGGCATTTGCTCCGCAGACCTCCCCTTCCATAACCATTAATTAGGCCACGCCCTAGAAAGGTTAGCAAAATCCTAGGTCTATTTAGGATGTTGCTGGTGTCTTAATCTAAAATACTATGAAACCACCCAGAACCTCAAAGTCGTTAGACATAAGGTCACTGTATGTGTGTGCGTGCATTGAGTGGAACTCAGTGATGGATACCCATCGGAATTTAATATGCACCATGTAGCATTTTATCTGGACTGCTTTGGTTGTGTTCATTGTAAATGAATTGACTTAGAAACCTTCCTCTGAAACCAGTGAGAGACAAAATTGGAACCCCACTGTATCAAAGCCCTATTGGTAATGATAATGAAAACTAAGCATGACACAAAACCAACCATGGGTGTGTTTTTATTTAAAGTAGTAATCCAGTTCATGTACTGGGAGAGACAGGTGAAAGAGTTATTTAAGTTGGGTATGCTGTTGGTATGTTGGGTGCAATGTATTTACCCATACAGATAAAGTTCACCACTAGTTAAGGGATGTGGGCCATCTCCTCTTATGTGATGTAACCCCACATTACATGATAGATATCATGTTTGCAGTCATGCAATCAAGAGATGGCTTTCTCAAATAAGTTTTCTAGGTACTGTTCATTTTTTAAAATAAAATATTATTTTTCAAAACAGAAATATGAAGAATTATGTTATTACATCACAGATGTTATTTTAACAATACAGAAACGTGTGTTGAAAACCAGCTCTTTCGATAAAATATTTAAGTGCATGACACAAACCTTTGAAAGGCCATCAAATGTAAATAGCTGTAAATTAAAGAAGCACATATCCAGAGCTTTTGGTGGGAGATTCCTTATGGCCCTTTAATTATTATTATATGCTTATGCACTTACAAATTGCATAATTCAACACTTTATTATTGGTATTTTTCCTTCATATTGCATAAAAGAAATCCTTTAAGAGGGAGCAATGCAAAGTAAAAAGTGAATATGCAAGTGATTTAAGAGCCTGATCTACAAAGCTGTTGCAAACTGCAAATCATTTGCAAAACGACTTGCATCCACATAATTGACCTTTTATGATGCATAAAGGTGCACAACTAAGGTTCACAAAAATATCACAGCATGGCAAACAATTAAGGATTCCTTATTTTCTGTGTGAAATGAATGATTTAAAGATTTTTAAAAATCACAGTATTTTTAGAAGCACTTGGTACATATCAACTGATGTCTTCTTCTTCTGATGGTGTTCCTTCAATCTGTGCGTGGCTTCTCTGGCACTTTGGCTCTGTTAGCATACGCAGTAATTAAAAAGTCATTTTAGTTTGTATAATGGTTTCAGATGAGTTTCTGTAAATTATAATATAAGTTACATTATTATCTTTTTCACAATAATAATGTTCCCATCTTTTTTTTCTTTTATGATGACATTATAGTTTGCGTTTTGATTGATGGGATTCTAGATCAACAAGAATCTCATTATCCATAACACGAGTGATACCTAAGAACTAAAATGGAATGTGTTAAGCAAGTTTGAACTTTTTTGTAATTTTGCAATAAATATACTTATTGGGCTTACATGCAAAGTTTGTAAGGGTAATAATGGTCTTGCATTAAATTTTAAATACAGCTGGTGGAATATAGCATGTATAACACATGCTAATACATCAGGTACTATTACAACGCGGTCATTACAAAGACCGCATTGTTGGTACGCAATTCCTTTCCATCATGTGAGGCATTTAACATTTGTAAGTTCAACTCAGCATAAACAAAGAAAAGAGTGATATTAAAAGAGGATACATTCAGGAACACATATCCAAGCAGGAACCTGTTATGGTAAGCAGTGTTTTAAAGTCATTAAGATTCATTGTACTGTGATTCACAATTTCCTCACTAACATTTAGAGCAGTTTGTTATGTAAACCAAGTTATATTTCTCTTTCTGTGACTGACAGTCCACATTTCATCTAACCTTTAAGTTAGTTCCTGTTGTTTGCTTCTATAACCCCTTTAACTGGAAACCTATGATTTCTAGAGTGATTGCTAAAAGAAACATTGACATTGTAAGAAAGGTTAATACAACCCTTTGAACTGTACAGTGAACATTTCATTTTATTGTGTGTTCTGTTTTTTCAACAAGCCTTCCCTTTGTTAATTCAATGTGCTGTGTTTCCATGAATTAAATCATTCTTTGAATGCCTCTTTTATAAATTGTATATTTAAAGCAGCTGTGACTGTTAGCTTGCTATTAGTCTAGTAGCTGGCCTTACAAAAGCCTTAACAAATATTTCATTTCAATTTCATTATTTATTCCACATCATGAAGTTTCAAAGCTATAATTTGAAAAGGTGTTACATGTTGATCAGCTACTTTACCTTCGTTGGTACAGGAAAAAATAGAACATATTTCTATTGTGTTGTAAAAAAAATTCTCTTTCCATATCTTGTGTCTAACATTAAGAGAGACAGTGTGTACATGTGTTTGTGTGCACATGTGTGTGTGTGCAATGTCTCAACATCATCAGTTACACGTGAACCCTAATAGCATTATTTCCCATTTATATTCGTTTTTAAAGGTAATCCCTTGTTGCTATAGGTTAGGTTAGCTAGAGAATGTTTCATGGCCAGTGTAGCCTGAGCCAGAATGGTGAAGATTCTATTTGAACTTTCGACCCACTAAGGTTAGCTTGTTCCCCCTTAACCAGGAAGAAACAGAAATACACAAATTAAATTGGTGGACCTGAATACATATATACACCAGACATTGTAAGTCAGACAGTTGTACACTACCAAAGTACTCCATTCTGATTTCCTCCTGGCTGGTTGACATCTTCCAAGGAGAATTATAGCTAGTTCTTGAGCCAAGTCACATTACAGTGTCAGCCCACATATTATTACACCTTCTTCCCGTAACAGCTGCCTGCGAGGAACAGAGTTACAATAAAGAATTAGAATGTTCTCTAAGCTCACTGAATGTGCCTGCAGGAGCCATACTGCTGGAGAAGGCAGCTTTGGGATCATTCACTGTCCTGTGCAGAAGGTTGACTATGTACGTGAAAATTGATTTTTTTCTCTGCTACTACAAGTTCCTGAAATAAAAACAATTCCCTGAAAACATTTTTTTCTCTTCGTTTGTATTACATGTTTAAATTGATGTCTGGTGTAGTCCATAACAGTTTTTAATATTTGTTAACAATGTCTATCTGACTTAAAATTCACTTATTTAAAAAAAGATATTTATTACCTTCAAGTATAGTCATTATAAGCTATATGTTTAAACATGTTTTATCATTTCCTTATATTTAATTCACGGAAGACATAACGTTGAAGCTGGTGCGCAGTCATGCATAGAGTTGCAACTACTGGGGAGAAGTAAAAAGAAAAATTAAATGTTCAAACAAAAACTCATTCTGAGGGCCGCCCTATTCATATGACCTCAAATCTATTTTTTAATATGAATTCAGTCAGCTAATTGCACCCTTCACATCTAAGAATCTATTGGTGCATATTTAAACAAAATTAAAAACCCTTGTATATCTACCAAAATGTTAATATTTTAAAATTGAGGAGAACTTAAGTGAGAAACAGGATGGGTAGTCTGAGGAAATGGATATGGAAGGGGGGTTTTAGTTGAAAATGTGAATCTAAACATAGCATTTTAAACAAAAAAAAGCATTGAAATTCAGTAGTTATAGTTATTGCAAGTGATTATAACTTGCGCCCCATCACCATGCACAGTGTTGTCCTCAATGATGTAAATTCAGATGCCATCAGAGATGTTATTATCAATGATGTCATAAAACATATAATGGGTGATGCAATGTGTGAGCTCAAAAGCAGTGCATGACGAAGGCACTAGTTGTAGTTACTTGAAATAACTAGGACTGGCGAATCGCAGTGTTTTTATAATTCAGAATGTTACATTTAACCTGACATTTTCACCTGATTATACCTTCACTTTAGCCTTTGTTTTTTCAGTGAACTTCAGTTGTTGTTTTAATGCAAAGGAAGATATTTGTTTTTTCCATTGAATTCCTAGGACCTCATGTATGAAAAGTGACGCTTCGCTGCGTGAAAAGAGCGATGCATCACTTTTCATTGTGCCCTCCTTGCGACATGCTGAATGCGTCATATTTACAGTATGATGCATCATGTCGCAAGGAGTTACAGATACGTCAGTATTTCTGACATATCTGTAGGCGCAAAAATGACACATTGCTGGAGTGTGTCACGAAAATGACGCAAATCCATCAATGGGTCATTTCAAATGGGCAAGTTCCATTTCAAATGAGCCAACGTCAGTCTTACGCCTGCTGTGAGGCAGATGTAAGATATTGACGCACTTGCTATCTGTCCATTTGCAGGCAGTAAATAGTTAAAGGCACTCATTTTCTTTTCCTCGCCACTTACTTATGGATATGGAATACATATTGGTGGTCCAAAACAAATTAGTGGAGTTTTTGGAGAATAATGTTGGTTCTGCATCCTCTCTGAATGTATGGGACTCTATGAAGGCCTTCATAAGGGGCGCTATCCAGCAGAATATTTTGCAGCGGAAAATTCATGAGGCCAACTCAGCAGGCAGTTACACAGCTAGTAATTTTAGATGCTGATGAAATCAGGCAGGGGGTCATGAGCAAAATAAAATATATTTCTCCTTGATTGAGAAACGCCCATGTCTGGAAAGTATAATAAAGGAGAAGAAAGTGGCCAGTTATAATAAACATTGTTCTATGCAGTGTTAATATAGTGAACAGTATTGGCACATGAATTGGCAGATAGAAACTATACTGCCAAATTAACACATTTGATGAAAATGGGTTTTGTAAATACTTACCGGAATGTGCCCTCCCAAGGCTGAGCATGGAGCAAGTGAAGGCTCTTCTAAAGGAAATTACTGGTAGAGAAATTTTGGAGGCTCTGGTAGCATTGCCATCTGGTAAAGAAGCCGATGAGAACATAATACCATTCGAGTTTTATAAAGTGTTTAAGATTATATTGTGTCGATTCTTGGTGATGTCTTATGATATATATGGGATAGTGGGGATCTGCCTAGCTCTTGAAACATGATGAATATTGTCTTTTACAAAAATGGGTAAGCCATCAGAGGAATGCGGTTCCTACCGACCTATTCCTTTTATAAACGTGGATGCAAAGATCTTTGCTAAAATTCTAGCTGCCCAGCTGGCACCCTTGATGGGTAGGGATACATGACCCATGTCAGTATTGCAACTGTAGCTTTTTATGTGGCAAGAAAATCAGGCAATAAAATGGGATTAGTACTGTTGGATGCCGAAAAGGAATTCAACCAAGTGGTATGGGACTGCCTTTGGACGACACTCTCAGCATATGGTAGATTCTAATTAAGAGGTAGCCAATAAATGTGGCACCTTCTCTGGATTTAAATTGAATATCAGTAAGACACAAGTTATTCTTAATTTTCAAGCTGCTACAGTAGGCCCTGGTGCATGTTTGTCTGCTGTGTATTTGGTGGGGGGGTTCAGATTTCTCCCTAGGTGGAACAAGTTGTGACATTAAATTACGAGCCCCTGCTGCAGTCTATGAATAAATTGGCATAAATTGCCCATTAGTATAATAGGAATTCCTATATCTTTTACACTGTCCAAATTCTTTTTTTATTTACTTGGGGGGGGCGATTGGTAGCTTCATTTGGGGGTATAAGAATGAATGACGTGCAGCACAATACATACAATTTCCCTATAATCAGGGCAGGCTACAGCTTCCTGGTTTCAAATTGTATTATTGGGCTACATTTGCTGGATGCCTTCATAATTTGCTGTCTGTGGGTAATCCAGATTTTTGTTATTGTTTTGCTCTTGGACCAGATAGTAGACTGCTTTTATAAAAACTATATGATCCCAACTATTTTAAAAGAGTCAGATTTAAGGCTATTTGGGATACAGTCTATATTTGGCGCAAAATCTCATTTAAGTACTCCCCACCTCTTATTCCGGCAAACTTCCCCCTGTGGAAACATCTGATGCTCCCAGAAGTATTTCATGACTCTATTGGCAAGATTTGGGCTAGTTATGGGGTTTGAAAATAGGACATTTATACTTTATAAATGGGTTTTGAAAGTTTGCAAAGCTCTTTTGATCTTCCTCATCAGCTATTTTTTAAATATTTGTAAATCAGGGATAATTTTTTTGTGCATGGGGGAATAAAATTGTTGGAGAGCTCAATCAGTTGACAGGTCTTTATCAGACACCCTAAAAGTCATTAATAAGCACTACCTATCAGAACCTTTGTCAAGACAAAATTAATGACAGCTCAAAGCTTTCTCTGAAATGAAGTAATTTTTTGTTAGGCGATATTACCTCCTCCTAAGTTGACTGATGGCCGCAAACCTGCTGCCCTGAATTTGGGATGTTTTGGGAAGAAGTGAGCCAGACTAGTAGGGTCTGTCTTAGTCTGGATCTGTAATTAACAGATAAGGAGATCATGCTTGGCTATAGGGTCATAGCTGATTTAGGTCCAAAATGCCTCTTCTCTGTTATCATTGTTACAGCTAGGCTGTGTATAGCTAGGATGTGGATTTCGCCAACACCCCCAAGAGTAGCAGAGTGTGAACAATTCTGAGGGGAATCTATAAGAGGGAACTTGCTCTAGCTATGGCTAGAGGACTACGTTGTATGAAGAAATTTATACGCGTATGGAGCAGTTTTATCTTGCTCTGCCCCCCTCTTTTTTCTCTTAAATCACATTTTGTTTTTGTTTTATATCTAGTTTCCATGCTATCAGTATGATGATTATTTATAACCCTGTGTCTAATAGCGACCTAAAAAAAAATCTCATGTGCAGATTGTTGAATTTTGCAATGAGTTTGTGCAGACCTGCAAAGTTAATTTCTCTTAATATTTGCATCTTGTGGTTATGCCATCCATCCACCCATCCATCCATCAGCCCACCCACCCGTCCGTCCATCCATCCAGCCATCCACCCACACGTCCGTCCATCCATCCATCCATGGTTCATCCAGCCAAGCCCATAGCACAGGGTACACTTTTTGATAACGTTTAAATAAGTCAGTAGAACTGTCAGGGATAACAATAAGAGAAACTGCAAGAACTAATTAGAATAATAATATTTAGACTAAGAATAGCAATATGAATAAGAGCATGAGTAATACATCATCTTACTGAGAAACCTGCCCTTTATGCAAGTTTCTGCGTGATTGCAAGGATCCGCATTTGCTGTACGGATGCAGGCGCACTAGCATGAGCAGAGATTCTGAGCATGAGCAAGTGAGTGGGTGTAAGCTGCTGAGTCTGCCGCTGGGGGTGCACACTGTGCTGTACTGATTGGCAAAAAACTGAATGACATGATTAAGAACATTGCAGTCTTGGGCCAACAGGACATTTTGAGGAAATCAAACGTTGTTGAAATGTGTGGGAGAGAGATAGTTTCCCAGTCATTGTGAAACTGAGGCGAGAGAACTTTCAAGATCACTTAACAGTGACCTCACCATCACACACCTCAGCAACGCCACCATCTGATCTGAACCCCACGCACTCTGGGGCATATGTACAAGCCCCTATCGCCACCACAATGTCACTTTTTCTGATATTGTGGTGACGATAGGGGCTTAATAAAGCCCCAGTGGTGGGCAGTGGGTGTTGTGGTGGGCATTCCACCGCAACACCCATTAATTTTGACACTGCCCCCTATGTACAAGGGCAGCGCACATAGGAGGCAGCTCCAAATTTAAAACCAGGGAAAATCTTGTCTTAACTTGGTGAAACAAAAATGGCATTTTGTGACTTTCATTTTTGCTGCATGAAGCATCACACATAAAAGTGACAAAATGGCATTTTAGAATTGTTTATGTGCAGGATCCCGTAATACACAAAAACAAACCTCCCATGCATGCAGAAACCCTTACACTATGGTGCAAGGGTGCCTGCTTTGGCGCTACACTGCTTAGTGTAGCACCAGTGCAGAGGGAAACACAAGGCTGCACCGTATCTTTGTAAATATGGTGCAGCCTTGCGTTTCGGAAGTGGCGGAGTGAAGTGTTAAGCCATAATGGCTAATGCCTCACTCCGCCACTTTCTCGTACATATGCCCCTCTATTTCAATGCTTTTGTCATTGCTGTCTTTGAATTAGAGACACCCCATACCGTCACACTCTTATATTACAACAGATGGCCAGTATATTTTTCTATGCCTCATCTCTAAATGTTGGGTGTCTTTTAGAAACATTGGGTCTCATTTACAAGCCTCGTGCGCCACCCGTCCATCACTTTTTTCATGTTAAAAATGACGCAAAAGTGGCGCAGGAGGCTTGTAAGTAAGCCCCATCATTTGTATAGGCATTGTGAAATTGGCCCCACACTACATTCTCTACCAGATGTGACTGCTGACAGTAATTGATGTATTTACTGTTTTCATAGTCAGCAATGTGGCTGGGGTGATGCACAGCCTTGGATAAGGAAAGTCCCATACTCATCAATATTAAGGGCTCAAAAATGTGCAAAGCATTGTGAAATGTTTTGAATGCTGGAACAGAGGAACTACACCAAAAACATTTAAATGTGGTTTTGCTAAGTGCCAGCTTTTTCATCCATGTCCTTTAATGGTGTTCTTCTAAGAGCCATGGTCATAGGTAACAATTTTGGCACTTTTGAATGTAAATTCTGGGTTGAATATCTGTTTTCTTGAGTGGAGACAGAAAAAAGCGGCATCAACCGGCCCCAACCCTATGTACTGCGAGAATCTCACTCGGTTGTAATGTACATTTCTTTTGGAGATTTGTGTTTGCGAAACATAAACTTTGCTGACCAACCCATACTGCCACCATGACATGGTGGACTAGCTGGCATGCACTTTTTCGCCAAATCTATAGAATCACTTACCGTGAAAAATCCCCACTGATACTTCATACATTTTTACCTTATTGGTCCATTTGCCAAAGTCCAAATCAGTCCATTCATCTAATGATCCTCCTACATCAGTACTTTCAGAATGATTAACTCAGGCAGTCCTGCTTCTGTAATTTTATATAAACACATAATCAAAGATTTGGCCAATCTTCAGAGCTCACCACTTTCAACATACTTAAGCTTCTAATCTTCCACACTGGCCAGAATGAGAAGATGAATACAAAACAGACAAAACCATATATACATATTAGTAAGGTGTACTTGTTCATTCTTCAATGCAAGTTATCAAGGCATAAGTTGTGCTGTATAAATTTATTAAAGAGGAATAGGGATGTATCTATGCAGCAATGTTGTACATCTAGATCTCCCCAGAACAGGGCAGGAGATGTGACTCGTGTAGCTAGAGCTGGTGGCCATGGAGCTGGGGAGACACTTTTAAATTCTGGCCTTGGCTCAAGAGCCTGTGAATCTGGGCAAATCATGTATTCTCCACCCACCTAAAAAAATGGTGTAATGTAACCTTGGTTCCTTTGTAAAGCTCTCTAATAGTTTTGGAAGTGGGGGACCCCTATATACATAGGGAAATATAAAGAATTTGGGAAGGTCTATAGCTAAGTTGGAAAACAATAATAAGTAAGCTAGGTGAGTGACCAATGAACAATGGAAAAAAAAATATAAAAGCGACTGATCACCTGATTGATAGACAGATTCTTTAATTTTTATTGATCAAAAACTTATTTTATGAATGAATTCTCAATTAGATTTCATATGCATTACTAGTAAACTATCAAGGAGTGATAAGACAAGAAAACGATGGCGACAATGCGGTAGATAGGGCTACCGCATTGCCTCCATCGTTTTCTTGTCTAATGCCATGTCTATGTCTGTTATGTTTTTTAGGAGTTTTTAAGATGCTGCTTTGTAAATAATTGATCACTCCTTTATAGTTTACTAGTAATGCATATGAAATCTAATTGAAAATTCATTCATAAAATACATTTTGGATCAATAAAATTTAAAGAATCTGTCTATCAATCAGGTGATCAGTCACTTTTATATTGGTTTTTTCCATTGTTCATTGGTCACTCACCTAGTTTACTCATTATTGTTTTCCAACTTAGCTATAGACCTTTTCTAAAGCTCTCTAATAGTTCACAAAATCTTGAGTAATGTAATTGAGCGCAAATCACTGCTTCGCATTACTCTGCGCCAGGGAGGCATTTCCAAGGGTGTTGTGTGGGTGTTCTCATGCAACATCCATGGATGTTGGTGCATTCCAGATTTACAAGAACAGGTAAATCTGGGAATGTTCCAAAAAGATACGTCTTCCCAGGAGAGGCGTAACAATGAGAAATATATTTCTGCAGCACACATAGAAAGAGGAAAACGCCTCTCAGGATTGGTTTCATGCAAAAAGGTTCCCCTTTCTGCACAAAAACAATCCATAGAACACCTCCTGGGTGCAGAGTAAGGCAACGCAGCGATTTGTGCTGAGTCGCCGTACTCATGATTTTTAAGTGCCCTCTAAGCCATGCAGGGTTGCCTTACTCTGCGCCAGGGAGGCATTCCATGGGCTTTGCGATGACTTTTCCTGCATAACACCCATAGAATTTGACGCTGCCCCTGATTTACAAAATGATGTACACCTGGGGAAGAGTCAAATGTGTCCTCCTTCCGAGGTGAGAAGTAACAAGGAGAAATATATTTGTTTCCCCTCGTTTTTTCCTCGTTTTCTGCAGCACACATGGAAAGAGGAAAACACCTTTTCAGATTATTTCTGTGCAGGAAGGTCTACCTTCTTGCGCAAAAACAATGCTGCATGCAAAGGAGGCACTGTTGCATCTGGTGCAAGGGTGCCAACATTGGCGCTAGGCTGCCAAAATGGTGGCAGCATAGGCAGTAAGGACAGGAATGCACTATATTGCTTAAATACAGTGCATTCCTCCTTTCCACTTTGGTGTAGGGCAGCACAGCCAGGTGCTGTGCTGTGCTGCCATACAAAACAAATTCAAGCAAGCCTGGCTGAAGACGGCTGTAATGCCAGAAACCGGTCCTAAGAAGCTTGTTTCGGGTCCAGGGAAGGCATGGCTTGGCAGTTCCGGCTGGACTGTTCCCATGAGGCACGGGGTCAGATTAATTTGCATATGGCCATGTCTGAACTGGGGTGGCAGAGTGGGCTAAATAACGGTGATGGATTAAACCCAGATCTGTTGACTGGGTGTGAGTGTTTGATTGGTTCAGATGCTCCGTCCATCACCACCCCCTTTTGTACCGCTTTGGCCGACATAAGTGTGGCAGGGTATGCTCAGACGTGAGTCCCTTGCTCACTTTGCCACTGGATTCAAGCAAGCCGGGCTGAAGACGGCTGTAATGCCAGAACCCGGTCCTAGGAAGCTTGTTTCCGGTTCAGGGAAGGCATGGCTTGGCAGTTCGGGCTGGACTGTTCCCATGAGGCACAGGGTCAGATTAATTTGCATATGGCCATGTCTGAACTGGGATGGCAGAGTGGGCTAAAGAACGGTGATGGATTAAACCCAGATCTGTTGACTGGGTGTGAGTGTTTGATTGGTTCAGATGCTCCGTCCATCACCACCCCCTTTTGTACCGCCCTACAAAACAAGGCTTAGTTCACAAAATGTCGTCTGGGTAGACATTCTACAAGCAATACTTATGGGAATTAACACAATTTGTCTGTTTGTAGACCTCATTTATATGTATTAATAGTTCTCTGTTTTAACATGAAAAGAAACTTTTGCAAAAATCCTTTTTCATTGACTTGTTCATAAGCAGTTCTTTGTAAGGCAATGAATGCTTCGCAGGAAAAACAACAAACAGGCAGGAACGTGCATGTTTTAACCAAGCCACTCATTTATTCCCGTACAAGATCCCTGACTCATTTTACAGTAAGCCCAGCTCAGCAATAGTTGGCCTTCAAATGAGCCTGCCTGCATCCATTAGGGAAGAGGAGACGCAAAGCCTGCTATCAGCGCGCGCTAAAGGATACCTGTCGTTTGACATTTTACTAAACAACAACATCATGGTATTTTTTCTGCTGTTGAATGATTTGTAAAGTCAGTAGACGGTGCATTTTCATTTTGGGAAAGGGTTTTATTGATTGGCAGCATTGTTGCTGTCTGCATCTCAACTCGCCAGTTTCCATAGTATCATTATAAAAAAGTGTGCTTTTGATGTCTTATGCCAGGAAATGACATCATCTGGCACCTGACATTGATTATGCCTTCCTGTTTCTACACACATCAAAATGTTCAAAATTGTTTTATATTGTGTTTGAGATATAATATTAATGGCGTACAGTTATGTTAACCGAATACACAGTTCACAATAAGGTTTACCTATGCAATATTAAAAATAATAGCCCATAATTACTAAGGGCTGTGCGAGTGCTCACACAGTGTAGCACAACGCTAATAAACAACCCCAATGTATTTGTTTACAGTCCACGACAAATTTAAAGATCCTTAGCAAAGTGCCCATACATTGTCATTTACGTTAGTGCCTGTTGTACACTTCATAAATATAACTTTACACTGTAAATTCAAAGTACCTTTAAAATCTACATCTGAAGCAGGAACAGTTGATACAGAACACAGGATTATGCAGATGAAATAGCAGAAGGGCCTACTGCACATAAATCTTAATTGTATTACTTTATTACAATCACAATTTGTAGACTTTATGAAAAAATCTTAACCTTACAATGGATAGTCAACTGTCTTTACCTTATCTAACAACCGTCTTTAAGGGATCAGTGGTAGCATAAATTAGTTTAGGACCGTCATCCCCTTGCTAAGGGCATAATTTTAAATCCTCGCATATCAGAATGTAACTATTCTATAACAAAGGGCTGATTATGATGTTGGTCAGATCGCCACTGACAGGCTGTCGGTGGTCGTCCGTCCGACATCTCAGGCTGCGGTCCAACCGCCGCATAATTATCTGGTCAGTCGGAGAGCATCATGTGTAGGGTCCTAACGATACCTCTGACAGGCTCAAGGAGCGTAATCGCTAAAGTGGGGCGGTGCCTGAGGAGGCACTGCAGGCAGGATTACGATGACCCTCTTCCCTCTGCCTTTACATGCTGCTCCGACCACCATGTGAAGGCAGAAGGAATTAGCCTTTGGGGGTCTCTACCAGGGCCCCTGTCCCCTGGTGGGTTCCAATATGGGGCCAGGGAGGCACATGTGGTGCTTCCCCAAACATCCATGCACCGTGTGCAAGTCTCCCCATGGTGCCTGCAACACGGTGTATGAATGTTTGGGATCAACGCTTTTCCATTGCGACTTGTGCTGCTGCCCATTCCTAGGGCCACATCACAAGAAGCAATGGAAAAGGACAGTTTTTCAACTGTCTACAAGGTGGTCCCATTGTAATTGGGCAGGTGGCACCGCCAACATATAGTTGGTTTGACACATACCCGAGGCGACGGTGCTCGGACGCTCGTGTGAGTGGCATCATAACGAGGCACATTATTTGTTTGACCAACCAAAATTAAGAAATATACATTTAACTTTCATTGTAACATATTCCTCGGTCATCTATACCAGTGGGTGGTAATTTCTGTCTGTGGTCAGCGGGCCTACTGTGGGGTTAAAGATGTTTCTGATTACAAAAGGAGAAACAGAAAGGGAAAGGCAGATCCCCCATTGGGGGAAACACTTGCTGGTGAGAGTCCTGGCCAGTCACTACAATTGGGCATGTGGGTTAGTGGTCTTAACTTTTCATGAAAACATTCACAATGATAAATCACCAGGTGTCCCTATATCTCTGGTGAGAATGCTGGGTCATGATTGCCTCTAAAGTGGAGGAACAGTGCTGATCTGAATACAGTAAGTGTGTGTAGGGGGCCTAGGATGGTCTCTCCTAGATCCATTTGTTTGCACAGTGAAGATTCATGGTGACCCTACCCGAAGCATAGTGCAACTGGTGTCCTTTCCCTGCCATATATGACCCTGGCTTTCTTCTTCCTATTCATATGGGATTACTTCTGTTATGGTTTTTGAATTGGTCCTGCTACTGGTTGGGCTGGAACTTCATTGGAGTAGTTGACAATTACTATTCTAAGCTATATGCCATTTCCTCTACTTCCCCATGCTATTTTTTAATTAAAAGTCTGTGTGTTGCAGATTTCTTTCTCAGATTGCTTAATCATTTGCTTCCTAAAATATTTTACATTATTATTATTAATATTTAAATTTTTATATAGCACGCAATCAAGCAGGAAACAAATAAGTTTTGTCTGAGATTTTGTTTGCACTCTCTCTTCAATGCTAGCCATCATTCGATTTTTGTCAAAGGTGTGCATTTGGCTTGACCGAGAGCTCTAGGGCCATGTGCCATGGCACAGTAAAAATAGCTATAATCCCTGTCAGTGTAGGGGAATGTTGAGATATTTTCTATCAGTACTAAATTTAAATACCATGCACCCGACCTTGTGGCCTACAAGGCCAACGTAGGGGTCACTTACTAATACATAAAAATGAGGTTTTCACAGTTGATTTGTACAGGTCCCAAAGCTGGTTTAAACTGTAGCAATTAGGCTACAAAGGTAGGACTAAGGCCATGCTTTCCTTGTCACATTAATGCTGTAGTCCCTAGGTAACATTTAACTTTCCATGTCATGGGTGGAGTTTCTACAACATATACTATTGTCTTGTAGGAAAGTTAATTACGCCAGGGATTGGGCCATTTTCTAGATGTTTAGCGGTCAAATCACATACACTGGGCACTGGGCAGCAGTGTCCCAGTGTGCAGGGTCTAAAAATCAGCAAGAAATTCATCATAAAATGTAATTTACCTCACAAAAGTGGTATATTCTCAGAATTGGAAAGACCACCTTAGAGGAAATCGGTCCTTTAAGTCATTTGTTTTGTCTTAGAGTGCTGAGACTTTTAACACCTGGAACAGCTCAAAGTTCACTTAGAAGGTTGAAGCCTCTGTTCAGTTACTGCATCAGCTGCAGGCAACAGCAATAGAGCTCAGTGATTGCAATCATGATATTGTTCTGGTACATCACTAGTTTGCACATCTCTTTACCTATACTGGCACCCTCTACATCTGCGTTGTTATCTCTCTGCTAGCATATTTAATGTAAAGAGAAAGAGGAGTCGGTACAGGGGACATCACTGTCTTGTGTCTCATTTGATCTCAAAGGACAGACAGGAGATACCATTTACCCTTACGCATGCACAAAGAATCCACTAGCTCTGAATTTGGGGCCAAAGCCACATTTTTACAATGCTTTATTTAGGAATCACCAGTTTACCATGGCAAATGCTCTCTGAGTGTCTAATGATGGTAGAATTGAGCTTTTCATGGAGCTGTGACTATTATCCATAATAGGCATAAATTGCTTTGTGTTTTCCACACAGTTACTTCCCACTTCCAGTTCATATACTCCTATGTAATATGAGCTGAAAGTCATATCAATACATGAGTCACAGTATTGTATAATGTTCCTAGCATTTTTAACCTTTGCTATTCTGTACCTTGTAAACTTTCTTCTAAGATTTCAATACATAGCGTTCCCACCTTTCTGCATCCATTGTCGAAATTTAGCTTTGTCTGAAATTGGGATTATTCCACCATATAAAAATCCATGGCCTTAAATTGAACAACTAAAAGATTCTGGGATACCTTTCTTTAGTTCAAAAGAATTTTATTTGATAATAATAAAAAAGATAAAGACAGGTGTCAAAACAGAATACAATGGAATACAAAGTTAAAGACTCTTAAAAGGACATAAATGTATAAATGCATTTGCAATAAGAAAGAAATATGGGTACAAAATGAAAAATAAGGAAGAGAGACAGGAAAAATGCATGAGCGTAAAATGTGGCAATCATAAAAACATTGGGAAAATTTAAGAGAGTGATACAGTGAAGGATAGATGGAATGTATTGAGCGTTTAGGGGGGTTTGGGAACTTCTTGTTGCGGGGGCAGTGGATGAAACAGACGTTTACTGCAAGAGTCCAAATAAAGTGTAACTGGAGTCCATAAGTCCATGCGCTTAACAGCCAAACATGCCGGGAAAACATGAGTGGTATCGAGTCTGTGGTTATGGCAAACATTAAACCACCATGCTTTGAAAGAGATTTTGGAGAAATCCTTCCAGTTAACTGTTATTTGTTGGAAAGCAGCAGCAAGTAAAAGGTCAACAATCTGGGGTTTTAAGTCAACATCATCCCAGCAAGGGGAAAGGCTACCCATAAAAATATGCGTGTGGGAGAAAGGGATAGAAGTATGAAAAATCACATTAAGTTGAGCCCATACCTGTAACCAAAAACTACGAACATGAGTACATAAAAATAACATGTGGAATAAGTCAGCTTGTGGAGATGAGCAAGACCAGCATGTGTGAGGAGTGTTAGGGAAGCGTTTGTGTAGGTCAGAGGGTGTGAAGAGGAGTCTATTGTAAATAAAGAATAAAGTCTGAGTGAGTGTTGCTGCTCTTGAAGATTTGCGGAGTTTGATCCAGATTTTGTCCCAGAAGGGAACTGACCAAGAGACAGACAAGTCATGCTCCCAGGATTCCTCGACTTTGGATTTAGGTCTTGGAGTCTCAGTAGCGTGGAGGTATTTATAAATAGCAGTAGCTTTTGGTGCAGTGCGCAAAAAGGAGTGGAGTGAAATAGTGGGTGTGGGTGAGGAAGAAGGAGGGTTGGGTTGAGTGAGGAGATCATATTTCAATAAAACTGCATTTTTAAGCGAGTGATATTTGCGTGCGAAGGAGGTGGGTAAGTCATAGAGGATACGAAGTTCATGAAAAGGTAAAAAAGAGGAGTCGGAAAAAAGTTGGGGAATCCATTGCAGACCCCGAGTGTGCCAAGATTTCCAAAAAAAGGGTCTGTCTCGGATGAGTAAGGAGGTGTTATGCCATATGGGGGAGGATAGGAAATCGGCAATAGTGGTAGGGGGTGAATGAGAGGAGGAGCGGAGTATTTTTGTGGTAAACTTATGAATCGGGGTAGAAACAGAAGCAGGTTTGCGAGAGAAGGAGAGGTATTCGGAAAAAGAGAAGGGAGATAGAAAAAGGCGTTCAAGTTTGGCCCATAATGGACATGGGGTGTCAGGATCTTGGAGCCAAAAAGAGGCTTGCCTCAGTTGGAATGCCTTGTGATAGGCTGGGAAATCAGGGAAGTTAACCCCACCCTCTGATTTAGGACGAATCAAGCGTGCCAAAGACATTCGTGGTTTCTTTTTGTTCCAGAGAAAGGAGGTTAGAATGGAGTTGATCTGTTTAAAAAATTTGGATGGGATAGGGACCGGAATATTAGAGAGTGTGTATAAAACAATGGGAGATAGCATCATTTTTATAGTGTCTAAACGGCCCCACCAGGAGAGGTAAAGGGGGTGCCATTTGGACGTCCGCTGGGATGGTGGGGGCAACATGCATTCCAAGGTACTTGATATGGGAAGGTTTCCATGTGAAGTTGGAGGCAGCAAAATCTGGCTTGAAAGTAAATTTGGTTAAAGGAAGGATCTCGCATTTGTCATTATTAAGTTTGTAACCAGAGATTTGGGAATAAGCATGGACTTCGGTAAGAAAAGCAGGAATGGAGACAGAGGGGTTGGAGACAAATAACAGAATGTCATCCGCATAAGCAGCCAGTTTGATGTGGGAATCTGGTAGTTGGTAACCATGGATGGAGGAGTTTTGACGAAGCTTGGAGAGGAAGGGTTCTAAAGCCAAGTTAAAAAGAAAGGGGGATAGGGGACATCCTTGACGAACACCTCTTTTTAAATCAAAAAATGAAGAAATTTGGCCATTGGCACAAACCGCTGCGCGTGGTTTAGAATAAAGTAGTGAGATTAAAGACGTAAAAACAGGGCCAAAACCGAACCATTGGAGGGTATGAAACAAATAAGTCCACTCAACTCTATCAAACGCTTTTTCAGCGTCCAAAGCAATGGCCGCAAGAGGGTGAGGTAAAGAGTGGGATTTAGAGAGAATGTTAAATAGGAGTCTGGTGTTATCAGTAATAAATCGGCCTTTGACAAAGCCGGACTGTTCTTCACCCAATAAGTCTGGAAGAAGAAGGTCGAGTCGAGCTGCGAGGGATTTTGCAAAAATTTTGTAATCAATATTGACCAGAGAAATCGGCCTGTAATTCTTGCAGTATTGAGGATCCTTCCCCTCCTTGGGTATGAGGCAGATATGAGCGTCTGAAAAGGAGCCGGAGGAGGAACCCAAGGAAAGGAAGGTGCCAATAAGGGAATGGAGTCTGGGTATAAGAAGCTTTGAAAAGTGGAGAAAGAATTCTACCGTGAAGCCATCGGGCCCAGGGGCTTTGTCTTTTTGGAGGGTTTGAAGTGCTTTGAGTAATTCTTGTTGGGATATATCGCGTTCTAATTGAGAAAGGTCAAGTGGAAAATGTGATGGTTTTTGTATGGTGGAGAAAAATGTGTCTAGTGAGTGGGAAGATGGTTGAGTTTCAGAAGAATATAAGGTCTTATAGAAAGTAGAGAATGCAGTGAGAATGTCTGCGTCTGTATGTTTAAGGTTTAAGTCAGTATCGTAGATGGATTCAATGTTTAGTTTGTTATGTTTCACCTTTAAATAATTGGCTAAGATCTTGCCAGCCTTATTTTTGCCCCCATAGAACTTGGCACTAGATTTTAATAGATATAATGATGCATCATCAGTAGATGTTGTGTTAAATTTCATCTTAGCGCTGATGAGGGCGGTTAGAGTTGGCTGTGAGCGGGAGGTAAAATAAGAATGCTCCAGTTTCTTAATGTCTAGAAGGATGGTTTTAGTAGCTTCTCGAGTAGCTTTACGTTTTTTAGCAACAAAGCTAATGATAAAGTCCCTCGCTGCTGCTTTAAAAGCATCCCAAATAGTATGTTTGGGAACAGGAGAGTTATCGTTTAGGGCAAAGAATTCATGGGAGAAAGAGGTGAAGGCGGTAGTAAATTTGGGGTCTAGGAGAAGAGAATTGTTGAAACGCCAACGTTTAGGGCCTGTTGATTTGGGTAAGAGATCCAATTGAACTAATGTAGGGGCATGGTCAGAAAGTAAAATTGGACCTATTTCTGCATAAGAGATAGTTTGGGCAATATTGTGGGTAACAAAAATGTAGTCAATTCGAGATTGGGAATGATGACATGGGGAGTAGAACGTAAATTCTTGGAGATTCGGATTACAAAGACGCCAAGCATCGGTGAGTTTATGTTGGGAGATGGTGTGAGAGAAGGATTTGTGAGGTTTATTAGGAATAAAATGTGCTCTGGAGTTCCTGTCTAAAAAGGGATCCAAGGGCTGATTGCAGTCTCCCGCTAAAATAAAATTATCATCAATGAATCTGGTGACATGTTGGGAAAATGAATGCCAGAATGTGGGATCACCAGTGGTAGGGGCATATACATTTAGGAGAGAAACTGGAACATTCTTAATAGAGAGTTTAACATAAGTCCAACGGCCCTCAGTATCCGACTCTTGAGCAATCATAGAAGGAGAAAGAGCTTTGTGACAAAGAATAGCAACTCCATTGCGTTTACCATCCCCGGGGGAAAAATAAACATCACCCACCCAGCTTCTTTTCAGCTTAACAGATTCTTCAGCAGACAAATGGGTTTCTTGTAAAAAAGCAATGTCCACATTTAAACGAGAAAGATGAGACAAGATTCTTTGTCGTTTGATGGGGGAGTTGACGCCCTTAACATTCCAAGTGATTATTTTAAGAGACATATCATATCAAAGAAGAAGAAAAAAAAGAAAAGCAGAAGAAGATAATAAAAAAGTACTGAGAAAGAAGATGCGGAAAAAATGAGAAGGTGGTCCAGGGACACATCATGTCGAAGAAAAAGAAGAAAACCAAAGAGAGAGAAGGGGGTACAAAGGAGACCAAAAGAATTAAAAAGCCAAGAATAATAAGAGAGTCAATAAAAAGCGGTGCAGTATAATAGAGAGTAAAAGGATGAGGGAAGAAGAAATAGGGTGAGGAAAAGAAAAGTAGAAGCGACTTGTGTAGAGGAGAGGATGAGGTAGTCCAAGAAGGAGGCAGAATAATAGATATAAGACAGCAAAAGAAGAGTATTTGAGAACTAAGAAGAAGAGACACCTGTGAAACAGAGAAAATTGGGAGACGTAAAAGCAAAAAAGATACAAGGAGGAAAGTGAACACCTGGGAGGAAAGGGAAAACATACTTACGAAGGGTAGAGATGAGGAGGGTTGATCACCAGGGGAAGGGTACGCGAGGAGATGAGTGAGGGGGGAGCACCAGGCAAAGGAAGCAAGCGCCCGATGCAAACGAACCAACAGGTCGGGGGAATGACGCCAAACATATGGTAAAACCTGCAAGGAGAAGGGAGGAAGGACAATAATGAATGAGACGTATGAGAGAGGGTGGGAACAAGGCAATAATGAGTAGCAAAAAGGTACACAAACAGGCGGCAGTGAACAATACTAAGTAATGAACAGGGAGAGAAGAAATACGAAGGGGAGTGAGGGGGAGAACAGGGGAACATGAGAACAAGAGCCGCCTGACAACATAACAAGAACAAGCAAAAAGACGTTTAACCATGCACGACAAGCATGCAGATTAGCTGAAATTGCAAAGCTGTAACACGCAGAAATCATGGCGGAAAAGCTGACGATGAGCTGGAGAAGTCCATATCGGAGGCTTGAGTTGCATTCAAAAAGCTTCGTAGGCGGACAGGATCCTCATATGTCGTAGTTTTGTTGTTGTAGGTCACTCGGAATAGGCATGGGTGGAAAAGACCGTATCTGGCTCCAATGGCGCGAAGTTCTGGTCGCATGTCCAAGAAGGCCTTGCGTCGAGTAGCTGTAGCTCTTGCGTAATCCTGTGCAAAGAAAAGGTTAGAGCCTGACCATTGCAGTCGAGGTGTGGCACGGGCCGCTGAAATAACTTTGAGGAGGTCAGTGTATTCTAAGAAGTACATGATGACACCTCTTGGCCGTGAAGAAGGAGAGGAAGTAGAAGGGAGGCGTCCCAACCGGTGTGCACGCTGGATGTTAAGCGCAGTATCTTCAGGTAGGTGAAGGAGCTTGGGCAGAAATGATTTGAAGAAGGCAATAGGATCAGCCCCCTCATAATTCTCCGCCAGGCCGTAGAGACGAAGATTATTGCGCCTATTTCGATTTTCCAATTCTTCAACTTGCTTTTGGAGAGAGGAAATCTGAGATTGCATGTGTGATACCTTGGAGGATGACTCCTGGAGAGAAGTGATAGAGCGTTCCACTGTAGTCACTCTGGCATCCATTTGGGCCCAGTTGTCGGTAAGAACCTGCAACTTAGAATTGGTTTCTTCCATGAAGGGCCTGAGAGCACGAATCTCTTCCAATAACAGCTCCATAGAGACAGCCGATGTGGACCCCGTTGGCGATTGAGGATCTTTTTTAAGACGTTTCGTCGTGATTTTCCCTGAAGACTGAATAGGTCGTTCCGCAGATGACTGCGACATTGGAGTGACGAGATTCTGAGAGGCCTCAAGGTGTGCCAGTGCAGAGAAGACTCTTGAGTTTTTGATGAAGACACGACGCGGATTTTTGGGGGTCCGAGAGAATGTCTTCTTTTGCATAAAAGTGAAGTAGAAGGGAGTCGTTGGTAAGGAAAAAAAGAAAGAGAAAGTCCGATGATAAGCACTGCTTGTTCAAAGGCAGTAGAAGACTGCACAGAATGTAATAGTGCCAAAGAGTCAAAGAGATGGGTAGAGCTGCAGCCAATTCACTTTGTGAGACAGAGAGGATCCTTCAGGTGGAAAACATCAAAAAGATATGGATAGTAGATATGGAGAGCGCGTAAAAGTCAATTTGAAAGCTGCCCTGAGATGCATGTAGCGTCAAATATAGGAGCGTGAGAGAAAACAGCGCCTCCAACACAAAGGTGACTTAGTCCAAAAACACCAACAGGGTATTTGAGGAGAGGAAATTCGATTTGCTTAAAATGGCTGCCCAAGACATGCAGAACGCTGAGAAAACTCGTTTGGCTTCATTAAAGAGCAGCTCGTATTAAACTGGTGCAGCGTTGAGATAAAAGTGCAGAAGAAAATCTCACCAGAAGGAGTTGAGAATGCCCAGGTCTCGTAGACAAGCTCGCATGGTCGGGTGAGAGGTGCGCCGCAGTCCGCGCTGACTGAAAACAAAATGGCGGGCGCGACTATCACTCAGCCGCGTCCGCTACGTTATTGCCGAAACCAACCATTCCGGCGCGTAACGAAGCCTGCGCCCGGAACCGCTTCGTGGGCTGTGGTCTCCGCTTCAAGGAAAACTGATTTGCAGGTGGAATTGGTGAGTTGGTAGCGGCGGAATCCCCAAGCGACCGGGAGCGCTCACATCCGCGCCGCCGTCCTCGCCGGGCGCCAAGCCACGCCCCCATCTCTGGGATACCTTTCTAACACCAGTTGCATTCTGTATTCTGTCCAATTTTTCGGAATTGAGTTTCAAGTTCTAGGTGAACTGTTTCTCTGGTTTAATGAATACTTTTGAAGCTGCTATCAACTGCCTATAATTGACCATTTTAAGAGAGTCCCATTGAATTTCCACATTTGCACACTTATCTCTAATCCTCCACCGCTTGCTATTATTTTTTAGACAACCTTTTAGATTTAACTCAAGAGAGAGCTGGGCATGGTTTGCTGGGGTACTATCCCCGATCTCTGCGAACATGACTTCCACTTTAAGAGGTGAACAAAAAAATGGTCCAATTTAGAAAAGGTGTGGTGATCTGCATGACAAAATGTACAGAGTGTTAAGTCTGTGTGTTAGGTCCACCACATGTCCACTAACCCTTTTTGAGTCAGCCAGTCAAATGTTTCTGTAGTCAAGGTTCAAGAGTGGTCAATATCTATCCTTGATCCCACTCATCTGTATGTTAAGGTCATCTCCAATGATGTTGCCTCAATCTCCTGTATTCTCTTAGCATTCAGCCTGAAATAGCAGTGTATAAGTTTGTAACCACCAGCTTGCATGCTCCTAGACTGAATTCTAACACTATTTATCTGCCAGATTCATTTGAAAGTGGCGAAACCATCTCCCATGGGCATTTTCGAAGCTAAGGATTGGTGCTTCCCCTGTTTAGGACTGGCTGGAGGAGAAAACATGGCTGGGGATATATCTAGATTAAAGTCATTACCAATCTTTTTTTATTTATGTGTATCTCTTGAATCAGACATATGTCTGTCCCTAACTCCTTAAGCATCCATAATACAGTTAATCTTTTTGAGGATCCTTTCATCCCAGGAGCATTGAATCTTAGACGTCAGTGCCATGAGTAGGTGTATACCCTTCTCTGCTATAAGCAGGGAAAAGCTTGTGTGGGGTACTACCTGTGCAAGTGTTGCTTAACTGCAAGAATATGAATGGAGGACATTTTGAACAGATGAATCCCTCTCTCAGCTGCCCCAGCCATAACAACAAAAGTTAAGTCAAAAAAATAAAAAGTACAAAACAGTTGTTTCACTTTTGAACGTCAACCTGTGAATTCACTTCCTTGTCATTAAGCTGCCAATGAAATAATATGAATTAAATCAACTCCTGTCCTGTCATTCCTTTCTGGTGCATCTGATGTTGATTCTTCTTGGTCATGCAAGAGATTATTTGGTTTGCTAAGGAATTTTAGTGTATGCAGAATGTCAGCTTTGGCAATATTTCTATCTCCATGTGATAGTTTCTTTGTCCTCTTTCACACCCGAGGTCTCTCTCTCAGCATTCTAAGTCTAGGGCAATATGGACTCATATTATGCATTTCTAGTGATGGTTTTCTTCCTGTTCCATTGAAAGATAAGACCCAAAAGGTTCTGCCATTAACCCTTTCACTGCGGCGGATATTCCGCCACAATGCTAAGGGGTCGGGGCCACGCAGCCCTCCCGTGCTGGTGATGGAACCGCTCCGTCACGCCCCTCGGGTGAGCTGTGCTTGTGACGGAACAGTTCCGCCATGGCCCCGCCCACTCAATAGAACGCGCAGGCGCGAAATCAGCGCAGGCGCGGCGAGCGGGCCGTGACAGAACCGTTCCGTCACCAGCACAGCCCACCCGAGGGGCGGGACGGAACGGTTCCGTCACAAGCGCGGGAGGGGTTAAAACGTAAATTGTTGATAGAGTACAAATATGTGACATCTGCGATGTTCCTCCATCAGCAGGATCTTGCTATAAATTGATATAATTACATCTTATGACCTCAATATATTATTTCTTCTTGTGCATGGGAAATGGCCATTAATTCCTCCTTATCGTCAAAGAAATGGGCCCTCGTAAGGATGTCTGGCAGAGAGTATTTTACTGAGTCCTCAGGTCCATATCTACTAGTGCAGTTTATTCTTAGAAGTGGTTTATCAGGGCGACCCCTGATGTTATGAAGCAATTTTTGGACACATCCCTGAATGTCCTGGTCTTCCGCTTCACTTGGCAGGCTTCTTATTCTGATGTCATTCCACTTTGAGTAGTTTTCCAAGTCTTCCTGATTGATGTTTGGCTATTCATTTTACTCTTGAATGCAGAAAATGATATTCCATATTCTTTGTTGCTTTACCTATCTGTCACCTACTGCTTCCATACCATACCATACGATGTTGCCTTAAAACGCCTGGAATCAAGTTTTGGTATTGGATATTATGGTCCTAACTTTTGATTTCATCCCATTGTGGAAGCTGTGCAAAAAGTATTGAGTGACTTGTGATTTTCATGTGGAGTTGTTTTGAGCCAGGTCACAATTCTAGCACATATTATAAAAAGATATTAAGAAAATACATCTAACTTACTTACAATGATGGTTCTTAATCATAACTAAACCTAAGTGAAGTCGGTGGACTGTGTCTGCCACTGCACCAGGAATCCCTAATGATATGCAATTCAGATTTCTGATCAGAAGTCATTTTGACCCATCCTTATGGGTACCACACCAGCATTTACAAGTAGACACTTCATTGGAACTAGCATGGGTTACACCTATAGTGCTTAATTACACACTGATACAGTACCCATAAGTATTGGTCAACACAACTTCTAAGTTGTACCAAACACTTCGATGTTACTGGTACAGTAGCATACATTATATTTCCTTATACAAAACTTGGAAGCAAGAGCGTTTGAAATGGGATGGAGAATAAAAGTATGTTACTCCTTGGGGAGGCCAAGAGGAAAAGAGGCAACATGGAATCTGCTGGAGCTTGGGAAGGATTCTTGCTTCTATTAGGGTAAAAGAGGGTAAACAGGGTAGGATCCCATACACTGCTCATGCCCCAATAAGGGATCCAGAACCACGAGCATGGCAGTGCAGACTCTCACAGAATTGGATACATGCACCACCAAAGAAGAGGAATGCAGAAATACATACCCACCCTTGCGGTGTGAAGAACTTCCCCTTATACCCCTAGAGATTACTTCGGAATATGATCAGTGCCAGGACCTTTCTCAGAAGGCCACTACCACTTGCACAGGCCATTAACCTTGCCAGCACTGCCATTGCAAATAACACCACAACTACTAACATTACACTTCTACAGGTGTTACAATCCAGACTATTCCAGGCCCCTAAATCTATAGTATTAGACTGGACAACTCACATTTAGAATTTTAAATGTACATTTATTGGATGAGCGCCCTCTGCTGTACATTATAAGAATATTACATGTCACAGAGGTTCCATGACCATATAGAGGATCTTTGGGAGTCATCTGTTGTCTGATAGAAGATAATTGATTACTGCTCATTCACAACTGAAACACAGCCTTTACCACCCTGGCATACCCTCTGGACAACATTCACAACCTTTACAGAGTGTCCTTTATGTTTCTTCCTCTTCCTGTTAAGTAATGCTGTCACTTCTGACCTGCTGACTGAACCACCAGAACTGCTGCAATCTACATCTCACCGCTCACCCAAGTGATCTCATTTTTAAGGCAGGGGCTGGTACTTTTGAACTGACTATCTAAAAATCAGGAAAAATGGAAAGTGCCAGATATGCAGCTTGTCTATACCCGTACCGGTCAGCTGGTCCATTCACCTGGTGGTCTGCATTTGGCACTCTACAGAAACTGAACCACTGAATGTCTCTAATACTCTTTTTCATTATCAGCATCATATGAAATCCTCTATAATGACCCTCTTGGGTCTTCCAGCTGCTTTAAACACATTGGCTCATTTCCCACCCAAAATATAGAATAAAAAATATCGAGAGGACAAAATATCGAATCAAAAATATTGAGAGGACAGAATATAGAATAAACATAATATAGTTGGAAATAATATCAACAAATAGGTAAGTAATATTGAATGTCATGATATCGGATATCATTATATAGAATGTCATTATATAGAATGTCATTATATCGAGAATTTTTTTATTATATGTTAGTATATGTGTTAAAAGTATATAATATTTTTTAATGTATGTTACAATTTGTTTGAGATAATGAATTTTATGTTAATTAATTTTTGCGTATATTAGTTCCGTAGCAGGTTGTGGAGTTATAGGGGAATAGGGTGGGAAGAAATGTAATATCAATACAAAAAAAATTATTCATTAATAATGTTATGGTAAATAATTAATATTGGTAATTAAGTTAATAACAGTTTTTAATTAATTGATAAATATGTAAAGTGTGTACATTTTTACTAATTAGTCGTTAGTAATTAGGGGTCGATTCTGATTCGGTAAAATCCCCTACGAATCGGCGTACGGGGTATTTTTCCCGCACAAATCGTACACCTTCAAGGTCCCCGTACGTACGATGAAATACGATCCGAACCCATAGCAGATCTCCGTACGAATCCTATGAAAGACCAAACGACTTAAAAATGTGTACAAATCGCATTGGGAACATGCAGTACGCGACGTCCGTACGGATTGTAGCAGATTTTCACGAACCAGCAAGTACGATTCGTTATGACAACACTCTGTACGACTCTTTTTCTACGGGAGTTTAAAACGTCTGTAAAAGCATATTTCGACTCGAACCGCGTGCGAAATGGACCACCCGGGTACGCGAGTGCACTGCATGATTGCAGGGGTATGGTGCATAGGTGTACGGTGCGTAGGGATACAGAGCATAGGGGTATGGTGCCTACCCCAATGATTGCAGGGGTACGGTGCGTATGTGAATGTGTTGTTCTCCGTACAAATTGCTCATACGACATTTTCCGTACGAATCACGTTCTCGTTCCCCGGTCCGGATCATACTTGTCGAGTCTGAATCAACCCCTAAATGTATTAATATGTTTAATATGTTCATTTATTGAGGAGTGTGTTGAGTGTTTATAGGGGAGTATGGTGTGTAGTAAATTAATTGAAAAAACATTTTTAATGATATTTATATATTAATCAAAGCTATTTTATACTATTAATTGTGTTAATTAATTTAGATATCATTGTTTTTATTTTTTGTTAATTGTGATTAGGTAATTAATTAAATGTTAAATAAATATGGCAATTTATTAATATTTTATACTATTGGAGGTGACTTTAATAGTGGAAAATAGTGGGAGGGAAATTACATTTAAATAATTAATTATTTGTTGAATAAATTTTAATTAAATTGTGGAACTGGGTCTACTAAATTATTCCTCTACGCTAGCCAGCACTTTCCCTACTGTTGTACTCTCTGAAGGTGGAATAGCAATTTTTACCCCTACGCTATCCAAAGCTTTCCCTACTGTTGCACTCTTTAGAGTGGGAATAGTAGTTTTTACCGCTACACTATCCAACTCTCCCCCTACTGTTGCACTCACTGGAGTGGGAATAGTAACTTGTACCCACCCGTTATCCCAAAATTTCTCTACTTATTTTCTTCCCTTAGCATTGCAACATTTTTAATTTTGTTATTTTTAATGTAGTATAAATTATGATTTAACATAAAAAGTATTACTTTAGTTCTTTAAATTATTATTTATTTTTATATTTATATAATAGGTTTATTTATATATATGTGTAAATCTTTTTTTAATAATGTTTTACATATTTTATAATTAAGATTAATAATTATTTTAGAATATTATTAGGTAATTATATATGTTAAAAATATGTTTTTTTCATTACATTTATTATTTTTACATTTTAAGCTTTTTTACATTATTTTAACTAGGTTTTAATTATTGTGTGTATTATTTATTTACTTTTATATTATTTTACATTTAAATATTTGGATATTTCAGTTGACTATATTTTAAACATCGATATTTTGTACTCGATATTTTAGTACTTACTTGTATGTAGATAGGGTCTCGATATTCTGTCCCTCTATATTTTGGCATCATATTCTGTCCCTCGATATTTAGTCACTGATCCTCAACTTCATCCATTTGGTTTGTGTCTCATTTCTAGGTGGTAATGGTACTCTTTTACTTGCCTCTCTTCATATCTTTCTGGACATTCCTTCTCAGTCTCTTGGAAAAGCCTGATTTCTGCATCACATCTGGTTCATTTTGGAGTTCAACAGGTCTCTTTTCTGGTCCACTGTTTTTTTCTCTTAGTAATATTCCTTTCTACTCTTATCACTACACTTGACATTAACTCTCATCCTCTGCTGATGAGTCTCAAACATTCTTCATCATTCTCGTTCTTTTCTATGACCATTCTGAAACGTGTCCTTGCATGCTTAGTGGATACTGAAACATGGAAGTCATAGCATTTCCTTAAGCACAAACTCATAAACACTGCAGTTGTTTTTTCTTTGCTGGCCTTTGAATCTCCATACAATCTGAATCACATTCACTCTGCTACTATTCCCTATTCCTCTTCTGGGATATGTGTTTTATTTCTCTCTAGATTTATTAACACAGATTGGAGCAGCAGTCAAAACTTGTTTTCTTTTTTTGATGTTCAGAAAATGTAATCCTTCATTTCTTTTGTTCCAGTAAAACCTTACTGATTCTTTCCAGACTTAACTTCTTTTCACCCTTACTGGTTGGCATGCTCAAAATGTTATATCTCCCTCTCAGTCAGTTCAGAATGCTTTCATTGATCTCCTTATTCCTATTTTATTTAATTCCTCAATCTCCCTATATTAATGTCACCAGTGTTGCTTATCATTTCTGCTGTCTGTAAATGTTGTTTTCTGTATATTGTTTTTTAATGTTATGACTCCTTCCGCTTTTCTCTGTCTTTTCTGTATTCTCTGATTTCCTCAAATTTTTCTTCCTGGCCTTTGTGCTCTGGTTTTATATGTCTTATATTTGTCTCTCATTCTCATTGTGCTTTAACTGTAGTTCACTCTTATGTGCTTCAGACTTCTTTTCTCTGGTATTTACTTTCTCCCCTGGAAAAAATGGGTTGTTGGTTCCGCAGTATGTTAATCCTACTCACCCAACAGCGACAATACCTCTCAGGGTGAACTACAAAAGTTACTAAATTCTGTTCAGTCAGACTTAACTTAGGTGCAACCTATAAAGTATTTATGCAACCAACAAACAGTGATAAAGTGAAAAGACAATACAAGAAAATTTCCACACCAACTTAAACTACATTTTAACAAATGATTTGACTCCAAACGACCAGAATGCAATTAGTGGTTCCAGAGTTCTGAACTTTTAATGTTTAAGGTCAAAACTAGCTGCCAAATGATCAAAGCCCCAACCGCAGACGTCTAGTCACATGTGACCGGTCAAAAGTACAAAATATGGCTGGGCTGCGATTGCGCGCAGGTCAGATAAAAGAATGGATTGGACACAGCCAGCACTTACCTTCGGACATAAAAGACATTTTGAAAAAAAAATTCTTAGAAGGTGAAGTCCAGAGGGGCAAGGCTGTAGGCGGTGTCTGAGAAGCAAGCGTGGTCATCAGGGAACTGCTGGACAAAGCCACTAGAAGATTTTTTCATTTGACGTAGACACTTTTTTGTAAGTTACAATTCTCCAGAAGGATGAGGCTAGAAGCTATAGCCAATGAGAGTTTCATGAGGCTGGATACCCCTTTGATGAAGAACCACTGAACAGTATTTGCTGCTGCAGAGCAGAACGGAGGTGGAGCTGCAACAAAGTCAGGCCAACCAGTGATGCACCTTGGGCAAATAGATGGGCAGACTGGTCTTGGTCTCCTCTCTCTTCTCAGGGCAGTTTTAGCTAAAAAAAAATTGAAGTCTCAAGTTTTTAAGTTTGACTATCTGATCACTTTTAGCACCACAACTTGGGTCCAGAGCTTGGGTTCAAGATTGTTGGAGCCTTTTAGGTCTCTAAGGCTTTGATCAAGAGGCCAGCCATGTAGCTCTTGGAGTCACTCTGGAGACCTGGGTTCAGCAGTAGAATAGGGCTCAAACAGCAGGGCAGGCATCTGAGGGTACAAGGCAGACTTCAGGCAGTAAAACAGTTCTTCGAGGTACAGCAAGGCAGTCTTCTGAAGTACACAGCAGGCCACAGCAGCAGGATGTCCTCCTTTGAAAAAATAGTGGGTCTGAGGGTCCCATTGTATACCTGGTACCTCCTTTGAAGTAGGAGATGGTGCTAGGGAATTCTCTTTGAACTTTTTGAAGTTTTCTGCTTCCCCTGCACTGGGTCCAAGCTGGCTGCATTAACATTGCGGTGGTGACAAGTCCTTTGTGTGAAGGTAGAGCACAGACTATTCTATTGCAAGTCGGGGGTGCCGAGCTCCCCTGCCAACATCCTGCCAGTTGATGGCACATCCAGGCAAAACTAATCCCTCTGTTGTTCTACTGTCTGGGCGAAACGGACAAAGTCCAGCTGTCAGATTCACCCCATCACGTTGCTGCAGGTACCACATAGTTAGGGCAGGTAAATGTCAAGTTTCAAAAAGTCGAATTTTCAAAATGGTGACTTGAAATCCAACTTTACTATTAAACAGGATTTTTAATGATAATTTCACAGACAACAAACACAAAAGGTCCGCTTGCTCCCACTCAAAGGTTAGCACTTATTAAATGTTATAAGGCAACACAATGTTATCATATAAGCGAGGTAGGCCATACACCATTGAAAAACGAATTTAGGAGTTTTTCAATACCAGGATATCTAAAACTTAACAGGGCATGTCCAACCTTTTAATTACAATGCACCCTGCCCTATGAGTTACCTAGGGCCTAACGTAGAGGTGGTCTTATACTAAAAAAAAAGAGTTTAAGGCTTTGCACAGGTGGTATAGTTCTAATTTGAATTTGCAGTTAAAGCTGCATTCAGGTTGCAATGGTAGGCCTGGGATATGTTCTAAGGGTCTACTGAAGTTGGTGGCACAATGAGTGTTTCAGACCCACTAGTAGCATTCATTTTACAGGCCCTGGGTATATAGTATACCACATTACTAGGGACTTATATGTAAATTAAATATGCCAATCAGGTGTAAGCCAATTTTACCATCTTTTAGGAAGAGAGAAGAAGCACTTAGCACCGGTTAGCAGTGGATACGTGCACAACATCCTAGAGCCAACAAACACTAAGGGGTCCATTAGGATGGCGGGCGAAACAGTCCGTCCGCCACCCTAATGGAGATCGGGACCACCCGCCTAAAGGGCGGGGGTCCCGACATTGGCATTAGGATGCGCCCACCACAGTGGCGGGCGCATTCCTCAAATTAACATTGTGGCGGGCGGTGCTCACTGCACCGCCCGCCACAATGTGAAAACAAATGCACGCATTTGCATAATCGAAGCGGCAGGCACCACGCAGTGCCTGCCGCTGCGATTATGCAAATGCAGGGGGGTACCATAGGTACCCCCGTGTGCCACCCCCCTTTGGCCGTCACTCTGGGGGCCCACAGGGGCTCCCCAGAGTGAACACTGCATGCCTTTCCGTGGCGGCATTGACAAATGCCTATTCTAATATGGCTGGCGGTGTCTGATAGACACCGCCACCATGTTCTCCCTTTTACGCCCCGGCCGCTATGCGACCGGGGCGGAAAACAGGCAGGCGGTCTTTCTCACTGCTGCGGTCCCCTCCGCCCTCGTAATATGGCAGGGGGGAATGCAGGGAAGGATGTCGGGCGGATTGCCTCCGCCAGGGTGGCGGTGGCCACCGCTACCCTGGCGGAGGCAATCCGCCCGACATCCTAATGGGCCGCTAAGGCAGCAACACAGGAAGGCTGAAGGCAAAAGGTTTGGGGAAGGCCAGCCTAAGACTGACAGGTCTAGCACTCCTCAAGTGGGATGCACCTTTTCAAAAGTAGTAACAGAGCATTTGTTCTCCTTTGGTTCTTCTTGTTGCTGTTGTTTGAGTCATGGTTGTTCTCTGCTGTAAACATTGTGTGGTAATTCATGGAGCTGTTGTACAGCTGTTTCTGCAAATTCTCCCCAGAGAGCAGCTAAAGACATTGGGTTCATTATGTGTGAATATGTGTGGTTTGGGTTTTGCCATGAGTTTATGTCCACAGTCTATGTTCTACAGATGTGCTCTGCATGCACAGGTTCTAGGTGCCCCTGTGTATTGCAACGTGGACACCACTTTCAGTTCTGCTAACTGCTGATTCTAGCTAGATCAGTGGCTGCCAGGTTTCTACCTGGATGTGGTAACATAATAATGATCATAATTATTCTTCGGCTCGGTGATCACAAGTGTCTCTTTCCATTTGCCCTTTGGTATTCCTCTTTTGTCTTCTATTCTTTTTCATTTTGTGTTTTCATGCAGTGCCTCCTTACCTTTCTTTATGCCATCTTTTCAGTCTTTCATTAGTGATTCTTGACTATTCTTTTCATTCTTATACCCTCTGTCTCTCTGTTACCAGGCATTTTCACCCCTGAAACAACACACTAGCAGAAGGTGTGGCTGTGGACTACCAGAAACCCTATCTCCCTGCTTTGGTTAATCTAAACAGAGTGACTTTTTGAATCGTACATTAGGCAGTTCAGCTGCTTGATTTACTCATTCTCTAATGCTCTAATGGAATACTAATTGCCAGTCAGGCCTTAGGGAAGAGAGATGTGTCAAGGTCAATTGAGATCAGAAGTGAGATTTAAGGGTATTGATAACACTGTCTGGTGGTCAATTCGGTTAAATGCAGCGGGAAAACTAGGAATGACCAAGATGTAGGATTCGCACGACTATGCTCCAAGAAGTGTGACTCTCACCCAGCAAGTGAAATTGTACTCTGGTGTTTGGGATGCACACCAAATGAATTTGATTGTACAAAGATGTTTGGGACTTACATCAAAAGAGTGAGATAAAGAGGTGAGACTCATATGCAATGATTACGACTGTGTTCCAAGGTGTGTGGCTGCCCCCCTGGCCACTGCACCACACCTTTCCAAGGCTACACATTTACAAAATACGTAATTGCAAAATATACAGCTTTATGCATCGCCCTGTGAACTTCTTTTCTCATCTGAAACCACACTAGTCCAACAATCCATTTGTTGTTCTCGATCATAGTATAGTCATTTTCTTCATTCCAAAACTTTGCAATAGTCTCTGCTCCTCTGTATGCCAAGCCTATCCATCTGTTGTGCTGGCCTTAAACAATCTTCCTCTTAAGGAACCCTTTGGGACAATTTTCCTCAAGTAAAACTGACGTAAACACAATTTTGTAAATTCACATGGCCAGATTTACAAGCCCCTTGCACTACTTTTGCGTCACTTTCCCAATGTTAAAAATGATGCAAAAGTAACACAAGGACCTTGTAAATAAGCCCCACAATCTATGTCTTAGTCTTATGTACTCTGTTTGTAATGTACAACGATTCATCGTGCGCACTGGTAAATTAAATAAACAATGTTTTCTACTTTTTAAAAAAAATTATCACTTATTATTGTTTTGTGCAAACCTTATATTACCATCTAGTACAATTGCAGCATTGTTTAGGGCTATAAAAACACAATTACACTAAGGGTCCGAATCCAATGTCGGACGGACCTGAGTCCGTCCGACATCGGTCAGGAGCCATAACCGACCGACCTGCTGTTGTCGGTTACAGCCCTGGTAGGACGATGCGACCGAACAGGGTTCAGTCACACTCGTATACCACACAATGCAAGCATGCATTCCGAGTGGAATGCATGCCTGCATTGTGTAGAGCAGGGGTGCAGTTCATCCCTGCAAACTGTGGCCGGCACCCCAAGGTGCCTGCCACTGGGTGCAGGGATCAACAGAGGGGCACCATAGGTGTCCCCAGGCCGCCATTTGGGACTGCCTTTTTGTGCCAGACACACCAGCACGAAAAGGCAGTGAAAAACTGCCATCGTACTTCCTCGGTCGAAAAGAGGCGACCGGGTGAGTACTGAAGGATTTCTGGACGGGAGACAGGCTCTCCGAGCCTGTCGCAGGCCTTCCGGAAATCCGAGTCGGATTGCATTCCGACCGAGCCGTACTTCCTCGGTCGAAAAGAGGCGACCGGGTGAGTACTGAAGGATTTCTGGACGGGAGACAGGCTCTCCGAGCCTGTCGCAGGCCTTCCGGAAATCCGAGTCGGATTGCATTCCGACCAAGCCCATCGGAATGGCTCGGTTGGAAAGGAATCCGGCAGGCACTAACCAATGCGGTCGGAAGCGATCGGATTCGGCCCCTTAATGTGAAAATGAAATCCTCCAGGTCTTCAGTTTTCTACATAAAGAATACAAATATGCAACATAAAATGTGTTACAGGATGCAGATAACGTAGCCTATAAAGATGTTTATATATTAAGTAGAATATATTTAGGATACATTACAAATAGATAAGTGAACGTTGATGTTCCCTCTACAGCAGGTAGAAGCGAAATCCCTTAATATGTTTCTTGATTTATTTCGCAATAAAAGCATTTCTGCAAAACAATCTCCGAGTAGCAAAAAAATCCCCTTCCACTTCGAGTGGCATCATCAGGTGAAACAAAGTTGTGTTCCCAAACCATCACAGGTGCAATCGGATAGGCCTTTAACTCTCCTAGAGACAGTTGATACCAATTAAGGGCCCATCCAAGCATGATCAACTGCTGCATACTCCGTGCTCCTCATCTCCATACTTAACCGCATGCGCGCTAGCGGGTTTTCCGGCTGCGCGCTGAAAATTTTAAAAACCCGCGTTACGTGACAAAGCCAGCTCTTCATGCGCGTAGCGCAGGTAACGCCTATGACAAGCTGGCTTTGTCATCAGCACTGAAGGGGTTAATTGAATGCACACAACACTACTGCTCAACTGAGTTTATTTCACATGTGAAGTAAGAGTTCAGAGGCAAGTGGGTGTATCCATCCCTCTTTTCATTTGTTTTATATTTTGCAAAGGCATAACAGTAATAAGTTAAATATGTCATGTTGTAGATATTTGAACTGTGTGAAATTTAAATTGCAATTAACATGGTTCCAAAAAAAACAACTATAGAAAATATGTTTCATAACATTCTAGATGTGTTTCTTCTGATAAAAGACATTTCATGTTTCAAAGGAATAGGAAGCCTATTTAAAAGCTGATATTTCACAATCTGTTCTGAATAAGCACTCCTGCTGGGCATTGAAATGTCACAACGTAGGTGCAATCTTCAAATGGTTTAGAAATATCACGCTGCCAAAGAAGCAGATTTTGTATTTTAGATTTTTTGATTAAGGTTGGCCTTTGCATAAAGTAGCCACTCTGCAACTCTGCCACTCTGAAACTGAAGACCTTCAGTCTGTCTAAGGACATATAGAACTCTATCAGAGATGCCCCCGGCCCCCACTTTGCTGAAATAGTTAACAACTTGTAGCCTACCTCCAACCTCTAACCACAAAATAAAACACAGTAGCTTGATTTTCTAAGATGGTACTACCAGTGTCCATTTGATATATGCATGTCATTATACGAAATCAGTCACAAACTCCACCATCTGATCCTTCATCATCAGCAGAACAGCCATAAAATGTATGAAAGGATCAGTGGAAACTTGTCGGCAACTGGATGGCACATAAACAGGCAATAATAGCCCACTTAACTAGCCAGTCAGTAAGACCCAAGAGATCTGTCACAAATTGCTGGTCATCATTCTACTCTGCAGGTCCCAAGTTGTCCCACAATTCGAGCAATGACATCCTATAATGACAAATGGGATGATGTTATTGCTGTGCATCTTGTACATTTCTTTACAAGACATCTCATAATGGCAATCATATGAAGAAGGGCTGTAACATCAAGGCAGCTCTCTGAGCCCCTTCACTCTTTATCTAGACCAGCGTCCTCTCCAAGATCCATAAAATCACAGAGTAAATGAGCTCTTGCAAAGCATAGTAAATATTTTGAGTTAGGTTTCAATACATCTTTCTAAGATTGTATCCAGCAACAGAGAGTTAGTGACTGGCCATAACTTGCTTAGGTGCTCTAGGTGTGCCTCAGGTTGTATTTTAGTAATTGTGAGAACTGACATCTTTAAGAAGTCCGAGACTTCTCGAAGCAGCAGGGCCATAGACTACTATCAACCAGTCTGAAACTTCTTGACAAAGATAGAAAACCTCAGGAGACCATGCTGCAGAAAAGGGGAATTTGGTGCAAAAACCAATTCATTTGTTCTGGTAAAGGCTCATCTAACAGCCAGCCTTGAAATTTACCATGTCAAGTCTATATAATCTCAAAAACAACAGTAGCCACTGCGTCCACCCTCATCTCAAAATGCTTCTCCCAAGGCTGCAGGGAAGCTTAAGGAGTAGTGATTTCAAATAGTATGAAAAAGCATTCTTCTTGCTGTAAGATTTGAACTTCTGTATCTCTACCCTCTACAAAGTTCATCTTGTTTGATAGAATCAGAGTGATATGAAATTCAGGCGACTCATAGATCACAAAACCAGGGCCCAATTTTGGGCCTCTATCTATTCCATTTAGGGCATGATTGCAGAAGGTGTGAAGTCACATCGGATGTGAAGACACAAATGGTCAAATGGTCTTTGCCATCTCAAGACATAAGTCTAAAAATGTATAGCTATAGCTGTATGAATCATGCAACTATCCAGATGTCAAAGTGCATATGCAGTGCAGGCGAAGAAAATATTTACACTTGCAATTCACTTTCATTATTGAGCATCCACTCCATGCAGCTTCCCTTGCTCTGTATGTAAAAGGAAGGAAAATGACAAACTAAACACATTCCACTTTTCATCAATTGTGTTTGGAGCGGTGTTATTATTCATATTATTATTATTCATATTATTATCATGATTAGTAACAGTTGTAGTATTACTACTATTGTTGTTGTTATACATACAATAATAATATTATTAATATTAATATTACAAATAACAACAACAACAACAACAAAACAACAACAACAACAACAATAATAATAATAATAATAATACTAACAATATTTATTATAATAATAGCATAATAAAAACCACCAAAACTAAATGTATGGTTTTAACCCCCACAAGGCATATAAAGGTAAACCAATTTTAGGTGGGACTCCCCGGAAAGAGTTAGTACTTTGGATTAGTTAGGAGTTTTACTTGCAGAGAAAATGACTGGGAAACCCCACTTAATAAAGATGGTACTGAACCACAAGCGTGTCACAGGGGGATTAGGGAAAGAACACCGCTCCTCTCACAGTAGACCTGTTGCTGCTGCTCAGCAGGTTTATGACTCAAAAGCTGTTAGCTCTGCCTTGTATGGGGCAGAGCAGTGGGGTTTTGACAAGATAACCGAGCACACTAGATCAGAGCATAAATTCTTAAGGAATATAGTGATGCTGCCCCAAAGCACCCCACTTTCTCCTATAATGTTAGATATGGGATGGCGCCCTATTAGTGACATTGTTAAGCTCCGCCCTTTGTTGTTTTGGGCCTGAATTCAGAGGACTTCAGAGTTATTGCCTTATGCTGAAGCCCTGACAGAGGTCATCCGTTTGGATACCTCGAACAAGGTGGGGTGGATAAGAAATGTAAGAAAGACTGTGGTCGACGTAGGGCTTCAGGAAGTCTGGGAAAAATCTGATTCACCCCTGCTCCAAAAATACATAATAAAGTGACACTATTGGGAATGTAGTCAAGCAGAAAAGGGGATGAGGCTGCAAGGGCCGCACAGAGGGTCAAGTTCCTACTGTTTTTATAATATGGGTGCAAATGGTCTGGGATACAACCCCCTAGATCCCAACATAAAACAAACAGGCATTTGTTTTATACATCAAAATTCACAAGTTGGCCTCGCCCACCAAAAACAATATGATAAACACAATATTAGTGCTTGGTAGACATTTGTCTTGTGACAAAGATGGAATCCAATAGTTCTCCCAAGAAAATTCCAAGTCAATTTTCTTCTTTTTATTCTTTCTTTTATTATTCAAAATTTGCAGATAAAAATAGCCAACGCGTTTCGTCCGAAACCGGACTTCTTCAGGGCTTAACACAGTGTGTCTTTATACTACGCGTCCCATCCGTCTTGATAGTTGTATATCCAATGGGGTTTTTAATTGTATAGTTGGCGGGTCATGCAAATCTTATACCATCCGTTCTTTATATTTCAGTCAGAAAAGAGAAGAATAGAGTATATGCCATGTATCCGGCGTCGCCGTCTCGTACGTGTGCGGTCGTCTGGTCTGTCGGTCACTATTGGGAATGGGTTGCAAACCAAGATTCGATCAGGCCTGACCTGGTGAGACTCATTACGGAACTTCTACTGCACAAACAGGTCAATTTCCTGGAACCTTACCTTGACTTAATCCAGGTACCCCAGGATAGGAAACTCTTCATCCAATTCAGGTTTGGCACTCTCACTGTGAATGAGGTATCAGCCAAGTGGCACACAAATGACCCATGCCTAAGCAACTGCCCAGGATGCAAGACACCCGTGGAGTCCCACGTGCTGTTTGTATTGTATGTCCAGCTTATATGCGCCCAAGATCAAAATGGATCAAACCCATCTGCCAGCAAATGGGCACCCAGAAATACCGGAAGGTCTTGCATATTCTTAAATCTGATACTAGACCTCTTTTTGTCTGTGTAGTCGCTAAGTTCCTTGGCCACATGTGGGGCACAAGGAGAAAGACACTTGAGAGAAGAGGTACAGAACTTAGCAGGTTGTTTTCTAGCACTTAATTGGCCCCGGGTTAAAACACAATCTCCCATGGAAATATGCTCAGCAGAAGAGGCGTGGCACAAGAACTTCATTGCACATAGTAGGCAAGTTTAAATCAGAGGACCATTCTGTAAACTAATGTACACCTTCTTGGTCCTTTTATGATTGGTTGGTAGCTTCATGTTGCATTCCCAGATATTTACAATTAATATGGAATATGTATTGTGGAAATAAACTGTAGGCATCTCGTAATTTATAGTAAACGTTAGAAAGTTTCCGCAATACATATTCCATATTAATTCCAATTATCTGGCAAAAACACATGAAGCTACCAACCAATTATAAAAAAGGGACCAAGCATTTATAAAGGGGTTGTGGCATGGGTGTTGGTGATAAATATGGTACACCATATAAACAAATTTGGCCACTTTACTCTCTATGGTCACAGATACCCTTGGTGGCTTGCGTGATCTTTATAGAGTAATGTAGTGTGTTCCATTTAGTTCACACAATTATTCAGAAAATTACAATATGATATGTAACCCAGTTCGAGCAACCAGCCAGTAAGGTGACATTAATGTGAAACTCTGACCTTAACAGTTACGAAATGCAAATTGGATTTTGGTGAATATCGAAATGAAAGGTTTCGCTGACAAAACAGCATCAACACAGCAAAAATGTAATCTTCTATTACACCAAATAACTTGATATACAAACGAGAGATATTCAAAAGTAAAATACCCCGGTGTATTGTAACATACTTCACAGAATTGTACTATAGGAACATTAGTTCAGCACTGGTAAGATAAATCATGCATCCAGAGAATAACTGGCCCACCCTCCATCGTAATCCCACTGTGTCACTCTCCAGGGTAGAAAGGCCCTTGGAGGAGCAATGTGTTTGCTGTGCCCAGCATGCAGGAAGGAGCTGGCAAATTATAATAAAATCTTGATAAATATTTGAGATAGCTTTCTGTATTTGATTCACTTTGATTAGAAGCTGAGATTTGATTTCAGATGAAGGACTGATGATTCTGCTAATGACTCGCAACATGCTAAGTATTTGGGGATGCATGCTTAGATAAGCCAATAGGACCTGCTATGAAGCTGCCACGAGTAACTTGGTAAAATGCTTGGTCAATGCTCCTCTGTGAGGCTGTTTTATAATGTGTGGTTGCAGTATGGAATGATGACTGCATCTGTGGTACATGCATAACCTATTTCATGGACGAGGATGTTAGGAGGCCTTGTGAAGTCCAGAACTAGATGAGCTATGCCCATGAGCTATGCCTACATATGTGTATATCCAAAGATAAACTGGAAATAAAGAAAAATTAAGGGCTAGAAGTGGTGAGAAAGAAGCAATGCCTGCATAGTCCCTCCAAATCAGAGTACCTACCTTGAGGCCTGTGCATGTTCTGTGGTTGAATGACTTCGCCTACATCTGTGATCCGTCCCATACATTATTCTTTTAAAGACTTCAGACCAGTGTTGAGAAGGGAGGGAAAGGTTGTGACATGCTAACCATCATCTGTAAAATCTAAATGCGAGACCTAGTTATTGAATGAATCGCGAGCCTGGCTAAGCTGTATTCCACTGGGATAGAAGTGATGGAGTGGTCCAAAAGGAAAGGAGTGATTTTGCTATGTAGTTTAACGAGTGAAGTTTGAGAACACCTACAATAAAGAAGACTAACAACCATTATGCATCCCATAATTTAGGGCCTAATTTTACTCCCACTCTAATACTGCGATAAACATTTCAGCCATTGCCCTCAAGTCTTCCAACAAAACCATCCTAGGCATTGAAGGAATGGAATAAACAGTAGATAATTTACATAGGTACCAAGGAATGTGAGTGGCACTCTCCTGAAACATAAAACAAGAGCATTAAGCTGACCCTGTCCAGAACCACAAAATCACACCATATGATCACCACATCTCCTAGATCTGCATAGCCTAGAGTTATGTGCTTTCTAATGTATAGACACATTTCCTGGAATTACATTACATTAATACATCACTTTTAAAGAACAGTTGGGCTAAAGATTGTGCCCGAAATGGATTTATTTGTAAGACAATTGAGGCTGGGGAACAGATAGATTGAATAATGCGAAGGGCCCAGGGCCCATTTTAAATTGGCCACGATTTCAAAGGCATAATCCATCATTTCCATGTTTGTTTTGAGAAGAGTTTATAGTCTGCCTTTATGCATGGGTTAGGTGGTACTTGTAACTACATGGTATGTCAGTGTTGCTCTGATATGGCTCTCAGAAGATTTTGTATTGACATATGTAAATGTAAATGTATAGGCATTTATATAGCACACTACTTACCCGTAGGGTCCCAAGGCGCTTCAACCGCTGCGAAACCCTTCCTGGCTTCCCTGAGAGATGGTCCCTTAATGGGTATCTCCAGGGTGAGACCAGGCATCCCCGGCAGTCTGGTGGGGCCGTTAGTGAAGATGAGGCAAGCTAATGCCCAGAGTTGCTGAGTGTGATCGCTGATCAGAGTGGGCACCGAGGCGAGAGAATTATCGAGTCCGCTGACCCTGGTCCAGAAACCTGCCGCGCCGGGAATCGAACCCTGGTCCCGGGCCGTCCTCTGCTCTCGGGTCTGCCGCCTCTAACCAGTGAGCCACACTACTTCACATAGTCATGGAATTTTCTGTTTTTCACATATCTGGCATAATGGTTTGCAAGACTTTTTATGCCTGCAAATTAGGAGATTATTTATAAAAAAAATCTTTGCAAACTTTCCGATGGTTACAAAGTGTGTTTGTGAAGTTAAAAAAATACAAAGTGTGTACAATCATTAAGGGTGTGCAAATCTGTTAATATTGGCTTCTACAAACTGTATAAATCATTGCAACACAGCTAGAATAGGGGTTTATAGGAAAAATACACTTTTTAAAACTTACTTGTAGCATGAGATTTTTTGACTTCAAAATTGTTCTGAAGGAAATGCTTCCGCTGTCACTTTTCCGCAGAAAATGTCTTCTGCAGACAACGTTGTACAAAGTGCTAAACTAGCAACTTCAGCAATAGCAAAGTTTTCAACTTCACATAACTTCACCAGGGTAATTTAAATTCCACACCCCCTTAATAGCTGGGTCCTAAGCACCTACATTTTGTTATTCACATAGATTCCTTGAGTCCCAAAGTCACTTGAAATGATTTTATGGAACATAAAATACCCCAAAAGATGAAATAACAGACCATCAAAACAAATCATTTGAGATGTGTCAGGTTATGCTGTCTAAAGTAATGAAGGCATTTTTAGCATATTGTGTTGTTCTGAAGAACTGCTGACGGTGTCACATCTGTTGCTCAAATACACAGCATTTTCCTGACCTTGAGTGATTTGTTTCCCTGTTATGTTTCTCACTGTCAAAATCCTGACCTTTAAATGTGTTCTGCTGATATTGTGTTAGGGGATAATAAGACAATTCCAGACTCCTACTGGGCCTGCATACTGGAAGGTTTCAAAAGGGTAACAAGCATTTCACAGCTGCCTATTCAGCACACAGAAAGTAAGTGGCAAACAAGGACACAGTGTGAGTGAAGAGAGGAAGCCTGTCATAGCTGCCAGACAGAAATATAGGCAGGTCGTCGCAAAGCAATTAGTTTTCTTTTGTTCAGTGACACTGGATAGATATTGTCGAAAACCACTACCTGATGATGTACTGTGACATCACTTGAATAATACTGACTTCTGATCAGGTTAACAAAACTTCTCTTTCCTCCCCCTTTGTCTTAGCAATTCTGCATTCAAAAGACTGAAGGATGCACAAAAATGAAACTGTGCACATGGTAGAATTTCTGAAAATATGAGGCAGTTCTGCATTTTCTGTGGGCAACATCCCATCGACATTCAGTACCCAACAGAGTCCTGAGGTAAACATTTGACAACTAATCCCTGCAGCAGATTTAGTAGGAGAACAAAGCAACACTCATTTAGCTCATATTTTACCTTAGCACATCATGGTGCGTTTGAGAAAGCCAACAGATGGAAACATACACATTAAATACAGCAATTTATTCACAAAAGTCATAGGGAAGAAGTGAAGTAGGATCTCGGGCGTAGTGTAAAACAGAATGTCTTATTTAAGTATCACATTGTACAGGAAACGTCCCCTCCACAACAGCTGCTGTCAGGTAACTGACCTGCATCATTCCACTACATCTCCACATTCTCAATCTAAGTTTTACATTCCGGTCCTACATTACAATGGCAAGATACCACGGGAGAGGGGGAAACATCATAAACCCATTATGTCAGTTATAAGATATTTAGGGCTATAGGCAAGGTCCTTTTTTAACCCTGTGCACAATTTTTCATGTGTGCCAATCCAGGTCTGCTGCAAAACACTGAAGGGCTAAATGTCTTTGGTGCCTTTGGTGCCCAAATCCACAAAGTGACATAATAGGTACTCACCCATTTAGGCTACACCTTCACAGTGCTTAAGCTGTCTTGCATTTGAAAAAAAAAACTTTAAAGGGGCTTAGAGCCCGCCCATTACTTACCTTTACTTGCCATTGACTGGCTACCATGTCACTCTTAAATCCTTGCTTCCTATTGTTCAGTACCTCCTCCTGGCCTCCTCTCTCTCGCTGCTGTGCTACATATAAAAAAAACATTAACAAAGCCAATGGATTTTGCATAGGCGAAACATATTGGTTTTTACCAATGCTTGTTAATCTATTAATCAAAATGGACCTGACGCCCCACTGATAAGTCCCAGCAGGTGGCATGGAATGCTCTTGAAACTTGATAACATCACAAGAATGGACATAATAGGAAGTGGTCAAAACAATCCCACTATATGTGGAAAATCCCAAACAACATAATTCAAAATTTAAAAGACTAATTGAAAAAGGCCAAGATTATGACCCCTAATCGCCCACAAATTAAATCCCTCCCATCAAATGGTGAACTAGAGAACGGCCTTCTATAATTGTTTTATTGCTGTCTGTGGTAGCAGAATGGTGCAATAAAGTCTGAGTTTTAAAAAATAGCTAATTTTTAAGTTATTGGCAAGTGCTGAACTAATCATTTGGTTGCTTTTTTGCTTTTTCTATGCTTACACCTCACCATCAACATTTGTTACAGGAAGCATTCCGGGTGTAATTACTGACGTCCTTAGAGAGTCCCACTGACCCACCTGAGTTTAAGCGGCAGAGTGTGTCTGCAAAAAGATCCCAAACAAGATGGGATGGTCAATGTACAGATATATAGACTTGCATGTGAGTAGATTTCAACTGGGGTGTGCTGCTTGATGTACAAATTTGAGTCTATGGACTTGTAAGTACGTAGATACCAACGAAGGTGGTTTGATTGATGTACAGATATGAGTGTATAGAATTACATGTGAGAAGATTTAATCTAAGGTGATCTTATTAATGTATTGATATGTTTGTATAGACCTGTGTGTGAGCAGAACCCAACCAATGTAGGCTGATCGATTTACAGATATGATTGTGTAAATTTATGTGTGAGTTTAGAACCAAGAAGGATCCTATTCACTTATGAGTGAGCAAGCAATCTGAGGATCCACAAGTACTTATCCAAGTGACCATGTTTAATCTATGACATGCATACCCAGATGAAGCTGCTCCGTATCTCAACATAAATTCATAATTGAATAATCACCGAACACAAACTGACCACTTCAAGAACAAACCCAGGGCAAAAGGTCTCTGTAATTGTTCGTGGTAACTGTGATAAATAGGGATGTTTTGCTCTGAGGGGTTCTAAGTGACATCACATTCACAACAAAAGCAAAGTTTGAGTTTTCTATAAGGTCGCTCAGAATCCAAAATTCTAAACCAGCCCCTTTATTCATAATTCTCATATACAAATGTATGTTCTTTATAAATCCATCTCCCCTAATTTTTTTCCTCAGAGGAGCAGTGCATTGGTAGAAGAGTTATCAAGACCCATACATATTCATGTTAGGCCTGGGCGGTGAACTTCGCTCCGATTGCGCAGTTTGTGGAGCTCTCGTGCTGCTCTTCGCGATGTGCAGCAACGTTTTTTCTAGCTTGCGATCGTGAACAGTAAGTTTGCGAACGCGAACGAAAAGTTCACGAGCTGCCATTCGGGTAGAATTTCTACTGGAGTGGCAGGAATACCAGCACAAACTGCTGTTTGCACTGCACTCCACCACTCACAGAACTACGTCCAGGCCTAATTCTGTTGTCCTGCCACCTAACCCCATCACCCTTGGCATTAGGCTGCACTCCCCCACTCAGAGGTAAAACATTGCCTGGCATGGCAACTACCCAAATCCCCTTGCCAATATGTCCCCTCTACCAACCACATGTATTAAAAAGAAAACAAATGCCTGGCCTCCCGTCATCCTCCCCATCAACTCACTTCAATACCCTTTTTCCACTCCAATGCAAAATATCCTTCCCTTGCAACCTAACCAACCTAACCAAACCCTTACCCCTCACACTGCCCCCTGTGAACTTCCCCCTCCCTTGGCCTCCCTCTTCACATAAATAATAAACAACATTACATGAAGCTGCAGAATTATCTCAATGGTTGGTGGCAGTAGTGTGACTGTGCCAAAGGTGGTGGAGGATATGATGTCGAGGTATGCTGATCTGAGTTATCTAAATAAATGGATTTGGTAAGACCAGCAAAAGTTAGTGATCATAAATGAAATGCGAGTCGTATTTATTCAGTGCATTAGACAAATCAATAAAGTATTATCAAGTACATTTTCACCAGGACTCACATTTGAAGATATTGCCAGATGCTATTAGGACTAGCAGTTGACACAGTCCAGTTTTCAAGGATAAATGCAACTTATTTGTAAGAAATTGCAGGGAGTATGGCATTTCAGTGTGTAGCACATACACTGATGACAAGGACTTGAGGTTGGGAGAGGTATCTAAGAGGTCAAAGCGAGATGGTCTGATGGCAATTTCACTGATTAGAAAAATACTATTTCTAATTTGCAAAGAATTTTTTAGGAAGTTAAAACTGGTAAGAGACCTAAATAAAAGGACAGTACATTTGACTTGGTTTAGTGTTTGGAAGCATTTGAAATAACTATAACTAATTGAAAGAGATTAGTTCCAGTGTTGGACAATTTAAAGCAAACTGTTCCTGATGACTGACACAAATTGGAGTCCCGGGTGGCTCATGGTGCATGTAAAATGGCAAATGCAGAATTTCTAGTTGTTTTTATGGGTTTTGACTTGATAATGTGAACCGAAGATACGTCACTTGTGCATACGTTCACCATTAAAAGCTTCTAGCGGAAGGAGCATGGACAGGGCGAAGGATTTCTTGCAAGAGATGCACAATGTTACAGCAGTCCTTTTTTTAGATCTCGCCTCGCAAAGAAGCGCGCATGCGCTGCACGCTCTGCGAGACATATTGTGTATGAGGAGATTTCAGAAGGTGACTTGAAGGCCCGCCCATCATTTTCATTCAGTGGCGTCAGCGTTTATACTAAACGCTGGCTTCCCATTGAAAAGGATGATTTTTCGTTACCGCCCTTTCTCCTTTTCGGCCGGCCCATCTGGACTGGGTCATCTGCTTCACGGCTGTCGCAAAGCAATTTCTTATCCTAATGGGGGCCATCTGTTTCTAATTAGCGTCGCCTCGACCGACCACGCTTCTTTGTTACAGCGGAGGGTATTACAGCAACGTGCCCATCGGCCGATTCTCAGACTGTCTTACACCACTGGCACTGGATGACACTCTACTTGTGCTAAACGATTGCAAGACTCCCATACAACAATTAAATCATCTTTCAAATGCGTTTTCATCGATTCTATGTTATCTGTGCCAGCTTATGTTTCCATACCTGGTGACACCTTCTGTAGTTTTAAAAACAAAACAAAAAACGGGCTTGTGCTTGACAACCTAGGACGTGCCGCCTCTTTGTTACAAATGCTATGGGAACAACTATTTGTACGATGTCAGAGGCGTTTCCTCGACGGGACTAGAGCCAGCAAGCTGAGCGCCTTCTTGTGAGGAGTCACCGCCAGCCAGGATGCTGGAGTGGAAGGCCCGGCTCCTTCAGTGTGGCTCAGCCCAGGAGAGGCCATTCTGTTCCCAGTGCACCTTCACTGCGGCCCCTCGAGAACAGGATCACTAACAGAGTGCAGTCAGCACCGGACATGACGCACCAGGGACATGTGGCTGGCCTCTTGGACAGAAGATGCGCTGCTCTGCGTCATCCTTATTCGTTTCCACCCACTGGTAAATGATACTTTCTGTACTGAACACAATCTAGGGGTCTAGACTGGGGGCTGGGCGGAACTTACGTAGTCACGTTACGTAAACTTTCGCAAAATGGTAAAAGATCTCTGCGAGCTACGCAGAATTCTGCGAGCACGCGTAATTGCTTGTTCCGCCCGTTCGCGATGCGTTTTCCTGTTCATGGACACTATTTGTGTGCTCCGGGGGAAATATCTTGCGAACCTGCCCATGCGGTCGCAGCCATCTTGTTTCACTTGTTTCCTGTTTCACTTGTTTCCTGTTCCCAAACTCGTCCGAATGACATGTTCGCAATCGCACACTCTCGCGTGATCGCACGGCCAGATGCAAAAGGTTAGGAAAACTCATCGGCGAATGCAGGGATCCCGGTAAGTCGCTCCCGCCTGCGCGAACATGCATTTTGAAAGTGCGAACAAGGAACAAATTCCGCTACGCTGCAGATCGCGGAATTTTCAGCAATTCCGCATTCTCTGCGAAACGCACAATTGTCAAAATTCTCCAAATTCCGCAAGTGGAGCAGAATTTGCCACCCAGGCCTAGTCTAGACCGGGTTTAACTGAGTGAGGGTGAGAAAGCTCAGGGCCCCAAGTGGATGGAAGCTGTGTGCTTAGAGCTGAGGACACAACATCAGTGACAAGTGTGTAGTAACGTGTAGTTTGCACTGCTGTCCTCACAATATGCTGCTAAAAGTAAGAGCAGACATCAGAAAAACACTAAACACGTTCTTCAAGAAGTGAAAAAAATAATGGCAAAAATTGTGGAAAGAACAGGTTTTCTTCACTGGGCTCAAGATTTCTCGTTTAAGCCACCCACTGCTCTGTCCTAACACCGAGTGACCACTGGTCCCCCATGACTGGTACTTAAACATTTTGTCAGGGGCCCCAGTGTACACTCTGGGAACTGCCCGTGGACTGCACCGATGACATGTCGTTCCCAAGGAGACAGGGTAGGTTTGGAGATTATCAGGACTGAAAAGAAAAACGTACCTTTTCACAATATAACTAGGACATGTTTTACTAAAAACGTTTTAGACATTTAGCTGCAGTTTATTGTATACCGTGTGTAGCCTATTCATTTTAATTGTTTAGGCTAGATTATACTGTGTGTAATACATTTTAATAAGTTACATGCATATTCACAGTGCTTTCACAGGAAGGGACCTCGTAGAACTATATATGCACATCACTTTCCCCACTAGTTTAACCAGGATGTAACTCTGTGACCTGCCCTCTAGTCAGAGGCGCAACTACAGCAAAATTTCGGGGGGCGAAGAAAAAATTTCGGGGGGGGGGCTAATTCTTCCAGCGATAGGCTGATTGGAGATGCGGGGGGCTCTAAGAAGGGGTGAAAAAACAACAAAGCCTCATTTACAAGCAAATGGTCTTTTAAAGACCTGCGAAGTACTCGGGTGCGACTGTGTGTGTGCCCGGGAAGCTGTCCCAGCCCTGGCTGCCACCCACGAAGGGGGAGGCTGAATCCCTTTGAGGCCAATGGGTGTTGTGTGCCTACCTCTAGTTACACCCAGACGTGAATTCTGTAGAGATCGCATTAACTACCTGCATTTTCCTACCAAAACCACTCATTTTCATACATCAGTTTCACTTGCACTCATTTTTCATTAAAGGGTTTTACATTACATGTTATATTCAGGTACCTTTAGGTTATAAGTGCAACTTTTATCTCTTGACATGCCGGTCTCACTTTCTCTTTATATGCAAGGTTAATGAAATTATGCAGCAATGGAAAACCAAGTTATGCAGCAGGGTAAATTAAATTATGTGGGAAGAAAATAAAAAATATGAGGTGCAGTGCGGCACAATCTTTGGAAGTTGAATTTCACTATTTTATCATACAATATTGTCAAGCATTTGCAATGCAATAGGTCTCGCATTCACACGATTTTAAGCTATTAGTTTTGGAAATAACAATGCCTTGTATTTATGTTTTAAAACCCAAAACATAAATAGAAGGCATTTTCATTTACAATGCCAATAGCTCAAAATTGTGTGAATGCGAGACCTATTGCAATGCAAACGCTAGTCGTATCTACATGTTGGTGAAGCCAAAATGAGCGAAGACACTGGTCAAGGTGAGGATTTGGTATTAATAGTGCAGGGAGGTGCCTTTCCTGAGGGGAAAATGGAAAGAAACCAGGGAGCAAAAATAATTATGCTGGGGATGATGGAAGGAATTATGCGAGGATGAAAAATTAAATGAAATAAACACCCAGGGAATGAATGAGGGGATGAGAGATGTATTTTCAGTAGTGTTTGTGACGTTAAATAGGGGTATTTAAAATATGCACCTCCAGTGGCACTCCTAAAGGCACAATTCTGAAGAAATTTTATTTTAGCACATGGAGGTCATTAAGGGAGGTGCCTGATGGTCCTCTGAATCAGGCGTACATTTTGTAAGATTGCAGAGATTGGTCCATGTGTGCCTCATTAGGGGACAATTCACTACGAAATCACTAGAATTTGAGATGTATGGCAGAATACACTCGGGCTAGATGTACGACCGGGGCATTTAGCGACTCGCAAATTGTGCTCAATTGCAAGGCAGAATTTGCAAGTTGCTAAATGCCATGTACAACAGATTTAGGGCCAGATGCATCAAAGGGTTTTGCCCATTCTATGTCTATGGGAAAATGTGTTCATGCATGTGGCCCTTAGAGACACTGTTTGCGATTCCCAATGGGGTCGCAAATTGCATGCCTCATAATTATTTATGAGGCACTCAAAAATCGAGACCCCAGTGTGAATGGCTGGCCCTCCCAGGGATGGTGGCCTGATGGTCTTAGCAGACCTCCATGTCTGGGACTTCTTATAAATAAAGCAGTAATCGTTTTTTTAAATCTTAATGCAGCCCATTTTCCTTAAAGGAAAACGGGATGCATTTATAAAAAGAAAAATGAAATGTTTTTGTTTGATTTTTTAAGGGCAGGCAGTAGTCCCAGAGACCACTGCCTGCTCTTAAAAAATGTTTGCACATGCATTCCCAAAGGGGAAGGGGTGCTCTAGGGACTCCTTCCCGTTTGCGAGTGCTTTACCACCCTTTTGAAGAGGGTGATAAACAGCGAGTGGAAAGCATTCTTACATGGCTTGTGGGGTTGCTATTAGAAAGGGAATGCCCCTTCCTAATAGCAAGTCACAAAACACTATTTTGCAAGTCGCAAATTATTTGTGACTTGCAAAATAGTGTTAATACATGGCCCACAAGATTTTTGCATGCTCAAACGGGTCGAAAACCCATTTGCGCTTGCAATTTTCTGTCGTACATCTGGCCCTATGTGTTAAAGAGTGGGTTGCAAGGAAATACCCCACAGTAGCTCACATCTGACACTCACCCGTAAAATGGGCACTCTCTGTGGGAATTTCTGAATTACTGACTTTGAAATCATGCCACACCTCAGATAAATAGAGCCCTTGAAGGGAATGTTTAAAAATCCTAAACAAGTGCTGAAGGAGTTTAGTGTGTTTCTGGAACCCATTAAGAAGATAGAAGTGAAGTTCAATGTTTGTGTTATGAATGATGTTTATTTAGGTGATACATGGCAAGGTGCGCTACTTTGAAAGAGAGTGTAGAGATGAAAGGATGGAGAAGGTGTCATATCCATACGGGAGAAATAAAGGGCGTAGCTGGAGGGCATGAAGACACTGGCCTGGAAAGGACATGTATGGACCCCATTAACCTTCAAGTGCTGGTTGACTTCAGTTGCTTGAAATATTTTCCTGCAATTATTAGGTTACTTGCGATTTTTTTTGTTTTACTGTATGAAGACGGTGTTTCTTTAGGATGTATGACGTTACAACGCATACTTTTACCACGCATACCATTACAACGCGGTATTTACAACGCATACCGTTACAACGCATAGCTCTTAGAGGTGCTGGATAGTGGTAAGTATAATTTTATATTCCCACTCCTGTCCCCGTGGACACTAGGGAAGGTGTTGGATATAAAATTATACTTATTCCCTATCCTAGAGCGCCCCCCAGCGCAATGCGTTGTAATGGTATGCGTGGTAATGCCTGCGTTGTAGTGGTAGTGCGTGGTAAAAACTTCCTTGTAAACGTTGTATACCGTTTCTTTACCGTGAGTGGAATAAAGGATCAAGATGTTTGGTATGCTTTTTTCATTCCAGGAGCTAGTGTAGGTGGTTCAGAATGTAATGTGCCAGTGGTTGCACTTTTTGCAAGTATTACACCCATCACTTTGTGTGATTGTTCTAAAAGTGGGTGATGGTATGCCTAGTCGTGGGTCCTGTGCTCACTGTGTCACTGGAACCAAGCTGCAACTGACTGAAAAGCACCAATCAGGCCAAAAATGGCCTTAGGTTGCTTGTGTTCTGGTACAGAGTGGACTTGGGTTGGACTTTTGTTAGGGCTGTTCTTATTGGAGCCGAATCAAAACTGGGTGTAGAGTACATAGATACATCACATGGCCACTGGACAATAATAATTGAACTGCAATGCCGAAAAATCACACAAGCCATGCTGTACCAACATAAGACCTCGGACAATGGCGCAGCTCACAGCAGGGACGCTGCATTCTCCTGCTGATGCCGGGACTGGCCAAGACTAAACTGCCGACGGCCGTGGGGGATCCCTGAGGTATGATGTGCGGCAGAGCCTAAGGCTGGTTGATCGCATCTCTCTACCTCGAATGGAGCCTAAATGAGTTGGTTCCAGGGCTATGATGCTTTAAACCAACACAGAGCGCAAGTAGTCGTAAGATGAGGGTCAGCTGTTTTCGGTGAAGGCAAATGATGGGGAATTTGGAATGCGTATTCAGCTGTGATCTTTAAAGCATTCCTGTTTCAGAACGTAAAGGAATACACAAAATGGCGGACCGCAAGTGCCCCCACACCAGACCTCCTAGTGCGCTGGTATGCTGCTAAGGTTCTGGGATTGCGACTGTATGGATACCTATGGTCCTTGTTCTGCCTGCAGCAAGATACTTACATCGTGAAGTCGAATCCTTTGCGGAAGCTGAGCTTTTTCTCACAAACGCTGCCGGACTTTAAAATGGCGGCTCAGGCACTCGAACCTCATTTACGCCTGCAACTGCATAGTGTGTCTTTTCTTCTTTTTTGATGTTAGCTTCTTGAAACTTCATCTGGGTTCCAGCTATTATTGTGGTGCCGTTACTGAGATCCCTTTATGTATGGGTTGACCCAGACTTGGTTGATGCCTGACACTGTGATAGCTGCGCTTGTTATCATGCGCTGATCGTTATTCCGATGGAACTATGCAATGCAAGGAAAGGGGGTCACGAGAATCCTGCTGAGCATCCTAGATGCAAGCAATGTGAGGATCCTAAAGACTGTTTCTTTATCTGTTTTGCGGTTGTCTGTTTGGCTGAACACAACCTGCTTTCTTTCATCATGTTCCCATTTAGTACTCTTTCTCTCTTTGTCTACTTCCAAAGCCCCTATCCCCTCTCCCCTGAAGCTCTCCCCTTGCCAGCTACTCTGCCTAGCCCCCTGTCCTTTGTGCCCTTCGACTAAGCACTCCTTCTCCAATATTTATACTCTGGAGTCTCAGAGAACTCGCTGAGAGAGTCCATTGCGCTGAGGGAGTCACTCATAGCTGAGGTATGGTATGACACCCCTTTGCCAAAGCACTCCCTCTACCCTTTTCGGGAAGGATCCAGTATGTAGGCCTTGGAGTCTCAGAGACCTCTCTTAGAGAGTCCATAGCGTAAAGGGAGCCTCTCGCAACAAAGATAGGGATGTGATACCACTTCCCCTGGGATCACAGCTTACTGGATTTTGGACGTTGCTTTGAGTCGTCTACCGGTTTGTGTCCCTGTCGCCCTTTCCCTTCTCTTCCCATGCTGTGTCTCTCACCCGTCCCTCCTCTTTCCCGCCTTCATTAGCTGTCTACTCCCCCTGCTTCTACCCCATCCCTGAATCTTTCCCTCTGCCTGCTTTTCCCCTTACGTATTTGTGCTTATTGTTTATCTCGACCTTACAAGTTAACTATGTTGCCATGCTCTAATAACTGTGTAACCTTTGTAATGATGTAACCTGTAACTATGATCTGATACTCATGTAAAGCGCTCTGATACCTCCGGGTCTAGCCAGCGCTATATAAAACCTTTAAAATAAAATAAAATATGGCTGGGTCTAATCTGAGATTGCATAATGGACAAAAAATGATGGGTTGGAATGCTACTGTCGAGCAATTGTCAGTGGTTAGACTTTTTGCAAGCATTCCTCCCATGACTTTGTGTGAGTTTGACTTCAAAAGAGATAAACACAACCTTAGTGGGTCTAAAGAGGTAATGTTAAAAAGGTTCTAAAATGGGTATTGTAGAAAAGTGCAGCTCTGGTGGTCGTGGGACCAGTAACTTAAGACTAGAAGGAACTTGTAGCACCTAGTGGAAAGCATTGCATTTGAAATTAGGAAGCATGTTGATGAGAAAATACGTTTGAGTTTCCCTCCCTGAAAATCTCATGATATTCCTTGAGGTGCAGGGGCCTCATTTATGAGGCTGTGTGTCACTTTTACGCCGCCGGTGCGTCACTTTTTTTGATGCACCCGTGGTGTAAAAAATGCGCCTTGTTGCGCCATATTTACAAAGTAACGCATCTAGGTAGATGCGCCACTTTGAAAACCCCTGCGCCACATTATACCTGCGCCAGGTATAATGTATGCAAGGGGGCGTTTTGAAGCAAGAAAGGGTCATTGAAGTGACGCAGTGAAATCTATAAGATTTCACTGCGCCACTTTTAGGACTCAAATGCATCAAAATCTTACGCCTGCCTCGCAGCAGGCGTAAGACTGACTCAAGCCCTTTCACATGGGGCTTGCCCCATGTGAAAGGACACATTGCTGGAGTTGCGTCACTTTTGTGACACACTCCAGCAATGCGTCACTTTTGCGCCATACAGATACGTCAGAAATACTGACGTATCTGTAACTCCTTGCTCCATTATGCGTCATACTGTAAATATGACGCATCATTGGTGTCGCAAGGAGGGCGCAATGAAAAGTGACACATCGCTGTTTTCACGCAGCGATGCATCACTTTTCATAAATGAGGTCCCAGGTGTTTACTTATAGTGGACCGGTCTGTAACTAGAAGGTGCAAACCAGAATTTGATTCAATTTGTAATACATTTTCGGTTGGGCAAAAGAAAATTCATATTCAGCTCCTCCTTAGCTGGTATAAATCGCTCCATTATGCGAGGAAAGGCTCCTCTGTTGTATGTGAACTCCCATGGGTTGATTGCATTAAAAACCTTCAACAGAATTTCCTATAGCTCTTCGATAGGTCTGCAAAATGAGATGGGAAGTTGATGCCAAAAAGGCACTTCTCTGTAGTTCGAAAGAGAAAGAACATCCGATGCATCCTATTTTAATCTGCCACTATCCATTAAAATGTGAGAAAGATATAATTGAGCATTTGCTGATTCAAATTGTTGCAATGAACAGACAGGCTGCTGCTGATTATCTGCTTAGAGAAGACAATGTGCAAAAATTGTACTAAATAGCAATTAAGTGAGGGAGGGGCTACAACTTAGAATCATGTCAACTGAATTGCAGTGTAAAACAAAAGTGCTGGAAGGCATGCTTCAATTAGCCTAAACCAATGTTATTTTTTCTCGATAGCCTTCTCCTATATTTATTTTACCTCAGTGGCATAATATAAGCAGACAAACTATATGCAAATTTGTGTTGGCAATGCCACTAATGGGATAGTGCGTATTAACAGCCTGATTCATGAACGGGCCGTTTTGCGAGGCTCAAATAGCGATTCATAAGGAATCGCTATTTGAGACTTGCAAAACGGTATTCATGTAGGAATCGCAATATTAATTGCGATTCCCACTGATTCCTTATTTGCGATTAGCTAATTGCTAATCGCAAATAAGGAATAACTCCCCATGCATTCCTATGGGCCAAAAGGCCCATAGGAATGCATGGGGAGTCATTCCTCATTTGCGATTAGCAATTAGCTAATCGCAAATGAGATTGCGAGTGCAAGGGTGCCACGGGTGTCCAAAGGACACCCTGTAGCACCCCTGCAATGGAAATGAACACAGGTGTTGCACACACACATGTCCAAAGGCCATGTGTGTGTGTAACGTGCAACTCAGAAAAATGCATTTAAATGCATTTTTCTGAGTTTTCGCAATTTACCACGAGGTTTGACCTCTCGGTAAATTGCGGCCCGAAATTGCGAATTCGCAATAATAAAATGGATGATGAATTACATTTAAGGAATCTCAAATAGAGATTCCTTAAATGTAAATCCTCGCAAATATGCGAATTAGCAAATAGCGATTTTTGCATTTGGGATGCTGAATCCCAAATGCAAAAATCGCACTCGCAAAGGGCCAGATTCTCAGAATCTGGCCCTTTGCGAGCGCAAATATGAATGATGAATCAGGCGGATAGCCATTTTTATGTGTGATTAACATGCACAAATGCCTTGATTTGGAGTACGGAGTAGTCACAGTATGATCTATTACATTTGTATATTCTTTTACACAGCTGAGGCCCATCATTAAGGATGGAGAAGCCCGCCTCTCCACTATTTTCCAAACAGAAAGTGTGTCTGTCAGGTTGAGTAAAGGTCAACCTGACAGACACTCATCATGGTCGGGTCAGGCAGCCAGGTGCTGAACATGCTTAGTGTACAGGTGCGTGGTTGGCTAAGCCAGAAGATGCCAGGCTGAAGATTTCACAGCCTAGTGGGAGTGTCCTCCTCAGCCCAGCAAAGTCTTCTGCGAGCCTCCCCCTCATGACAAGGGGAAGCGCTACTGATAGACTTAACCATGATGCTTGTCACAGGGTGGGTCGAGGTCAGCAACTCTAACTGAATCCATTCCACTCTATTAAGGTAAGAAAGTCCTCCTTTCAGAAGGTCAGCCAATGAGAGGAGGTGGTAGGATCCTTCTTCCTCCAGAAAACAATAGAGGCTTCACTCCCACCACCTGAAATCGCTGCTGTGGCCAGGGAAATGTTTTTGTTTTAATGTTGGCAGTGTGTGTGAGTATGTATAAATGTTTGTGTGTTTGAATATGTGCGTGCATGCTGTGTATGTGTGTGTGTGTGTGTGTGTGTGTGTGTATGCAGGATGTGAGTTTGTACATGCATGTATGAAAGAGAGTATTCATGTGTGTTCCCACCTCACCCCTGCAGCACATTTGGACCGCCACAGCTTTTACTAACTGTAATTTATTACTACATGATGCTGCATCATTACATATTAGTGAATCCCAGTCAAGGGGAGGAAATGGGTGTCCCAGGGTGGGGTTCATCTTGAAATTGAGACATTTTTTTCACCTTTCTCCTTGGGTACTTGGGGCCTGATTACGAGTCTTGAGGTGTGAGGAATGCCAGACTCGGGGGGGCGGGGGGGGGGGGGGGGGGGGGGGGGTGACGGGGGGCGCAGCGCTGGCAATCTACCCACAATGGCGGTTCAACTGCCCCATTATGATTTTGGTGGTTGGACCGCCATGGGACAGCCGCAGTTGGCAGAAAACCGCTATTCCCTGGAGGTGGTGAGGCGGTCATGAGTCACATTGCGATGCCTCGTTTCTGAGGCACCGATGTGCACACCTCTCTTTGTTACACTTTGTAATGAATTATACTCTACACTACTTAAACTTGGCGTGCTGCTAAGGCTTACACACTGTCCCAGTGTGTTGAAGAAAAGAAACTGAAAAAACAAGTGCTAACACCTGACCTTTGCGCACAGTTGCCTGTCCAATCGTGGGTGGTATACACAAATATATTTATCACTTTTAATCCAGTCTACAATACCTTACAAAAATCAATCTCAACTCAATTAGTAAGTCAAACAGAAAAAAACGTATATAATTGAAAGTTTTTCATGCCCTCAATTGACATTACATGTAACATAAATACATCCTTCTACAAATTTGCTTAATAAATAACAATATTCGTAGAACCGCCCAATGCATTTCGGGCCTTTGGCCCTTCATCCGGGGCTTGATCTGTAAACAAAGCAAATAAATAAAATACATTGAACCCATGTTGACAAAGAAGCAAAACACATTACTTTATAACTCTTCCAAGATTAATTGTATGATGTGACATCCTCACAAAAACGCAAACTCATCACAGTGAACCGATTCCTAAATTAAAAAGTCCAACTGATATGCGAGAACACAAACATAAACACACACAAACCGAAGTGTATACATAAGTAAAAGACAATCTGCCCTTAAAATCAAAATACTTTCTTCACGTCTTCTCTGAAAAACTCATGGAGCATCATTCTCACGATTTAAATGATTCGATCAAAAAAACTTACTCTTGTCGGGCCTCATTTATGAGGCTGTCCGTCACTTTTACACCGCCGGTGCGTCACTTTGACGCACCAGTGGCGTAAAAAATGCGCCTTGATGCGCCATATTTACAAAGTGACGCATCTAGGTAGATGCGCCACTTTGTAAACCCCTGCGCCACATTATACCTGCACCAGGTATAATGTATGCAAGGGGGGCGTATTGACGCAAGGAAGGGTCGTAGAATGACGCAGTGAAATCTATGAGATTTCACTGCGTCACTTTTAGGACGCCGCTGCGTCAAAATTTTACGCCTGCCTCACAGCAGGCGTAAGACTGCCGCAAGCCCTTTCACATGGGGCTTGCCCCATGTGAAAGGACACATTGCTGGAGTTGCGTCACTTTTGTGACACACTCTAGCAATGCGTCACTTTTGCGCTTACAGATACGTCAGAAATGCTGACGTATCTGTAACTCCTTGCGACATGATGCGTCATACATTAAATATGACGCATCAGGAATGTCGCAAGGAGGGCGCACTGAGAAGTGACGCATCGCTGCTTTCACGCAGCGATGCGTCATTTCTCATAAATGAGGCCCACATGTTTCTTAAGCTCTTGTCGACAACAAGTGACTCAAATAAGAAGGTCTGAAAGTATAAAGAGCCGTGCACAGCCGTTGGTAATTCTTCTAGAAAAAGTAAAAGTTTTTTGGTTCTCTTAGGTGTCGCCCATCACTCCGGGCGAGTATTGACAATGCGAATTAAGTGTAATCAATGGACCATTGATGACATCCCTAAGGCACTCTGTGTAGTGTAATATTCAAAAACGATTCACCAAGAAAATAGTTACTGCTTCTTGATAAGTATTTTTTATTTGTATTCCAATGATGATATTAGTTTCATATCCATTTGCTGGCGGTTTTTAAGAACATTCAAAATGCACAAATGCAAACTGTTAGAGTCCGCTCCAATGCATTTCGGGCCAGCGCCCTTCATCTGAGGGGGGCTTTTCTTTTGTAAGCTCAGGAGGTTCCGGAGTTGGCAAGCATGGTGGCCGCACGACATGTTTCCTCCGGCGTCTTCCTCCACCGTGGCTAAAAACTTGGGGGTCAAAATTGATAATGGGCTGACTATGAAAGCCCAAGTTCTTGGTCTTGTGGGCGTCTGCTTCGGTCTGCTTAGGATGCTCCGGAGGTTTCTTCCTCTGCTTTCATTGGACCATCGCAAGATTACCGTCCATGCCCTCATTGGTTCGAGGCTAGATTACTCGAACGTTCTCTACCTGGGTTTGCCCGAGTATCTGTTGCAACGACTTCAGGTGGTCCAGAACTCGGCGGGGTCGGGCTTTTTATGGTCTTCCCCGTCATGCTAGCACTTCTGACCTTTTAATTACCCTGCACTGGCTTCCTGTCCGGAAGCGAATTGTTTTTAAGGCCCTTACGTTCGCCCACAAAGCACTGTATGCCACTGGAGCTACCTATATTCAGAAAAGGTTGGCCTTCTATAAACCTGCGGGGGCTCTCAGATCTGAAACCCTCTCTCTTGCGGTGGTGCCTGTGGTGAAGAAGGCCCGGACTGGTGGACGCTCTTTTAGGCGTCTGGCACCTCAGCTCTGGAACACCCTTCCCTTGTCACTCCGCAGCACTGCCAATTTGCTTGCCTTTAGGAAGAGTCTAGCTTTCTGTTATTTTTTTTCTGGTTCATTCTACTGTTGTGTTTTGTGTTAGTGTCTGATCCGTGGGTTGAAAGCGCCGGGACACTCCTTTGGAGTAGCTGAGCGCTATATAAAACACCCACATAACATAACATAACTATTTTCTTGGTGAATCGTTTTTGAATAATACACTACACAGAGTGCCTTAGGGATGTCATCAATGGTCCATTGATTACACTTAATTCGCATTAAATAAGAAGGTGGCAGTCCAATCTAAGAAAATACAAGAACTATAATAAGTGCTACCCCCAAATACAACACTATTATTAATCAGCTAGTGGTGATCCCTGAGAAACAGAACTGATCTCCGTATCAGTGGTACAGCACTCGCTGTCCGTAGACTCCCCACAACAACCTCTGCGCTGTTCGAGTTTCCTCTCAGTTATCTGTTAACAAAAGAACGCCCTTGTGAATATGCCGTTCAACCAAACCTTTCCTACGATTGGGCAGGCAACTGGGGGCAAAGGTCAGGTGTCAGCAGCACTTGTTTTTTCAGTTACCAGAATGGGAATGCCACGCCGCCTGCCAGGCCACTTTAAACTTGAAATCTGGTGGGCAGGGAGCGATGACCTTCAGAGGTGGAGGGTCGTGCCGGTGGCGTATTGCCCGCCCCTGCTCTGCCAAAAGATGGAACACTTCACATTGCTAACAGGAGGACTTTCCATAAGACATTAGAAATATTTTTCCTGTGGAGAATAAAAAATATGAAATTGCAATAAAAGCAATGACATTTTAGCAGGTGTAACGTTACAATATGTACAATTACATCCTTATTACTTTTAATGTGGAATTTAATGAGGATATTCAAGGAAAGCAAAGTTACTGATTCCAACCAGAATCCTTGCATTTAGGAGTTAAACCCTTCAGAATTGGATGCAACTGCAAACCAGAATATATTGGTTAGAAGTCTTCTCAAGGGTAGTAAATATCTGCAAGTACTCCTGGGTGGAGTGGTGCGGAGAGGGAAGAGTAATGAAGAATGTAGTCCGGTGGCGGGGAGCTTTATATGCTCTTCCACAGCCTTATCTAAGGGTCAGGCAGGAAGGCACACAGGCAGGGAGGCAGGCCGGCAGGCAGGAGAATGGATCTGGGCTGCAGTACAGTCCTCTTCCAATTTTACAAAGCGGATAGTCCAGCCTGTGAAATCAGGACTGGTTTTCACACACTTGGAAAAGATGGCCCCTTTATTTGTGAGACGGAAAATCCACAGTTAAATTCCACTCTGCGCAACTTGTATTCTGGGTTTTGCTTATGAAAATGCCAGTGTAAATAGCAATTCACAAACGATTTCCTAACGGACACAGATTGCTAGGCACACTTTCATAAAGTGTTTCAATTTTTTTTATGAAGTAAAACTTCAACAATTG